>NC_143053.1:194519545-195162500 GCF_052426305.1 Pelodiscus sinensis | reverse complement strand
GATCTGTTGGTTTTACAACTCGCTTCTTCTTTCCACACAAAGCTTTTTGCTTTCCTGGGCATCTGAGAAAGAGGTGAGGCTAGGAAGGACCGTAAGTGAATATCTGTGATTTCTGAGAACATGATGGTTATCTTTTGTGGGTAGTTATTGTGAGTGGTGGGCAGCCTATTTGATTATATTTATTGATTGTACCTGCTATTATGAATTTTATTCTACTGTAAAGGTGCCCAGAGTACTAGACAAGTGTCCATTATGATTATAGATTGAGAGAATAAATACCCCACTGCCCCCAGATGCTAGTACATTTCTACTCAAAGCCATTGATACACTCATCTCAGCCAGCACTCTCTTAAAGTGCTCTCAGCTGCCAGGACTCAGAATCAACTGTTCTTAGCGATCAGAATCCACTGTGCCTTGTTATTAGTACTTCACAGCTCCCTGACGTTTCCACTTTCAACACTCAGTCTGGTTCACACATCAGTATTTCACAGCATCAAGATACTAGATCCCAGCTTTACCCAGTGATTAGCGTGGAAATCAGAAAGAATGTTTAAAATCTAGGATTTTCTCTGTTTTTCTATTTTGCTTTAAACGGTTATGTACTGGCAGGTTTTTAACCTTATTTCCAGTAGACAATGCCCTTGATCCAACCAAGTGTATAAGTGTCTGTTTATATTTTAGTATTCCATTCACCATAATGAGTCTGCTTCCTTGCTTAAATAATAGTTGGGTGAATAATGAATATCTGGGCAATTTTGAAAAGTAACAAAAGAAGCATTAGACCAAAATTGGATTTTTTCCCCTTTTTTGAGTAAATTTAAAAAATAACTCACCATTACCTGGGGTGTTATTAAATGGCATTTTTTGACAAATCGTTTTTGAAAGTTTTAAAAATAAAATTAAAGGACATTTTTAAACAAAAAACTGTTTCAAATTAAAAAAGCGGAAATGTTTCTCTTTGAAAAAGTTAAATCAAAATGTTTCTTTTCTTTCAGAAAAAAAAGAACATTTTTTTTTAAATGGACAATCTGGAGAAGTCAATTTGATTTGGCAAAATATTTTGCTGTTAAGGAATTTGCATTAAAAAAAAAGTATATGCCAAAAATTTCACCCAGATCTAAGTGCTTAATTGCTGTAATGTATCAGGACATATAACTCTCAAAGCCTGTTCTCCTCCAGGGTGAGCAGGAACTAAATTCTGCAGCAAGGAAATCCTGGTGTCAGTGATATGCCAGTACAGCACTGAAAATTTGGAGGTATGCTCATTTAAATCTAAACAATACAGGGAGAGTAGTGGAACTACAAAGATCTGGAATTTTGTGATCGGTTTCATAGTCTCTGTGTTCATTTTTAAATTCAATTCAACTTATTTTACATTATTTCACATTTGCAATTTAAACATGCTATCTTTCTTTCTACTAGTATGCACAATGGCCTCTCAGAAGCTAGAGGAATGAATGGAGAAGGAAAATGGAGGGTCTGAGATGGGGAGGGTTGGAGGTGAGATTGGCTTATGTTTGAGGCATAAGCACATTCTGTGGTTGTTCCTGCTAACAGTCTGAGTACTGTCTCTAGCAGTTTTGCTTGTAATTACTACAGCTTAGTCTGTTGCTTCGTCATTGGACTTTCCTAGTGATGGTGGCCATTGCAACTGGGGCTTGGCTGCTGGAAAAAGATAAGGTAGTTGAAAGAGGAAAGAGATTTAAAAAAGAAAAAGCAGTCCTATGTCTCTGAACCCTGAGGAGCACAAGGACTGCACATGGACAAAGGAAGTCAAAAAGGCAGGGTGGAAGTGGAGTGCTGGTCCCACAGTTTTCTGCATTGCCCCATGCAACGGTTCAGCATGTGATACTAATGGATACTAATCTAGTGAATATTGTGAAATGCATAACCTCCCTATGCACAGGGTGCTCTTCCAGGGGCAGGCCTGAGCTAATTGCTGCAATCTAGCCCTTATTTATGTTTTATTTCAGCATTCTGGGTTTAGTGAGTTTTTTTCTGCCAGGGATTATTTAAACTCAGCAAAGCAACCTGTAACAATTTAACACTGCCTAATAAGATGGCATATCGAGTGTGGATTGCTTATCACTACATAATCACAAGTTGCACTGATGGTTAGAATCATATAGAGTTAACACAGGCTGGTGGGGGAAAAGACAAAGTGCATCTTATTTTTATGTGTTGTTTATTGCAAACTCTGTCTATACACATAGACAGCAGAATTAATTTCACAACAATCTCGGCAGCTGCGCTGATAACAAAGACCCAGAATCCTAAAGTCAATGGCAATAAGAAGTGTACATTTTTCTAATTGTTTGGAGAGCTTGGCTATGTACATTATATAGTTCAGGCTTTTTTTTAAATGAGATTTTTTTGTGAAGGCTGCACTAAGGTGACTCCTAATAGAGCACCCTAGGACTAGAATTCCTGTATAACCTGGGCAAAGTAAAGCATCAACAACACTCTGGATAGGGCTTAGAATATTAGTGTTTTTGGAAGCATAGACATTACAGCATGGACATCTTTCATTGGCTTGGAATAAGAACATGCCACAGACCTAATCTCTACATTGATTTGACTAACAAGTTGCCATACTGTGCTTGTAAGTTCCTCTAGGAAAGCAACTTTCCAATGGCTGAAATCAAAGAATAGTGCCACCACAATAGCTATCCGTATGCCTGGCCATTCTCTGTTTACTGGACACTCCATATTCCCAGTTTTGAATTTCTACGTGTAAAAACTCAGAGACACTCATAGGACTTTTCACTTTTCTAGGGTTTGAAACATTTCCTGTAGAAACAGAAACATCGAGACTGTCTGATTATGGCTGATTTACATTTTACAAAGTTCCAGCCTTGATTCATTTCTCTGGTTAAGAATGAAGTCAGTGGAGTTATGCTAATAGAGCTGCTCCCCGAGTTATGAACAAGTTACGGACCAACACTTGGTCCGTAACTCGAAGTGTTCATAACTCAGATCCCATAGAGTTACATGGCGACTGCACTGTTCATAAGCGTGGATCGCCGTTTGTAACTCAGATCCACATTTACAACCGCTTTATTCGTAAGTGCAGATGGTCGTAAGTGGAGGTGGTCGTAACTCGGGGAGCGACTGTAACAAAGGCCATTTTCAGAAGTGACTGAGGCTATGTCTAAACTACGTGCTTATTTTGAAATAAGCTATTTTGAAATAACTCCTGAAACAACTATTTTGAAATAGCGTGTCCACACCACAAATCCCCATTGAAATAGAACAGAATTATTTTGAAATAATGAGTCCACAACTAATTGGAGCCTGAATTGTATTTAAAGCCCCCAGAAGCACACCAGGTAGGGCATGAGGACAGCGGTCTCTTCCAGTAGCTGCTTCCTGAGGCTATCTGAGGCTTGTGCTTAAAGGGGCTCCCCTCTACAACCACGTCTCAGACTTTTCTCCATTGTCTACCTCTTTGATGCACAGCAAACTCACACTGCATGCTCTGGTTGCCCTTGACAAAGCCATAGAACTTACAACATGGAGCCAGACTTGCTACAAAGCAATACCAGGCTTTTAGACCTCCTGCTGCAACTCCTGGCACAGTTTATGCAGGCTGCCTATGTGGTGCTGCAGGAGGACAACAACCAGCCTGGAATGGGGGACCTCCTCGTCCTGGCTTGGCTGCTCCTCATTCACTACATATCTGTCCATCCTCCCCTGCACACCGTGCACTGCCACTTTTGGTGCTGGGAGACGAGTTCCAACGAGTGGGGCCTGCATTATCATGGAGTGGTGGGACGACCAGCACTGGCTCCAGAACTTCTGCATGCAGAGGGACACCTTTCAGGAGTTCTGCAAATGGCTCACCCCTGCTCTCCAGTGATGGGACACCTGGATGAGACCACCCCCCTCCAGAAGCATGTTGCTATCGCACTTTGGAAGCTCGCCATACTGGAGAGCTACCACTCTGTGGGGAACCAGTTCAGCATGGGGATATTGACCGTTGGGACAATGCTTTTGCAGGTATGACTCTTTAACTATTTTTCCTAGGAGAATGGTGAAGCACTGTGATGGGTTCCCTAGGGAAGTGGGTGAAATCTCTGTCCCTAGAGGTTTTTCAGTCCCAGCTTCACAAAGCCCTGCCGGGGATGGGGTACTTGGGGTTGCTCCTGGTGTGGGAAGGGGGTTGGTCTTGGGGATCCCCCAAGGGCTCTGGCAATGTTTCTGTGATCCTATAGGTGGTAAAGGCCATCAACGCCACCCTGCTGTGCAGGGTCACCACCCTGGGTGATGGCAACCTTGACACTATCGTCCTTGGCTTTGCTGCCATGGACTGAAGCAGGGCCATTGGCAGCACCTACATTCCCATCCTGCCCCCTGACCACCAGGCCTTGGATTTCATTAATAGGCAGGGGTACTTTTCTATGGTCCTGAAGGCCCTTGTGGACCACTGGGGCTGGTTCATGGTCGTAGGGTAGTTCTGGAACACCAGCCTCTTCCAGAGGATGCACACTGGCACATTTTCCCCCAGCTGTACCATCAGGGTCGGGGAGGTGGCCATGCCTATGTGCATCATGAGTGATGCAATCTACCGCTTGCTCCCTTGGCTTATGAAGCCCTACACAGGACATCTGGACCCCATGAAGGAGACGGGCTCAGCAGGTGCTGTCCCATTTGGCCACCTCACGGAGAAGGTTCTGGAGCCTCCTCACCTGCCTGGACCTCAGCGAGTGGAACATCCTCCAGCTGGTGGTGACTTGTTGTGTGCTCCACAACTTTTGGGAGAACAAGGGGGAGACTTTCCTGTCAGGTTTGGGGGCAAAGGCTGAGTGGCTGGCTAGAGCTTTTGAGGAGCCATGGACCACTGCAATCTGGCAAGCCCATCAGGGGCTATTCTCATCCGGGAGGCCTTGAGGGTCAGTTTCAGCCAAGGCCAGACATGAGACTCTCCCCAGGGCCTCACCACAAGGGGCCTTTGCATTGCCCTTGTGTGCCTTTCCTTTCCAACCCCTCTCTTCCTCTGCCCTTCATTCCCATCTTCCCTCCCCTCACCTGCTGATATAATAAACCAGACTTTTTGTTTTGAAACAATAAACTCAGTCATTTTTATCTGGGGAATATATTACTTGGGAGGGACTGGTGAAAGAACCTGAGAAGGGGGAGAAGGGGCTCAGGGATGGGGCTGGAATTGGCGCCTGCCTCGAGTGTGTGTCAGGAGGCCTTAGCTGCCTGAAAAGTCCCACTGTCTCGTGTGCATGAGCCTTGGTGGCCCTGAGGGGTGGGGTTAGGAGGAGAAGCCAGGGAGTGGGGCAGGGACAAGTGCAGGTGCTAGAGGGTGTTGTGGGGGAGCAGGTGGGGTGGCTGATGGACCGATTGATAGCCACAATCAGGCTCGCCATAGCAGTGGTAATCGAGGAGCACATGGCCTCGTGCTTGCGGGACAGCTGTTCCCAGATTGTCCACCTCTGCTCCCAGTCAGCTTGGTGCTCCTGGTGCTGCTCCCTGAAGTTCCTGTTCAATGAACAGAAGCAATCAGGGTGTTCCCGCATTAGATTTTTGCAGGGTTGCCAGTGCCTGCAGGTCTCGTGGGGTCAGGAGGGTGGCGTGGGAGGTGTTGCGCATGCCCCACTCACAGCTGGACTAGCTGTGAAGAAAAATGAGAAGGGCAGTCATTCCAGGCATGAAGCCCAGCCCCCATCTCTGAGCTGACACCGAAGGTCTTGGTCCATGCAATGGCGATGTGCTTCAAGAAAGGCCATCTGTTGCCTAGACAATGGACACTGTCCTGCAGGGGCACAGATGTCCCAGGGGAGCCTTGCCACCCCCATGTCCCAGGGACAAGCAGGCATGGGGAAGGTGCTGGCCAGGCCAGGAGCCTGTGGGCAGGAGCGGGGGGAAGAGGTGGATCGGCCTCCTTCCATGACCCACTCACACTAGGTCCGGCAATGGCAGCATCCTGCAGAGGAAGAACTTCTATCCCTGCCCACTGGAGGAGGGAGGGAGGATGTTGGGGGAGGTGTGTCTGAGCGGCAGATGCTGCTTTCTGAGGAGAATGTTACTGGAGTCCCCTCCTCTTCTTCTGATGCAGGGGATCAGTGTCCATCTCACTACATTTGCCCGGGAGCGGATGCTGCCCTGAGAATATGGGCATGCCAATAAGCTGTGTCTCGCACTGCTGTATGTCGCCATGATCCCAGCCTCCTTCGTGGTCAAAGTATTATTCATGCTGAGAAGAGGAAATCTACATAAAAATACACCACCCTTGAAATCAAGTAGGAGTTTTTAATTGCTCAAGACTTGAGAATGATGCGAGGGAGGGGGCAACAAATCTCTCTCAAATGAATTATTATTTACAGTAAGTCTCTTATTAGGCAGTATTCATCATTTTCTATCCTGAACTCTGATCTGTTCACCCATGTGATCTCAAGTAAGAGCAATCCAATCAATATGTTGATGGAGTAACAAGTTCAGTGACACTGATCGAGTTTTGCTCCCTTATTTTAGTTGTTAATACCACTCCTTCTTGAATCTCCCCATTAAAAAGGAGGCACCTGAAAAGCAATTAGCTAGGTTAAAAAGGAAGGGGCAAGCCATATGAAACCATTTTTTTGTCTATGCTAATTAGCTTTAAATATTGGCTGCTTTAGGGTGCAACTTCACTGCAGGATTAACTCTGCTAAGCAGCACCTGCATCTGAGCACTTGGATTAGCCTAGCATAACCATGAGCTGCCACACAGCAATGACCACTTGAGTCAGTGGGTACTTGCTGGTTCTGTCCTCCCCCGGATGAGATGGTAGGATTTATGGTGGGTGGCTTATCTCATGGTTGTTTTGTGCTGCAGTAAGCTGCATGGCTCTATGATTCTGTCTAAGTGGGCTACTTACAGGAGACGTTGTCTGTGTTTCTGGGCACGTGGGGGACATTGTGGGAAGACATCGGAGAATTATCAGAATATGAATGATTTATACTGTGTCTTCACTGCAAAATGGGCAGGTTACCAGCCTGCGTGAAAAGCTCCATCAGACTTCAGTCTGCAGCCCACTACAGGCCAGCTGGTTTGGGTTCTAAGCACCACTAAACTGTGCTTAGAGACTTTTGTGTGTGTGGGAGCTGGGTTAGGGGATAACACCTAAGACATGCCCTTAGTAATATGTGTGCGGGTAGGTGGAGGAGGGTGTTGTGCATGTGTATTTTAGTTTTAACACAACAGACATGAATGCTAATAAAAGAAAGACTTGACTTTGTAAGAGAAGAGCTGAGTTTTATCATTGGCCCGATTAGAAACTTTTACTGGTTTAAAGCTGTCAGAATGACTGCTACACTCTGTCTTCACATTTGTTATCATAATGTAGTCTGTGCTACTCTTTGTCCAGCTTCTTTGGGTTGGGTTAGATATTCAGATACCGGAGTTTCCATTTTGGGGCCAGATTCAGCAGCTTCAAAGTGCTGTAAATTATTACTGCGATGCAAACACCTGGCAGAGTGAGCTGAAGTGCACCTCTAGTGTAGTGAACATTCATTTTCAGGATATCAAAGGTTCCTGCAATCAAGGAATATTTTTGTCAATGGGGCCTTATTATATTGCTCTCTACGCTGCATTCTGAAAATTGGGAAAGAAGGTCTTGGTGTAACTTTGATTGGACACTCTGAAGAAGAAAATTTGCTGTTACAGACTGTACATATAATTTACAGCCAGACAAATACTGAGGAAATGTTTTGTGGCTAAATATTCAAATTTTTAAACAGATTTTCTTTGGCCATGCTTGCAATCCCTGCTTGTCTTCACTTTCTATGAACACTTACCCGATCACATTTTACAGGCACTAATAGTTGTCAACAGTGAAATTTATCTTCAAATATTTACAGAAATATTCCAGAAGTCTGCCCATAATCCAATCAGGCAATATAAACAATACCCAATGACCTATTTGCTCCCCTGTGATTTGCCAAAATATTCCAGCATGCCTCTTGTTACAGTGCACAATTACAGTTGACTCATCTACATGAGAATACCCTACTGCCTTTTGGAAAAGTCTTTCTAACAGTGAAAAGAAACAGAGCTATTTCCATAGGCATCTGTGTCACACATCAAGGTGTAGGCAGTGTGAAACTAGTCGTCAGAGCAGAATCAGAGACCTCATCAGGAGACAAGTCAGCGGTCAGAGCAAAGAAGTAGGAATCAGGAGTACAAGTGCTAGCAAGGACTTGGGCTGGAGTGGAGCAGGAAAGGGATGGAGTAATGGCTGATAGGAAGTAGGTCTGAGGCTGCTGTGGGCATGGAATGTGTTAAGCAGCCACTGTAATGCTGTTGCTTCAAGACATGAATAGTGATCAGGTGGCTCACCTGACTAGGCAAGGCACATGGTCACTTAGTACGGGTTTATGGAGTTCATTGGGTTGCTAGGCAACCAAACCCAGTGGCAGCTGAGTTCCTGGCAGCATGTAATTAATATACTACTCCCATACTAAACACTTATTTTAGTAGTGGTCATCCTCAAACCACTTACCATGTGTTAACTAATAACTTTTCACAATGTCTGCAAGAGATAGGTGAGTAAGGGTCATCATTTTTATTGTCCCCATTTTACAGATTGGAAAACTGAGGCAGAGTTTCAGGCATGTGACTAGTCTGAGGTCAAGGTGAGAGAGAGCAGCATACAGGCATAGAGAAAGGGACACTGAAAGCACAAAAACACACACTGTTTTTCTTGTTTTAAACATTTTCATTTTAGTCAGTAATGTTCCTATATTTTTCTGGTCTAACGTGAATAGAATGATGCAGCAGGGGGTAGTATGAGCCGGATGAACTAGACTCAAAGGAGATTTGGGAGAGGTGATGGAAGATAATCCAGCTGTGAATTGTAAAACTGTTAGAGGAAAGTCTGACTGGGAAGGAGGGGGAGTCTGTCCATGCAGCAGAACTTGGAATACCGTGTGTTGATATGTTTGTGCAGTGAGGGTGCAAGTATAGGGTAGCTATGGATAATTTTACAATGCTGCTCCTTTTTCTTCCTCTGCTCCCCCCCACCCACATGAAGAGATGAAGAAAAGATGGAAATAGTGTCACCTGCAATAACAGTGTATCTGTGATGTGTTGCACCAGAACACTGCATTCCCATTTGATAATGCTGCCGCTGTGCTTCTGTGTTGTTCCCACATCCCACATTGACAGAAGAAAGCAATAATATATAACATACTGCAATGTGATTTGGTCTGGAGACTCATAAAACTAACCTCACCCAAACCCCAATACTCTTGGTGTTCATCTTACTGCATCAACATGGTAAGGTTGTCCTATAACCAAACCTGTGCTACTGATATCACTACGAGAAAACAGGGTTCTAAGTGGTGATGATTTATTAATGGCTTTACCGTAATGCCTCGGTGCCTTCATTAAGCAGCGAGATCCCAATTTTCTAAACATAGCAAGAGACAACCTGTATCCCAAAGAGCTCACAATCTGAATGGGCCAGACAGATAATGGGCAGGGGAAGGAAGGGTTATTTCCATTTTACAGATGGGGACCTGAAGCAAAGAGCAGTGGAGAAGTCATACAGAAAATTGGTAGAACCGAAACTTATTCTGATGAGCAGAGGCACAGACAAACTTGCTGGGCCCCAGGGCGAGGTGGGGCTGGCTTCCCACTCGTGGAAGGAGTGGGATTTTTGACAGAAGGGGCAGGGCTGGGGGCAGTCAGGCTGCCTAGAGCGGACTGTGCTGGCCCTCCCAACCCCCAGGTATCCCTGAGAGCTGCCTGGAATACGCCTGTGGCAGTTTAAAAGGCCCAGGGCTGCAGCTGCTACCGGCGCTGCTGCAGTAGCAACCGTGAGCCCCAGGCTCTTTGGAATCACCCAGCTCCGGGGCAACTGTCCCTCTCAAGCCGTGTTGTCAGCACGTTTGCTGATGACACCCAGGCCAGTATCCAAACCCCAGGGCTATCCCCTCTCATGAGAATGAGCCCGATTCCTGAGATCTGACAGTGTCCCAACTGGAAAGCAGCTAGTGACCTCACACTGCAATAAATACATTTTAGGAAATTTGAATAGTTCAAACCTGCCGTTATTTTGCCTCCTGACACAATTTATTTTTAGAAATGTTATTTTGCCAAGAATGTCTCGGTCATTCCAAGTTCTGTTGCCTGATGAAATAACAGGCCATTGTGAGATAGGGGAATAGACTAGGTGAACCAAGTATTCTCTCACCAGCCACAAAAATTCTGGTTATATATGAGTTATGTAACCCAAGCTGACACTTCACCAGGCAATACTTCAGCTGGAAATTATGAGCACCTTTCCCACCTCACCACATATGCTATTTATCAAATCTAGTGAAAGGAACAAGCAATTATGAGGATGCTTTTAAAGATTTCTGTTTGCCAAGGGCCAGACTGTGAAGGCCTTGTTCATGCAGAATAGTAACTTTCACTTGCAAGCAGTATGAGCAGGAAGATCACAGTTGGGCCCTATATAAGTAAAGAAATGGAAGGATGTGCTTTCAGTGGAAAAGAAAAAAAGAGTATCACTCACAGACTTTGCTATTTGACACATCAACATCCTAAATTGTTAAATATTAATCCAGGTTTGTATATAGGGTTCCCAAAACATCTTAGCAGCTGCCTAAGTCTATTCTATTAGGATATTGTACTCAGAAAAAAAAATTGTACTGAATATGGATAAGCAGGCACTAGATTCAAAAGGTTTGTGTTTAGCCTGGGAAAAAGCCCATCGTCGCTTTACGCAGAATAAATCTAGTTCTGTGTTACCCAAGGGCAATCTGCAACAATAGGAATCACAATGCTGTGATTGAATGGAGAGCAGGAGGCTAAAGTGTCTTCGTCTTCTCACACCACATTCTTTTACTTATTTCCCCCCCAGGAATCAGCCTTTAAAAATACTTTTTTTCAGTTCAACTCTTCTCTATTCTACTTTCTTTTT
Source organism: Pelodiscus sinensis (assembly GCF_052426305.1). NCBI lineage: Eukaryota > Metazoa > Chordata > Testudines > Trionychidae > Pelodiscus > Pelodiscus sinensis. The sequence continues at coordinate 195,151,588 of NC_143053.1, read as the reverse complement.
ATGTACTACATAGCAGAAAAGGAGGAATTCTTAAACTACCTCAAGTGAACATACCCCAAGTACCAAAAGTGTCCTTAGATCTAAGGACAAATCTTTGTCTGCTTTTTATATACAGATATTAATTTATTTTTATTTTTTCTTGGTGTTTTGATATTATTATTTATTTGCCTAGAAGCAAGGCCTAAAGTTGTCAATTAAGGTAATTGGGCTAAGGAACTGTAGAAATAATCCTTGTTTCAAAGAGTTCACTGTTTCCTGTCCTGATCCCTTCCTTTCTTTCGTCTTCACCTGTTATGTTCATTACATGTACACAGAGAGATAGGGGAAACAACTATATTCTTTGGCTACGTCTAGACTGGCATGATTTTCCGGAAATGCTGTTAACGGAAAAGTTTTCCGTTAAAAGCATTTTCGGAAAAGAGTGTCTAGATTGGCACAGACGCTTTTCCCCCAAACGCACTTTTTGTGGAAAAGTGTCCGTGGCCAATCTAGACATGCTTTTCCGCAAAAGAGCCCCGATCGCCATTTTCGCGATCAGGGCTTTTTTGCACAAAACAAATCTCAGCTGTCTACACTGGCCCTTTTGCGCAAAAGTTTTGTGCAAAAGGGACTTTTGCCCAAATGGGAGCAGCATAGTATTTCCGCAAAAAGCACTGATTTCTTACAGTAGGAAGTCAGTGCTTTTGCGGAAATTCAAGCGGCCAGTGTAGACAGCTGGCAAGTTTTTCTGGAAAAGCGGCTGATTTTCCGGAAAAACTGGCCAGTCTAGACACAACCTTTCTGAAAAAAACATTTTATTCCTTAGAATCCAGAAATCTAACATTACAACAACCAATTAGAGAGAGAAACAGACGTTTACAGGTGACAGAGAGGCATGACTCACCCACCTTGTTCTTTTGCAGACTAACTGCTGAAGACCCAGATCACAAGACTATGGAGTCTGCTAGCCAGAAAGGAGGACCAGGAAATCTCTTCCAAACTAAAAGAGATAGCTTGTAGTGTTAATAGTTGTCAATATACACTGCCACCATTCTGAATTTGCAGCACTGAGTCATTAAAAAAAAAAGGGAAATGAAAATTCAGACTGATCTTGTCCATGATGAATAAAGCTTGATATTTACTTCTGTAGTAGATACCACATTACTGGTTTGTGAAACTTTCATAGGAAAGGCCACAGGTAGGAATGACCTCTTGCTTTAGATGAAGAATCTAGCACTAAATAAGTCTAATTACTAAGTCGTTTACTGTCTAAACAAAGCTTAGTAAAACTCTCAAGAGTTTAATTAAATATCTCTTTGTTTTCACCAAGTTTTGGATTTGAACAAGCCCAAAAGCTCAAATCAAATTCTGCCCTGACCATCAAGTTTCAGGTGCTTTCCACGCTAAATGCTAAAGAACTCAACACATTCCTCAGACTTAGGTTCAGGGAAAGGTTGGTGAATCTTGACTGTCCTTTGATAGAACTTGGTCCAAATTGTGAGTTTATAATGAACATTCCCATGATTCTAATATCATTTTAACAACTGTACTATTTGGTAATTCTCCAGTTTTATACATTTGAGAAATCTATCTATCTATCTATCTATCTAAGCCAGTAGAATTACTCCTGATTTACACCACTACAACAGAGATTAGACTATGGCTCAGATTCTCTAGATATTGAAACTTAGACCTGGAGAGTTTTAATTATTTAACCCAGCTTACAACACAAGTCTGTGGTAGAATTTAGACATCCTGGCCCTCATGGTTGTGTTTTAGTCACAAGTCTCTCCTCATCAAAGGAGACCACACCTCTGATGATGACTGTGGGACAAACAAACATCCTCTATACATGACAAATTAAACCTTCATTAATAAAAACTGTTGAGAAAATAAAATACTGATTTTGCTTGTGAGACTTTTATGTTAGTTGGCTACATTAATACAATACGTTTCCTACTAGTAAGAGTGCCATTACTATACGGAAATATAATGTTCCATAATATTTTTATTGTGAGATAGGGGATACCTCTTACAACACTCAAAAGTACAGTTTAAATATTAGGATAAAGGTTCATTGTGATCCATAAAAAGCAGATATGCACCTCAGAATTAGCTTCTAAAATCAATTTTAAGGTTAAAAACCGTAATCTGAAGTATCACATAAATATAGGATTATTTTAAAAAACCTTAATCTTTCTTAATTTTTTATAAGGAATGACAATGGAACAGTATTTTAATATTTAATTGGAATGTGAATGTTACACATTTGTATGCTGTATCTAGTGAAACTTCCACTATTTAAAACCCTTCCAAGCAGAATAATTATATTGTACTTGGAGCCTTATTTGTGTATTGCTAATTACATTATACACAGAAATCAAGTATATAAGTATGCAGAAACTACCAGTTAGATATTTGACCATTTTGGCTTGCAAAAAGACACAATGCACAGCTAACAATGGCAAATACACAAACAAATCGGTCAGATTATTGTATATGCATTTTTATGTGGGCAGTTGCCATACACTTTTTTTTAAAAAAAATCATGATCTCACAAAGATAGACATTTTTTGCATATTTTAGTGGTGCTTAGGCAAAACAAAAGCAAAATAACAGAGCATTTACAGCTGAAATTTTGAAATTTAATTGAAAATTTAGCCTTTAAAATGTACTTTCTTGCTGCATTTCCCCCCAAAAAACTATCCTAAATGCCTAATTTGTGAAAATGCAGCTGATTAGTCTGATACTGGAAATAGCTTCCCACTTCTTGGGGTACGTCTAGACTGCAAGCTTCTTTTGAAAGAAGCTTTTTTGGAAGAGATCTTCCGAAAAATCTTCTTTTGAAAGAGAGCGTCCATACTTCAAAAGCGGCTCGAAAAAGCGATCTGCTTTTTCAAAAGAGAGCATCCATCCTCATTGGATGCTCTCTCACATAAAAGGACACTGAGAACCACTTCTAGCAGGGCATTAGGTCAGTAGTTACTTCTGGGTGCTGTTGCTTAAGGCTATCTGAGACACGTGCTTAAAGGGACCCCCCCCGGACAGCTGTTTCTCAGGTTCTGCTGTTTGCTTGCTTACTTCTCTGAGGGACAGCAAAGCTTTTGCAGTGCGTGCTCTGGTTGCCCAGCTTTGTTGGACGCCACAGCATTTCTTTTCTCTTTTTGCCATGGAGCCGGAGCTGGCCCTGGCCAGGCGATGGCCCCACACAATCATGCTGCAGCTTTTGCAGCAGTTTCAGCAGACCGTCATGACGGTCCTGCCCCAGCTTGATTCTGAGCTCATCATTGAGAACCTCTGTCTGGATGCCGGAGCAATGCTCTTGTCCCCGTACCCTATGGTCAACAGACAATTTTGGAGGCTGGACACCAGTTCCGACTGGTGGGACCGCTTTGTGATCGAGCAATGGGATGACCAGCAGTGGCTCAGCAACTTCTGAATGCCGAAGGCCACTTTCATGGAGCTGTGTGTCTGGCTCGCCCCTGCCCTCCGACAACAGGACACCCACCTGTGTCCCACCATCACCCTCGAGAAGAGGGTCGCAATTTCCATGTGGAAGCTCGCCACCCCCGACAGCTACCACTCAATGGGACACCAGTTCAGCATCAGGAAGTCCACCACTGGGGTCCTCTTTATGGAGGTAAGGTGCTCTCGGGGTACACTCCCTTTGGAGGGGCCCTGGAAAAGGGCGATCCTTGGGAAAGGGGAGGGGGAGTAGGCGATGGAATGAGGGTGGGGGCAAGGCCCATCTCTGTGGGGAGTTGTGCTGTCCTGCCCCCACACAACCCTGCTGCTGGGGGGGGGGCAACCTCATAGGGGGTGTCTCCTGGAGAGTTTGGGGGGAGAACGCAGGGGATAGGCACCTCCCAGGAGCTCAGGTACCCCCTCTCATTCTCTGTTTGTGTGTTTCCATGTCTCCTTCTACAGGTGATGAGGACCATCAACTCTGTCTAGCTGCGCAGGGTCATCTACCTCAGAGACCTGGACCCCACTGTGGCTAGATTTGCTGCCGTTGGATTCCCGATCTCTGGAGGAGCGATCAATGGGAGACACATCCCGATCTGCACACCACACCGAGTATATTAATAGGAAGGGCTATTTCTCAATGGTGCTGCAGGCTCTGCTCAACCAACAGAGACAGTTTTCAGACATTTTTGTAGCGTGGTCAGGCCTAGGCACATAATGCCCACATATTTAGGAACTCTAGCTTCTACTGAAAGCTGCAGGCTGAAACATTCTTCCCCCAGTGGGACTTCGCAGTTGGGGACATGCAGATGCTGATTTGTATCATGGGCGACATGGCCTACCCACTGATGCCATGGATCATGAAGCCCTACACTGGCCACCTGGACCCAAGCAGGGAACAATTTAATGTGTACCTGAACTGGGCTTGCATGCAGGTGGAATGTGCCTTCGCGTGCCTCAAGACCCAGTTCAGGTGCCTGCTGACACGCCTTGACATGGGGGAGTGCAACATCCCCAAGGTGGTCTCAGCATGTTGCGTGCTCCACAATCTGGTGGAGAGCAAAGGGAAGGCCTTCCTCCCAGGGTAGGGGACAGAGGCTGGTGGTGAGGGGAGACTGTTTGAACAGCCCTGGACAGCTGCCATCCGCCAGGCATATCAGGCCGGGGTGTACATCCAGGAGGCCCTGAGGGAAAGGTTCTCTGAAGGAGCCCAGTAACTCTTGTCAGGGTGTCCCCAATGAGGGCCTGTGCCTTGCCCCCCAAAACCTTTCCCACCACAATCCCTCCCTGTCCCCATTCCCTGTGCAATTAATAAACACACCAGTTTTGAAAAGAACAAAAACTTTTTATATTGTTTTTTATAATACAAGTAACTGGGGCAGAGGGGGGCTGAGAACCTGGAGGGGAGAGGGAGGAAGGGGGCTCAGAACCTACAGGGGGGCTGAGAATGAGGAGGGAGGCTCAGGGCTGGGAGTGGTGTGTGAAGTGCCTGCAAGTGCTGCCTCGGGTCCAGGGACCTCGATGGATTTGGGGTTTGGTGGAGCCTGGGACAACAGGTGGCTGGGCAGGAGGGAGGGGGGCTGCAGTGTCATCCATGCAGACTCTGTCCCTGAGGCCATACCCTACTCTGTGAGCAGTGAGCAACTGTCCTTGGAACAGGGGACGGTGATGTCCCAAGAGCAAACTGCACTGCAGATTTGGCCACACAGGGGCCCTGAGGTGTCCAGGGGACCATCCTCCCTGCTTCCCCCCTGCCATGGACAAACAGGCCAGGGAAGTGTCTGGCCAGAGTGGGATCCCATGGGTGGGACAGGGGCCTGAAGTGGCTTGGCCCTCCCTGGGGCCCACGCACACACACCTGCACCTGGCAGCGCTGTCTGCAGGAGCGGATGGTGATTGCATGTACAGGCATGGCCGTGTGCTACGTGCAACACTCATCGGTCTGTGTGGGGTCGTGTGTGTGCCCTTGTGCCCAGTCTGCTTCCGGCAGTGCCTGGCGGGGAGGGGGGAGAGGGAGGACGTCCTTTGCAGGGGTTGGATGTGAGTGGGGCCTCCTCCCAGGCTGTGAGTAGTAGCCGGTGTGTGCTCTGGGGCTGGCTCTGGAGACTACGTGGTGCACACTGCTGCTGCACGTGCTTGCACATGCATGGCCAGCCACATGCTGTCCAGGCCGAGCATGTTGAGCAACAATCGCGCCCCATCCCCTGTGCTCCCTTCGCCCTGTCCTCTGTGTGTGCCAACCTGACAGCAATTGCCTAATGTTCCCTCAGGGCCTTCCGGATGCGCACCCTGGCCTGATAGGCCTGGTGGACAGCAACTGTCCAGGGCCGTTCAAACAGCCTCCCCTCACCACACGCCTTTATCCAAAAGAGCTCTTTCGGAAAAGGCATTCTTCCTCATAGATTGAGGTTTACCAATGTCGGGGAAGCCCTCACGTTCTTTTGATTTTCTTTTGAAAGAACGCAATTGCAGTGTGGATGTAGGTGAAGTTTTTTTTTGAAAAATGGCCATTTTTCTGAAAAAACCCTGTAGTCTAGACACCGCCTTGTTTACCAGGTACACACTTGCTTTCTCCTTCTCTGCATTTTTACTGTAGACTCCTTTTTTTTTGAGAATGCTAAGGTAGTCTCCTCATCGATAACCATGAACTTAGGTAAATTTGGCTCTGAAACCAGATGTTGGTCCAGATTCTGCTACTGAGTGCCTGGGAGAATATGAAGAATATGAAGCCCTGCTGAGTTTGGTGGGGCCCACAGCAGCATAGTGGTGTGCCTCCATGAAGTCAGTTTCAGGATCAGAGCTTTTAAAGTTTAGACATAGTTCTACAGCAATAGGATTCATACGCCTCATTCAAACTTGCAAATGTCCCCCAAATCAGGTTTTTAAAACCATTTTTATGTTTGTGGTAACTACTAGCATTGGGGAGCAAAGTTTTCAATTTATCCCTTGAAAAAATATGGCTTGAGTTGCAGAGGACTTAAGCATTCCCAAACAGTCCATGGCCTCTACCTCTCTAGGATCAATCACCTCAAGAGGTCAGAGCAAGACTTGAAAAACATTCAAAAATATTTTTTTTGCCAGATCTGCAAGAGTGAGCAATTTATACTGGGGGCAAAGAGTTAGTTATGAAAATTGGTGCAATTTGACAATGCACAGGAGAAGGAGTAAACATTTTTAATGATAGCAGTTAGCACCGAATGCAGAGCATGCTGAGAGTTTCTGCACATTTAAGAAAGATTTATCTGTCTATCCATGGCATTTATAAAGAGCCCACAGTCACAGTATCTGACAGTATTTTTTGTGAGCTAGAGGAGGATAGCTCAGTTGCTATGAACAGCAACTTGATGCCTTCCCGCTGTCCTTGCTTGATGTCCTGGCTACCAATGGTGGTAGTGATTTTCTTGATGGGCAACCTAACAGAACTTGACTTCATTCACTAAGTCACTTTGCATAAACTTTAGCATGGCTGGCTCTCAGTCGGCAATGATTTCTGGTACTGCCATCCTTAGTGATATTTGAATCAGTGACCCAGAAAGCTGACTTCTGATTCCTTCTCAATTCCCTGAGCTACCCAGTCCCCTCTTTTCAATCAGCTTTAAGTGAGATCTTTATGATCACTGTGATCACAAAATGTACATGCATGTGACCAAAATCCATGATGATGTTAAGTGTGGTATAAATTACACATAGCTAAATCTGGGTAATTTACTTTCAGGTAAATTGCCCAGGGTAGGGGTGTACAACGGGCTTTTATCACTGCAGTGTTAGCTTGAGTGATAAAATTGAGTTTGGTGCCTAACCTGACTCTGACCAGGTTGTAACCAGGTGAGTTGTGGTTGTATTGAAGTTCAAGTGCTGTTGAAGCTAGAGCTAGTAATACAGCAGCTAGAGTATGTCTATGCTACAAAATTATGTTGACCTAAGATATGGTGATATAAAGCCACCACAATCATTAAATCACTTTTGCATGTCCACACTGCACTGCTTGCTTTCATAGGTGTGCCTCCTCACCAAGAGTGTTTGCACTGATTTAACTGTCAGAATGGGGCATTGTGGGATGGCTTCTGAAAGCCAGCAACAGTCGATGTGAGCAATGCAGTGTCTACATTGATACAACATCAACTTAAGTACGTTGACTTAAGTGCTAGGCCTCTCATGGAGGTAGAGTTATGAAGTTGACGCAGTGGATGAGTTACATCGGTGGGAGTGACATTTTAACACAGATGCATACAGAGGTAGGTCAACTTAAGCTGCCTTCTGTAGTGTAGACCAAGGCTTGGAAGAACTCTAAACCAATCATTCTGTGCTGCTAATCATGTAGTTCCAGTGTTGTTTTGCAGTGTAATCACTATCACTATAGTTAGTCTAGCTCTAGGGGAATAAATTGTGCTTATTGCTGCAATGAAGACAAACCCTATAACTATGTCTGCAATACAGTGGCATGGCTAATGGGATCCAGCTGTGCTGCTGTAGTATAGCTGTTTCCTACATCGACAGGAAGGTTTTTACCTTCCAGATAGCTAATCTGTAGCTGGGAGAGGTGATAGCTAAGGCTGACAAAAACCCTTCTGTTGACTGAACTGCATGTACAATGAAGGTTAGATAGACCTATCTACATCACACAGGGGATAACATTTTTCACAGTCCTGAGTGATATAGCTATATCAAACTAATTTTTAGACTCAGACCACACACACACACACAAAGAAAAGACTACAAGGATTACGATAAAACAAGCAGCTTTATTTCTTTTGTACAAGAAACCAACTCCATTCATGGTGGATACATTCTTGACACGACTGCGAATTGCAAAATCTGCAAATACTGTGGGTGGGAGGAATAAAGGAACTGCTCTGTTTCCCTGTGGCTCCCAGCCACTGTGGTGAATGTGTGTGTGTGTGTGTGTGTGTGTGTGTGTGTGTGTGTATGTAAGGGGGGGGCTGACTGCTGCTACTGCTCTGCAACAGGACTGTCCCCAAACCACATCTCCCTGGGGCCAGGAAATGGGTGAAATGGGAGTGGTGAAGGCAGGGAGGTGTCAGGAACAGGGGGAGCTCAGGTAATGTAGAGATCACTGAGACTCTCCTGTACAACATTTCTACCTGATGGCTCATGAATAGTACTGGAAGTCACTCTCTCAAAATGTGTATATTATAATAACAATTTAAGCATTCTTCCATAGTCACAAATCTCTTATATTAAAAAAAGTTTTTCCTGAAGGAGGACAGTGTGACATCATCATGTCATTCTGCATCTCGCCTGCCTTCTCCCTCTGCCAGCTCAAGCCCGACCTCGCTGCATCCCCTCGCCACTTGGAGTTGCTATTTTAAAGCAAGCCCCTACTCCTCTTCCTCCATCCCCACCCCACAGGGCTTTCAACGCCAAGAAACATGGCACAGTAGCCATCAGACAACCCAGGAACGGGGGGGAGGGGGGGGGGAGACATGACTGTCTGGTGCTCGGGACAGCAACTTGGGGACAGGTGCTAGGTGTGGGGTTCCCAGCCAGGCTTATGTGCCAGCAGCAGGCTCTCGGGAAGTTGGAGCACAGTGCCCGACCACCCGGACACTCACCCGCCTCCCAATTGGCTGCACTTACTGTGTCTGCCAGAGCATCATGAGCCACCTGGGGGAACTGCTGCACCAACCTGTCTGCTCCTTCCTTTCTGCTCCCAGTGGGTGGACAGGTAGCCCTGGACTCTGTGGGCAGGGCTGGGGCAGTGAGCAGTGCAGGCGGGACCACACAGGGGAGAGGTCAGGGCAGTAACCCCCCATGCTGCTGCTTTCCCCACCTCAGCAGGCTGCAGTGCCCTGGAGCACTGCATGCACATGGCATTACCTGCACCTTGCTGTGCTCCATGTGGGGTGGGCACATACCCTTGCGCCTCCCCGGCCATCAGGGTTAGAGCTGGGCCTGGTGCACACCACAGCTAGGAGAGGGGAGTTAGGGTAGGGGGAGGGGAGAAAGTGTGGCTGGCAGGGTGAGTGAGGAGGGAGAAGGGACCCAGGCTGGCAGGGGCGGGATGGAGAAGGGACCTGGGCTGGTGGGGGGTGGGAGAAGGTACCCCCAAACCCGAAACTTCAGCCTCAATTCTCCTTCCATCTTCCAGACCTCTCAATCCCAGCCAAGAGCATCTTCCTACATCCCAAACCCCTCATCTACAGACCCACACCTCCGGACAAAGCCCTCAGTCCCCCCATTGCCCTCCAGCCTCTTGCCCCAGGCCAGAGACCCTTCCTGTACCCTGAACTCTTAATTTCTAGCTCCACTTCAGAGCCCATCCCCAGAGCTGGAACCTCACTCCCTTCCAGCCCAACCCCAATTTTGTGAGCATTCATGGCCCTTCCTTCAATTTCTATACCTTGGCATGACCAAAACGTTTTCCCACCCTTGCTTGGAATTAAGAAAGACAAGATGTTTATTTACAGATTATCTGGTTGCAAGATAGGTTGATAACTGGCACATTGTTAAAGCAGGCAGCCCTCTATTGGGTGTACTTATTGGCTTTGCATGAGTAGAAGTAGTCTGCGTTCTCTGCTTTGATTAAATCCTTTTATTTAGCACTGCTGCGATTTTATTTATCTTTCATTTGTAAAACTCAAGCTGTCTGGCTTTCCTGCCTTCCCACTCATGCATGTTTTATTGACATCTTTCATTTCTTCATTACAGGCTGGGTGTATGAGCTACAGTAGGATCTAGTTTGGGTAAGTTTAAGATCATGATAATCACTTGGGTGTATCAAGAGCAATGTTTTTTTTTTAAGTAAAAGACAAGATATTCCTGGATTTCTTCTGGGTTATGAGTCACTTTCTCAGATTTTGTTTTGATCTGAGCAATTAATGTTTTTGTCTTTTATTTTTTATTTTTAGCAGCCATAGTCTTTTTCTCTCTTTTACTTAAATGCTTACATAAAAATATTAGCAAAAAGTATTGCCTAGAACAGGTGGGGGGAAAAGCCATTCATAAAATTTTCAATAAAAGTCACATGTGATTCATCCAGGAAAGACCATGGGCTGGGGAATATTGTTACTAAACATCTTTTCTATAGCACTTACAGAGTAAAGAATATTTCCTATTCTAATAAACTTACAGCCCAAGAGGGACAAGTCACATGAGAGCTGAGGGAAGGGTCTGAGAAGAGAGATGATTTGTGAGGAACATAAAGAAGGAAAAGCTCTTGAAAGGAGGAAGTGACGAAGGAGGCAGAAGTGGCTTTGATGCACAGCAAGAGAGAGACTGCCCAAGAACAGGGGGAGGGGGCAAAGCCCAAAAGCCAAGAAAAGGAGGAGACTAAAGGCCTGATCCAAAGCCTTCTAGGATCAAAGGGAGGCTTCCACTGGCTTAAATAGGCTTTGGATCACTTACCATGCTTCAATCAGAATTAACTCCAGTGAAGTCAATGGAGCTGCACTGATGTAACGCTAGGGTGAGTCTGAGGAAAATCAGATCCAAAAGTGAGAAACCTGTGAGAAGGAGGATTAAATAACTACTGATATGCCAGAGACAAGGATGAGGGTGGCTGGCTAGTGGAGTTACCTGTGAAGTATCCATCTGGACACTGTAAAGGTGTTTGACTATACTGAGTACAAGCATGGATTTGGAATCACAGAAATCATGAGATTTAAGAACCATTTTTTAAGCTGGAGAGATGCTATTTGTGTACTAAAGATGAGTCCTAGCCTCAGAATATGAGTCCCGGATCTGGCATTCTGGTTTGGCTGCATCTGGCAGACAACGGGTCCAATCCACAGCTACTTCCCAGGTTCATCAAGATTCTGATTCTATTTATTCATTTGGGTCATTTCTAGTATGTACCTCCCAGAGAAGTGACACAATCCAGTAGGACTGTGAACGGCTCTCAAACTCAATTCCATTCCATAGTCCCTAGTGAGGCTCCCATTTATCATTAGATCAGTGGTCTTTATAGCCACACACCTCTTGAAACACTTATTCCATGCTTTTGGGAATGAGAATATTGAGTTCCATAGGCACCAGACCCTCTTCCTTCCCTATATCAGCTGAGAGATTAAAGGGAGTTTCATATTTTGAACAAAAAAAGATGGTTTGTAGCTTGAAACACTACAAAAATTCATCTTGCTAGGTCTCCCTTTGTCACTGCAGGACAATATGCAATACCTTACATTTCTAAAGTGTGTGTCTTATCTCTTCTCTGACCCACAAGCAGTGTGTACGACTTCTGATCTCAGGTGTCTTAGGTCAACTTCCTCACTCCTTGATCAAGTTACTTTGATCTTTCTCCACTGCCAATGACCTTACTTAGAAAAGTATGCACTAGAACTGATCCAGAATGATCTTTTCCTTATGAAAAATGTTGATGAAAATTAATTTAAAATAATATAATGTGTGTGTGTGTGTGTATATATATATATATATAATATTAAAATGATGTTCTGTTTTTCTATGAAAATATTTTTTAAGAAAATAGAATGTTTCTGGTTTGTTAAAAAGCTATACAAAAGTTTCAACATTTTTTTTTGACCAGATGCATTGTTTTCTCACCTGTACCATCTGGCAAGGAGTCCCTTTGGAATGATCCATTTTTCGTGCCTCTTATAAGTTCATGATTCCGTTCATTGATGTAGATAAACACTTTGGATCATGTTCTTCCTGAAAATAATATTTTGATGGTATATGCACATCCAATAGTTCCCCCTGCCTATTTTCACAGCTTCCTCCCCCCCCCCCCCCCCCCCGCCAAATAAGCACCTACTATTCCAACCACCGATTGCCCTTCCAGCCTACTGCATGCTAATTTTCTTGTCTGGAGATATTTACCGAAATCCAACTCAGTATTTGGCTTGCCTCTGAGTTTAAAGCAGGGTTCATATAAAGCTTAATTTACTCTTAACATTAATCCTTCTCTTTATCAAATTATTGACAGATTAACATCAAAATGTCTGTCACAGGCACCTTAACATTGCTTCCTGTTTCTCTTGTTGCTTAATGTATTTTATAGAACTGCTGGACTAAGTATTATAAACATATGAAGACAGGATATGGAACCCCAACAGGAGTCCCAAGAGATAACTTAGCAATGGATCAAACCCTCAGCTGTTGTAAATCATCAGGGTTCCACTGACTTTAATGTAGTTATGCTGATTTACATCAACTGAATATCCAGCCTTTAACCATGACTGAGACTAATAGGGTGTGTCTACACTGCACCATTATTTTGAGATAACCAGTGTTATTTCGAAATAACAACGCAAGCATCTACATGGCCATTTCGTTATTTCAAAATAATGTCAAAATAACAGACGTCTTATTCTGAAATCTGTAAACCTCATTCCATGAGGGTATGTCTACACAGCAAAGTTAATTTGAAATAACAGCCCTTATTTCGAATTAACCTTAAGAGTGTCTACACAGTCAAACTGCTATTTCAAAATAAAATTGAAATAGCAGGGCGCTTAATTTGAATTAGTTAAACTTCATTCTACGAGGAATAACGCCAAATTTGAAATAAGCGCTGTGTAGACGCTTATTTCAAAATAGAGGGCCTCCAGCCCTTCCCAGGGTGCCCTAGTGGCCACTCTGGGCCAAACCAGGAAAACTCTTCTGCTCTCCCCACCAGCCCAGGAGCCCTTAAATGGGTAGAGTCTGTTTGGCCACAGGGCCTGTGCCAGCTCCAGGTCTGCCAGCCCAGAGCCCTCAGATGCTGCCCCTGACCCAGTTGCCAGCATAAGCAAGCCTGCCAGTGCCAGCCAGTCCTCCACTGCTCCCCAGGAGCAGTCTGGCAGCTCCCAGGAGCCTGCTAGGGGCCGCAAAGGGTGGGCGCCTTCCCGGTCCAGTGCGGAGATCATGGACCTCATTGAGGTTTGGGGGGAATCCTTCAACATCCATGATCTCCGCACTAGATGCAGGAACGCAGCCGTCTACAGATGGATGGCTGACAGCCTGGCCACCAAAGGCCACATGCGTACCCGGGAGCAGGTGCGACTGAAGACAAAGGAGCTGAGGCAGGCATACGCCAGGGCCACAGGGAGCAGCTCCCAACCAGGGGCAGACCCAAACCCCTTCCCCTACTTTGAGGCCCTGGACCGCATCTTGGGGGGCCGGATGGTCCAGGCCCCCAGGTGGTCATCGACCCTGGGGCAGAGGGCTCTGACCAGGGCACGGAGCAGGAGGAGGAAGAGGAGGCCAGGTGTTGCAGGAGCCTGGAGGGAGTGTGGAACTCACTCTGGACCCCCGAGGCAAACCACCAGTGCTTTCACCACTGTTTTCCAAGGCCGGGGAGGCCTCAACATGGGTATGTCTACACTACCACCATAGTTCGAACTAGGGTGGTTAATGTAGTCATACAAACTTGCAAATGAAGCCCGGGATTGGAATTTCCCGGGCTTCATTTGCATGTTGCCGGGTGCTGCCATTTTTAAATGTCCGGTAGTGCGGACTCCGTGCCCGTGGCTACACGCAGCACGAACTAGATAGTTCGGACTAGGCTTCCTATTCCGAACTATCTGTACACCTCGTTTGAACTAGGGTGGTAGTGTAGACATACCCCATGTGAGTGCCATCACTGTCCCCTTATGCGGGGTGGGGGGGGTAGGGGCGAGATGGAGCCCAGGGACCGTGTGTGTGGGCTTTGCTGACCACAGATCACGCAGCAACCTGTGCATGTGCCATGCCAGCCAGGGCACGTGGACTTGGCTATCTGCCACACAGGGGCCCTGGCCCGTTACCCACATACATGTATGTATGAAGGCACATGACATGCTCCGTACCCCAGGGAGGGACATTGCACAATGCCCTCCCTCCACAAGCCCCCTCTACGCAGATGCAGGCCACATCATCCTCCACCCCCCCACACCCACACTATATACAGCACAGGGGCATGGGTACAGTCCTGGGCCAGCTCACACTCCTGGGCTGTGTCTACACTGGCCCCTTCTCCGGAATAGGCATGCTAATTTCTAACTTTGGAATAGGGAAATCCGCGGGGGATTTAAATATCCCCCGCGGGATTTAAATAAACATGTCCGCCACTTTTTTCCCGGCTTGGGGAAAAGCCGGAAAATAAGCATCTAGACTGGCGCGATCCTCCGGAATAAAGCCCTTTTCCGGAGGATCTCTTATTCCTACCTTCAGGGAATGTAGAAATAACATACCTAAATTCATGAATGGAATATAATCGACTTTCTATAACTATGGGTAGCATATCATACACTGAATAGTATTGATTTGTACATAGTGTTACTAGTATGTCTACATTATAGGGCAAGGCTGAATTAAGATACAGAGCTTCAGCTACATTAACTGTGTAGCTGAATTTGAAGGAGCTTAACTCGACTTTTGGTGCTGTCCACATTGCAGGAAGTCGAAGAGAGCACATTTTCCTTTTGACTTCCCTTACTCCTCATGGATGCTAGGACTACCAGCATCAACCAAAGTGCCCCTCTCAGTTCAAATTAGTGGGTCTTTACTAGACCTGCTAATTCAAACCCTGGAAGATGGACTGTGGCAGCTTCGATCTTCTTGGTAGTGTAGACATACCCTAACTGTCTCATGCCAGTAGTCCATTAGCTTGTGATACATATCACTCATGTATCACAGGACATATTACTCATGCCCTTAAATATACAGTCACAATGACAAGAATAAAAAGAATGATGGGATCCTCTTCTCCGTGGGTGTATGTACACAGCACCCTATACTCGAAATAAGCTACACAATATGCATAGCTTATTTCAAGTCTATTTTGCAACAACATGCTATTTTGAACCATCCCTTAACCCTTGTGTAACGAGGGCTGCAGGGATGGCAAAATAGAACACCCGTTACTTTAACACAATGGGCACATTTCTAAGGTGTGGGGTAGCTATTTTGAGATACCTCGGTATCCTGAAATATTTCCACTGTGTAGTCGTACCCCGTATGTCCTAATAAGTTGCACAAAATGAAAATGTGTGTTGTGTATAAGAATATCATCAGAGTTCTCACAAAGACCTAATGTTTTCTTTCCCCCCAAAGATAACAAATAATGAAATGTACAAGAGGCACTGATTTAAAGGAAAGGATATTTGTAGTCTGCATATATGTGGCTCTGTCACACTAGTGTTGTGCTAACACATGGAGCCCAGTGAAAGCTGATATCAAAGTGGTTCATTCTTGAAGTTGATAATCAACATGATAAAAAGTCAGAGACAGGTACAGGAATCGTTAAAGACAAGCTCACGAAGTGAGCAATCATCACTGTGTAAAGGAAAATGGATCTCTGCATAAGAATCTGTGGATGAGCCAGGGCTCATGCACTCATCAAAAAAAAAAAAAAGAAAAAAAAAAAAGATGGTGGTGGTGGTGCTCACCACTCAGAGGGGTTGCATTAATGTTTTGTGGGCCCCCATTCCCAGACTGTCTGCCCCTCAACCCCTATGTCTTGCTTCTGTTTGGCCTCTTTTCCCTGAGTCCTCACCCACTGCTCTGCCCCAACGCACAAATGGGGGCTGTTTCTATATCCACTACCATGTAGGGTGTGGAAGATCCCAGAAAAACCGATGCATTATCCCTGGGTGGACAGGATTCAGGAGCACTCAAAAGAGGTGTGCACACTGGTAGGGAGTCAAGCTTCATGGAGGTTCCCTGTGCTGAGGTTTTTTTTGAGTGGAGGCCAGGGCTTATAGACTCCCAACACTCATCATATTTACTCAGGCTGCATAGTGGGAACAGGATTTGGATTCACTATATGCCCGTGTGCCACTAGCTCACTAAAAGAAGCCTCAATCAAAGTCCTCCATCACATGTATAGAAGACTCTGGAGATACCATATGTAAGAGACAGGAATTATTATGTTGTAGGACGACATCCAAATAGGATTTTGTGATATGTGGCGGTTGTGTCCAAAGGCACAAACAATTCTGCATAATGCAGTTAATAGCTAATTAGGGACATCACCAAACTAAACTTATTTCTCCGACATAGTATCTTCCCACTGGGAATATACACTAATCTCTCACTGATTAATTACAGTTAAGACTTATGGTTCTATATGATTATAAGATGTCTGATAATGGATCAGACCTTTTAATCCATTAAATCTGTTATCTTGCTTTTGGAAATACCAATATCTAATATGTCTCAGAAAGGTGAATAACCCCATAATGCAACTTGTCTGGGTGTAAAATGCTGGGGGGAAAGCCCTCCCTTACCTCAGCAGGTAATTACTGTGAAGCATGAGACATAATTACCATTATCTTAGTATATGCAACTACAATTATTATGTGTAATAAAATTATGGGTACTTAGAATGAGGCAGAATGAAAATGGAAGGGTCTGGAGTGCCTCTCCGTGGTGTAATGGAATCACAGAGTATCCCTCAGAAAATATCCAAAACTCAAAGTCAAACTCAAATCAAATATAAAAATTGGATAACCCTTAGCTCATACTCATATAAGAAAAATCACAATCGTGAGAAAAACACACAACCTGCCACTTTCCCTCATATTTAATAGAATTTGAGAAACTTCAGAATTGTTTTCAAATGTGCTATTTTTGGAAAAGTTTAACCTTTGTGGGACTATGCAGTGTCTCACATCTGCAGCCTGTAAGGTTTAGGCTATGGGAAGGCTGGTGCTTTGAAGAAACTATTATCTCTGCCCAGGCTATTCTTCTGATGGAAGATTCCTGGTGGCCGGCAGGCAGTTTGCTATTGTATCTGTGCTTAGTAATTGCTTAGGTCATCTGCAATAATCTAACAGAGTGATGGGCAACCTAAGCTAGTGAGTGAGCTGCATGAATGGCCCATCTTTATCTTGGTGGGCCACCAGATTGTTATAATCAAGATGGTCTCCTGAGATAGGGTAGTTTTGCTAACAAAGCTTCTGTGCCTAGAATGTACAGGGTGTGCCAGTTGCACTATGGCGGCACCTTGATTAGACACAGAGGGAATGCATGGCTTTCACAGTCAAAGTTGTGTGCAATCAGAGTGCAGCTCGGTTTGTGTGTCCCTGCTTTACATCTGTGTTGCTTTAGTAATATCAGTAGGAAAAAAACCTACACAGATGGAAACCAGCAGACTCTGGCAACCCTGCGCAGGGGGAATGGTAAACAAAATGTCTCGTGGGCCACATATAGAACCTCGACGGGCCACATGTAGACCTCGGGCTGCAAATGGCCTTCCACTGGTCTAACAGGTTGAACTAACCATAGAGGAGTTTTGATCACAAGAGTCCTTTTGATTAAATAGAAATGTCTTTGCCTCTTGAATCCTACCAGACCAGTTGCTTTTATCAAGTAAGCACCGGTGCACAAAATAGGCTCTTCATGTTGCTCCAGTGGTTTATTTTGAAGTGACTCCCCGTTTCACTTTGTTTCAGGATACATATTTCACTAGCTAATTAAACTGCCTGGATAGCTAACAGAGACCATGGAGGGGATTGGATGGAGAGAAAATGCCTGCTCCTTGCATCACTAATTGTCACCCTTTTGTGCTATAATTACATCAGATGGTAGAAGTGTAGCTGTCCCTCCTTGCCTTTCTGTGAGGGTATGTCTACACAGAAAAGTTATTTCGAAATAACTTTACCAGTGTCTACACAGCCAAACCGCTATTTCAAAACCAGCCCATCCCAGGGTGCCCTGGTGACCACTCTGGCCTCAACCAACAAAACTCATCTCCCTCCCGCCCTCCCCAGAGCCCTTAAAGGGGTAGACTCTGGCCACAGTGCCTGTGCCAACTCCAAGCCTGCCAGCCCAGGGCCAGCAGTTGCTGCACCTGACCCAGTGGCCCCAAAACATGAGCCAGCAAGCCACTGGCAGCCAGCCCTCTACCGCTCCCAAGGAGCAGTCTGCCAGCTCCCAGGAGCCTGCCAGGGGCTGGAGAAGGCGGGCACCTGCCTGGTCCAGTGCGGAGATCAGGGACCTAATTCAGGTTTGGGGGGATGTCTCCAACATCCATGATCTCCACACTAAATGGAGGAATGCAACCGTTCGAACTAGCGGGGTAGTGTAGACATACCCTTATTGATTCTGCAGCTGGTATTTCATTTTGATTCTGACTGTATGAGAGGCAACATCAGCTCTGTCCTAATGGATAAGAAGGTTTTCTGAATCTGCTGTAGATGTATGTGCAAAACTCAGTTCTGCCCTAACTGTAGAGACTTGAGCAGCTTATCCATCATCAGAACAATGGGCCAAATCACGAGGCCATGTTCTGTCCATTGATTCCAAGGAGAGATTTTCTTAAATAAGAATTGAGGGAAGACCTCTAGATTTAGCCCAACATTATGATCCCAACTTTCCCCATTTTTTAGAGGAATAGGGCCTGATTCTGATGTCGTGTGGGTTTCACACAGATTGATCTCAGTGATCAATTGATCATTTAATCCTGATTTATGCAGATGTAACTGAGGTGAGAATCTGATTGTATATATTAACACACATGGATGGCTGTACAGTCTAACCAACTGGCATCCAGTAGGCACTATTAAAAGTGTGATATTTACTGCTCACATTAGTTACATTTCTATTTGTTATTTTCAGTATCCCACAGTCTGAGTAGGGAATTCTTTAAATATTGCAGTATAGGTAAATCTCATGGTGTCATAAATGTCAGGTAAATCCCATGGTGTGATAAAATAACCCAATTTTCTCCTTGTTTTCTTCCTTAACGTTAAAACTTTTTCTATCATTTCCTTTTTTTTTTATTGTGTGGTTGGCTTTTCAGGCTAAACCCTTCTTTCTTTTGAGATAGTCCAGAATGGAAAATGTCCTTACATGCTATACTGATCTATAGATCTTGCTTTTCCCTTACAAAAGTATTCAAACTACCATGCATTAGTGAAATATTCTCCATCTTACTTCCAGCTGCCCTCAATCCCAAAGTTCTGAAGGCAGGAAACAGCTGGCATGCACAGCCTCTCCAGCCACCTCTACTTCCTCCTGGACACATCTTCAGAGGTGGCGGGGGAGGTGCTGATGTGTATGTGGGGGTACAGACTTAGTCCTCAAACTCTGTACTATCAAGTGATTTCCTTGCGCTGGGGAATTACTTTAAAGAGGATTAAGTTGACTTGCAATCCCCTTACACCTCCATAGTGGGTTAAAGAATTTGATGAAAGATTTCTTTCTTCATTTATCTACAAAATGGGTACTTTTTGCAAAAAAAAAATTTTTGTTGCTAAAATAGGTACCTTTTCTAAGCAAGAAATGGGATCATTGTCTTGTGAATCTGAGTGAGATTTACAAAGGAATTTAGGCACCTAAAAAGATGCAGATATATGCTCTATGGGATTAACAAACCTGCTTAAACAGATTAGGTGTCCAATTCCCATTTTAAGGCAAGGGGTGTTATGCAACTAGCTCATTTAAAAGTGGCGAGGAGTCCTGTGGCACCTTATAGACTAACTGAAGTGTTGGAGTATAAGCTTTCGTGGGCAAAGACCCACTTCGTCAGATGCATGCATCTGACAAAGTGGTTCTTTGCCCACGAAAGCTTATGCTCCAACACTTCAGTTAGTCTATAAGGTGCCACAGGACTCCTCACCGCTTTTGCAGATTCAGACTAACATGGCTACCCCTCTGATACTTAGCTCATTTAAGTGGCTTTTTAAATCCCACTATGCATTCATATGTAACTCTAGGGACCTAACTAAGGGTCTGTCTATACAGCAAAGTTATTTCAAAATAACAGCTGTTATTTCAAAATAACTTTAATAGCATCTACACAGCCAAACCGCTATTTTGAAATTGCGGAGCATTTATTTTGAATTTGGTAAACCTCATTCCATGAGGAATAATGCCAAATTCGAAATAGTAAACCCCTAACTTGAATTAGCTGTTACTCCTCGTGAAATGTGGTTTAACAGCTAATTCGAATTAAGAGGTTTACTTCAAACTCCCGTTTCACTGCTGTGTGTACACACAGGCAGTTATTCCGGACCAGTCAGTTTCCAAAATGGCGACCAGCCGGGAACATGCTAATGAAGCGCGGGATATTTAAATCCCGTGCTTCATTTGCAATTTCAGTCGCCCTCATTAGCCTCCCTAGTTTGAACTAGGGGACTAGTGCAGACGTACCCAAAGAGAGACTCATGAGGCAGAGCAAATCCACAGCTTTCTAATTTTTCTCCCACTGCTATATTCTTATTTCTTCTCCTTATTATGTTTCTTTCTACCACAATGCTAGGACTGAATAAGAACTAAGGAAACAATACTTTGTCCAATCTCAGAAGGATTTGTTTTGGGTGTTTTTTGTTTTACAAAATATTGAAGGTTACTTGCCTACTTGTCGGTATCTCAAGGTATATATAATCTCAAAGTAGCATATATTTTGCCTTTGAAATATTTCTAGACACAAGGAATTATCATATTAATAATTTTAAACTTTCCCTTCAAAACCAAATTGCCTGTAAAAGGATACATTTCCTTAGTGCTTGCCAATCGTTTTTCTTCTGGAAAAGTTTCCGTCAGCCATTAAGAAACATAAATCATAAAATCTAACTGTTCTTGAATAAATAAAATTTGGAAGTTGATGTGGATGACCTAGTATTTCATCTTGTTAAGTGACAGAGAATTGTGCCTGGGAATTGAATAATAACAGCATCAACTGACATGAAATGTGCTCCATCCTGATGGAAATACAGAACAAGTGTTTTCAAGAATCCCAAGATTATCCTTTGACTGTTTGTTGACTTCACAAAACCCATATCAACCTTAGAGAGATGGGGGTTACACTTGACTGTAATGCACATTACACCATGTATTATTGCATGGGGGCCCCAAGAAATAACCACATATTTTAATTTTTACTTACTCTCCACACTTCAGGAGCTCAGAGGTAGTTTCTTCAGCAGAGGATGGTTATATTAGGATCCTTCCAGAGTCCATCAATGATGTTCTGGAAACAGGTTAGAGGACTCTCTGCAGGCTGATTCAAGAATCTCCCTTCTTTAGGGTCCAATCATTCTGCTTTCTAAGAAACAATTAGGTTTAATTCTTCTTTCTGAAGGACTGAATTTGGTTCAGATGTAGATCTCTTACATGACATAAGATTTCTTCTAGACTGCAAAATATTCATGTTTACATTACTTTTGGTAGTCCTAGATAGAAACTAAACATCAAGCAGGAATACTAAATGACTACATGCATTCCCTGGCGATCCCACAGTTGTTACTTCTTCATCATGGGTTTATCAATTAAGTCTTTTGCTGCAATCATGGTTTGTCATTCTAAAGCATATCTAGTCATTATATCACACTGTAAAGAACATTAGTGGGAAGATGTTGTCCAGGTGTTTGGTGGTGGGGACATTAATAGCCAAGAAATCAGGTGGTGGCAATTCACGAGGAAACTGTTTTATGAACATCATGTTAATAATACATGCTGTGAAAGCAATACATGATGACAATAATAGTTCCCTCTCAAACGATGTGGTAATGAATATGTTGTCTGGGTATAACATGTTGTTTTAACATAAGATGTATCATAAGGGTGAATAATATAGATAATTTCTACATTTGTATCATTTGTGTGAAATAAATATAACAGTTCTTTAAGTACCAGGTGGTTAGTATTTTCTGTTTACCAGATATTTCCTTGTGGCTGCATCTCATACTAATGTTAAGTAAATACATCTAACTTCATACAGGTGAATTCTCATATTTAGTTTCACAACATATTTTTCTCACATTATATGATGCGATCCTTGTATCTCCAGAGTGTTTTCACCACTTGCCCATTATTATCATTCAGACTTTTCAAAATGATTCCAGTGGAACAAAGGTTTTGCCTGAATAAGAACTGAAGAATCAGACACTGTTTTACAAACTGAATTATCAAGTAACTGTGGTACTCTAATCCTGTTTTTCATTAGTTCAGCCCCTCACTAATGTTGGAAATTGTCATTTGAATCATACATAACATGTAAAATACAAACTAGGGAGTATCTCTTTTGCTTGTTTTAAAGCGCCTAGCACAATTTGGGGCACTATTAACTAAAATATTTCCATTGCCACAGCCACCTATATTCATTTTAAAGTGAAAACATAATTTCACTGAACTATCTCAGTGTGGCAAAACCTTTTAGTTTTGAGGTCCTTTTTCACATTAAACTGTCTCTTCTGATGAAACAAGTATAAAATACTATTATTTTCATGAATAGGAATGGTAGCATCTGTCCCCAAATAAATGAAGGAGGGATTCTCAGAAACAGCAGAATGGTTCAGCCAGAGGTCAATTCATTCAGGAGCTTGAATGCATTAATTTTTCATGCACTAATATAACAATGAGACTTATCATGCAGAGATCACTTCTCAACAGTGACAAATGTCATAACACCTTTACAGGAAAAAACAATCCTGGACTGTAACCATATATACCTTATTTCAGGAATGGCAGAGCCAGCTCCCCTCTCTAACCTTCTCCCTCTAGAGTTCTTCTAAAATCTGTAGAGAAAATGCTGTGGCATTGTTACTTTATTATGATGGGCATAAAGGTTGTGGTTTCCAGGCATAGTGGCACTTATAGCAGAGCCATCTCTTCACATTTCTCAGTGGATCACCTGAGCTGCCCTTCACGGACCACGTGGCTGATGAAAGGCAGAACACAGTAAGCAAGACATATCCTGAATCTGGTATTAATACTCTTCTATTTGTTAGAGAGAGAAAATTCCAATCAATTGAGCCTATTTTGCAATGTAGTGAAAGCTTGGACACTGGCATTGAAGTATAACTAAGGGTTTCCGCAAAGCTAAACTGAACTGATGCCTATGTTCAGTTCTCCACAATGAAGAGTTTTATGGATAGACCATTGACCAAGTGTGTTTATTGGATACCAAGGAAAACTATATGTTGTCCTCTCCAAATATAGGTTCTTATCCTGTGAGATGCTGAGTGTCCAGAACTCTTACTAATGGCCATAGAATTTGAAAGAGGTCAGCATATCTCAAGATAGGCCTACAATGTGTTGTTTTAGGGTAAACAACTCATAAAGTACCTCGCATAGCATCAATCAGTTACTTCAACTCTATAAAACCACACATCCATCTTCTTTTATGACTAGAAATGTAACTGGAACCATCATAAAAGTCATTATTGCTGCAAGAGGGTATCTGTGTTAATGGCATGTTACCTCAAAACAATGTTGTCATCATTACTTCATAGTACTCCTTCCTAAAACAGGTTACAGGATATAATCCTGCCATCATTTTGATGTTGGCTAAATCATTCAAAAGAGTTCAGCGGTACAAGATGGACAATGAAGATTTACCTCAGCAGCATGACAACTTTCAAGACTGAATTAATGGTTTGTAAGGATCCATCCTCATGTCTGTGTCATCAATATCCAAAGATTTTTTTCCTAGGGAAGCATGCAAAACCAGAAGCCTCTCCCTCATGAAGGCATTAGAATTCACTCAACAAGATACAGGGCTTGAGCATTCCTGAAACACACACAGTATTTAGCTAGCCACAATATGGTCAAACATGCATACTTTCAAGAAGCATTATAAGCTTGACTTAATTTCTTCCTCCGATGCAGATTTTGGCAAGCAAGTCCTTCAGTCAGTGGTAGAAGAATGACCCTGGATTTTTGGTTGACAAACATTTCTCTGCATGCATTAGGATATGTTTGGTCATCCCCATTGTCTCTCTCTTGATAATGCTTTTCACTGTTGGCTTCCTTCCTTAAGTGAGAATGTTGGGATGAGCTTCTCACCTGAGGAAATTATATTGTTTTTCTACCTGCTAATTTTTCATAGGAAACCTACATATATAACTGATCTTCTCCCTTTACGTTAAAGAACAGACAAGAATGTTTTTGGCTTGTACTTTAATATGTAGGTTTCTCTCCATGTGCTTTTTTAATTTGACTGTTCCTGTTAGTGTTTATTAGAGTACTGAAGAACATTATTATAGAGAGCTTGTGTAAGCGGGTGGCCCGTATGGTTACATGTCTTCTCAACAGACATTGTCAGTTCTGGTTGTTGTACTACAAAGATATGGGTAATTCTAATATGGACTGGTAAATGAGAAGATGAATTTGCAGACATCCGCATTTCTAGTTTAAACCTTATTTGAATAGACTATTGTAACTCAGCAATTCTTTTGTTCAGTCGGCTAAGAGTTGTTGGCATGCAACTTTTCACCCAAGATGCAATTTTAAAGCAAATTAAATTAGTTTGACTTATTTTTGAAAAAATGGAACAGGCACAAAAACTAGTGAGTCTATTTTTGTGCCTTTCAAACCACTAGCCTTCATAGAAAAGCAAAGAGCAAGCATAAGAGTAAATGATATATTTGAATTGTTTATGTTTGAAAAGAAGCTACAAATCCTGCAATGTTACTTTCAAAAATGATTTGGTAACATATTGCTCAGCGTGTGCTAGGATGCAGTATGGAATCCCGTTGCTATTCTTGAGACTCGTATAATGAATATCAAGGTTTACATCACAGGATGTGCCCTTTGGAGGTGTTTTTGCCAGCCTTTGCCAAAATTCAGTGCAAAATTTTTGTATGTGCAGCAAGTACTACATTTGCCAGCATCTTTGTGAAATAAGAATGCAAGGTAATACATGCTGTGCACTGTTATCATATCTTATCTGTGTCTTGTGGTTGTATTCAATCAAATAAATAAATGGAAGGGTGTCCATGCACAGCAAGATTGCAATACAAAATCATAGCAAAAATGGTTGGTATTCACCATCTGCAAATAAACTGGCATTATGTCAAAGAAAATAGTAGTAATGCTGCTTTTGACCCATTGAATTAAATGTAAATTAAAAAATCATGGATCCAATATAAAAGGAATTTTGAAAAAATAATTCCTTTTAATCAATTTAAATTATATTATAATTAACAAAACAAAGGGAATTGAAATGTTACTATGATATTTACAGAGTGCAAGCTAAGCCCTTGAGTAAGATTTAGATTTAGTTGGCTTAATATACAAAGATAAGATTAGAGGATGCATTTGTATTATGAGGCTTCTAGTGGTTTAGACACTGTCAAATGTTATAGCTTCTACTACTACTACTATTGCTAATGATAACTGAAGATGGCGTAATGGACAAGTCAGAATATGGGTGACAACAGGGTGTTCTTTTGCCAAAGAGTGTCCTCAAGTCACAAAGAAGGGAAGGAGCACGAGTAATACTGATACATTTGATAAAAATTCTCAGCCTGAAAGGAGAACACAATGCCTGTTTCAAGATCTATGAAAAGAGATAGGAATTTTGCCCCCTGTTGAATATTGCAGTGAGCCATGCCCCCTGGAATGCAAAATGGGGACAACTGGAAAAGAGGAAAAGATGAATTAAAAGTTTGCTCAGTGTTTAAAAATTCTAAGCATCTATTTAAGTCTCATTGTGCAGTGTCCCAGTGTTCCTTCAGATCATTTCCATCCATGTGTGGATTGTTTCCATCCATGTGCGGAATATTTTTATGTGACATGAGGTGTGTGGGAATGTGCACCACCGATAGAAACACAAAACCTAGCTGTGGGTGCTCTGTTAATTAGCTGGGTGGCATTTGAATCTCTCCTGAGCAGCTGCACAAGCACGCAACTTACAGGAAACACTGCCGGCCTCTAAGTTATACCACCAAAGGCAAGGAAATTCCAAGTGAGGGCTGTCCTTTTCTAGTTGATACTCTTTGTTCCTAAGCCTCAGCTGGTGTAAATTGATATAGCTCCCTTGACTTCAATGGAGCAATGCCAATTTACATCAGCTGAAGATTTGGCCCATTATGCAAAGGTAGCTCTGAGGCCTGACACCAGTTTAAATCAGCTCCACCAATGCCAGCACCACAAGTTGTTCCATACTTAATGTATGTTTACAGCATGCAGGTGTAAAATGCACGCGGCAAACTCATAAATATGGCAGCTTACTATTAAAAAGACTCCTGATTACAAAAGGAGTTTTGAAATGTCCCTTTGTTTGATCTTTAAAAGATGTAGGCTGGCTGAAAAATCTGCCAGTGCTATACCTTTAACACAATGAATGCAAGTGAGTTTTAATAACCTATCAGGAACTTGGTACATCATAACATTTAATCTGCATTACAACTCACTTCCGAATCGCTCCTTTCATTCCAAGTGTGAGCAGAGAGGGTGGGAGAGATGAGAATTTCAGATAAGTGCCAGTAAAACAAGTTTGCTCTACAGCTGGCGTGTACTATGCACACGTTATCCGTGCCTTATGGCAGTATTCAGTCAAATGGTTCCATAAACTAAAAATAATCACCCTAATACTAATACCTTTTATTCTTCATTGTTACTGGTCGCTATGGTGCTGCATTTGACTGTGAAGAATTCACCGCCATTACTACCCTCAGTGTCTCTCTCTCTGAAATGTGATCTAATTGCAGAATCCACACCTGTTCTATAGTTCAATAGAAGCCTGCTTTTGATGGAAACAGACTTTCAAGCACAAGCACAGAAACACACACACACACACACACACTCACACACACTGAGGACTTCAGCTGTAGAAAAAATAGAGCGCTAGTTGATCAGAAAATAATATTGTGAAGAGTAAAAAAAAAAGCCTGTGTTTTGTGGTCATTGGAAGATTGCTGATGGGTGCATAAATAAAGCATGCTGGAACATCTGTTCTTTGTTGTGCATTCAGCTTTTTAATGTCTTCAAAGAGCAGCTCTGACGCATCACTGACTACCACTCCCCATTCAAGCAACATTTTACCAGAAAATAATAAACCTTCCTGGTGGGGTGCAAGGAGCCAAGGCATTCGGGCAATGCCATTAATTTGGAAATATCTCTTTTTCTGAGATTTTTAAATCTCTCTCCCTTTGAATGGTGTTCAAATTTGGGCTCCAGCCTGGAGTCCCTATCAGCCTGAGCACTAAATCAGCCTGAATATTCTACTCCAACCTTTTTCTTTCAGTGAAAGTGAACAGTGGCGCCAAGTCAACGTTGATGCCCATTTTTTTTCTGATCTTACTTCTATCAATGCTAAAAATCCTATCAAGATGGATTATTGGTTATTTTTATGATGCAGTATTTATTTCTTTTGATAAAATTCAGAGGCAGCAGAGACCCCTGACAGTTTAACAGTATTGGCTGGTTATTTTGATACAATGTGCTAGGCAGGAAAAGATTAAAAACGGAGAGTCCTAGTCTGAGGGAAACCAGCTTGAACTCTAAAATAAAATTTTAGCAGCATGGATTTCTCTTGCCATAGGCTATGAGGCTACTATGAATTTCAGATGCATCTCTAGAGCTGTCAATGAGGTGGAAAGATGAGATTGGCATTACAAAGATTTGTTGCAATGTGATTCAATGTAATTGCAATTGAAGGTATAGTGACATTAAATCTCAGCTGAGAAAGAGCTGTTTATGAATGTACAGTATAGGGAAAGGCATTTGTCCTACAACTCAAGGACCATAACAAGAATTTTTTTGTATCACTTTCTTCAGCTCCACTCTTTCTTTCTAGGTCACAGCTAAAAGCTGTTCGAATGCCAATTAGATGCTGGTGAGTTACATCTGTAATGAGTCTGACCGTGGTTGTGTGACAGACTGCTTCAGAAACAGAAGCCCCTTTTAGGTACACTATCGTAGCTTTGTTATTGTTGGAGAGGGATGGTGCTTTGGCCTCTTGATTGTTCATCTTCATTTTATCTGCTCTGTTAACCATTGTTGTAGAGCCTGGTGCATAGAGCATCAGACAGACGATCAAACTCATCAGTGGTGTGAGTGAGTATGATGCCAGCCCCAGAGCACCTATGGACTTAGCACCTAATGGAAAAAATTATCTATCTACTTATATTGTCCTCATTACTGAAGAATCTGAGCTCTTTGTAATCATTCATAGATTTTATCCTCAACATTCCTGTGAAGTAGCAAAGTACTACCTGAATTTTACTAACCTGCCATGTAGATTAAGTAACTTGCTGTACACCACACAGACATATGTAGTTGCAAGAAGCAGATAGATAAGCCAAGATATGGATGTAGGTCTTTTGAGTCCCAGTCCATTTCCCCATTTACTAAAATATTGTTCCTCTTTGCAGTGTACTTACAGCTTTTTCTATAGGACTATTTCAACAGGGTATCTGCCAGGATATTCCCAGGCATCTATGGGGATGGGTGGATGAAAAGAGGCATATTTTTATTTTGATGCTTCTCTTCCATTGTTGTGTCATTCTTTTGTTCTGTGATTCAAATATACAAACAAAAAATGGCGTGCCAGGGAACAGGGAAAAGGAGATTGAGGTATAGTACAAAGTGTCCTTCTAATGCTAATAGAAGTAGGGTATGCTGGATCCATGCGTTGGATGCATTGGAGCAGGGATGGGTAAGAAATCCTCTGTGGGTTGATCCGGCCCACGGATGCCTTGCTGCTCCCCAGACCAATCAGAGCCTGGGAATGGGTAACGCGTGAAGCCTCTTCCCCCACCAGGGGCCTCTTCAAAAATTTGTGAAGTGGACCCTCTTCAAAAATTATTGCTCACCCCTGCATTGGAGAGTGTCTAGTAGAAGGGAACAACAATGATTAGGGGGCTGCAGTACATGACTTATGAGGAGAGGCTGAAGGATTGGGGCTTATTTAGTCTACAGAAGAGAGGAGCGAGGGGTGATCTGATAGCAGCCTTCAACTTCCTGAAGGGGGGTTCAAAAGAGGATGGAACCTCTCAGTGGTCATAGGTGACAGAATGAGGAGCAATCCTCCCAAGTTGCAGTGGGGGAGGTCTAGGCTGGACATTAGGAAAAACTATTTCACTAGGAGGGTGGTGAAGCACTGGAATGGGTTACCTAGGGAGGTGGTGGAGTCTCCATCCCTAGGGGTTTTTAAGTCTCGGCTTGACAAAGCCCTGGCTGGGATGATTTAGTTGGGACTGGTCCTGCTTTGGGCAGGGGGATGGACTCAATGACCTGCTGATGTCTCTTCCAACCCGATGATTCTATGATTCTATGAATCTATGAGTCTACAATTCTACTAATAAAATATATAAATAAATTTGTTGTTCTTGTTAGAGATTTTTACAGGGTTCTGTTATGTGATACTTATGCAGTAATTGCTTGTTGACCGTTTAATTACAAGAGGGCAGATTCTGCCACCCTTACTCATACTGAATACAAAACTCCCCCAAAGTAGCTGTGCTGAAATCAATGGGTCAATTCACTAAATAAGACACTACTCAAAATGAGCGAGAGTGGCAGAATCTAGCCCAAAGTAATTACCATGTAGTGACATGGTATTTACATAGTAATTACCTTACTCATTATTATTATTATAGAGAGATACATGATTATTTTTGTCCTCCAAACCCAGAGTGCAGGCAACATGGTAATTACTTTTGTGCACAAGTCTAATCATACAGATATTCTGTTCTCTGTCATATGCACACATATACACATACACACATACCCCACAGGCAGTTATGGAGAGGTATTTACCATATGTCTTATTAAGTCACCATGCAATGAAATAGTTCTTTCCTGATACATGTGCCTTGTAAATTAAAGGGTTATAACACAGGACAAATGTTTCCTTTCAGAAAACAATCCCTGTGTTTATACAGGCTTAAAGTTCCATGCTATTTTTTAAAAAGATTATTCTATGGTTACTCTATATATTGCAGTTGCTAAGGGCTATAAGGAGCAAGAAAAGATGCAGTGGCTTAGTATTTTTACCTATGGGGATTTGAGTTCAAAATACTACTTTAAAAATGAAAATGAATGTGGGAATATTAACTTAAGCTCTGAGTATATGACCATCCCAAACTCACATTGAATAAGGTCATTGACACATTGGCTAATGGACTCTTTTTATGGAGAGCTGTACTTATTATGTGGTGAAGTTTACAACATGGCTAAGGAATGCTCAGGAAGGGAAGGGTGGTATGCCAAAAAGCAAAGGGGTGGCAATATTACAGAACCAATCAAGCACGTTGCATCCAAGATCACTTTGAATTCTGAATTAGCATTCGTGGGTGGATTGTTACAGAACTATAACTGATGCAGATTGTAACTGACTCCATATATCATTCTTCCATTTGCATTATGTTGACATGGCTAAAAATAACTTAGTTCAGACATGAAAAGTTATTTTTCCCTATATTTTTTGTCATCCGTTTCTGGTGCAGATCTGGGATGGGCACAGAAAATGGATGAAATAATCATGGCAAAGTCTGAGAACAAACAGCAAGAACCTCACCTAGTGTAAACTGATTCGCACCAGGTGAGGATCATGCCCATAATATAGAATGATAAGCACAAGCTATGAGCTTGTGTGATACAGTAAATGACTTTAATTTAGGATGAAACACATAATCTGAGAGGCATTCATAATAAATGTAAAAACCCCTTAATATACACAAGATTTTTTATTTCTTTTAAATATTTTAAATACTTGTAATGCTACTGAATACATCTTATCCATAGGAATGTTAAATTCCCAATTGCTAGGCTATAAATACATTAATAACTTATATACCTGCTCCTTTTCTCTGTGTGTATTGTTCACTGAAAAAAAAGCCCTGTAGCAAACATGGAAGAAAATGCACTGTTTCTTAAATAGTAAATTTTTTTAAAATGAAGTTGTTGGGTTGCCTGTTTCCTACTTGGCTATTTATGTTAATGTGTTATCTGAAACGCAAGTGGATTTGGGTGACTCTATTGCACCAAAGACACAACAAGGATTTATAAAGCATCATCACAATAAGTAGAGAATATTGACAGTTATTAAAGCTGCCCCTGACTCAATTGCAACACTCCATAACTTAGCCACTTTCTACAGAAAGTAATCATATTACTACTGATCAGTTCTTTCTGACCAGAAACCTGAAAAAAGTTTGCTTATTGATTCACTTAGTTCAGTAATTTATGGTACACTAACATTGATATATGGTGGTCAAAATAAATTATATTTATCCCATGCTCAGTGATGAGGATGGGGGTTCAAGCTTGTGATCCTGAGAAATATTACATGCCTTACAGTAGATGATCCCCAATTTAATCTCAACCTGATTTAACATGACCAGATATTGCTGGTTAAAACAAGCACAAAGCAGCACTTCTGACCTTAGCCTATAGGACATTTTGTCCTGAAAAGTTTAGTGCATTCTGGGAGATCCTTGGTCTAAGATGGACAAAAGAAGAGGGAGAGGAGGAGGAGAAGCAAGGTACAGGAACACAAAAATTAAATGAAAGTGAGTAGGAAGGAAGGAAGGAAGGAAGGAAGGAAGGAAGGAAGGAAGGTCAAAAATAAAGGATAAAGTAGAGAAAGTGAAAGGAGGAGAAAGTGAAAGGGGGAAACATAAGGATTGGGGAAATAATTTTACTATAGCAGAATACAAAAGCTACTTATAACCATTTGATGTGACTCCTAAAATATTTAATCTCTCATATTGATCTCTCATATTTTCCCAGGTTACTTTGGGGATTCCTATGACTAATGGCATGCACAGAAGCGGTTAAGAAATTTCAGAGAGAAAGAAAGCAACAGTTATGCAACAACAGATCTTTCATGGGTGGACTGATAGATTGCAGAAAGTAACAAGCAAAATATTATTTAGCGGAGACTGCCAAAAGTCATGACTTTGGTCATTTACATTTGATATGTAATTTCCTACTCTTTTGAATGCTCTGGAGCTGAGCTGAACACATGTCAAGAGGTAGCATTCACAGGAAATAGAAATTTGTAATTGTCAGGACTCTTAATTCAAATACAGTTTTGGGGGTGCCTTTGCAGAGCTAAAAGAAAGTCAGCAACTATGTATGACCTTTCCAGTTATTTCCCATGGGACGTCCAATGGGCCTATACTAGTCCCAGATGTGCAAACCTTCACCAACCTTTCTCCAGTTTCACTTAAGAGAGCAAGTTGGATTTGAAAAAGAGTGTCAGGAGTAAAGGTCAATGCTTTATTTACGTGAGCTTTATATGCTAGACTTCTCCCTCCTGCTTTCACTTTCATTCCCCAGGGATCACTGCCTAAACCACTTCACATCCTGAAGTACTACTCTAGTGACAATATTCCTCCATCCACAAGCTTGGATCAAAGTATGTCATCTTTTACAAGAAATTTCATCAGGCCAAAGTATGCCACTAGCATTTCTTGTCTTTTGTGAGCTTTCCCCCACTGCCTGGCTCTACTTGGGATTCAATATAGAGTACTACAGAATGAAGACTGACTTTTGTTGCCATGCTCCAGCATAACAGCAGAGTTTAGGAGAAGGAACATTTTAGTAACTTATCTCGCAGGGAAGGATTGAGAAACTTAACTATTTAATATTTGTAAATCCTGAGAATAAAGATACAGGCAGTCCCCGGGTTACATGGATCCGACTTACATCGGATCCCTACTTACAAACGGGGTGAGGCAACCCCGCACTAGCTGCTTCCCCCCAGCAGACCAGGGAGACGCGAAGCTAGCCCCCCCCCCCCCCCCCGCAGAAGACCAGGGAGATGTGGAGCGGCTTTTCTCAGCAGACACCTTAGCTTGAGAATAAAAGACTGAGGGAAGTGAGGTGTGGGAGAATAAAACTGAGCTCTGGAGAAATGTTTGGCTAGAGTTTCCCCTACAATATGTACCAGTTCCGACTTATATACAAATTCAACTTAAGAACAAACCTACAGTCCCTATCTTGTACGTAACCCGGGGACTGCCTGTACTCTAACATAAGGACATATTATGACAGTTGAAAAAAACCCCTTCAATTCTGATTATAGAAAAGCCACTCCTTTTCATCATTCTAAATCTAAGGCATGACTGATAAAGAGGGAAACCTATGTCATAATCTATGTCATAACGTAATAGGAGTTACATGAGGCCCTTACAGAACCATCAATTTTCTCTTTGAGCTTCTGGTACCATTCTGTCAAGCTTCTTAACCTAACCCTTCGTGACAAATCTGAAGCTGTCTTGGGAAACATTTTCCAGTGATTGTAAACTCTTTGTGGCTTCTTTTCCTTCTGTAAATAACCATGCCTGACCTACAGTGTGGTGTAAATATGAAATACTGATGGGGAAAGAGGTGTGAGCACTGTGACACCTTTTGCACAAATATTCATATTTAAAAACAAATGTCCTTTGTCTGGGCTTGTGCGGCTTTTTCTCTGCCTTTCGAGCCACTGAGATTCAGCTATGCTCTCAGAAGGGGAAGTTTAAACTCCTGCATTAGAGTACTTGTAGATGGCACAAATTCTACATGGTGGGGAACAAAAGGGGCTCGCCTCTTGTGTTGGTCTTTGCCTGAACGTGTCTTTTGACAGAGAGTCTCTCCATCCTCTGCTGCATTGGCTACTTTTCTTCACTGAATACTGATGACCAGTAATGGCATTTAGGATTTTTTTATGGGGCACTGCTTAACAGGGCAGAAGGGCCGGGTTCCCAAAACACTTTGCAGGAGCCCTGGCACAGAGACATTTAAGTGAGCCAGACAACAGCATAACTGTCCCCTTCACAGCCAGGGCTAAGCAGAAACCTGCAATTACTTTGTGTGAATATGAGGAGACAAAATTAAATATAATCTTTACAACCAGGCCAGGAAAATTTTCTGTAGCTTAATGATGCCTTGGGTACAACCAGCTGCTAATCTACTGTTTCTCCCTTAGAAATTTAGCCTTCCTTTAATTCCTTACTATGAGGGTTATTTTCATTGAGCTTGATAACAAGAATAATACCATGTGACTCACATGTCCAATCATAGAGGATAGAGCTAGAGTTCTGAATCGAGTATCAAATACTTATACTGGGCTGTTTGTGATCACACCACTGAGTAAAAAAATTATCAACTGTTATTGAATGTTGAATAAATTCAAACAAACTACAATCTGTTCACAGATGTACCAGGAGCAGGAAGAGAGTGAATTAATTAAATAAATGGTCTGTTGCATATTATCAACTCAGTTGCAATAATAATAACACTACAAGTGCATATACAATATACATATACAGATGGATATGAATTCATTGATATACATGTATGTGATGTGTGTGCATATCTTTGATTTTAGGTATCTTTTCTCCACATCGTGAGAGCATCAAACATTATTTTAAAACATTTCAGAAATTACTATGACATATCCCTGTGTCTCTTTTTCTAATCATTTTAACACCGAGACCCTTTCTTGGACCTTGGACATTCACAATATTCCCACCTAGTCTCTTAAGAACCATTGTAGTGCAACATGCATATGTGCAGATGCTGAACAAGCCCTCATAAAATGACTATCATATCATTATTTTATGTTTAAACGTTTTTATTTCTCCAGAGAATTTAAAATATACAAATATGTGACTCCATGAAGAAATTATCCAAAAGAGATTATAAATACAGTGATAAATGTCAAAGTTCTCAAAACATTTCACTGGCTCCATCCTCAGAAGAAACTGTTTACATAGAAAACACACGTCAGTTTGTTTTATTATTGCTATTATGTGTTAAATGGTACAAATGCAATCTGTCTGCCTTACACGTAAACTATAGTCTCCAAATATCTTAGTCACCTCTAATAGCTGCAAGCAGGGCCAGTAGAATAATTTAGTGGAATATTTTGCATTCTCCCCACAGCAGGAAAGAGGTTTGCAGCTCACACAACTCTTATCAGATATAGGCTATAGCTAGCCTTCTCCCCCTTACCCCACCCGCCCCGAAGTAAGTACATTGTAATGGATCATCACTTCTGGCTCTGTTGATTGTAAGTGGTATTGGAGAATTTGTAGCTCAAAGTTCTGACCTATTATAATGCGTTTCTTTTGATTCTAGAAACAGGCAATTCAGTTCACTTGTTGGGAATAATGATACAAATTTTCTACATAACATTTATTCACTTCCACTGCTAGCAGCCATCAATGTCAGGTCCCAGTGATCCCTCCCACAGAAAAGTTCAAATTTCTTTCCTCCTACAAAAGGTAGGTTACTTCCATAAATGATTCTGAATCAGAGAAATTAACATAACAAATGCTAAGGCTCTTGTAAATGACAATTGGTCTGAATTTGACATAGTATGATTAAAATTCCCAGCAGGGGAGAAAGGTCCAATTGCATAGTATAATCTAGAATATGTGTGAAGTCATATGGATGCATAACTTATGAGCAGGAACATGAGGAATGGAAGATATTTTTCTTTGGTTCGTTTGGCGGAAGATGGCAGGTGATTCCTGCAACTAGGAAAAACAAGGTAAGCATTCATTTCCAAATTTCTCAACTCTCACAGTAAGCCCACAGCCAGAGATGTTTGTCTTTATTAATGGATGAAGGAGAGACACTGGTCTTCTTCAGTCTGCTGTTGTTTCTCTTCTTATACACCAAGAAAAGGAAAGAGAGGTGGAAGCTTACTGTATTTGTCTTTCATCTAGACAAACAAGGGAGAGGCATCCATAAAATATTGAAATGGGATCTGGGATCTGTAATCAGAAATTATTAAACTAGATTTTATCTTGCTTTTCCTAATCCCAGTTCCCTGATTGTGGGTTGCCAGGCCTCTGCATAGCTCAACCTGGAATAATTTAGAGACGCTCCTGGGTTGCTCTAAGTTATGCTGTCTATGGCACCAAAGTGTCATTAGACCAGAGGAGAATTACTGAAGAGCTCTAGCAAGCTGGCCAGAGTCTCCTCTTATTATGTGGGCTAAAAGGAGTAGTAGGAGAATGTAGAGAGTTCTGGCAGCACAAAGGAGACACTTT
Organism: Pelodiscus sinensis; assembly: GCF_052426305.1. NCBI lineage: Eukaryota > Metazoa > Chordata > Testudines > Trionychidae > Pelodiscus > Pelodiscus sinensis. The sequence continues at coordinate 195,115,541 of NC_143053.1, read as the reverse complement.
ATTTTCAACAGTGAAAATATATTTCTTGGCTGCAGCTAACTGGACCCAATAGTCTAAGAACAGAGCTTTAGTTTTGGAAAGTGAAATCTTTAAACCTTGTTTTGCTTTTACTCCGCTCCCACCAAGTCTGCGTAAATTGAGGTCTATGGTTGATTGGCTGCAGTTTTCCCAAGATGAAGACAGGAATGTATAACACTCTGTTCCTAGAAATCCAGCATTTTGCAAGGATTTCCTGACATTGTCCTGACTTCAGCTTCAAAATGACTCTTCTATTCTCAACCTCGGGTTCCCATTTTTACTCTCATGTCCTATCCACTTGTATATGCTGAGAAAGAGCATCAGAATCACCACCAGGCAGCCAGCTGAGGCAGGACAAAGAACAGGAGCAAGAGCCATTGCTGGCAAGAAGAACAGCTGATACAGGGGTGACCTCTTGAAATGTCTGGCAATAGGAATGCTCCTGGGCAGGTAGTGCTTGAACACGTTGAAGAGACTGCTTCAGGGAGCCCATATGCCTGCCTCCAGACTAAGGATGGTAAGGACTAGTCGACTATCCCCCAACTATATCAGATAAAGGCAGCAAAGGGGGAGAAAAGAAGGGTACTTCAAAGTGGCAGCACCTGGGGTACCAGGCTCAGTGTGGCACTGCTGCTTTAAAATGCCACAGAAGCCTTTCAAAGGGGCAGTGCTGCAGGGAGCCCAGGATCAGCTGTGCAGCCCTGCCCCTTTGAAACACTGCTGCGGTGCTTCAAAGTGGCAGCGCTGTGTGGAGCTGGGGTCAGCTGGGGAGTCCTTAGCAAATGCTGGTCTCTGGGCAGCACTGCCCCTTTGAAATTCCGTGGGTGACATTTCAAAGGGGCAGCATCCCCCTATTGACTAATCGAATAGCCAATGAAAAAATGCATCAAGTATTCAATTAGTGCAGTGGTCCCCAATGTTTTGGGGCTGCCGGGCACCTGGCGACAGGGCCACGCATGCACTGCGTGTATGGGAGTGGGGCCGCTCACAGGCCACGTGACTGGGGGCGGGGCCAAGCATGCACCGCACACCCGGGCCGGCACCGGCATGTGCCGTGATCCCGGAGCCAGGGCCGGCACCGGCACGCGCCGTGACCCCGGGGCAGGGGCCGCCCATGCACCCGGGGCTGGCACCTGTCGCAAGCCCGGGGGCGGGGCCAGCCCAGATTCTCCGTGGGCGCACATAAATGGCCCGGCGGGCGCCATGGCGCCTGCAGGCACTGCGTTGGGAACCACTGAATTAGTGAATTACATTATACTTAACATCCTTACTCTGGACCTCTCCAGTGGATTGGTTGAATAGCTGTCACAAAAACTTCAGGTAATTGCCTCTGATGACTAATCACACTCTCTGGCTCAGGAATTACTCATCAAGCTTAAGCCTGCTGAGAGCCATTGCAGAATGCTCAGACAGAGAAATTTTACACTCTACCATGCTAGTTCCATTTAAGTTGTTCAGAGCTAAGCAGGAAGCAGAATTTTCATTTTGAGGGAAATTCTGTGATTCAAAATTCATTTAATTCCAAAGTGGAAAGTAAACAATGATTATATTGAAATCTCCTGGGACATGACATTTCTGAAAAAATATTGTGGTCAATCAATTTAGGCATATTTGATATGTTTATAATTTAGATAAAACATTTCCAAAGGAAAACTGATTTTGATACAAAACAGAAATGTTCCAAAATGTCGAAATGGAACATTTCAACCTCATCAAAATGTTTTTGAAATGCAATTCCAAAATGAAATGTCACTGAAATTGACATGTTCCTGTGGGAAGTTTCAGCTTAGGAGAAAAGACTAGCTCTACTTGCTGGCCAAATGGAAACAATTTTACTTTGGTGTCTTGCAAGCACCCCTGGATGTGCTTTGAAGAGAAAGGGACATAGGAAAAGGAAAGAGAGAAGCTACCAGAGACTCCATACAACAGTGTCACATACCACCATGTAGCAGAGGGACATCACTTCCTGTTACAAATTTTTGATATAAACCTTCTGGCACTAATGTAGGAAGTCCCCTTTAAATAATGAATATGTCGTGTTAGAGCTATGGCATTTACTATACTATGAATTCCAAAATGTCCATACTGGGAGATGGAAGAAAATAGATGTTTACCACAAAGACCAAGGCTTTCGACAAGTGAATTATACAGCACCAGCACTAGGAAAATTCCTGATGCTGCTTCAATCCTGTGTCATCTATATAAATGAGCATGTTTACTCCTAGAGACTTTGGAAGATAACTCTCCAGTCTCATCACCATGGTAGAGAGCCCCAGGCCAAATTCCATTGGCCTCTCCTGATATAGCACTCTTTTTTCCAGTACAGCCTTAGGAATGTGCTATTATTTGGATGCATGGAGATACCAAGATACCAAGAGCTGTTTTTAGGTCTTTTGCCCCCCTTCCCCAGGAAAACCTTTTGTAAACAATGACTTCCAAGTCCTTGATAATGCCCATGTAAAATAGCTGTGCATTCACAAACCTTCTGTTGATGGACTTGGGGACTGTAAAAGAGTTCTTATTCACTCTTTCTCTGCTCTGAAATTCTCAAAGACTGTGATGCTCAAGAGCACTTTAATGGATGTCCACTCCTATCCTGAATGCCCTTAATAGGCATTCCAGTAGGATTACTTAATCACAGTACTTCATAGATTTGCCTAGTAATGATTTGCTGATACATTGATATCACAAAGTTCAGTCATCTCTTGGGCCAAGTTTATACCTGAAATGACCTCAAGGGTGACTTAGCACAGTCTTAGGGCGACTGTAAGTTATACCAGCTACAGCTAGTTACTGCTACCACCCAAGTGTCAGTTGTGCACTCTGACAGCATACTCCTTCCCCACGCATGTCACACTCATTTTGTGATGGGAGGGGCCTGGCTGGAAGGATTTAAACTACCTAGGGATTCCCTAGTGTCAGAGGAAATCCTCAGCTGCCTTCATCACTCCTACCTAGATGCTCTCTTGCTGCCCTAACAATACAAAATGGATAAAACAGGGCTCAGGGATTAAGCACCATTTTTCAATCTAAAAATACCTAGGCCTCACCCATTTGGAGAGTCTAGCTCTAGTACAGTAGTTATTGAGAGAGACTCCATCTCCCAAAGTGAGCTGGGAAACTGGGATGCACACCTTTCTAGTTCTACTACTTTGTAACTAAAGGCTGTTGTTTTGTTTTGTTTGGCATACTGTCTCGCTTGCCAGTGTTCAGTGTGTCTGAGAGCTTTGTTTCAGTCCAGTGGCCATGACGGCAGGCTATAGGCAGTGCGCTGAAGCAAGGAGATATTGGTGAGATACAGCAAATATATTTTCAAAAGGGAGCAACAAGGCTTGCTGGTGGGTGCTCAGAAATGCAAAATGGCCTGTTCACTGGGCTTAAAGGCTACGTCTACACTGGCCCCTTTTCCGGAAGGGGCATGTAAATTTCACGAGTCGTCGTAGGGAAATCCGCGGGGGATTTAAATATCCCCCGCGGCATTTAAATAAAAATGTCCGCCGCTTTTTTCCGGCTTTTAAAAAAGCCGGAAAAGAGCGTCTAGACTGGCCCCGATCCTCCGGAAAAAGTGCCCTTTTCCGGAGGGTCTTATTCTTACTTCAAAGGGGCCAGTGTAGACGTAGCCTATGTGTATAACAATAGTGTCTGGAGGCCCCAACTTTTAGAGAGAATCCCACTGTGGCAGGTGTTATATATACATATATTAGGAGAAAATCTCTGATCTGAAGAACATACAGTTTAAATAAACAAAAGGTGATAAGTATTATCTTGGATTTTACAAATGGGAAATGGAAATACAGACTAGTGATTAAGTGACTTAGCCAAGGTCACAAGGGAAGTTTTTAGCAGAGCCAGGAACTAAACTCAGATCTCCCGAGTCTTGAGCCATAGTCCTTTTCCTTTTGCCCTGCTAATGTTACAGTAATGTATGATTACAAAATCTCAATTGTTTTGGATTCTATTTATTTGCTCTTTCAATCCATAAAGGCACTATCCCAGGCAGGTTCCCAGGTAGCTGAACTATACCTGTAGACATTCCTACCTCATATGCAAATCCTTCTGGAAGCCTAGAATCATTTGACTTATTAGGTTCCTGTCTCCTATACACAAACCATTCATCTAATTTACCTATATTCAGCTGTTTCTTTGTTTACTTAGTATGCTATATGTTCACTTTTAATAAATTCACCCTCCATACATGCCCTGAATAGGGTATGATTATGTGTTGTTCAGGGGCTTTTCCTTTGTTTATCTCCTATCAATCCTCTGGTGATATACATGCTAAAGTCTCCCATATATCAAGCAAAGACTATCTCTATGCTGTATAGTGTGTGTTGTTCCTAGTTCATTATCTTCCCTTGCTGTTTGTCAAGCCCCTTTACTCTATGACTCTCTGTTTCATCTCTTGCTGGCAAATGAGATACTGATCTGTTTTGCATTCTTTATGTACACCAAAAACAAACAAATTACGAGTGACACACACCACAGCAGGATTAGTGGGTCAGAGAATTAGCTTACATACTGCTTAGAATCATTGAAAGAATGACTTCATAAATCCTTGAAGGGAAAACTGGTCTCAGGCCAGATCTGGGGGATAACCTTTGGCTACATATTAGTTTAATACATAAGTTCAGTCAAACAGAAAGTCTCTGCTTAAAAAAGCCTCAGGAGAAAAGGAAAAATAGGGGCAGTAATAGCCCATTTCTTTCTAATGAAGCGTATATTCAAAATTCTTACATATGGGTGTTCAATGTTGGACAGTAGAACCCATATTTAAGCACGTATATAAGGTGTGAGTCCCCTTTTCATAGACTGTAATGGGCTTTGGATGAGGCTGTATGATTGTATTTGTCTTGTAGACAAACAAAAACTTGAATGTCTCTTGTTTGTAATCGCTCATACCTGCAGAGAACAAAATTTGCTCAAGTCAAGTCAGGAAGGAATAAAATAAACATAAAGGTCATGTGCGCTAACAAAAGCAAACAGCAGGCCCTCCAAAATAGCCTACAAAAACCGACTGTGAGCCATTTTTGAGATTTGGTGCTATTTTCACATAATACACACTTTCTGGGACTACTGTGGTAATTGCTACAAGAAAAATAATGTTAATGTGGTAGATAACTGAGCTGGATTGGAAGCCAGTGGTTAGATCATCCTACAATACCAATGACTTCACATAAAATCTAAATCCAACATTGCTTTTGCCAGTTTCCAATGATTGTTATTACTCTTATTTTAAGTCATATATTTGGTGACATATATGCCCTAGTGAGAATGAGATAGAATCAAGAGTGTTCAAAGTAAAGGATAGTTTCATGGTCTGTTCTGGGAACCTATTAATGGGCATGTATCATATTTAACAGAGTTGACTGATCTAGAAAGACAGAGATAAGTATAAGAGGGATATTGTTTTTGCATCCCTGTCCATCCTGGCTAAAAGTCATTGGTGGACCTATCTTCCATGAACTTACTTAGTTCTTCTTAGAACCCTGTTATAGTCTTGGCCTTCACAACATCATTTGGCAAAGAGTTCCACAGGTTGTCTATGCATAGTGTGAAGAAATACTTCCTTCTCTCCCTTTTTAAACTGCTGCCTATTAAATGTCCATTTGCTTTTAAAGATTTTTATTTCAGCCTTAATTCCTGACTCCCCCTTATCTACAGCTCTCTGGGTATGGCTAGACTACAATTTTATGTTGAAAAAAGGAACGCAAAATGCGCTCCATATTTTGTGCACCTTTTTCCGATTCTTTTGTCAGAAGATGCTTTTCCAACATTTGGCCCATTAGAAAAAAAAAACCCTCTTTTGAAAGCCCCCTTCTTCCTTGTAGAACAAGGAATACTGGGGCTTCCAAAATAGCACATTTGCTCTTCCGCAAAAAAACCCAGAAAAGCAAACACATTCCCTGGATGTGGCGGAGTTTTTTTGGTCGGTATCCTGAAAAACCCTGCAGTCTAGCCATAGCCTCTGTTACTTCACAGGGATGAGACTGGTCAAATGGCTTCCTCCAAATTAAAGCCATTCTGCATATTGGACTGTTCCACACAGCAGGGGAAAAGGGATATAATCCATTCACGTTGTCTAGCCTTTCAGACTAAAGTGAAATGAATGCTTGATGTAGCATTCATCCCACTGTTTATCAGGACCTCAAAAAGAGTATTGGTTGATACAACACTTTTGGAAATGCTGAAGGATATTGGGGAGATTCCCAAACCTGAGCCATTCTTTTTAGGTGACAAAACTGAGGAATTGTCCCAGATTGAGATGTCATTAGAGGAGGTTTTGGAACAAAATTGATAAACTTAACAGTAAAGAGACAATGGGACCAGATGGCATTCATCCAAGAGTTCTGAAAGGACTCAAATGTGAAATTGCAGAACTATTAACTGTGGTTTGTAATCTATCCTTTAAATCAGCTTCCATAGCTAATACTGGAAAATGGCTAACGTGACACCAATATTTAAAAAGGGCTCTAGAGGTGATCCTGGCAGTTACAACCCGGTAAGTCTAATGTCAGTACCAGACGAATAAGTTGAAACTATAGTAAAGAATAAAATTGTCATGCACATAGACGAACCTACGTGATTGGGGGAAAGTCAGCATGGTTTCTGTAAAGGGAAATCATGCCTTACTAGTCTACTAGAGTTCTTTGAGGGGTTTAACAATCATAAGAACATATATGAGAATGGCTGTACTGGGTCAGACCAAAGGTCCATCTAGCCCAGTGTGGCGGGGAAGCTGATCCCTGCACTACACCCAGCTGGCTGGCGGGTGCCGGCAGCAGAGAGGGGCCGGGAACGGCTGTAGCAGCGGGCAGGTGGCCCGCAGACGAGTCCCGACCCGGGAGACCCAGGATGGGGGCGAACGCAGGGGGAAAGGGAGCTGAAAGCCCCGACGACCAGCGGCGGCCCGGCAGCATCCGCTGCCGAAGGGAGCGTGGCAGCCACTGCAGACACCAGGGAGCAGGCTGCCTGCGCAGACGCAGGCGAGTGTAGGCGCCACCGGGAGGGCGCTAGGACCGATGGCGGGGGCTGGAGCACGGTGGGCGTAGGTGGGCGGGGTGCTGCCCGGGACGTCCAAAAGGTCAGATGGGGAAGCCAGAAGGGGGGGGAGAGCAGGAGCTGGCTGTGCTCTCAACCCCCACAGGCGGAGCCGGAGCCGGAGCCGGAGCCGGAGCCGGAGCGGACAGAGGGCAGAGGGAGCCCGGGGCCACGAGTGCCCCCGATGCCGCAGCAGCCGACAGAGCGGGACAGGCAGGGAGCCGGCGTAGCTGCCCACCGGCCAGCGCTTGACCGGGCCTGGCCCGGAGCCGGCCCATACCGGACCAAGCAGCCAGATGGAGGACTGCGGTGGCCCCGGCGAGTGGAGGAGGCTGGAGTGAGCCGGGGATTTAGGGAGAGAGACTAAAAGTCAGGGGGCCATAAGACAGGACGGTACGGACCTTGTCACACCCAGTAGCATGTCTGCTGAGAGTGGCCAGCACCAGGTGCCCCAGAGGGGGTGGACCGAAGACAATGATCAAGTGATTTGTCTCCTGCCATCCTTCTCCAGCCTCTGACAAACAGAGGCCAGGGACCCCATTTCTATCCCCTGGCTAATAGCCTTTTATGGACCTAACCTCCATGAAATTATCTAGCTTCTCTTTAAACTCTGTTATAGTCCTAGCCTTCACAGCCTCCTCTGGCAAGGAGTTCCATAGGTGGCTCCGCGCTGTGTGAAGAAGAACTTTCTTTTATTAGTTTTAAACCTGCTACCCATTAATTTCATTTGGTGTCCTTTAGTTCTTCTATTATGGGAACTAATAAATAACTTTTCTTTATTCGCCCTCTCCACACCACTCATGATTTTATATACCTCTATCATATAGACAAGGCGAATCCAGAGGATATAGTATACTTACATTTCCAGAAAGCCTTTGACAAGGTCCCTCACCAAAGCCTCTTAAGTAAAGTAATTTGTCATGTGATAAGAGGGAAGGTCCTTTCATGGATTGACAACTGGTTAAAAGACAGGAAACAAAGGATAGGAATGAATGGTAAGTTTTCTGAGTGGAGAGAGGTAACTAGTGGGGTTCACAATGGTCTGTCCTGAGACCAATCCTATTCAACTTATTTATCAATGATCAAGAGGAAGAGGTAAACAGTGAGGCGGCAACATTTGTAGATGATACCAAAGTGCTCAAGATAGTTAAGACCAAAGCAGACTGTGAAGAGCTTCAAAAAGATCTCACCAAACTAAGTGATTGGGCAACAAAATGGCAAATGAAATGTAATGTTGATCAATGTAAAGTAATGCACATTGGAAAAATTAATCCCAACTCTACATACAGTATGATAGGGACTAATTTAGCTACAACTACTCAGGAGAGAGATCTTAGAGACATTGTGAATAGTGAAAAAGCAACTAGAATGTTAGGAGTTATTTAAAAAGGGATAGAGAATATGACAGAGTATATCTTATTGCCTCTATATAAAATCTATGGTACGCCCACATCTTGAATACTGCGTACAGATGTGGTCGCCTCATCTCAAAAAAGATATGCTGGCATTAGAAAAGGTACAGAAAAGGGCAACCAAAATTATTAGGGGTTTGGAATGGGTTCCATATGAAGAGAAATTAAAAAGACTTGGACTTTTCAGCTCAGAAAAGAGAAGAATAAGAAGGGATATGACAGAGGTCCATAAAATCATGACTGGTGTGGAAAAAAGTGAATAAGGAAAAGTTATTTATTTCCACAATAGAAGAGCTAGGGGTCACCAAATGAAATTAATAGATGGCAGGTTAAAAATAAATAAAAGAAGTCTTTCTTCACTCAGTGCACAGTCAACCAGTGGAACTCCTTGCCAGAGGATGTGGTGAAGACTAGGACTTTAAAAGGGTTCAAAAAATATATAAATAGATTCATGGAGGTTAGGTGCAGCAATGGCTACTAGCCAGGATGAGTAGGAATGGTGTTGCTAGCCTCTATTTGTCTGGAAATGGACGACAGGAGAGGGATCATGTGATGATTACCTGTAGTGTTCCCTCCCTCTGGGACATCTGGTGTTGGCCATTGTCAGCAGACGGGATACTGGGCTAGATGGACTTTCGGTCTGACCCAGTATGGCCCTTCTTATGAAGCAATGACACCCATATGATCACCCATGTGAGCAGCACTTTTACTGAGAACAGGGACAACTGGGAGAAAGAGCTTTCATAGACATGGGGGAACTTCTAAGGGTACATCTAGACTACAGGCTTTTGTCTACAGAAGTTTTGTCAACAGATACTGTCGACATAACTTCTGTCGACAAAGAGCGTCTAGACTACATTCAGTTCTGTTGACAAAGCAAGCTGCTTTGTCGACATGGCAGTGTAGACGCAAAGGACAGTTTAGATGCAATAACGCTTTCTGTCGACAGAACTCTGTTGACAGAAGGCATTATTCCTCGTAAAATGAGGTTTACCAGCGTCGACAAAACTGCTGAGTTCTGTCGATGTTATGTTGACAGAACTCAGCGGTAGTGTAGATGCAGGTTTAGTTTTGTCGACAAAAGTCCACTTTTGTCGACAAAACCCTGTAGTCTAGACACACCCTAAGTGTTCTCTAGAATCTTTCTGCCCTCTAGCTGTCCGTTCTCTTTCATGTTCTATTAATTTTTTAAGAGAAATGATACAAATTCATCTGTTTTATTAATATTTTTCCTCACAGGAGAATCTGAAGGGAAAAGGATAAGATGTGATTAACAGTCTTCAATCATCTGATGGTTGCTGACATCAGGAATAGAGAGGAATGTTTTAGGGTTAGCATGATTAAGATTAAACGTAGGCTGAATGTCAGGAAAATCTTCCTGAAGGAATTTGCCTGTGCCATAGCCGACGGTCAGGGCTCCCTATATCTGTCCCTTAAGACTGGCTGAAGTTCTTTTAAATTGTGCTTGGTTCTGTTACAGCAACTGAAGGAGTCAGGTTAAAACTTAAACAGTTACAGGTTTATTAGAGAAGCTTATAAATCATATGGTTACAATGGCTATTGCTCTATTTCTTAACTACTAGCAAAATATAGATCTTAAAAATGGTTACAAAGAAGATAAAGATAGAAAAATAGAAATAATGGTACCAAGTAACAGCTTACTCTTTCTATGTGTACACTTAAGACAGAGGACCACATCCAGGTACAATTTTTACCCCCTTCTGTGCCTCTCGACTCCAGCATGTCAGGCCAGGGTCGGTCCCTCAATTCCTAGGTCCAAATACGAGGTGGACCTCAGGAGGTCAAACACCCATAGAACCTCAGGAGGTCAAACACCTAACCCGACCAGCAGGTATAGGGTAGAATGACACTCAAAGTGAGTGTGAGCTGGACCCATCTTTTATACTCATGGGGTCACGTATTTCTCTTTCTTGTCTGTCATGCCAAATGGGGCTGGTCTGTCTTTTGTGAGACCAGTTCTTACAAGGGAGTTGTGAACTTAATTTACACTTGTAAAAGAGATAACTAAATTGGAATTACTGGGGATTCTTTACTCAGTGGGAAATTTCTCTTCCAGGGACTGTGTGTGTTCGAATCAACATAGGTGCCAGCCGGGGGCAGTTCTCGCAGCCTCGAGGCCAGCTTACTGATTGATTTAATCGCTCTCTCTCTCTCCACATATCTGTGGGGTTTTTTCAGCTTCTCAGGATCAGATGAGCCAGCATAGACTATGATGATTTTATTGCTCCTTCTCTGTCCTGTATGCTTCAGGAAGGCAAATAAGATGGATGTGATGGGAGGGGAATGGGGTGTCTGTCTGGCTACAAGAGGAATGTTTTAGGGTTAGCATGATTAAGATTAAACGTAGGCTGAATGTCAGGAAAATCTTCCTAAAGGAATTTGCCTGTGCTATAGTTACCCAATGGAAGTGTTGAAACTCCCCTCACTGGGAATATGTAAAAGTGGGATGGACAATATACAGTGGAAAAGATAGCCCACAAAGTAGGGATTTTAAATGGTTAACTGGCCATTGCCAATAAACTCTGGAGGTGTCCTGCCATGTCAGGCCAGAGCAGCCCCTGTCACAGAGAGCCCAGTGGGACAAGCAGGAGGACCTTATGATTGTGGCAGGGCCAGTGGCCGAACCTCATGGCTGTGGCAGTGCTGGACAGCATGCCAGGTGGCAGGTGCTAGGTTAAAATGGTTAACTGGTTTAGTGCTATCATTTAACTGGTTAACTATGTTAACATCCCCGCTGCAAAGGCCCCTCATTTTAAGAGGTTCCACTCATTTTTGTTACAAAATTACTCACAGTCCACGCAAATGTAGTGTCCTCTCTAAACTTTACTGTTAGAAACATTTTTTTACATCAAAAACAAAGGTTCACATATCAGAGGTTAAAGAATTATCTTGACACAGGGATGATTTCTGCAACATTTAACCCCCCCCCACCACCACCATCACCCACCTCCAGAGAAACAAAGGTTAGGGTTACCATTCCTACCCATCCAGGCTAATAGCAATTGATGGACCTAACCTCCATGAATCTATATCTCTCTCTTTTGAACCCTGTTAAAGTCCTAGTCTTCACCACATCCTCTGGCAAGGAGTTCCACAGGTTGACTGTGCTCTGAGTGAAGAAAAACTTCCTTTTGTTTGTTTTAAACCTGCTGCCTATTAATTTCATTTGGTGACCCACTTTTTCCACACCAGTCATGATTTTATAGACCTCTATCATATCCCCCCTTAGTCTCCCCTTTTCCAAGCTGAAAAGTCCAAGTCTTTTTAATCTCTCTTCATAAGGGACCCATTCCAAACCCCTAATCATTTTTGTTGCCCTGTTCTGAACCTTTTCCAATGCTAATATTTCTTTTTTGAGATGAGGTGACCACATCTGTACGCAGTAGTCAAGATTTATATATATCTCCAAACTTTTTAAACATAAGATCACTTTTTGCATTTAAGTACAATCCAAGATCTACCTCAAACACAAATCCCCTTGCCCCATCTCCTTCATGCCCCTTCTCCAATGCTCCCCCCCCTGCTCATTCCATCCTCCCTCTCTTCCCCCACCCTCACTTTCACCAGGCAGGGGCAGTGGGTTGGGGTGCAGGCTCTGGTCTTGAATTAAGGGATTTGGAGGGGCTCTGAGCTGAGCTTTGGGCAGGTAGTTGGTGTGGGTTCTAGGTACAGGCTCTGAGAGGGCATTTGGAAGGTCTGCTTGGGGCTAGAGGTGCAGGAGGAGGTTCATGACTCGGGTACGGTTCCAGGATGTGGACACCAGCTGGGCACTGCTTACCTCAAATGACTCCTGGGTGCAGTGGGGCTAAGGCAAGCTTACCCCTGTCCTGGGCCTGCACCACTCCCAAAAGCAGCCAGCAAACTCCATCCCGAGTCCTGGAGATAGGATAGAAGGTGGGAGAGGGGGCACCTTGATATCAGTGTCCCTCTTCTCCCCCACCTGCCCTTCACAGAAAGCAGGAGGCTCCTGAGGGGACAATTCCAATGAAAAGGGCAGGAGATGCGCAGCAGTGGGGGGAGAAGGAACTGAAGAGCTGGCACTTGATAGCCTCTTGGCCAAACCAGTCAGGATCCCATGTTAGAGGCTCTAAGATCTACCAGGAGATCCCGAGCTACTGGTTGGTGACCTCTGATATAGAGGCAATAAGATATACTCTGTCATATTCTCTATCCCTTTTTAAATGACTCCTAACATTCTAGTTGCTTTTTTGACTGCCGCTGCATACTGAGTGGATGTTTTCAGAGAACTATCCACAATGACTCCAAGATCTTTCTCTTGTGTAGCTGTAGCTAAATTAGTCCCCATCATATTGTTTATATAGTTGGGATTAATTTTTCCAATGTGCATAACTTTACATTTATCAACATTAACTTTCATTTGCCATTTTGTTGCCCAGTCACTTAGTTTGGTGAGATCTTTTTGAAGCTCTTCACAGTCTGCTTTGTTCTTAACTATCTTGAGCACTTTGGTATCATCTACAAATTTTGCCAACTCATTGTGTACCCCTTTCTCTAGATCATTGATAAATAAATTGAATAGGATTGGTCCCAGAACAGACCATTGTGGACCCCACTAGTTACCTCTCTCCACTCAGAAAACTTACCATTCATTCCTACCCTTTGTTTCCTGTCTTTTAACCAGTTGTCAATATATGAAAGGACCTTCCCTTTATTCCATGACAACTTACTTTACTTAAGAGCCATGTTTTGTTAGTCTTTAAGGTGCTGCTAGACTATTTGTTGTTTTATAGTTTTATTTGTTAGTGGGAAGCCTATGAGTAAAGCAAATCCTATTATATCCACTTTATATATGGTTGACTGAGATGTGCCGAGGATCACATAGGTAGTCACTAAAACAATGTTTTCTTAAACCGTGTTCTGGGTAACACTGGTGTGCCACGAGGCAATCAGAGGTGTGCCACGGAGAACAATAGAGTTCAAAATGGCTGCCCTTAAAGAGGCAGTTGCCTTTTTTTCCCCCTCAACAAAAATCCTTGGTGTTCCTCATTAAAAAAAAATATATATTGTTTGGTGTTCCTCGGTATTAAAAAGTTTAAAAAACACTGCACCAAAGGAACCAAGAATCTTCATGCCTACTTCCCTGAGTTAAGCACTCAAAAACTCCTTACTCCCTGAAATCTACTATGGCAGAATCTTCACAAGTAACAGAGAGGTAAGAAAGAATTTCAATAAAAACAGAGAGTGAGAGAGAGAGAGCGAGCGTGTTTGCTAGCAGGCAGGTTCTTGCAAGCTGTATTTTTCAACATACCAGTAAATAACCCCTGAAAATGTCACTTGTATTTTCCTTGCAAGCATCTACTTGCAATGGTTTCTCAGTAGCACAGTGGTTTCTCTTAAACATTTAGCACGTCTTCGTATGCATGAAGGCAGGGAATATTTTCTCCACATAACCTAGATGATTTGAAGTTTTTGCTAAAATAACAAATTAGCACTCACCTGAGCCAAACCCACAAATATTTGTACAATGAAACAGCAAGCTTTGTAGTCAGGATCAGGGTGGGGGGAAGCATTGTGTGGCGCCAAGCAGATTTTTTTTGTCCTGCTAGATTAAGTTATATTAACCAATCTAAGGAACAGAGCAACCCTGAACATATCAAACGATAAATTAACACCCCGTTTTTTAGGAATGCTTAATTCATAGCTTTGATATTTGGAAAGACTGAAATGCTCTGGAGGTGACAAAAAATGGTGGCTCAGAACTAAAGGAATAGAGAGAATCTTGGGTGCCTCCTCATGCTTCCTACATCTTTCAGAGTTCTATCCATTGTAACCTATCCTTCCCTAAACAAGTCGTCATTCACTCTTTTGTAGCGCTTAATTCCTGTCTATAATAGGTAGGGAGTAAGAATACGTCTAGATTGCAGGCTTCTTTCGGAAGAAGCTTTTCCAGAAGAAATCTTCTGAAAAAACTTCTTCCGAAAGAGAGTGTCCACACTGCCAAAGTGCTTTTTCGAAAAATAGCATCCACACAGAATGGAAGCTCTCTTGATTTAAACTGTGATTGTTATGGACGGAGTGGCCACCAGGACATCTGTGCTTTTTCCTTTTTCTTCTTCTTCCAAAGGAACTTCCTCTTCCCCATCCACACATGCCGTTTTCCAAAAGAGCTCTTTCAGAAAAAGGCTTCTTCCTCGTAGAAAGAGGTTTACCAATGTTGGAAAAACCCCTCTGTTCTTTCGATTTTTTTTTCAAAAGAATGCGATTATAGTGTGGACGTAAGTGAAAATTTTTTTTTGGAAAAACAGTCATTTTCCTGAAAAAAACTCTGCAGTGTAGACATACTCTGGGAGAGGATACAAAGGGAAGAGTGATATGGGCAGTGTTGGTGGAGCAAAGTGAGAGCTGGGGGAGATGAAGACTAGAATGGACTAGTGAGCAGCCTTACAGATTAGGACATGATGCCAGTAGACAGCTTCAAAGAGAGGGTTACTACAGTAAGAGGAGCAGGTGAGAAAAAAGATCTTGGTGTCAGTATTTTGGGAAGACTAGAGAGGAGCATGGTAGAATCATGTCCTGTGTGAACATGGATTCCATGCTTCTTCCATAGTGCTATAAGAAACCCCCTTACAGTGAGCTCCTTGGTTGGGTTGGGAGTAGGGACAACATAGTGGTTCAACATGCATGTTAGAGCCATTTAGGAGTTGGTAAACTTACTGCAAAAGAAATATCTTCATCTGACAGGAGGGTTTTGATTTGGAGAAGTAACTTATTGGTTATCAAAAGGAAAAAAAATGCTATTGTTATGTGTCACATCTGGTCTATTGATTTATATAAATTATCCTCCTCATAACATAATAACTGGAGGACAAGTGTTTCCAGAGTTAATTTTAAAAGTATTTTATACATCTGACAATAACAGGGCATAAAAGATCATTGTTATAATGTGGAAAGTGTTGACACATTCTGAACAAGTATTCTGTTGTTATAATATATAATTTCAGCCTTTCCATTACTAGGGACATTTTCATAAAGAAATGGTCTTTATCACTTGAGAGATCATCTGCTCCTGCTGCTTATTCATCACTTGAAGCCATATAACACACAGTCCTCTGTGACATCATAATCATCTCCAGATCCACTAATTATGATGCCACACTCACAGGAGTGACTTCAAGTGAGAAATAAGCAGCAGGAGCAAATGAACTTGCTAAGTAACAAATAGTCTGTTTTCAGGCAAATGTCCTTAGTAATAAAATACAAGGAGGGAAGAAACCTACAGAAAATATGACAGATGGACAAAAATGTTCCTAAATGGAATGTTTTATAAAGTTTTCCACGAGTACCTCTGTAATAGCATACATGCTAACTAGATTTCCTGGGCCAAATTCTGTTTTAATTTACATCAGTGTAAAACAGGAAATTTTATTCATTTGAATTGGCAGGGAGCATAGAATGCAAAAGCTTACTCTCAACTTATCCTGGTTGTGTCTCCCATTGAAAATACTGAAAGATTCACAATGCACTTTTAACTTTAGATAGGACAGAATACAAGAAAATAGATTGTAGGTCATAATCCTTTAATGGCAGGCACTTTGGTATATAGATAGTGGAGATTTACCCCAATGGAGCTGAGAGCAGAATTTGCCCATCTCTTGCCAGCATCTGAACACAAACCTATAATTGCCCTTCATGGATAGAAGTAAGAGTGAAAACATCTTTTCACTAATGTCACAAAGGCAACTGTACCCTTTAAATGACAGCTCTGAAAGAGAAAATTAAAATGCTAATGGCCACTTTGGCAAGATAATGCTATAGAAAACTTCAACTTCCTCAATTTGATTTCAGCGTAAGAAAAAAAAATTGTGGAAACTGATGACTTGGTGAAGGAGTAGGTTTTTTTTTTACAAAAAAGTACATTCTATATTGAACACCAGATGTCCTAGGAGTGAATGCAGGGTTGTAATTCACTCTCAAGGCTCTGCTGCTGTTCATAAACTGCTCAAGCCCTTTATGACATCAGCAGAGTCCCTCAAGTGAATTACAGTCTTCCATTCATTTTGGGCCCATACATTATTGTATGTAACTGGCAGCCAAGATGCAGTTGGCTCAAGGCACTAACTGGTTTTGCAAGCAGACTTATAATGAAGGAGAAATGCATGTTCTCAACAGGAGAGATTTTTTTTTTTCTAAATGCCCCTTGCTATTTTGGTGGTGCTTTTTGAGGTAATTGAGGTTAGCACATTGCTTGTTGTGTTAGCTTTGGGATTTACTACCAGATAGGAAATAAGGTCTAATGATGAGGGGCATCTGAGTGCTATTAAATCACCAAGACAATGTGGAACCTCAGTTTTTTTCTGGCTGCACTGCATGTCATTGGTGGGAATGTCCGTTACTCCTTTGCAACATGATATGTGGAAGAGGCTTTCTATCCTGCAACAGATTAAAATGGGTCCAATGCCTCTGAGAAACAGACATTGCACTATTACTGGAGAGTGGCCCAGATGGTGGATATTTTGATACAAGTGAAACTTTAATATTTTCTCACAAAGATTTCAAGTGCAGTCTAAGTCCAACACACTTACAAACTTATTTTGTAGCACCTAGCCAAAAAGCTCCATTACTAGAATATAATGTCTTCACTAAAAACTGACTTGTTATGCTCGACTTCTCTAAAAACATTGTCAGGAAAGAGTGATGAGGTTCTCAATGTTTCTCATTCGGAGTTTGCTTCTTCTTTTTGTTAAGTGATATAAAACTGCAACTCTTTTTCATCTTTCTACACATCTGAGATACCATATGTTGGAAGAAGACTATTTCGGGAAC
Organism: Pelodiscus sinensis; assembly: GCF_052426305.1. Taxonomy (NCBI): domain Eukaryota; kingdom Metazoa; phylum Chordata; order Testudines; family Trionychidae; genus Pelodiscus; species Pelodiscus sinensis. The sequence goes on along the minus strand of NC_143053.1, from coordinate 195,098,268 downwards.
TTGAATTCTGTCCAGAACTTGAATTCTCCATTTAGCAGGTATGCAAGATGCCTTCTACAATCTCTTGCAGAAAAATACTTTCTATTCCTAGTGGGAATATAAATAAAAAGCCACCATTTGCAGAGTGTGTGTGTGTGTGTGTGTGTGTGTGTGTGTGGCGGAGGAGGGAGGGGGAAGAGATAGGGAACATCTGCAAATGTGTGTTTTTCAGGAGCTGGTGAGTCTGCTTTTAAAAGCACCCAGCTGGAGCATGCTCATTGGAAGGAGTGGGAGGAGACTGGTGACTCAGCAGTACAACTGAACTGTTATTAAACTCTATTTTAAATGTGCAGGGGAAAGTTAAAATAAGGAATATTTAAAAGTTCAAATATCATTTTAAAGGACATTTCATTTATCAGGCTTTGCTCTGCTGTGTTGCAAAGCATTGTGGGAGGCTACCATGGAGGGTGTTGCACTAGTATTGATTGAATTGTTGTTAGGAATAAGCTATGGTGTGGTGTTAATGGTGTGGCAGGTGGCCTTAGGGCTTTATAAGTTAATTCTGGAGTACTTAAATTATCCTGGTTTTTAGCTAAAAATTTACCTGCAATTTATTGTCAACAGTAAATTAATTGAAATTATTAGAGCTGTACCAGGAATTAATTCTGCCCTATGCTCTCTGAGGAGGAGGAACTATCTCATGTTCCTTAATTGCTCCTTCTGGCTAATGCATTAGGTAGAAATGACTAACTGGAGAGGCAGTGTTCCCACTCGTCTGCTGGAGTAAAAGTTTGTGACATAATTCTTTCAGAGAAGTGGATTTGGTGAATACAATAATAGGTATGCCTGTATTTTTTTTTGGAACAAACAACTACATACTAGAAAATAACTCATGTGTCTTTACCAATTAAATGTGTTTTCTTTTGGATTTTTTTTTCTGAATTGTATGTTTCATACTCACTTTGCACAGGCAAAAAACTATATAAGATACCTGGGAGTTCGGATTCAATGTCTGAAAAAATCTTATTCTCCCAATTATATAAAATTGCTTTTGTAGGAACACTGCCTAAAGGACCCTAAAAACAAGAGCAGTGGTAATGGTTTAAGCACTGTGGGAAGTGGCTAGGAACCAAGGGACTGATGTTAGGCATGGTCTTATTTATCACTTTCCACTAACAGTCTGGAAGAGGAAATCAATGACATGTTAATAAAATTCACAGTCAGCTGTTAGTAAATGGGAGGAATTACAAATATCAATGAGAACAGAAATAATAGAAAGGGACATAAAGAAACTAGAATCATCAGCAAAAAAAGAGACTTAGAGTGTAGGGCTGAAAGGAACTTCAAGAGATCAAATAATTCAAAACATTGTTTGGTAATAATCTAAATAATTGAAATTCAATGGGAAGAAGTAATGGTAGAAGAAAGAGACACCGCCACAATATATTAGGTGTCTTTGAACTGCAATTATGTCTGCAAATAAGGGTGAGTGCTATGCTGGGCAATATATGCGGAGACATTATATTATAGAGCACAGAGGTAACAGCTCTTCAGAAACTAGAGTTTTTCTTCTCTTCTGAGCACCACATTGGCAGAAAGCTGCTGCCAAACTTAAGTGAGATCAGAGAAAATGAGGAGGAGGCTGAAGGATTTGACTTAGTGTGTGAGGAAGGAGCAAGAATTAAAACTATATGTTACATTTACAGCATGCACATGCACACACTCAAATTAGTAACATAAAATGCTCTAGCTGGAATGTTGTAATATTCTATTCTGTTATTTCCTAGAACTTAGAAAAATGACACACAAGAACCCACAAAACAGAGAGAGAAAGGCTGCTACTGCAAACAGAGTGGTACCACTAACCTTACCTTCCTCTTGACTAGCTGGCTGCCAACTGACTTAGATTGCAAACTTCTTTACAGAATCCCCTGTTCTACACACAGGACCAGGAAACCTGCTTCTCGTGCCCCCAGAGCCCAATTGATAGCTTGCAATTCCAACACAGTCCTCAATACACCACAGCATTTACATAGATTATTTGGCTAAAGGTCTACTATGATTGAGGGAGCCAACAAATATTTGAATGGTGTGGATATTGGATTTGAAGGGGAATTACTCAGGACAGCAGATAGCTTGGAATATAATTTAGCAATTAAGAGTGGAAAAACAGAAAAGTCTCCTGGGAGTAAGCCGTATTGAACTGGAGACCATTTGCCAATGGAATCAGTTTAAATTCCATTGCTAGGGATGCCCCAGTGCGATTGGACAAGGATTCATAAGGAACAACTCTGCATTAGCAAAAGGAAAGACTGAATATTCTAATAGGTCAGAGTCATCTTATCTTCTATGATTCTTCTGCCAATAACCACTTGTATAATGGAGGTGCTGAGAGTCATTAACCAGTCAACCTTGTGTATGGTGGAAATCACTTCAAGTGTGGGGGACAGAAGCACCCCCAGCATCACAAGTTCCAGCGCCTATGGTTAGCAAGCTAATATGAAGGTAATTTTTGTTTTAAAAAAAAAAAGACCTTGGAAATTGTGAATGCTCCCATTCCATCAATACCACCAACCTGTTTGTTAAAGTAATAATGTTCCCATTGGTCCCTATAGCTGTGTTTGCCATGCTATTATAGAGAGACCCACCTAGCCTGGTCTAATGCTGAGTGGGCTCCCAGGTACCTCCTTTATAAAACTGCTTCTGTGCTGACATCCCTGTGCAAGTCATTACTGCTTTTTTTCAACTTGGAGAGATACTTTCCTCTCAAACCAGTCATCTGCATGTTAAGCTGTATTTAGAACAAATAATTTTAAAGCAAAACAACAACAGAAACAACAAAAGGGCCATACTTATTTTTTTCTAGATTTTTATCAAACTGTTTGATGTTGTAGAGATTTCCAAACAATTAATGTGAAATTGGGGATTGTTGTTCCCATGATTTATTTACCATCTATAGAGAACTCAGCTGTGGTGCTGCTGTTGCTGCTGCTACTTTTCTTCCTCTGCATTTAGTGTTTGAAAAAAACCAGTAAACTCTTCTAAATGGCATGTTTTCAAAGGATTAAAGTCGGCAGGAATCAGGAGGCTAAAGCTAGAGCAGAGTGAAATGCCAAAATAGTCCCAAAATGTGTGCAAAAGGTGTCTGGCTTTGTGGTTTGTTTCAAACTCAAAACTCACATAGATTGGTGGTTAAAAGGATCACTACAGTATGCAAATTGGTCAGAAAAAGCTTTGGGCCATTTTGATCCAATGTGGTCTGGCTATTTACAGATCACAACTATACAACTTTTGTGAACATGAAATCCAGTAAAAACTGCAAGGAGCATCTGAGTCCTAGTGGACTGAGCACAAAGGTGGCATAGAGCCCAGTTGTCTGAGATCTGGTTCCTTAAAGCAACTCCAGATGCATAAAGGGGCACTAAACCATCAGGTCTAACTAGTGTGAAATGCCCCTTCTGCAGTTTCGCCAGATGACTCTAAATTCTATTGACACTATACAACTCCTTTTCAAACCCAGCTGGCTGGAGCACTGCTGCAGTCTGATTATTTTCAGCTGCAACAACAGTCCCTGCTAACTTTGTTTTGGGGGCAAGGCACAGAAAACGGGAAGGCACCATGTGTATCTCAGAAGGAACAGAGAATCAAGCTCCAGGATTTTTTGATTTTGCCATTGATTCACTATGTAGTCTCAGGTAAACCACTTAGTTCAAATGTTCAAACATGGCTTCTCTTGCCCTAGGAAAGGAGTCAAGGAAGTAGTGCCACAGAGATAGTTGATCTCTGCCACCATACGGTGCAGGGGAGATCTGCACAAGTATCAGAGGGACATTATACGATGCTGGTTTTCTCACCGCACATCTAAAGCTGAGCACCCCAAAAATTAAAGAACCCTGAATCAGAAGTCATTTGATCATTTAGGCCTTGGTTATCTCATCTGTAGAACTGGGATAAGGATTCTTACAGACCTTGCTGTTTATGGATGAAAAGTGCAATGTACCATGTAATTAATTAATATTCCTGATATTTATGTCTGTTTGAGTGTTTGGATTTGTCTGAGTGCATATCGTAAGAGGGAAATGTTTCCATGAACTCCTGGGAGGCAAAAGGACTGTGTTTCACAAAGCCCAAGTTAAAACCAACACAATTCCTTGAAATGCTCCCCTGTACGGTTTAACAAAAAGGAAACTTGTGCTTTTAATGCCACATCTAAGATGGCTTTAATTGATACATAATGTTTTTATTCCTTAGATTAAGTGAATTGCTATAATTTGCTTCACTAATCTCATATATGACTCACTGCCAGTGTGCTTGTTCTCTATAGTATGAGCCAAAGTTCTATCCCCCTCCCCGTGCTGCTGCTCCTCCAAGGTCTCCATGAGGCAACCTTGATTTTAAAAATATTCCCCAGCTAATATTAAATTGTTAATGCTACCGGTGCAATGAGACACATTCAGTTCTAAGGTTTATGCCTCCAAGCCAGTTATGGACAATTTAATTTAGTAGAGGGCCCTGGATGACACTCTGACTGATGGAACTAAACTTTATTGAAAAGTAAAAATGTTTAGTTAAACAAAGAGGCAAACAATTATCAATTACACAGGTCCTACGATTATGCTCACATTCAAAGATGCAATGAGTATCAATGGGTGATCAGGCCATAATAACAGAATAAAGGATAGCTGTGTAACACTGTAAATTAACAGTGCTCATTTGTTGTTAATGGAGCTCTCCCCAATTTAACAAGGCCACTCCTTTTATAACCCATTGTCATACTAATTAACATTAAACCTACCCTTTGCCATATTCACATGTCTGCCACCTTTTTACTGACTCTGTACATAACACATGGTGTTAATTAAGATCTGCACCAATGTTCTTCCCAGGCTATCAGTACAGATAGCATTGTAATAAAACATTTACCATTCTCAAAAACACTCATTGCAAACCCTGCTAAAACCAGTTATACCCAGAACCTAGCTGAGGCATGGCCCTAGGTCATGTCTTTGCTAACTTCAATTTTCCCATCTTACCATCTCCCCCTTATCTCTAATTTTTACTCATGCCAACAAACCTAATTTCCCATGCTCCGCTATGCTTGGTGTGACTTAATCAAAACCTCATATCGATTTAGTTCTTAACCTAACACATTCTATAGGCTGCACCTGACTGCAGAGCCTCTTCTGGCTCTTTCCAGTTCTCTGACAGCACCAATCAGCTACAGATCTGTAGCTGGTCCCACTTAGGCTGCCCCAGGGATCCCTCTTAGAAGATTAAATGCACAGGGCTGCTGTGGGATGATGTGGCCTCTCTGAGTACGTGTGCACTCTAACTGGAAGCTAGTCTCTCAGCCTGGGTAGACAGACTCACCCTAGCACATTGGAAATGGCAGTGCAGATGTTATGGCTCAGGTTCTCAAGTCTAGTGGGTCAGGGAGGCTTGAGAGTATGAGTTGCTGTGTCATATTCATGCATGAGCAGAGCCCTGCGTGGATATGAAATTCGTATCCACAGCCGCATTTGCAAAAATGAGTGGTGGAGATCCACGTCCAAATTCATGGATGCAGATACCTGTGGATATAAAGTGGATCTCTATGGTTTTGCAGGGCTCTAAGCATGACTCTGCCTACCTGGGCTGGTGACTCATTCCCAGCTGTAGGGCAGACATAATCTCTGGTTCCCATTCTGAGGCCTGCCATTCTCTGTCCTCCACCCACTGTTGTCTGCCTGGAACCCCCTGCTTTCCCAAAGTGCCCTATGGACATTATTTGGTGGAGGGGGTCCCAGGAAGGGGCTCAAGGGAGCAATGCCATGAAGTTGGTTGATTTTGGCCACCATGTTGAGTAGAGATCTGCAGACATATTGGAGGGGATAGAAACATTAGGAGAAAATGGCTGAGGATGGACAGGGTGGGAGAAGAACACAGATTTTTTTTAAGAGCACTTTTTCTCAACTAAAAATGTTAATATTTCTTACCACCAATATTTTGAGAATTCCACCAATCCTTATCTAAAGATACACTGTATGATTACATGGAAGGACCATGATGTAGCCTGAATTAATTCTAACAACAGCCATCATGGATAGAATCTTAGAAATAGTGATGCATAGATAAACAAACTGGGATATTATAAAAAAGTTGAAATAAGGAAAGTGTGAAGTTAGAGACTTGATTTATCTGAGGAAATCTAGTGCCAAGAATATTGTTATGGGCCTGGCTCCTAGAGGCAAGATTTGTTAGCAGAACTTGTCTCTAAATATTTATGCTCGGATAAATAATTGCTAAATAATTCCAGTTCTCAGCTGGAAATTCAGGATCAGGAGTAGCCTAAATTAGTAGTTCAGTAAGATGGTGTATTGGTGTTTTATAAAGCAGTTCTCTTACTTTGTGACACTTGTAACTTTCAGGATATAATTAATATCCTTTTATAAAGTGCTCTTGAAGGGCTGACATAAGGAATACTACTTTAAGAAGTATTTCTTTAAAACAAGTGAAGCACTTAAAGGCAAGATATTCAGTGTTATTTATCTGAGAATTATTAAATAACCTGGAGTTTTCAGCTGTAATTGTACGCCCAGCTTTGCATGACTTCTCTATTTTTGTCAGCTACAACTTCGGGTGTGGGAGATTATACTATTACTGTCATTATTTAGGCTTCTACCGTTTAGGGACAAGATTCCTCCCCTCCCCCCCAGTGCTCTTTTTACCACATTAGCTATTGCTTACTGTGCTCAAGATTAATGGTGGACCCCCTGTAAGGAGTTTTTTATGGAGATACTTTAGAAGAAATTACCTGTTATGAACATACAGGGAAGCAAGATTCTCATCACTCAATGCAGCTGGGAGACAGACATCTACAGTACAATAGTCTCACATTGTCCTCAACTCAGAACAATGTGGCAAAGGGGATTTTTTTCTGTGTTTGATGAAGAAATGCAGAAACATTTAAAGAGATGCTGTCAAGATTGTGAATAAAAATAACAAACTCAAATTTGACTGACCTTTCTCCCCTATTCCCCTGAAAGCTGATTACATGAAATACATGAACATGAGAATTCACGAAAACAAAGTGGTATTCCACAGAAGGAAGACTATGGAGAAAGAAATCCACAAAATTGCCTACTGGACCACACTATCAAAATGGTAGAAGAAGAAGGAAAACTGTTATGTGGTATCATGAAGAAGTCTGTCAAAAGGAAAATGAAAAGATATCCTGGTCAACTCAAGCAAGCAATAAAATCACAAGATTATTTACATTCTGGATTTTAAGGAATATCTGAGAGTTATCAGATATATGGGAAGTCTTTGGACGCTGTATCACACCAGTCTACAAAGCAGCAACTAGTCTTCTAAAGCAGATATATTTTGAATGTTTATGCAAAAGGAAATCCTTTTTACATTTTTAAATGCTCCTGATCTGCTTTAATCAATTAACACAACTTTAAATGCATTTGAATATCTCAGCTCTTTCTCATATCAATATAATGCTCAAATATTTTCTTTTTGAAGCCCAAGGTGATGAAAAATAGATTCATTTACTCTATTACTCCTTATAATTGTGGTTCCAAGACTTTTTTTTTCTATTGCTGAAGCCACAAGAAGACTTTATATGGCTCTAAAACTGCTGTTGGTTTTCATACCACAATACACAAGGGCATCTCTCTCCTTCAGGCTGCGATTGCTTGCAATCTGGAGATAAAGGCACACTTGATAAAACACTTTTAATGATGTTAATATTAATACTTTGGTAGAATACTTTATCTGCTAGTAATCGTTTTAAAGAGTGTGAGATTTTGTCATCTCATACATTTTAATAGAAAATTAGGTTTCTAATTAACAAGAAAAAATACACCTACCTGTTATTTCATTTTAGTTACACTGACATGTAATGGCTGCCAGTGGACTAATGTATATTTTGTACCATATGTAGCTCGATACTCATGGTGAATGCTTGATGCTCCAAGAACAGAACTGGAGTGTAAACTAATTAAAAACATAGGACTAGGTTGTAGCATTTAGTGACAGCCCATAGGAAGGTTCTGTACAGAGTTGCCCTTCCCCAAGGGAGGGCATAGAGAGACATTTTGTCTCAGAGCGGCAGAATGTCTCTCAGAACTCCCAGGCTTACAGACTGCTTGCCCATTGTTGCACATGCTTTGTAGGGGAGTGTTTATGTTCTGCTCTGATGATAGACGGTGAGTTCTATGGGCCCATGGTGCCTAGGCAACAGGAATATTCCTTGCCTGGGGCACTGCTCTAGCCTTCTACTCTTGCACGCTCTGCCGGTGCATCCCCCAGCCCCACTTGCTGCCCCAGGGTGATTTAAAACAGCCTGGGGCCCCCACTGCCACAACTGGCAGCTCAATGGAGCTAGAAAGGTTTCCAGTCCTCACTCCACACAGCTGCCAGCATGTCCCTGCAGCCTCTGGGCATCTGTGTGAGGCTCCTCTTGTGGGGAGTCCCAGGAGAAGTGCATGCAGGACACGTCTGCTCCCTCCCCCAAGGCACAGGAATGCACCAGGAGTGAGCGACTGGAAGCTACTCTAGCCCCATTGCACTACCAGTGTTGGTGGCAGGGACACCTAGGCTGTTTTAGGCTCCCAGGACTGGAGGATGCACAGGAGGGGGAGGAGGGTAGCAGCGCATGGAGACTCCCACTCCCTCAGGAGCCACTGCCAGAGTAGGGTGCCCCAGGTAAGCATGGCATCCTCTCCCCCACATGTTCTGGCATACCTTCCTCTCTCCCAGAGGCTACACCCCGATCCACCCCCCAGTGCCTGCACCCCCTCCAGCTCTAAAACTTCCTCTCAGAGTCTGCACCCTTTCACTCTCGTGCACCTCCACCCCCTGCCCTGGGCCAGAGCCTGGAACCCCCTCCCCCCCAATCCCTCCCAGAGCCGTAGGAATGCAGGGGAAGGAGTTTAAGTGGGGGAGGGGTACAAGCGCTGGGCATTCTGGCCACCACTCCCCAGCTCTGATGCACCTCAGAATGGCAATCAAAAAGACATCAAAATTGAGGCAAGATATGCAGGTAGGCTGTTAGGTCAGCAACATGCTGGAGCACATTAGGTCAACAACTGTCTGAACAAAGCAGAACAGGAGCTATGTATCAATGGGCTCTGAGAAACTGCATACACTCACCAATATGCGTACACCTCCCCCCCCCGCCCCTTAGCCTGGAACAGGAACACTGAGTTCAGGGAGCAGGAAGGCAACATACACCAAGGAGGAACGAGCAACAAGGAGGACCTCTGATTCGGATGGAGAAGGTAGGGTGATCAACTGGTTATCTAAGGTGTGTGTACACAAATGCGACAAGCCTGGGAAACAAACAAGAAGAATTAGAAGCCCTGGCCCAGTCAAAGAACTATGATTTGATTGGAATAACGGAGACTTGGTGGGATGACTCACATGACTGGAACACTTGCATGGAAGGGTATAAACTGTTCAGGAAGAACAGGTCGGGGAGAGAAGGAGGAGTAGATGCATTGTATGTAAGAGAGCAGTATGATTGCTCGGAGCTCCAGTATTTAGAGGGAGAAAAGACTGTTGAGAGTCTATGGGTTAAGTTTAGAGGTGGAAGCAACAGGGGTGATGTTGTAGCTGGAGTCTGCTATAGACCACCGGATCAGGTAGATGAGGTAGATGAGGCTTTATTTGAACAACTGAGAGAATCTTCCAGATTGTAGACCCTAGTTCTCATGGGGGACTTTAATCACCCTGACATCTGTTGGGAGACCAATACAGCAGAACACAGACAATCCAGGAAGTTTCTGAAGAATGCTGGGGAAAACTTCTTGGCACAAGTGCTGAAGGAACTGACCAGGGGCCATGCGCAGCTTGACCTGCTACTCACAAACAGGGAGGAATTAGTAGGGGAAGTAGAGGTGGGTGACAACCTGGGAAGCAGTGATCATGAGATGGTAGATTTCAGGATCCTGACCAAAGGAAGAAAAGAGAGTAGTAAAATACACACCTTGGACTTCAAAAAAGCAGATTTTGACTCCCTCCGAGATCTGATGGGCAGAATCCCCTGGGATGTTAACATGAAGGGGAAAGGAGTCCAGGACAGCTGGCAGTATTTTAAAGAAGCCTTATTAAAGGCACAGGAAGAAACCATCCCACTGTGCAGCAAGAAAAGCAAATATGGTAGGTGACCAGATTGGCTTACCGGGGACATCCTTGGTGAGCTTAAACACAAAAAGGAAGTTTACAAGAAGTGGAAACTTGGACAGTTGACTAGGGAGGAGAATGCATTGCTCGAGAATGCAGGGGAATTATCAGGAAGGTGAAAGTACAATTGGAATTGCAGCTGGCAAGGGCCTTCAACTTCCTGAAGGAGGTTCTAAAGAAGATGGAGAAAGGCTGTTCACAGTAGTGATGGATGGCAGAACAAGGAGCAATGGTCTCAAGTTACAGTGGGGGAGGTCTAGGTTGGATATTAGGAAAAACTACTTCACTAGGAGGGTGGTGAAGCTCTGGAATGGGTTCCTAGGGAGTGGTGGAATCTCCATCCCTAGAGGTTTTTAAGTCTCGGCTTGACAAAGCCCTGGCTGGGTTGATTTAGTTGGGATTGGTCCTGCCTTGGGCAGGAGGCTGGACTTGATGACCTCCTGATTCCAGTTCTATGATTCTATGATAATCACTGTTTCCTTAGTTGCCTGTAGCCAGCTAGCTCCCCTGAGTTCTGGCACCAAGTGATGACCTCAGCATCAAGGCCCCCATCCTTTTTGGAGCACCATTTGTCCTCAGGGGAGCAGAGAATGAGAGCACAGGGGCTGTAATTCTGCCTGGATTTTAGCTATGGGGTGGCACTATAACATGATAGATTATCCACCTCTCCGACCTTGTGAAGAACTGAATATGCCCCACATGGATGATGAAGGGGCTAGAGAGGCCCAGGTGGTAGGGCCCACCCCATTTCTGTGGCACTGTCAGTCATACATGATAAGGAGGAATGCTCTAAGAGGGAGGAAGCTGCAGCTGACAGTGGGGGAGAAGGAAGACTGGTTAAGCTCCAGAATGCAGGAACAGCTCCTCGGGCTGCAGGAACTCCTAGGGTACGTCTAGACTACATGTCTCTGTCGCCAGAGGCATGTAGATTAGGCTACCCGACATAGTAAAATGAAGCGGCGATTTAAATAATCGCCGCTTCATTTAAATTTACATGGCTGCCGTGCTGAGCCGACAAACAGCTGATCAGCTGTTTGTCGGCTCAGCGCGATAGTCTGGACGCATGGGTGTTGACATCAAAGGTATTTGTCGACCACCCAGGTAAACCTCATCCCAGGAGGCTTACCTGGGTGGTCGACAAATACCTTTGATGTCGACACCCGCGCGTCCAGACTATCGCGCTGAGCCGACAAACAGCTGATCAGCTGTTTGTCGGCTCAGCGCGGCAGCCATGTAAATTTAAATGAAGCGGCGATTATTTAAATCGCCACTTCATTTTACTATGTCGGGTAGCCTAATCTACATGCCTCTGGCGACAGAGGCATGTAGTCTAGACGTACCCTTAGGCAAAAGAGATTTCCCCTGATGCTGAGGAGTGTATAGTGGATTCCCAGGCTAAGACTGACCCAGCTAGAGTGATTTTTACCAACCCATGACTTGGGGACTATATTATTAGTAGCACTGCAGACTTGCCCTCTTCCCATGGGACTGCAAGGAGGAAGTATCCCTGGGTGTATGTGTGTATGTGGAGCGGGTGGTGTCTATCATTTTGATCTCTTAGCTGGAGAGACCTAAGCAGACTCACAAAGGGAAGAATCTCCTGCTCCCCTATAGTGAATAGTTGGGAAGTGAAGCTGGAGATGTGACCACCCCATGTAGATAACTGGGTGCGGTCAAATTCCCTCCATTCCCTGAGGGAGGAACTACCAAGGACTCTGTCACACACCCCTATCTCCTCTAGGGCCACATAAGGGCCTGGCAGATGCTAGCCCATAGAAAGTGCATTAACTATGGAAGGACATATTGCAGCAGAGTAATCTTGAGATAGCAAAGGCTCAGATAATGGTGACAGAATCAGTAATAGGAAGACATAAACACATAGGCTACATCTAGACTGGCATGATTTTCCGCAAATGCTTTTAACGGAAAAGTTTTTCCGTTAAAAGCATTTGTGGAAAAGAGCATCTAGACTGGCATGGACACTTTTGCGCAAAAGCACTTTTTGCGGAAAAGCATCCATGCCAATCTAGACGCGGTTTTGCGCAAGAAAGCCCCGATCGCCATTTTCGCCATTGGGGCTTTTTTGCGCAAAACGGTTCTCAGTTGTCTACACTGGCCCTCTTGCGCAAAAGCTTTTGCGCAAGAGGACTTTTTCCTAAAAGGGAGAGTCATTGTATTTGCAGAAGAACTCTAACAATCTTACATTAGATCGTCAGTGCTCTTGCGCAAATTCAAAACGGCCAGTGTAGACAGCTGGCAAGTTTTTCCACAAAAGCGAGTGCTTTTGCGGAAAAACTTGCCAGTCTAGACGCAGCCATAGAGTCAGGCTTTGAGCAACAATTAGAAAACTCCCTGATCAGGAAGTTCCCCTGCTAATTAAGCTTCCTGCAGTGACTGCTGCAACACCTCTTGGTGCTTTTTAGAATGTGTGGAGGAACTCAATAACAACTACAGGTTCTGCTCATTTCATGAAGTGCAGATCAAGGAGGGTGGTTAGCATCTGCCCCTCTCAGGTGCTATTCAGGCTCTAACAAAACACCCATGTTAGTGCTTGTGTTATCAATGGCGCCATTGGCAGTTAAAATATGCACCTTTATGACAGTGTGAATTAATTTTGGTCATGGTGGATACTCTGTAACTGACAGTTTTAAAATCTAGGGATAATGGTGAGAAATTCTGTGGCCTGTGTTATATAGGAGGTCAAACCAAATGATCCCAGTGGTCCCTTCGGGCCATGGAATATATGAAGTTGTAGGTTCTACAAACTCCTCTGGTTGTCCTTTTCCACTCACCAACATTATCATGTTGTCTTTGTTAGGCCTTAGCCAGCTTGACCTCAAAGTTCCTGACATGTCCAATCCACTGGAATAACTGTCTCAGAGGTGTAGAGCTGGGTGAATCAAACTCCATGTCCCCTCACGAACTCTCCTAGAAGTTAGAGACACATTGAAGGAGGAGGCTGGCAAAACAAATCTGCCTTGGTACCCTTCATGAAAATGCTTTGGCCTACTGAAGCAACTGCCCACCAGATTGCCCTCTCAAAGACAGATCCCTGGTAAAATCTACAGGTGCCACATGGTCTATGGTATCAAAGGCTTCTGCCACCAAAAAGATAGGATCATCAAGTGTGTAACATTTTCTAGAGTAGGCATGTTTCACCTATATGCAGGAAAGCTTTAGGAGAAATTCTGCCTCCAAGAGTAAATCCCTGCAGGATTACGGAAAACGCCTTAGTTTTCCCTGCAGAGTGCAGCGCTGCACTCCCCTTACATCGGACTAACTCAATGGAATAAATGAGCAGAATGAGTGGCACAAGGCCAGTTGTGTAAGTCAATCAGTGTAGATAGTGTGACACTCATAGGCCTAATCTACATTAATATCTGAGTCTGAAATTAGCTCTCGAAGGTTAAATTTATAAGCAATGTGTCCACACTACCATGCCAATTATTCCCATTATTCCATGGAATTCGAACTCTACAATCCCGCTTTTCATGAGGAATTATGCTATTCCTGAACTTGGAAGTCTGAAATAGAGTTAGTGTGGATTCTCCGGTGCTGCTAATTTGAACTAATTGGCCTCTGGGAGGCTTCCCTCAGCTCCGCAGTGTGCTTCCTGGGGCTCTAAGTCCGAGGTAGCGTGCCCACATTAACGAAGCCTGCCTCGGACTACATTAGATTCTTCCCCGTAGTGAGGACACAGAATTTAAATTTGTAAAATCACTTGCCCAGAAGTCTAGCTTAATAAATTCAAAATAATCTCCTAGTGTAGACCTGGCTTTAGAGCATAGCTGATTGTGGCTGCCATGTGAGAATAATCACTAAGCTTACCAGTGCAAAGTACTGCACCAGTGATGAGTTTCACTTAAACAGAGATAGCTTTGAACATTAAGATTTTTGACACAGATCTTAATATTGAACAGCTAGAGTTTAAGGAAGTTTTCATCCGGTCTATCTAGATTTATAGTGAGTGAGTACTTCACCATTCTGAACTCAGCATTTCATGTTGTGATAGTTGATGTGGGAGCTGTTGACCAGCCACTGTTAGAGCAATAAATTGACCAATTTCTTGGCAGTTTAGAAAACACAGCCTGAAAAAGTATATGTTTTAAATGTCCTTTGGTCTTTTGTCAGGTCATAAAACAAAAATCTTTATAATAGAAATAAGAATTAATTACCCAGGTTCGCCTCTACTTAGGTGGGCAAAGCTATCGTCTTCTTTCCTTGAAATGCTCTTCGTGTCTGTTCCAAAGATAGCAAGCCACTATGAAGCAGATAAAATAAACATTTGCATCTTCCCTCTTATTTCCAATTTATCTTAACCAAGTTCAAGCAGGTTCCCACTTTCCAGGTCTTCTTTATACAGTGTGATTACTTCCTCATCTGAAGGAATTGCCTCTGTTCCTGACAGCAGGAACAACTTTTTGGGGGAGGGAGAAGTTTCCACCCCTCACATCTGGAAGTATTTTAATCCATTTGTCACTATGCAGGGTTTCTGTACTGCATTACAAGTTGCCACCCTGAATCATACTTAGACTCCAGCTATAGAAGTCCTTACAACAAGGATATTTTGTAGCTGATAAAAAATAATGTTTGCGTTTCCCTATAAATAACTAAAAAATGTTGGGAAAGCTAGTATGTCTCACCCTCTAGTAACTATCAGCTCAAATATATTTCAGGTTCTTTTCCTCTCCTCCCCCCCTCCCAATTTGTCTTGTGTTCATCTGTATCAGATGTGCACTGGTCACAGAGCTTGTTTATACAGAGCCCTGCAATATGTATCAAGCTGTTAAGTGTCTCTGAATCATATTGGTTTTCTAATTATATGATTTCCATTAGTTGCAACCGTGGTTGGTTTGGAATCCTTCTGCATCTGCAGAGTTTGCTTTGTTTTGTTCTTTCTGAAGAGTAAACTGTAGATGTTGACTGTTTCTGGTAAATTCTTCATTATTGGTCCCAGTTGCATGTAATCTGGGGCCTGGGTGCACCTTCATGACAGCTTGAGTTATCCATCCCTTTTTCTCATCTAATGTGACATGAACAAAGCCATCAGGTTCTAGACCTGACAGCTCTCTGAGTAACAGCTGTAGTGTCAATAAGTTCTTTTAAGCCTTTTTATCCACTTTGCCTATTCTCCTCACGTCTAACCACTTTTTTGGAAATAGGTTCTTTTCCAAAGTTGGAGCAGTTTGTCTGAGTTTTCCCATCAGTAGTTGTATTTGGCAATATCTAGTAGTCACTATTAGCATTGATCTGTAATTCAGGAAAGCAAAGAATAGATCTTCCTACTGTAGGGTTTTCTTGACAGTATGTTCAGCTCTTTTAGCCTCTCCATTCACTTGTGGGTAATGTGGGCTGCTATTGAGCAATCAAATATGATCAAACCATATTTTGCTAAGAATGACTTCTGCAGTAAATTATGGTGAACTGTCCTTCCCTAATTATTCTGGAATACCAACATGAGCAAAAATGTACTTTGAGGGTTTTTTTTTGTATTAATGTGAGGTCTTTCAAATATTTTTGTCCCTATCCACATAATCCACAATATCAAAAAATAATTCACAATGATGAGGTAATGTCCTCTGAATTTACATAAATCTGCAGCCAGTCCCTCTGGTAAGGATGTTTTTTTACACTGTAAGGTTCAACATTGTCTCTTAAGTTGATTTGCACTGAGTCAGAAGACCAAAATAACCAAATCTTTCATCAGCTTCTTTTAATTTTCTCACAAGTCCATCATGGCTGCCAGGCTGTGGCTGAGACAGTTGTTGGCCTTTGGCCCTTTGATAGCATGAATTCTGAGGCTACGTCTACACTGGCAGCTTCTTGTGCAAGAACTGTTTTGCAAAAGAGTTCTTGTGCAAAAAGTCTTCCATGAGAGCACGTCTACACGAGCATGTGCTTTTGCGCAAGAGTGTCTATGGCAGTGTGAACACTCTCTTGTGCAAGAAAGCTCTGATGGCCATTTTAACCATCGGGGTTCCTTTAGCAAGAAATTCATGTTACCTGTCTACACTGCCCTGTTGCGCTAGAACTCTTGCGCAAGAGGGCTTATTCTTCGTGGGGAGAGGAATAACTCTTCCGGAAGAAGCCCTGTTCTCCGTCACTAGATTGTAAATTTACTTGTGCAAGAACGCACATGCAGTGTAGACACCCGGCAAGTTTTTGCGCAAGAAGTTGCAGGTATAGACATAGACTGAATGAATAACTTCAAATTGGTCCCTTTCATTGCTATTTATGCAAACCTATCTGTTCGTGTATTTAACTGTGATGCTCTTGAGTGCCTTTTCCAAAGGAAGAGCTGTGTGTGTGTCTGTCACCAACAGAAGCTGGTCCAATAAAAAATACTACTTCAGTTACCTTGTCTCTCTAATTTTTGTCTTTGTAAGTTGCTTTCTGTGGTAAATTGGTCCATGCAGTTCAGAATGACTCCAGGGCAAGAAGGAGCTGTGTCAGATGACTTTAACCAGCACCCTCATGACTGGGAGGGATTGAAGGTGATTGTAGGTTTCTTCTAAGACTACCATGATGTCAGCTTCTCAGTCAATTTTAAAGTCATTAATCTTGCCATGAATATTCAGCTTCCCTCTCCACGCAGGCTCTATGTCATCATAAATGAGAGATCTCAGAAACAATGGCTCTTGATTGTCTGTAATATGAGTCAGCGCCCTGACCGCTTTGCTGAGGCAAACAGCTGCAAAATGCCCATATTTCATGCATATATTACACCGTATGCTTCTAGCTGGACGTGCATCATCTCTTGGAGTATAACTTTTTTCCACCCCTTGTAAATATAGTCTGGAATTCGCCCCTCTTAGCTTGGGAGTTCTCTCCTTGCCTCAGGGTTTTTATGATGCCTTTAAATACTCAAGTGTCTGTTCATAGCTTCTAAACTAGTTTCAGGTTTTTCAAGTTGCTCCTGTCTTTTGTTCTGTTAGAGAGATAGCAAAAGCAGTCAGAACTAGTCAAACAGTGGTTAGGGTTAAAGCTCTCTTCAGTTGCAGCTGCTAGGAAAGATTTTTATCTGTTAGACCAATAAACAGCCTGTCTCTGATATCTTCATGGCTTGCATTCCCAAAATCATAATTTTCAGCCAATGTACATAGAACTTTCATAAAAAATTCTACCAATCCTCCCCTTGAATTGTCTGGTGAAAACATGCTCTTTTATAGACCACATTTCTCAGAGGTATAAAGTAGGCATCAAATATATCCAGAATGTTTTCATTGACATCTTTGTGTTTCTGTCGTCAGTAAAATCACAAGCTTGAAGGGGTGTTCTGCCTGCTTGCCCATAACATAAATTAGAGAAGATACATCTATATTTCCACTTTTTGGTGGTGTTTGCAATTTGAGGTTTTGCAAAATATGGTTTCTTGGATGTCCATTGAGAATGTTTGCCAAAGCTGATGTTCTTTGTAGCATTGAAGAGTGACATGTTGTTGAGATACTGCAACATTTTGGGTGTGTCTAGACTACATCCCTCTGTCAGCAGAGGAATGTAAATGAAGCACTTTGAAAGTGCAAATAAGCCGGGATTTAAAAATCCCATGCTTCATTTGCATAATCACGTAATGGCGCTCTTTCAAAAAAGCGCTATTTCAAAACTGAAACCGCAGTCTAGATGCAGTTCTTTTGAAAACAGGGCACTTTTTGGAAAGGTTTACAGGATCTTTCGAAAAAGTGCCCCATTTTCGAAAGAACAGCATCTAGTCTACGGTTTTAATTTTGAAATAGAGCTTTTTTGAAAGAGCGCCATTACATGATTATGCAAATAAAGCATGGGCTATTTAAATTCCAGCTTCATTTGCACTTTCGAAGTGCTTCATTTACATCCCTCTGCTGACAGAGGGATGTAGTCTAGACACAACCTTTGTTACTGGTTTCCTTCTATGTCTTTACTTAGTTTACTCCTGACACCATGTCATGTTCTTCTATTCCAGATATGGCCAGCTCACAGAGCTTGCTTATATATCCCTGATGTCTTCATCATAAGATCCTTTAGTGCTTTGCCAGATGCAAACCTTTGTTTAAATAAGATGTCATTCACCTAATGGCTACCACCTACTGGCTGAATTATGTGTAATACAATTTAGCATTTCATTATAAGGGGCTTCTCACATTTTTGTCTCATTTTCCAATTTAACTACAGCAGAACCTCAGAATTATGAACACCTTCTGAATTGCAATTGTTCATAAGTCTGATATGCTCAGAACTTTGAAGAAAACCTTATCAGTGTTCTTTCAAAAGTTTACAACTGAACATTGATTTAATACAGCTTTGAAACTTTACTATGCAGAAGAAAAATGTTGCTTTTAACCATTTTAATTTAAATGAAACTAATACAGAAACAAATTTAAACGAAATAAATACAGAAGGGCTTGTCTATATTTTTAAACGTCCCTTTTATTTTTAATAGTTTACATTTAACACACTACTGTGCTGTGTTTGTGTTGTTATTGTTGTTTTTCATCTCTGTGGCTGTCTGGTTGAATATTTCTGGTTCCAAATGAGGTCTCTGGTATTTGTAACTCTAAGATTCTACGTTTACTCAGAGTATATAATTTAGTGCTGCCTGTGAAGTGATATGGTGAACCTCAGGATTATTGTTCTGTTGCAAAATAAATATTATTATTTGTTCAGCGATTTCAGCCTTGGTCTATTTCAGGTGGTTTCGGGTGGTATAGGCCCAAGAAAACAGACTACATCAGACTTCCATTCTTTAGTGGGGATCTAGATAATATTTCTTGAAATTTACAGTAAACTCTGCAAAATAAACAATTAGCAGTTACCTTGGCCTGAATGAGGTATCCCCTAGTACTTTCAAGGAATGTAGAAATATAGTTGAAAAATAGAATTCTTTCTTGATGAATATCCAGCATCCGTGATATATTGCTCTCTTTTAATCTGCTTCTTCTGAGATTAGTTGAATAGGATGCCTCATATCCTCCTTCAGACAGAGAAATTATTTCTTAGTTAATTTATTATTTGGCTTGTTGTTCTGGCTATAATTGTTATTCCTTGGGTTTCTCCTGCCTTTGTCAACTCCCTCCTGCCAGTCATTTCCTGTCGAAAAAGGCTCCATTTGTTCTTTTATGTAATTTTGCTGTATGGCACCCTCAAAGGCTCAATTCTAAATAATCTTATTTCCAGGAATAATTGTTAATCACCTGAGTAGTCCATATAGCTTCAGTAAAATAGTTCATTTGTCTAAGGGCTACTTTCCCTGTGTCTTTTTCAATCTAATAATCCAAAATTTAAGCTTTTTTTTTAAAGTAAATATTATGATACTTGCACTAAAAATACTACCCAAACAACTGTTTTAATCAGTTTATAAAGTTATCAATCTAAACATGAAAAACTTCACACAGAAAATTGTCCCAAAACTTCAAGGAAATTTCATAAATGCTTCCACATATTTTTTGACGAATTCTAGCTATGGTATTTCTAAAGTGCATTTATTAGATAGCTCCTGTGTTTGTACAGTGCTTGATCTCATATATTTTGTAATACCTTACTCTTAATTTGGTTCTAGGAAAGATGCTAATCTGAAGCATGTTCTTCTCTATTAAGAGTACCATCATGCTTTATGACTTCTGTTAGTTGTCCAGGGATGAATTTTTATGCAGTTGTCTCTCTCCAGTCATAGGAAACTTTTTCAAGAGCTGTAAAAAGATGTCTGTGTCTAAAGGACCCACAGGGTTCTGTAGCTAGTAACTCTAAATCAAGTTGTTAATGCATTCTTAAAGGAAGTGAGTTCCAAGAAATGGTCCTCCTCTCTGATGTAAAACAGTAGCTCACCAACATAGAATAGTAGCTACAGATGTTCAGGGATCATCGCTAATTATATGAAAAGCTGGCAACCACTAGATTCTAAGTACCATATGTTGTTTCTCAAAAAAGTTATGCTGCTCCCATCCAAGAGGCTGCCACCACTGTCAAGAAGATAATATAAGAGGCAAGTGTCTCCATGGACCTGCACTGAAGCCAAGGATATATCTTTGAAGCTGCCACATTACAGACATATTCTAATGTTTGTGTGCCTAAGACCTAGACATGAGTACAGCAGCCCAAGTCAAAACCATAGTGGGAGTTATTTATCATTGTTTATGACAGCAGTCTCACTAATGAGTATCTGTGATAGACTATCTACTGTGAGAAAATACATAACATAGGTAAATCACAACTGTCTATTATTAATACACATATTATGTTTTTTCTACACTTACTGTTTAATAGAAGTGTTTTTAAATTTGCGGGACACCATTTTTGGCTAGCGGGAATTTCAGATATGTTGCAACAGAAGAATTTGAGCTTGAGAAATACAACAATTTGTTACTACAACAGTATGACCATCTTGTTCAGTGACTTGCTTGTGTTCATGTCTCATACTGCCTTGACCTTTCCAGTGCATTAATTTTATTAATTTATTTAGGTCATAGGCATAGAAATGTCCTGTCTGCAGATTATGCCGTCAGTCAAGGCTCTTTGACAACTATTTCTTCTTTATTCAGTAAATCAATCTATATTCTGTTTGCAGGAACAAGGGGCCAATTGGATTAGTCAGTCACAAAATTCCCATTTATTTCCATGGGGGCAGGATTTGTCTCCAAGAGAGATGCAAACTCAGACCCATGAGTACAAAGCCTCATAGCCTTACAGCTAACAAACAATATGCCAAACATATTACAAAGTATAATTATAATGAAGATTTCAAATGATCTAGTAGTAATTGTAGTAATTTATAGAATAGAAACTCTGTACAATATATACATGTACTTTAGCCATTTCTATTGTAGCTTAGATGCTTTATGTAGCTTATACTCAATATTTTTTCCTTATGTGAGATATTGTGTTGAAAAGTAAATGGCAGTGCTCAACTTCAGCAACTTCAGGAAAGAAAAAGCTAATACAAAAAAATACAAATAGGATTTTTCAAATGGTGCCCAACAAACCTAAATACATGATCTGATTTTCAGTTTCATTGCACTCCAGGGGAGCCGCTGTGGCCGTGCACACTTTTTCAATAAACTAATTTATTTAAATACCCATGTAAGAACACAGATGCTTAACTTTAGACACCCAGGTTTGAAAACGTAGGCCTGTTTTTTTATAATTCCCCTTTCACTTAAAAAGAATTTATTAATTTCATTAGGAAGGAAATGTTTCCGCTAGATTTAAATTAGAAAAAAAAGTATTAATAGCACTAACTAAATACTGTAAAAACAGCTACCTGGCTCCACTCCTAAATAGTAAGAAAAATAATAGGCCAACATGGAACGTTAGAATAATAAATACAATCACTAAGTCTCATCAAACAACATGGAATTTAGCACATCAAAAGTAAAACCTTTACCTATTATTAATTATGACAGTAATTTCTATCTCACAACATTTCACATAGCAACTGTTACCAAGAAAATCTGCATTTTGTACTAAAGGTACATCATCTTATGTGCTGGAGCTAAAGCAAGAGTTGTTACAGTTGCACCTTCATCAGCTGCTTAAAAGTACAATGTTCATTGTCCTGTTTACACAGCTAAGATCAAGAAAGTTTTAACTCTTGAATCCACATGTTATGCCTCCTGTAGGAAATATATTTGTGCACTCCTACAGTATGTTTTTATGATGGAATTCATTAGTAAGTAGTGCAATCAGTGTTTCAACTATTGTGAATATCAGTGTCTGAGGTTGCTCCACCACTGATATTCACAGCAGTGATGTCTTGGAGCATCTTTAGTTCAGGAATTGGAGAATATGTTGCACTGCCATAAGGTCATCTAATTCCACAGCATAGTCAGTGCCAAAATCAGAAATCACGTGGTGCAAGTTAAACATGGTTAGGCTCCCTTATACTCAGTTTGAATTCCTTTTACTCAGACTCTCAGGCTACGTCTACACTGCAGGCTTCTTGCAGAAGAACTGTTTAGCGCAAGAGTTCTTGTGCAAAAGGACTTCCACAAGAGTGCGTCCACACTGCCATGTGCTTTTGCGCAAGAGCATCCATGGCAGTGTGGACGTTCTCTTGCGCAAGAAAGTTCTGATGACATTGTTGGAGTGAGGGGCCTACCGGTGCCAGTTTCGTGCACGTCTGGCCCGCCACTCACTGTCCTGCCGCCCCAAAGGGGGTCGGTTTAGTCCTGGGGTCTCCCCCGCACTGGGGTCACAAGTACCCTGAGTCTCGCACGCTGGTGTCTCCACTGATGAGACAGGGCCCCAGCCCAGGGCCCTAAGGACAGGTTCGATCGAACCCATACAGCCGGTGAAGGTCTTAGCCCGCAACTCGCCGGCTCACCGGCCACACTTCCAGGCCCTGCCCTGGGCTGCTTCCTACCCTGCGGTCTGTCTCCTCTCCCTTCCTTCCTCCCCCTTCTTGCTGAATCCTCCTCCTTCCCCTCTGGAACTGGCGCCCTACCTCTCCCTGCTGGGTTCCTCCATCGCTTGCCCGGTAGCCTCCTTTTAAACCCTCCCACCCTGCTGATGTCACCCGCCGACCCTGTTGACACGGACGTGCCCCCCTCGCCATGCTGACGTCACCTGCAGGCCCCGCAGATGCATCCTGCTGCCGTGTTCTGCCCGTGTGGCTAACCCTGCCCCCACTGCTCCGCTGGGCCGCCGTGGCCGTGCATGGCGGACAAAGTCTCCGCGCCTCCCAGTCTGCCCCTACGAGCGCGAGGGTGACTGTTGGGTCAGTGCGGGGCAGATCCGCCTTGGAGGGGCATAAGCAGTCTGTCCATCACAGACATTTTAGCCATAGGGGTTTCTTGCGCAAGAAAATCATGTTGCCTGTCTACACTGCCTGCTTGTGGAAGAGCTCTTGTGCAAGAGGGCTTATTCCTCGTGAGGAGAGGAACAACTCTTCCGGAAGAAGCCCTGTTTTCCAACACTGTACTGTAAATTTACTTGCGCAAGAACGCATGTGCAGTGTAGACACCTGGCAAGATTTTGCACAAG
Organism: Pelodiscus sinensis; assembly: GCF_052426305.1. Lineage (NCBI taxonomy): Eukaryota > Metazoa > Chordata > Testudines > Trionychidae > Pelodiscus > Pelodiscus sinensis. Next base: position 195,075,165 of record NC_143053.1, on the reverse strand, counting down.
AACAGCTGTTCTTGTGCGAAAAGCCTGCAGTGTAGATGTAGCCTCAGACTCTGAAAGACCCATTTTAACCCCTTTACTGGTATGTGAGGTTCTCCAAAGAAGGCTAGAAGAATGGCACTGGGGGGAGGAATTATCTCATATGCTTCAACTGATATCATCTTACACTCTTCTGTTAGTTGCTTTTCTTGCTAAACATCTTTTCTGGGCTCATGTTGTAAGTAAAGCAAATTAGACTAAATTCAGCATGGGTTGGAAGTTGGCAAGTGGGAGTCAGTGGATGTGAGTCTCAGTGAATAAGTAAATCTAGAGAGAGTCAGCATCAGTGTAACAATGAGCAAACATCAAAACACTTAAGAATGGATGCGTCTACACTGCACCTGCAGCTTGAAATGAGCTATGCAATTTTCAAGTTAATTTCAAAACAGAGCGCTATTCTGAAATGCCCCTTACTCCTCGTAGAACAAGGTGTAGAGGGACGTCTGAATTGTGAGCTCATTATACTGCAAAAGATGCAGAATAGCTATTTCGGGATACTTCCGGTATCCCGAAATAGCTCTGCCGTGTAGACGTAGCCAATGTGTTTATGCTTGTGAGGCACTCCAAGAAAATGCTGACAGGACCTTAAATGGACCTAGCTAGGCAGACACAGATGATGATAAGCCAGATGAAGGTGTAAGTTACTACAGTGTAGGCTGATGCCAACTCTCTGAATTTATCCCTCTGTTTGTGCAGCTAAATAACTCCTGAAATGTATGTTTATGCAGTTAAATTCAGTTAGGCTAATATTTTAAAGTTTCATTGTTAACTTTTTTTCACTGACCTTCCAGAGAGAATTTTCCTGGTTGTTAAGCAGCAATGTAGCTGCCTGTGTTACCACACGCTTATTTTCTGCTATGTGGATCCTTCTAATTAGTTCTGTAGAAACAGGATACATTTAGTTTTTCCACTTACTTTTTCTTATACACAGCCTGAGATCTTGGCTCCCCGTGTAAGTGTCATTCCACTGAATTTAAGATGAAACATTGATTTACACAGGTTAAAGTAGAAATTTTGTGTTTGGCCATATATATAGGTTGTGTGTGATGAGATAACCAGTGTAACCTGGGAATGGGTGCATAGTCACTTTGCATTTGACTTATGCATCACATGCCAAACTAGCTTCTCTTTATCTAGAGATGTTTTAGCTACTTCCATTAATTAGGCAATTAAACAAAGTTTAAAGGAAAAGCTACAACTTTTCTGTTTTTACTTACATTTTTATTGTTTTGTATGTTTGACAACAAGCCATCCATAATGCACGCATAGTAACAGGATAAGTAATACTTGCAACAGTGCTAAGTTTGTCAAGAAAATAGTTTCCTCTCAAGGCTAATGTCAAAGCATGTACAACAACTAAAGAAAGATTTGCTAATTGCACAACTTGTGCAGAGTTCTGTAATAAAGCCATCCTTAAAGCAGTCCCTTGGAGAAATTCTGCAGTGACTATTCAGTTCTCCTTCTCAATTGAAACTCCCACTGGAGGGTCCTTTGAAAATCAGATCTAACCTATTTAGGTGCATAGCTAGACATTTAAGTGCCTAATATTTAGATACTACATTTGAAAATGCTGAGCTTTACACACAAGGATCAAAGAGAGAGACACTGATGACTGGAAAGAGAGGAGCCTTGGAAATTCTGCTTTACCTACTTAGAGATTTGAAGTTTATGCAGCAGCTAAGAAATGAGAACGAAATGTTTCAGGGAATAACCAGAGGGCCCTGTTGAGCCTGTCACTCACTTAGTTACTATCTATCAGCCTAAGTTGGCACACGTTGTTTCCCTGGGGATTTGAGATTGTCTCTGGTTATCGGTGTGCAACATGTCTTACGAATTGGTCCCCTCTACTGAAACTTTCCATACTGAGGTGTTGCTATTCTGGGTTCATATATGTCTGTGTAAGGGGTCTGATTTCATAGCCTGCCTCCTGACCTATTTCTCAATAACTTCCCACCCCTTAGAAACTATCAGCTGAAAAGATTGTACCTACTGAAATTAGCCTTCTGCCTATATTGCAGAAGTAATGGTTTTTCCATTGAGTTTGACTGTAGCTTTACTGTCAGTGTCCTGAACTGGATATGTTGTGGAACCCCCTTCTGTGGTCTGGGATCAGGAGGCATTGCAATCATATACATTTCTCCCATAGCTCTTTGGCACTCAGTGTATCTACTGCACTGAGAGCCTTCATTGCTAAAGCACGCCCATTTGTTCTGGAGATCAAAATGTCCTTTCTGAAAAAAAGTGAGGGTCAGGTTAAGTAGCCTTTGGATTTTAAGAACATATGAATGGGCATATTGGGTCAGACCAAAGGTCCATCTAGTCCATGTCAGGCATTGGAAGCCTTACAGCAGGATTGCCTGGCTATATAGACTCTCTCCTCAAGCTCTATGCTACCAGCACTACCAGATATCTTTGAGATACCACTCCTGAAGAAACTACAATCCATTGGTGATCTTCCAGAAAACACCATTTTGGCCGCTATGCATGTAGACACCCTCTATGTCAACATTCTGCATAAAGATGGACTACAGGCTCTCAGGAACTGTATTCCTGATGATGTCATAGCACAGTTGGTTGCTGAACTTTGTGACTTTGTCCTCAGCCACAACCATTTCAGATTGGAGATGAAGTATATCTTCAAGTCAGAGGCACTGCTATGGGTATCTGCCTGGCCCCACTGGCTGGGGGGGAGGCTAAGGGATCAATTGTCTGAGGGCCAAGCAATTTGAAAAGAGCCTGGGCCTCCCAGCAGTGGCTAAAGCCCCAGGCCCTTTAGATCACCACTAGAGTTGGATGACACACTCTGGACAGCACTGAGGGCTGGCTGCCCCAGCTCTGCCCCTTCCACATGGGGCCCTGCCCTTTCCAGAAGCACAGAGTTGCCCTCTCACCTGGTCATTCTGTTGCCCCCTCTCCCCTGCCTGGGACCTTACAATATGCCAACATTTTTATGGCTGACTTAGAACAATGCTTCCTCAGCTCTTGTCCCCAAACACCCCTCTGCTACTTGCTCCACATTGATGACATTGTCATCATCTGGACCCAGAGGAAGGAGGCCCTTGAAAAATTCCATCAGGATTTCAACAATTTCCACCTCATCATCAGTCTGAGCTTGGACCAGTCCACACAAGAGATCTACTTCCTGGCCACTATGGTGCAAATAAGTGACAGTCACATAAACACCACCCTATACCAGCAACCTACTGACCACTATACTTACCTACACACCTCCAGCTTTCATCCAGAACACATCACACAATCCATTGTCAGCTGCCCAGCCCTAAGATACAATCACGTTTGTTTCAATCCCTCAGACAGAGACAAGTATCCACAGAATCTCTATCAAGCATTCTTAAAACTTAAATACTCACCTGGGGAAGTGAGGAAACAGATTGACAGAGCCAGGCATGCACCCAGAAGTCACCTACTACAGGACAGACCCAACAAAGGAAGCAACAGAACGCCACTGGTCATTACCTATAGCCCCCAGCTAAAATCTTTCCAATACATCATCAAGGATCTACAGCCCATCCTAGATGATGATCCCTCACTCTCAGAGACCTTGGGAGGCAGGCCAGTCCTCCCTTAGAAACAGCCCCCCCAACCTTAAATAAATACTCACCACCAACTACACATCACACAACAGAAACACTAACCCAGGAACCAACCCCTGCGACAAACGACGTTGTCAACTCTGTCCATATATCTACCCCTATAACAGCCTCTTAGGACCTAAAACATCAGCTGTACTATCAGGGGCTCATTCACCTGCCTATGTACTAATGTGATATATGCCATCATGTGTCAGCAATGCCACTCTGCCATGTATATTGGACAAATTGTGCTGTCACTACACAAAAGAGTAAATGGACACAAATCAGACATAAAGAATGGTAACATTTAAAAACCAATAGGAGAGCACTTTAGTCTCCATGGATACACAGTAATGGCTCGAAAGTTCCTAAACTTGAGCAGAAAAACCTCCAAAACCACACTACTACATGAAACTACTCAGCTGGAATTCATATGCAAACTTGACACCATCAGAAAGGATCTGAATAGAGACTGGGAATAGCTAGCTCATTACAAAAAATTACTTTCCCCTTTGGGTATCTGTCACATTACTGGATTTTAAGAGGAGCAGCCACTGTTGCACCCCTGGGGGTGTTTGCCCCAAAAGTTGGTACAAAGGGGGCCATGTAAGGTGTCAAACAAAAGCTTACTTTCTACTGATTCTGTATATACGCTTCATATATCTGTATAATGTCTGTGTGTGGAGTTATGAATATGTACTCTGTATGGAGACTGGAAATTTCTCTGTATGTGGTTGAGCAATGGGCTCAACCTATGGACATGCTAATTAGCAAGGCTCCAGGGACAATAGGTCTCTTAAGTACCAGAGACCCATCTATGAAGGAATCTAGGTGCCTGGTCAGAGACCATGTGACTCTCTCCAGCTCGGAAGAAGCCGGAGAGGGGTTGGGGAGGGTATAAATATGCCATGTTGCCGACTCCCTCTTGGTCTTTAGATCTGCTCCTGACCCTAGATGTGGCCTTGCAGGGAATCATGAGCCGGAAAGAACTGTGGACCCATCCTGACATAGGATGTACACCAAAGACTTTTAAGCCAGCAGTTATAACATCTCTGCTGCAAGCCTGCATCGAGAACTGGGAGATTCGATGCATGTAATGTATGATACTTTAACAACCTTACTCTTATGATTTTCTTTCTTGAGTAATAAACATTTAGATTTCAGATTCTAACGGATTGCTCAGCGTGATCTTGTGGGTAAGATCCAGAGGGTAAATTGACCTGTGATCTGTGGCTAGTTTCTTGGAACTGGACAGAACTTGTTTGGGGTACGTGAGATTGGGCTCTAAAACCGATCACCTGTGTATAAGGCCTGGGGCCATCTGGGGCACAGATATTGCTGGTTTTGCTCGTGAGGCTTCCGGATGGCCAGGCAGGCAGCTGAAGCACTCTGTGGGACTGGTTTGTGGCCTATTTGGGAACATCTCCAGTCTGGGGGCTGTAAGGAGCCCCAAATTTGAGCAATTCGCCCTGAACGGATGCCCTCAGCTGTGCCCAGACCAGGCCCAGTCCGTTACAATATCCTCACCTTCCTATCAACTGTTAGGCTATATCTAGACTTCAGGCTTCTTTCGGAAGAAGCTTTTCTGGAAGAGATCTTCTGAAAAAAACTTCTTCCAAGAGAGTGCATCCACACTACCAAAGCGCATCAAAAAAGCAATCTGCTTTTTCGAAAGATTGCGTCCACACTGAATAGATGCTACCTTGCATTTAAACTGTGATTAGCACCTGTGCTTTATCCTCTTTCCTCTTCTTCCAAAAGAATACCCTCTTCCCCCTTTACACTTGCCTTTTATCAAAAGAGGCTTCTTCCTCGTAGAAAGAGGATTACCAATGCTGGAAAACCTTTCTATTCTTTCAATTTTATTTCAAAAGAACGTGATTGCAGTGTGGACATAATTGAAGATTTTTCGAAAAAATAGCCTTTTTTCCGGAAAAACCCTCTGTAGTGTAGACATACCCTTAGAAGTGAGCCCTCATCCACTCTGATTAAATTAGCCTCATTAGCACTGATCTTCCACATGTGTATGCCTACCTCCGAACTGCCAATGATTGACTGGCTGCTGTCATTGCTCAAAAGCATGGCAATAAATAGAAATACTTGTGAAGTTGTCTAACAACAAAATAGTTGCTGACGTTTCTCTTCTTCTAACTCCTGGCACACTGATATTCCTCTCTGCTCTGCATTCTCTACACTTTAGGTTTTGTGTAGTTGTGCAGTCTTGTAAAGCACTACAGTCTATATAGCTCCCCCCCCCCTTTTTCTCTTTCAAGGAGACCTAATGACTGACGCCTCAGCAGGAGGTTGTGGTGTAGGTGGCACTGAGTTTGTCCAGAATGAAAGCCCCAGAAACAGGACTGAATGTCTGATTCTACAGACGTGTACTGGGATGTGAAGCTGCATGTCCTCAGTGGGAGTGCAAGCAGGTTTTGTTTTTTTAAGTCTACGCTACGACTACATAAACTCCCTGCCACACAGAGCCACACCTGATACTGGCAGCTGACGTGACAAAGGATTTTTAGGAAGGAAAAATATATATTTATAGGAAGCTCCCAAAGTATGTTACAGACTATGGCGCTCATCCTGTAACTGGTTCCACTTCTGTCTATGTATAGGATGAGGCCCCATGTATATAATCACATCATCCAAACTCTATGGCTGTGTCTACATTGGCAAGTTTTTGCACAAAAGCGACCGCTTTTGCGCAAAATCTTGCCACCTGTCTACACTGGCCACAAATATTTGTGCAAGTACACTGACGTTGTAATGTACAAAATCAGTGTTTCTTGCACAAATACTCTGATGCTCCCGCTCAGGGATAAGCCCTCTTGCACAAGTATTCTTGCGCAAGAGGCCTGTGTAAACAGCAACGTTAATTTCTTGCTCAAGAAAGCCCAATGGCTAAAATGGCCTTCGGAGCTTTCTTGAGCAAGAGAGCGTCTACACTAGCACGGATGCTTTTGCGCAAAAGCACATGCCAGTGTAGACGCTCTCTTGCGCAAATACTTTTAACGGAAAAACTTTTCCATTAAAAGTATTTGCACAAAATCATGCCAGTCTAGACGCAGCCTATCTCCTTTCTACATCTCTCCAGCTACACTAGTTAGTGTTGACGGGGCTGCAGCCGTGAGTGTCTTGCCCACTGTGGGGCACAGGGACATCGTGTGCTATGGGAATGGGGGCAGTTGCCACCATTCTGACTTTGTCCCCTCCTTGCCCACTGATGCTGCAATGTCTTCAGGCCTGTGGGGGGTGGAGGTTGGGGATGGGACAGTGTGTGTGTGTGTGTGGGTAGGCGGGGAGTTATTGTGGAGCAAGCTGAGCTGAGGCTCCTAAATGTTATATTCACAGTTCTGAACCTTTTCCACAGTGGCAGACAGGAAGCAGCAGTGCTGGTCTGGAGTTCAGAGCAGAGTGAGCTGGGTCCCAATCCCTGCTCTAGCCTGGCCTTCTCTATTCCCTGGAATAAGACTGGCCTGCCCCCTCCATGCCCTCCTTTGGGTTCAGACTGACTGTGAAAGAGTAGCTGTGGCCTTCAAGAGGGAGCTGGAAGTGAGGCTGCTGATACACATTTGCCCACTCCCGCTCCAACTGATTTTTTCTGAAATGATGCCGCTGTTGGATGTCTTGTGTCCAACACAGCCAGCTGAACCGTGTTCGGGGCCTGTATGCTGCTGCCAACTGCATATGGATGAGGTACTCTGTTGAAGAACTTGCCTTGCTTGGGATTTCACTCCTATTTCAGGAAATGGTGCTTCAAGAGCTAGTGGAGCACAACTGTGGCTGGATCATGTTGTGGAAGGGGAAGAATGGTGGGAAGTGGACCAGGAAGGAATAGAAGGTTCCTAGTGCCCAATCCATCCCTGCAGGCTCCAATCCCAGCCTACCCTGAAATGCTGAAGGTGAATGAAAATGCTGAGGTAAAATAATGGCCCTGATCACTTGTCCTCATTAAAGCTACCATAAGTGACACATAACGTAGCTATGGCTCCCTGGTTACATTTCAACTGGTAACTATTTTTCCTCTGCTACAAAACCCTTCAGGGAAGAGACCATCTTGCTGTTGTAGATTTATGCTTATTTCTATTAACGCTGGAGGCCCTTTCTTAACACCATTGCATCTTATCAACATTCTTCCTGTGACTTTCTCCATTTAGGGCTTGTGTTCATAACACTGCCTTATGGTACATGTGCTCCGTAATAAAACTCTAATATTGTGGGCAGATTAGCTGCAGAATAATAAGCTTCATTACAGCTGGCCGTGACTCCTGCTTTTTACTTTTATCAATGCATTAAAAGCTCTTCATCTGCAGTTATTACTTAGAGAGGGCACAGCAGCGATGCTGTCTGGTTGAGAAGGCACTTCCTTTGTAATAAGCCTGGTCCCCTACGCATTCCATGATTTGGTAGGTGCAGAGCTCACTGCAGCATCCACCCTCACCCTGAATTATGTGCCATCACCAAAGCTTTTGTTTTTAAAAATCCCCATCTTCCAGCCCTTCTTTCGGTAAAGAGACCATTAAAAATAGTCATCCAATGTAAAGCAATGCACTGATGTCTGCAGACACCTGGAATCAGTTTCTCAGTTCCTGGATCCCAAATAAGGAAGATGTCACAAGAGTCATTATACCAGGTTTACGCCCTTTGGGAATCAGCCATCTGCATAGACAGTGTTCTCAACAATGGGAGCTCATCTTTTGCCTTCAAGCACCTTTAAGTTCACTTTGTGCTGATTTACCAATGGATGAGGTTCTAGCGTAGGGTCTCTATTATAAGCACCCTTTTCCCAGGTGCTTACATTTTGTGTATAACTCTTTCAGTTTTCTACTGAGGATCTGAGCTTTTAAAATTGTCCTATACACTGGTATTTCTCATGCCCATCTCAAAGATGGATTTGTAACCATTTGAGGATCTCTGAATGTGAGTAAGGTGTGGGGCTTTTTTTTTTAAACTTGTGACTATTTTTTTCATGTACACCTTAAAACAGCTGAAAGTTAAAGTGACTCCAAAGTTGCTATAAATTTAAAGCCAACTGGAAAGCCCACTGAAGTCAATGAAAGTCTGAGTCGGTATCCGGCTTTTATCCCTCAGTGTTTAGTGCTTGTGTGGAAATTTGGAATAGAATTAAACTTATAACAATTAGAAAATTGCACCTCTGAAGCAGCTAATATGAACCACTGCTGAAGCCCAAAGGCTCATTAAAAAGATTTCCCAGCCTCCTCTTAAAATCCTGGTTATGTGCCTAAATCTGCTGCTAATTAGAATTATTGCATTTCTTTCATCTTTTATTTTATTCCTGGGTCAAACAGCGTTGTCGTCACTTCTGGCAACAATACTTTTCTTTCCAAAACATTGCTCTTATCCTGCAGTCTTTGGACAGCTTAAGAGCTGTTGCCATGTGCCAGTTTTACTGAAGCAAGATGCCCTTCATTTTTCAAACAGGTTTTTTGAGTTTATTCCAGTGTTACATGTACAAATCTGATTTTATGCCTTTAGCTAATTGAGTGCACGTGTTTCCATCAGACTTCACTTCAAATAGGTGTACAGAGTGCCTGCCAAACATATTGGGTGGAGGGGTGGGTTCATCACCAGCCTCGCCAACCATCACGTGATAACTTTTCTTCCACATGATGCTTGAACTTCAAGAGAGCGGAGAGCCAATGGGATTGAACCACTGACTTCAAGTAGCTTAATGACAGGTTGTTGTTCTTCTGTAGCTCAGGAAATGATTTGGTTGTTGATTGACAATCCTGTTCCAACAAGGGATGGATGGATATATATATATATATATATATATATATATATATATATATATATATATATATATATATCTTCTCTCTCTCTCTCTGGGTTATTTTTTAAAAATGTCCACCAGTGTGAAAGCAAGTCAGCAGCTCCCATTCTCCTGCAGCTAGTCATCTCTCCCAAAATGGATGAAACGGTCAAAGTGCAACATTTGGGGTGGGGATGTTGAGGGCATTGGTTAGGAGTGGTAGGTGCCTGGATGGATGTTGAAGGATAGGAGTCTAGGAGAAGGTGAAGGAGCTTGTCCACTAGTGCTTTCTACCTGTTATTTCTTGTACGTTTACTAATGTCAAACATTTTCCTCTCTTCATTTAAGAGATTTGTCCTACACTGCTCCTATAATCAACTAGCTGTGTGCTTGGCAAAGGACTTCTTCTTGTCAGTGCCCATGGGGCTAATACAGGACACAATTTACTCTGGGCACAGAACAGTGGTCGAGATAAAAATGGAAGGGTTAAATGTAGAGCAGCTATATTTGACTCAGGGCGGTTGCTTCCATTTTCTGGGAAAGGATGGGATCACTAAACCAACAGGACTCTGAGAGCATTGCCAGGCTCTCTGGACCCAGGCCTGAGCTGCATCCACATTGCAAAATGATGCATTTTGGGCCTGAGTCACAGTGGGACTCAGGCTCTGATGCTCCCCCTTCTACCTCACTCCCCAGATGGGCCCAACGGCCTGAGTCCTGAAGACTTACTGGTCTAAATAAGTTTTTTTTTTTGTATTAACAATAGAGGGTGTGGGCATAAGCCTGAGTCTGAGCCTGGGTTTGCACTGCAGTATAGACATCCCTTAGCTCTAGTGGCCTAAGTTATGGCAGCCTCTTCAAGCTGCCTGTTAGAACACCCCTGCACGGAATCTCTTCAGCACTGTGTGCTGTGGCTTCAGTCCTGGTAAGTGCTCTGTGCCAGGGCATTTCAAGGGGCTTAGGAGGCAGGCTTAACGCTCTGTCTGCAATACCTGAACCACAGAAATCTGTCCCTGGATGCACACAGGGTTTTTAGGGACCCTTTACGGCACTCCAGCAGCTTTATGAAGTACAAACAGGCAGGAGCAGAGGTGAGGACTTTAGAACTGAATATAGGTGAATATGAAATATATATATAAATATAATTAAGGAGGAAAAACAGCAAAAATAAATGTGATGGACATAGCATAAGAACCTGTAATGGCAGGAAGGCTAGTTACTCTTCTATTTCACAGGTAAAGTCACCCTTAAAAATCCATTTCTCCCATGCTGCCTGCAGTAAATCGAATTAAAGTTTTTAAGTTATCCTTGACGTTTACCCTTGTGTGTTCCCCCCAACACTGTCTATCTTTTTGACTGTCCTTAGACTGAGTTCTTGAGGCAAGAACCATCCCTATTTGAATGTATGTAAGCTCTTGGTGCCTCATGGAAGTTACTGCAAATAAATACTAAATAATAATGACTGGGGCTGGGTCCAGTGTTTGGCATTGAAAGTATTTCAGCTGAAAAAAAAAAAGCGTAAAGTTTAAATTGTATCTTTTGGTAGGAAAATGTCATTTCCAATAAAAGAACCCTTCCCCACCATTTTTCTGCAGGAAATTTTGAAACAAAAATTAAAAGCAAATACGCCCCATGCGGCACTTTAAATAAAAATGAAATGAACACTTTTATTTTGTTTTGAATATTTTTCAGTCATCTTCAAATTTCTCCTGGGAAAACCAACATTTTTCAACAAAAAAACTGAAAAGAAAGGGGTTTTATTGTTTGAAATTTCTCATCAGAAACATTTGGTTTTCTAAGCAGTTGTAATGATAACTACTTAACACCAAACCTATTTTATCACGTCACAGATAATATACATGTTTGTATCCAATACTAAGTGCAAGCCACAGAAAATTTGCCTCTGCAGCTTCCCGTGGAGTTTAGAAGCAGAGAGCTAACTGATGGGAAGCTCTCCACTTCCTAGATATCCCTGCAACTTATTGTTAAAGAATTGATGGGGAAGAGGGTGGTGGGCTTTTGCAGCAAGCTAGATTTCCCTCTGGTTGAATGAATCAGTGACGTGGGTGAGGTGTCAGCATCTGTATGCCTTTAGGGCTGTAGTGGCTTTTCTAGCCCCCAATATTTTGTGCTGGATACGGACCATTCACTAGAGTCTGGGCATAAAATAGGAAACTGTTTTCATCTGGCTTGGGGTAATAGTTTTCCAAGGTACAGTACAGCCAGTTTTTTTAACTCCTTTAAAGAACTTAGGTTTGGCTTTATTTGAACTATGCTTGGGTTTCATTTGATTTCAACTGCATAGCCTTCTCTGGGTAAAGATAAGACAGGACCACCCTGAGAAGCAGCCCATCCTTGCTGGAGACAAGAAAACAAACATTTCCCCAGTATAATCAATCTTACGGAGCAGATGGATGTAGTAATTAGAGCAAAAACAATTTTGCCAAGACTATTAAAATTTCTACAGTTTATCAGAAAGGGGGTGTGGCCACTGGTCAATAATTTTCTCATTATTGCAAAAACATCATTACTTGTTGACTAGTTTGTGGAAATGGAATGAACTATTTTTGGCTTTCGGACTTTGTTTGAAGCAATGAGACCAAGATTTGCAACCCAAAGGCTTAAACAAAATTGTGTATTTTTCTTAAATTCAAGGTAACTTAAGCCATAAAATAATGCATGGTTGTTTGAATGTGTATTTACGGTGTGCTCATCCGCAAGTTATTTAGATGCATATTACAAACATAAACTGCTGCCAACCAGCCAGATTCACCCTTTTTTCTCCCACTCATCTGCATTGATGAGATAAGTATCATAGCTCTGGGTCCAAATTATTAAAAGGCCACAGAGGAATCCAAAATTAAATCCAAACCCCAGAATTAAAATATTGCTTCCACTGCATAAGGCGGAATCTCTGCTATTCAAAAGCCGATATATCAGCTGAATAATGAACTGGCAAATCTAAAATATGGGTGGAATAAAATATGGGTGGAATTTTGGTATAAAAATAAATTACATGAGGAAGAGAGAGATTATGGACTATCGGTACATGGGATTCCAGATATTCATTTATTTTGTATCATTCTTAAGGTTACAATTTAGTCACGGATATTTTTAATAAAAGTCATGCGCAGGTGACAGGCAATAAACAAAAAGCCATGGCCGTTGCCTTGTCAATGAATTTCACTAAAAATACACCTAACTAAATCTTAGAGGGAGGAGTGCCCTGCTATTGCTCCCGGGTTGCTGCTTGGGGAAGCCTGGAGCTACCCTAGCAGCAGAGGGTGCAGCTGGCGCCAGGGCCAACTGAACAGTGGCCAGTGCTTGGCTACTCAGTGTGGCCCTGAGGACAGCTGCATGTCCACTGAAGATGATGTTCTGGAAAGTCAAGAAATCCATGAAAAGACTCACAGCCTTTATCCTAATGCCACTATGTAAACCCATGCTATGTGCAAACCTTGAATACTGCATGCAGTTATGGTCACCCCATCTAAAAAAAATTAATATTGAAAATAGTACTATTAGAATTGGAAAAAGTACAGAGAAGGGCAACCCAAATTATTAGGAGTATGGACAGCTTCCATACTAGGAGAAATTAAAAAGAGAAAGACAGTTCATCCTAGCAAAGAGATGACTAAGAGGAGGATATGACAGAAGTCCATAAAATCATGAATATTGCAGAGCATTGTATATTTCTTCCTCTAACAGAAAAACCAGGAGTCAGTCAATGAAATTAATAGGAATCTAATTTAAAACACACAAAAGGAAGTATTTCTTCACACAATGCAGTCAACCCCTGGTATTTATTGCCATGGAAAGTTGCAAAGGCCAAAAGAACAACTGGGTTCAAAAAAGAATTAGGTACGTTCATAGAGAATAGGTCCATCAATGGCTGGTAGCCGGGATGTACAGCCCCATGCTCGGGTGATTCCAAGATGCCAACAACCAGAAACTGGGGCTGGATGATGGGGCGGCTCACACAATAATTACCTTGTTTTGTTCATTCTCTCTGAAGCATCTGGCAGTGGCTATACTGTCAGTAGACAGGATATGGAAGGGTACTGGTTGGACCCAGTGTTCTCATTCTTATGTTCTTATTTGTTTATATTTTCCTTTGGGTTCCTTTTCCCACATTCTGTTTGTCTTTTTCTGCCATCCTTCCAGTTCCAAGGAATTCCTTTCCATCTGCATGTATTATTGATATTGCATTTTTTTGCTATTTTATTATTGCAGATTCCAATTCCTGTGCAAGTATTCAAATGCTAGGGTACAAAGACCTCAGTGATGCATATAACACAAAGAAAACACACTCAGCACACGTTGGCTAAGGGTGCTTATCCATATGCTGTTGTGTGAATGTAATTTTAAGAGTGCATAGTGAGCACAGCCATGTAAGAGAAGCTTCCACAGTTCCCTCCTTCCTCAAACAATGTCCCCATTCCTTGGGTTACAGTTCCCCACACTTTTAACTGCCTGGGAGGAAAACAGATAAGCCATTTATTTCTTGCATTTCAGAGCAATGGATCACCCAAATGAGGCTCGAAGCTGCTGCTGTCGATCTTCTAGGGTTTGAATTAGTGGTCTAATTAAGACAGCTAATTCAAAGTGAGAAGGGCACACCAGTTGATGCCGATGACCCTGCTTTCACAAGGAGTAAGGGAAGTTGAAAGAAGAATGTTCTCCCTTCGACTTCCTGCTGCATGGACAGCACCAAAAGCCAAGTTAATCTACTTCAACTTCAGTTATGCAATTGACACAGCTCAAGTTGAGTATCTTAATTCAACTTTGTCCCGCAGTGTAGACATACCCAGAGGGACCTCCCCATTGGGACTACCCTATGCTTCATCACTAAGAGTTAAATTACAATGGCTGAGAGCTAGGTCTTGCAAATAAACAGCAACCACTGCTACTGTCTGCAGGGGGAAGAATGGGTTTCTGAAACAGCCACATGGAGTCAAGCAATTCAGGGCTTAGTATGTTGTGGACGCTCCGCATACTGCAAACAACCTGTTGCCAGCAATGAAACAAATCTTACAACTATGTCACCAGATGGCTATTCATAACCATACAATGTGACAGACCAGATTTGCTCCTGTAGCTGGGCTCTCCTTGGTGCAGAACCTGAAGAACAGAGAAAGTGGCCTGAAACCAGAATTGCACAGCCCTGGTCCCAGGGCTAGTCAAGGACAAGGCCAGTCCCTGACATAAGTTAGAACAGCATGAATGCTGCTCCAGTTTATCATTGGCTGCCTATGACCCATAGCAGGGCTATTCCAGCTGCTAAGGATCAGCTTAATTTAGCTGCTTCCTGGTCACTTTGGCTATGTCTACACTGCACTATTCTTCCGGAAAAAGCTATGCGAATTGCGAACCACAATTTGTGTAGCTTTTTCCACTTCTTTTTTCAGAAGAGGCCTTCACTGGGCCAAAAGTCAGAAAAAAAACCTTTTTCAGAATATCCCTTCTTCCTCGTAAAACAAGGTTTACGGGGATGCTGAAAAAGCACGTCTGCTCTTCCGAAAATTTTTTTGGAAGAGCAGACGCGTTCCTTGGACTCTGCAGGATAGACATAGACTTCCTTTTTCCCTTGACACGTCTATGTGGGAGCTTAGAAGTGGCAGCACAGTGCATAGGGGGCATATATCCATCTTGGAGACATGTAGCAGAATCTTAATCCTTGTCACCATAAGTACTAATTGTTTGGATTACAGCGGCACATTTCCCCCAGTGTTTTCTGTATGAACCACTTTAAAGGGTTTATATCAGATGAAAGTTTGCTTTGAGTTGAAATATGGCATGCCAGGACTCAGAGCAGGTGCACATTTTTGTTGCCATTCTTAGAAATGAATCATTTTGTCAATATTTTTTGTTGCTTTCAGGAAAAAAAGGCAGGTATGTAATTAAAATAGTTTCCAAAACAGAATGCAAAAACCACTTGTTTACACATTGAACAGTAACAGCCCCCTCTTTCAGGTAAACCGCACATGGATTTACAGTTAGTATAAGGGACATGTTTATTAAATTGTAGATAGATTCTAATTCTTCCAAAGGCTAGATCAGGAATGGCACTAGCTTCTGCAGCACAAGGCACCTAGAAATATCTGTAACAAACTGCAGTAGCCTGTCACATAAACTATAATATCACCATATTAGTTCTTATTCAATATTCTGTATGTAATCATTTATATTTCCTTATGCAATCATTTTAAGACACACAGCCTATACTGAACTAATGTGAAAGCTATGACACAGCAACAGTCCAGGGCCCTTTTAAAGAGGAAAAGTGAAAAATGGGCTTCTCTAAGAACTGATCAATATTTTTCATCTGACAAATTTCAAGAAGGAAAAATTGTTTGCACTGTTTTAATTAACTAAATTAAGATGGACAAAAAGGCATTATCCTTCCCTTCCCCATTTTAATAGGAAAGGGAAGGAGCTAGTTCCTTCTCACCCTTCCAATTTTTTGTGTTTGTTTAGGGTTTGTGGATCAAAAAAGGGGGAACTTTCAACAAAAGCAAAAGTTTTTATTTAGGCTGAAAATTTATTTTTGAAGGAAAAATGTCAGCCAGTTATTGGTGAGAGCAGGCTTTCTTGCTTGGGCAGGCAGGTAGTTTGAAAGACATTGCTACCTTTTAGTTTTAGTAGGAGTGTTTGTGGCAGAGTTGTAGGAACTGAAGTTCTGAGGCTGCTGTAGGAATGTGGGCTTCTCTGACCTAAAGCTTCTTTCTGTGTGTGGAAACTGGCCTTACTTGCCATTGGATTTGTCCTACGTCATATTTTGTACCACACTGAGTGTTCTTTGGGGTTCTAAAATGTCCTTCCCCCTCACAGATGTACCATCTAGCGGTATATACAGCCTCTAGAACCTTTGTAACTAAATAACTGCTGTATATGGAACATGGCAGGAGCAGTGATGGGTCAATTTCTTCTCAAAGATACTGTACAGCATCTCACAGAATTGCACTAGCCAAAGAGAAGCTGTACACGACTAGTGTCCAACCTTTTTAGCTTGTGGACTAACCCTATTATTCCAACATGTCAAAGGCATATAAACTCTTAGGGAGAGTTTTTGTACCTTGTTTCACTTTATTTTCACAATGGCCAGCTGGTGCAATTTAGAGCAGCCCCCAGATTACACAAATCCATGTCCTTGCTGAGGTTGCGGCAGAGAATCAGAGTGCTGTAACTGGTTAGTAGTTTTCAATGTCACCTTTTACCCCTCCTGGGAGTCTGTGAGGGAGCAAAGCCAGCTTTTGCTAGGCCTCCCTAGTCTCGTAAGAGACAGTCAGGCCATGTCTACACTAGGAAACTATTTTGAAATTACTAAATTTGACTTAAGAACTCTCAATTTAGGAAATTCGAACTAGCGTGTCCTCGCTATGGTGAAGAATTGAAATTAGTCCGAGGCAAGTTCCGTTAATGTGGACACGTTACCTTGGATTTAGAGCCCCAGGAAGCAAGCTGGGGAGCTGTGGGAAACCTCCCACGAGCTAAGTTTGAATTAGTGGCACTGGCACGTCCACAGTAACGTTATTTCAAATTACTATTTCAGAATTAGTGTAACTCCTTGTGAAAAGCAGGAAATTCAGAGTTTGAATTCTGAGGGCTATTTCAAAATAATGGGCTTGGTAGAGTGGACGCACTGCTTGCAAATTCAAACTCGGGGGCGTTATTTCAGAATAAGGTCCTAGTCTAGACCAGTGCTCAAGCACCTATCCTGTTCTAGAACAAGAACAGCTCTTGCCTCCCTCTCCTGCGCAAAAACCCCAGCACAAAAACAGATCAGCAGAAAATATGCAAATGAGATAACGGCTTATGCAAATGGTCCCTCATTAGCATATTTTTTGCAGAGAAAACTTGCAGTGTTGACGTAGCCTAAGAGAGTCAGTTCCCCCTCTCATGTGTACTCCTGAAAGGGCCTGGACCAATCTGCATTTGTGCAATCAAAGATAGTACAAGGCTGGTACTATCCAAACAAAGTGGAGAAGGTGCAGGTAGAGCAAGTATAGAGTGCAGGCCCTGGTTCTGAGCCTCAAGTCCTGGAACAGGCTGTAGCAGAGATTCCAAGGCTCCAGGGATGTGACATCTGCCTGTGTGCTTTGTTTATGCCAAATAAAGTACTTTCATTGTTAAGCATTGTGTCCACACTGCTCTGCACTTTTTTTGAATGAACCGTGCACCATTCAGGGCAGAAGCCATAGCACAATATTCTGCCACTCAGCTTTGTTTTACCATGAACAACCAAATATTTTTTTCTGCATCTGTCACTACGGGAAACATGCCTGCCATGCAACATGTTTGAATTTTAAACTCTGTGGCGCAACATCCTGAGCAAATGGGGGAAGGTCCTTGGGGGAAGTGACAGAATAGGATTTTGAAAGGGGGTTTGGAGGCAGCAATTGAGGCTGATGGTTGCAGGATTTGATACTGCAGGGAAAGAAAACTTCATAGCTTTACTTGTCTGGCAAAACACCATTGTGAGCACATGAGGGGAAGGAGAAGGGGGTTAAAACCAAGCAGGCAGAGAGGGGATCCTAGCTCTACTCAACATGGCAGCAGACAGTGGCTACCCAGAAAAAAAGTGATTTGACCCACCCCTCTATAATCGTATGTAGAACAGAACATAATATGTGTACACCTCTCCAGTATTTTCAGGCTGGCTGCTGGTAGAGCTAGCCTCTGGTACAGTTTCAGTATGGCTGTCATATGAGGTACTTGTATAATTGGGCAGATAGTACCATTCTTGGCTGCCTAGAAAAAGTTCCTTTTTGTTTGGTTCCCATGATATATGTGGACCAACTTTGATTTCCATAGGGACAATGATACATGCTGGAAAACTGTAACTTGTAAAAATGCAGTCCAGTTCCCCATAGTATGGGCCAGTAGTGCAATCATTTCTGGAGGTCCTGTTCCTTTTCCATCTTTTCTGGCACTTCTGCCAGATCTCCTTTGCTTTGACTCTGCATTTGGATAGCTCAGGGAAGGATCCTCAACTTCATTGGCTCTGACAGAGCCTTGTAGTTGTCTGCATTTCTGTGACTCTTCTTGAGAAGGGATTGATTGTGCAGCTGTCCTATGAGGGACTATAATGGCTACACGATTCCAGGTGCGTGAACTCATGGCTATGATTGACTGACTGCCAACACTATAAGAAATATGACAAAAAAGCACTGGAGCAGCTAAGACCACACAAGCACAGACAGACTGAGGCAAATGTGAAGCAGTGCAGGGTGGACTAGCAGCAGCAAAGTAATTACAAATGGAGTCATCCACACTTTAAGTGAACAAACTCCCTGCAAAGTTTCTGTTCCAATGAAGATTAATGAGTGTTACCTGAGACATGAAATAACTGATGATAAAAAAAAAGTTGCAAGAGCATGGTTACTGTAAGGTGAACACTCTGAAGTAACATCTCAATGTGCCTATATCACCCTTCCACTGCGGGCATGCCAGGCATAGTAGAACATTATGTAAAATCATGCAGTGTGAAGCCTCTGCAATATTTGGATATACTACAGTGCCTTGTGTATGCTAAAAAACTCTTTAACACTTGGTGCTAGAGTAAGACTTTCTTGGTCCCTGATTTACAGTGACTGCTGTTTAGTGTGTGAATGTCACAACACAAGGGAAGATCAGTAGCAGTTATGACAAGGTATGCCATATTCTTTATGGGATATGCTTATGAATAGGGCATAACTGGAATATGTAAGATTCTTCATGTGAGATATCATTGGAAGGGTTGTAATCTACCAAATATGATTACCCACTTATATGCATGTATCATTCCAGTATCTGAAGTTAGAAATCTGGAGTATAAACCTGTATATTCATCAGGCTAAATGAGGGCTATTAGCAATGCTCAAAGAACTTAATAGTCCAGGACTCAGGACAATAGACTTGTAAGCCTGGGAGAAGGAGCTGTGGCGGCTCTTACCAAGACGTATGGCCATGTCACCTGATGCTGGAATCCATCTTGGATGCTGTATTTTTCCACTGGAAAGGAGAAAAACAAGTTTAAACAAGATGACAGTAGCCTATGCACAGGTGGGGAGTGACGTCCCCTAGGTTGTCAGTTTCCTGTAAGCCAAGAAGACTGCTGGAAACACGTAAGACTAAACTGGGGAAAGGATTGAGTTCAGGCTGGAAGGTGTTCCAGTCTGCGAAAGCAGCTTAGTAGAACTTAAAGAGTGAGATAGTACATGTAACTAATTTCTTTAGTGTATTAACCTTAGCTTGCATGTTCTGTTTTACTTTATTTAGTGACCTACATTGTGCTATGTGCTATCTCTTATGACCACTTAAATCCTACCTTCTATATTTAATAAAATCACTGTTTATTAATAAACCCAGTGTAAGTAATTATAACCAGGGGTGGGGTGAGGGAGGACAAGTCTGTGCATCTCTCTTTTTACATAGAAAAAGAGGGCAAATTTCACAGATCTCTAAACAGCATAAGATGGATTTATCTAGGCTTCAGCTCCCAGAGGGTACTGGGAAAAGGTCTCATACTGCTCTGCTTTCAGTTTGTGTCTGTGGCCTGGTGTGTGTGGCTCTGACCCTGTTGCAGCAGGCTAGTGAGTCTAATTCAAGATACAAGTGGCCAGTGTGTCAGAGAAAGCAGGGCTCAGTGGGTCTTGACACATCATGTAACAATCCTAAGGATTAAACAAAGACTGTGAATAGGTAATCAACTACAAAAGCAGTTTCTCCTCTCTTGGTGTTCACACCTCCACAGCAGCTGCTAGAAGTGAGCCTCACCCTTCCTGACTGAATTAACTTAATCTCTAGCCTTATTCTGGCCTGCATATTTATACCTGCCTCTGGAAATTTTCACTACATGCCTCTGATGAAGTGGGTCTTTGCCCACGAAAGCTTATGCTCCAATACATCTGTTAGTCTATAAGGTGCCACAGGAGTCCTTGTCACATGTTCTCAATAGTACTTTAATGTTAAAGCAGCTCAGCTACCCAAAAGATAGAGGGCAGGAGGAACATGGGGTAATGGGAAAAAGGCAGCTAGAAACAACAGCCTGCAAGAGCAGAGGCCCATTCATCAGCATACAGAAAACTCAAAAGGAGAATTTATTAACAGTAGGGAAAAGCAGTTAATAATCTTGTTGATGGTATTTGCTCTTATCCTTGTATTATGAGGTGTGGTATCTGCTGCCTAAAGCAAGGCATTAGAAATACATGCTAGTTAATCAAGTGGCAAGATATATGTTCCATAGCCAACTACCACTCCTGTTCTAAACACACCACAAAATTGTAAATTATGCAGCCATAGTCAGCACTACTGGTACACTTCACAGGCAGCTAAAGGCAGTTGAAGTTAGCCTTCACACTAATATATTCAAGGTCTGATTCTCATCCCACTAGGTCAACTCCATTGACTTATGAGAGTTATTCCTGATTTATACCAGTGAACATACTCAGAAAGTGACCTGATGCCAGCCTGCTGTATAGCAATTTGAACCAGTAAACATTTGCCCCAGCTTGAAACCAAGGGGAGTTCCACTAGTGTAAACAGTGGCTTCTGCTGGTCTATGCTAGTGGTTTGCAGAAATGCTGCTCGAGTGATTTCTGGCCACCAACTGCTATTGCTGTGTCCAATTTCCTTAGCGACAGCAGAATCACGTACCAAGAGACCAGGAATACGCAGATTGTTGTGTCTGACTCCTTTTAAGCATGCAGACAAACTGCTCTTTTGCTATCTACCCCATGTCTCTCTAAAGAATTACATCTAGAGCAAAGGGGAAATTTTCAATGGCCCAAATGACAGACTCCTAGTTACACTTCGGCAAATCAGATTTGGAGAGATTTCTAAAGTTTTGGTCATTTTAGAATGACTACACTGAATTTGTTAACTCACGTTAAAAATGGAACTCGCTGGGTTTTTTGCACTTTATTTTGGTTAATCAACTAGGTATAGTATTATGCTGCAACTTTCAACTGTGTGGTTTGAACTCCCCTCCCCAGTACAGATCATACAAGCGTAGGCATGAATTCAATGCTCTCTAATCATGACCGCTCTAACAACCATTTTATTAATGATAATTAAAAATGCTTTGCCTAGTAAGGGACTATTGTACACAAGGCCATTTATCCTATTTATTTTGTGACTATTTACGGTCTTTTTAAAGATTATACCTTAGTGTAAGGAACACTTAACATAATTCAAGTAGCATAAAATAAAATCAGCTGCATCTAGTATATGTGCATTACTGCCAGGAATTGTAAATATGTTTTTGCCTGATAGCCTCTTGACTCAGTAATATCCTGCTATCTCTGCTGGGCAGGCAAGTTTTTAACCAAGTAAAGACAGGTTATGATTTTCATAGTCCGACTATGTTTTCTTTTTAAAGTAGGTTACTATATTCAAATTTTAAGGCAATTTAAAAAAGCCTGTTTGTGATAGAAGATTACTTTTCAGTTAAAGTGGTGGCAAGAAGCTACAACATGCACTTAAAGCAGAGATATTTCTTTAGGATATACACATAAGCAGACAAACGCTGCCATATCATACCATACAAACAATTTTAATTGTGTAGTTACAGTCAATAACCACTCCTAGTCAGAACATTTCTGCATAAAGAAAATTGTGATACACTTATAAAAACAGCCAGCTGTAACAAAATAACTGGTGTTTTCATAGCAATAAACTCATAAAAAAGAAATACACCTTTATACAGAAAATTTATACAGCTGTAGCTTTAAAATTGATTGTAAACCAAAGGAAGACACATTGCAAACATCAATTATTTTCACATTAATTGCATAAGTTTCTAAGGTGATCTATTAGTTTTATTTACCTAAGCTTATTTGCATGATAGTAAAAATTGCATACAACAATAAGAGTGAAGCTTATAGTATGAATTGCTTGGATAACATAGAGCACTTTTTATAGGCAACTGTGTAAAGCACATTTTCTCTATTTAAAACTTTTAAGACACTTTGTTTTACTGCCCATCAAAATACATTTATAAATAGAAAAAAAATCAGTATGATAACAAGAGAAGCAATATTACATTTAACGGAAACTTCCAAAAAAATTAATTACAACATGATGCTGCAGGATCTACAAATAAATAACGAGGACTAAGTTGTGTTTCACATTTTCTTTTCATTTTTTTAAAATCATGTAACAATGGGAATGGAAAAAATACAGTGACCTTTATTTCCAAAACAAAAAACAAATCTGAATTACGGCAGTGCCATATAATACAAGGCATTTGTTGGCATATGTTATCTTTAAACTGCATTCCACAGTCTATAGTTCTTTTGTAACATACAATAGAGCAAAAGTAACAAACTCTTTTCTTTTTTTTTTAAATAAACGTGAGTTTCCAAAGACCAAGTGTGGAGTGTTACAGTAATAATAATAATAATAATAATAATAATAAAAAAAAGAAACAAATCACAAAAGTTGTAATGCTTGTCTGAAGGCTCCAGAATCAAAATCACTGGTATCATGCTTATTGGGTACACCACAGTGTATCCAGTGAACACAAATTAATATCAAACAATCCTCAACGCTTCATCTGTAGCTCTGCGAAGCAGTCTGTAAAACAGAGTAAAACATCTAGTGCAGTCTGCATTATCCTTTTTTTTTTTTTTCAAACTTTTGTGCAAGTTTTGGAAGATTCATTGACCAAACAATGAATATGAAAGGTTTCTGACAACGCAAGATGGATTTTTCATTTCATTATTGAATACCAGTGGCACTGTTGAATGAAAATAATACTTTTTAGATCAGTCTTTCAAATCAGCATTAATCTCTGTGTTCCCTTCTACTGATAAGTCTTCTTCTAGTTTCACTGAAAAAAGCGTATTTGTAGTTTTGTCTTGAATGCTGTCTTCTAAATCCTTAAGCAGCTCTTCCTCCTTGTATTCTGCAACATCCACCTCCAAACCAGAATTGTCCTTCAGCTTCCCATGGTGCTTGAGATAATACCGCTGGTTCTGAAAGAACTTGATAATGGTGTACTTGGGTAGGTCAAGCTGAGCCGAGAGAGTCTGGATAGCTTCTTCATCTGGATAGAGACCTACATCTTGTATGAAACTCTGTAGGATTCCCAGGGCTTCCACAGAAATCTTTGTTCGTGGTCGGGGTTTCTGACGATTTTCATCCTCAGATTCAGCTGGTGATGCCACTGTTGGTTGCCTTGGCGGTAGTCTGGGACCTGGTTGTTGTTGTTGCTGCTGCTGCTGCTGTTGCTGCTGCTGTTGCTGGAAGACAAAATAAATCGTTTGGTAAATGTATTTTGTTGATATTTGTATCCTACCCCCAAAATCCAGATACCTAAATATAATTTGCAAAGCTAAAAAGAATGGCCCTGGAGATCTGAAAAAAGACTCACCACTGCCACATCCAAGTGAATCAAAATTAAAATACAAATTAGTTCTCCTCTCTGTGAATAGGTGGTAAAGGAAGGGAAGGGGAAGAATACCAGTAAAACACTCAAAATACTGTTTAGATTAAGATTTGAAGATATGGTGGTAGAAAGTGCTACCTTGTACTTGACTCTTAAAATAAGTGTTAATAAGCTAGGCTAATTTGAATGTGGTGAGTTGTAGCCTATAGTGAACCTAGAATTCAACGTTAGAGTCTATACTAGACTTAAAAACGTGTTAGGATATATTAGCAATAATATTCTGATATGGCATTTTAAAACCTTAGTTAGATAAGGACAAGAAAATCAGGAGCTGGGAACAACTCGTCACCCTGACAGTAACTTTTTCTGTGATCCTGTATCCTACCTGTGTTCCAATTTCCCAATCTGCAAACTGGAAACAAACATACTTACTTACCTCAAATGAGTTCATATTTTTATAGTGTTAAGATAATAATGCAACTTATTTGGCATTTTGAAATTATTATAAGTGAACATCCAACATTCCAAAATGTCAAGCAATAAAATGACCCAGGATGTACATCACAGAGGAATGAGATAAAACAAATCATGATGTAAATAATTAACAAGAGTTTAAAATGAAGGTTTGGAAGCAAGGAATTCAAAGACTTTAAAAAGGTGATACACTGAGCCCTAGGGACAGAAATGTTTTTCTCATCACCGGCTGGAGCACAGCACAATATAAGTAAATGTTTAAATCAAAAGTGAATTCATCAGCCACTGCTTTTGTTGAGAATTATGTTTTTACAACACAAAAAGAATAGTTTTGTAAGATGTTTTGGATCAGCAAGTTTCTTGTCATATGGTGTAATTTATTGCTTTAAAAATAAACAGCAGACATATCTCCATTTTCTCCAATAGAATATTTAAATTTTTCGTATAAAATGGTAAATTTAGATATAGATTCTATAATTAGCACTCCAGTCCTGCTAATACGTATGTATATTCTTATCTTTATGCACCGTAATTCATTCCAAATAGACATATGCCCCTATTTAAACCACTTAACTTTATGCTTAAGTCTTTTCACAATCATGGCCTATGTACATCTTTCAGAGTAAGCATATATATTAATTGCCCAACTGATGCACCTACAAACAATTCCAGCATATAAAAACACATTACCTACCATACTGTAAATACATATACAAAATGCTCAATCTTGCAACCCTTACTCATAGTATAATGCAATTACTCATATGAGTAACGTTTGCAAAGATCAAGGACATAATTTTTTATCACAAAGCAAGCCAAGCTGAGCAAGCGGCGTAATATTAGAATATTTATACTGTGCATAAGCTTTTCCTTTTATCCCCTTAAGAACTAATGTTATTAAAAACAATATACATTTTCAAACAAATGTTGCTTTACTACTTGATTCAAATATTCTTCTAGCTTTTTTTGCTAAATCAAACAGTAAGTTTCTAGGCTTTCACAATTATTTTGGTACTCAATATCCTAAGGGATTGTCTTGTTCAGTTTGTTTTATCTTTAATACACACTCATGTTGTTTCTGGCTGCCGGATGACTCTATTCTTCAGACTTGTAAATATTTTTCCATATTGGTAATACAAATGATCCACTAAGCTTCAGTGGAGGTTGGGAAATCTGAAAGTTATGGGTATTTTTTGCTCTTTGGAGCAGTAGTTAAAGGCTGACACCAGATCTTTAATAAAAAGGCATTAAATAGTTTCATCAGTTCAAATGGACACAATGGAACTATTCTACTACATTTAGCATAATAGTCTATCTTGCTCAGAAGTTTATGAGCTATCTGGTTCATGTGTAAGGATGCAGTGGAGCAGAGGGAAAACTTTTCTTCCATAGGTGAATTCTGAGGCCTACCATGGCTAGTTCAGTGAGTGTATCTTTTCTAAGTATATCAATATACTGTTTCTTGGTTATCCGGGAGTGGGTCCTAAAACCCCCCTCCCTGACACATTTAACTTGTGCCAGCTCACCTGAGGAGCAGCACCCAGCCAAGGTCCAGTAGTCAGCAGGCCTGGTAAGAAAGCGCCTCTATGCTCTCCTTTCACAAGCGTGGTGGGAGAGGGGCTCTAAAGGAAAAACAAACAAACATTGACTCCTCCCAAGTTTCAACTGGGGTTAAATGGGATGAAGAATTAGATCTGGTCCCCCTCCCTCCAGTTCTGCTTGAAATGAATGATTCTTTTAAGGATTTGAGAGCACGGTACTTGGATTTTAAAAGACCATACTTAAAAATGATCAGTTCCTTCCATTT
This sequence comes from Pelodiscus sinensis, assembly GCF_052426305.1. NCBI lineage: Eukaryota > Metazoa > Chordata > Testudines > Trionychidae > Pelodiscus > Pelodiscus sinensis. The sequence continues at coordinate 195,049,111 of NC_143053.1, read as the reverse complement.
TGTGGGTTATGTAATTATCGGAACTGAACAGAGTAACACCATCTTTCTGACTTTCCAACAGACTACGTGAACCTAGCTATGAAAATCTAAGCGAAGTCATTAATTATTCCTTCTCCTCCGTTTGGATACACTTGACCCACCAGGTCTATGAGTTTAAAACAATGAAGTGTGTGTTCACACTCTCCATTTAATTGTGAAGGAAAAGAGCAGTGCACTGTTATCACTTACTAAGAAGCCTCTATTTAGTCTGGCAGGAAGAAAAGAAATACTAATTTCCTTTGCTGCATTTAAAGTGTTATTTACTTAGTGCTATATTGGATTGGCCAAGGTAAACTAACCTGAATCTGCTCTGCTGGAACATGGATAATGTGGGACGGTCTGTCACCATGGTGATGAACTGCATTGCTTTCTTGTTCATAAATGGCATCTCGTTCAGGCTGAGGAAGACTGAGGAACCTGCGGATCATTGAAAGATTCTCCCATAGGGTCCTGTTTTCTGGTGAGGGATCTTCCTTCCAACGTAACAATTCACAGAGCCACCCCTGGAAGATAACATCAAAATATTAGTTTTCCTTATTTAATAAGGGATAGATTCTGCTCTTGCTTATACTGGCTTTGGAAGTGTAAAAGAAAAGCTTAAAGTCATTAGGGATGTTAAATTTCGATTAACTAATCGAATAGTTGATGGGATTTCCATCAACTATTTGATTAGTCAATAAGAACTTCTACGTTCTGCCTTTGAAATGTACAAGAGCCCCCGCTGGGGACTCTTGTACATTTCAAAGTTGGCTGCTGCTGCGCCCCTGCCCCCTACCACTGAGCTGGAGCTGGGGGGAAGCAGCTTTTAAGCTGGCTCCCTCCAGCCCCCCCCTTTCTTTTCCCCCTTGCTGCCTCTTTGTGATAGAGGCCGGGGGGGAGGGGCGGAAGGGGAGAGGAGAGTCTAGTCGACTAGTGTGTTGACTATCCAATAAGCTTTTGCTTATCGGATAGTCAACTGGTCACTTACAATCCCTAAAAGTCATCATAAAATTGTTAGTCTTTAAGTTGCCACAGGACTCCTTGTTTTTCCTTTGGAGTGAATGGGAATTCTACAGGGGTAAAGGGCGGAATTTGTACTTTAACGTTGCCTAACCATCCCCGCCTACCCACCCACCCACAGAGTCAAATTACTTTCATTCATTCTAAAGGCCTCTGCTGAAATCTAAAGTAAACACCACTGTGTCAAGAATCTATGTTATGTTATTTTACAGGCTCATCACAAAATGGGAACTTTCTGCATTACATGTTTTCAGTAGTTTCACATAGTTGTTGGACATTAAGAAAAAAACTGATCAAGGCAGAATCCCTCATATACTGCAGATATATAGAGCTAGTGTTCTGTTTCATCTGATTCCAGTATGTTTTTTCTTCTATTTTCTGTTTTTGTAAGCCAATACCCATTTCAGGGTATTTAGAATATATTTTAGTAGCTGGTAGATGTCTATTGCTACTTTCCCCCCTAATTCTAGCATGACAATTTTTCTTATTCAGAGTAAAAATACTTCAAAATATGTCTTATGTGGAGATCTGCCTAGTGTAAATAATTATGATAAAGGAACTACCATAATGTCCTTTTAAGAGAGAGAAATCCTTTGAGGAGACATTGTAAGACTTTCAGATCATCATCCTCATTGCTATGTACAGAGGTGGCTCTGCAGGTGAACTTACCTCAGGTGATAACTTTTCTCTTTCAGGCCCTTTCCCTTTAAAACAGACTTTAAATTCAAACTCTTTTTTATATTTGATATTGTTGATTTAAAAGGGGGATATGCTCATAGACATTGAAAGGAACACGTCCTTTACACAATTTCTAGATTATAGCAATTATCTAAGATTGCACCCATTCCAATTCTCAAACATGTTCCAGGCAAACAGACTACCGCTATTTGTGTGTCGAAAGACTGTCCATGCCAAATTAGCAATTGCTACATTTGCTTCAGAAAGAGACACACAGTTTTATCTTGAAGAGTTAGCCACTGCTTTTTATGATACCTTAACATTAAATCTGGGGATACATTCAGCCTTTGTATTTGATGTTTGAAAGAAATAACAGAGATGAACTGGCTAATATAGTGCACAGCAATTTTTCATTTCTTTGTAACTGTCTTCACATTTTGCAAAGACAGAAAACATTACAAGTATATACCATTCATAATTATTTTTTAGCTCAAGGATTTTTTAAAAAATAGTTCTATGCAATTTTATTTCATAGTGCTGTAAAAAAAGAATATGATATTCTGTTGGACCAACAAATAATTCAGAAGTGTTTAGACTCTTTCTTCAGATATTCATGATTTATTCAAACCAGTTTATTATATTTTCCGTGGTTACACTAATAATGGAGATTTATGTTCTCTTGGTTCCATGCATACTTTGTCCAGAAGTTAATTAAAAAATATTAAAGAAAACAGTAGAGGTAAATAATTCAGTTCATCCCTGTTTTCTTTGGAGGGCTGAAACTTTCAAATACAGAGTCTTGTTCACAGGTGGCAGATTAAACAACAAATATGGAAGAAAATGTATGGAAATAATGAAAAATACATGCTTTAAATAAAAGTGGTGGTAGCACAGCTGTGAAACTGAGAACTTAAACAGGGCCAAGTCTAGATTTGTGTTCAATAAGTATATTGGGTAGAGAAGACAATGTATTAGAAAACTGTCTTTTGTGTAAAAAACAGGATAGAAATCCAACCTCTTGCTCAAAAGAGTGCTAGTGAGAAAGACTGGCCACTGTGGTGTCCAGTGTATCACCAGCTAAATAGTCTAGGAAGCTGATTAGGAATATAGACCTTTCCCTTAGCACATATGCCATGATGTCCAGCACATGCTAGATGGGGGTAGAATACAATTCCTTTTTTAAAGCAGAAAAGTGAACCCGATTCTGCATTTCTCCTAACAACCTTACATCATCCTAGTATATGAGGGACCACACATGCACTCAGCATCATGCTGCTCCTTCCAGTCTTCCACTTATTCCACGGACAGAGGAAAACTGTACATCAGTTAAACTGATGGGCAATACTGATTTGTTTACAAAGTTTCAACCCTAATATTAATAAAAATACTGAAAATTGTAATAAACCAATGAAAACTATCTTTCAAATGTTTGCAGCCTACAATGTTTCCCATTCCTGAAGCAGAAAATGGAACTGATATGGCCTATTTATATGATAGGAAATGAAAAAGAAAAATAATCAAGTGGTAGTCATCTAAAGGTGTAAGTAACACAAACAAGGACATTTTTTAACCTGAAAATGTCCATTAAAACACAGGCATATTCTATCTAACGAACATGCGAGCCACAGATGTTCTTTAGAAAAGATTCATCACAATTATGGTGGTTTAACAGATATTTCAGAAAGAGAGCTTTGATTCACTTAGCAAAATATTTTTTTCCTCATATTGTCACTTCAGTGTTTCTATACATACTAGATTGATTCTTATTTTTATTAATTACCCATGATGAACATAACATTTCCAGTAGTTTGCTATTAGCCTTTGCCCTAAAATAATACTTCTAGTTTATCTAAAAATAATTTGATGAATTGTAAATAGAAGCACATCTCTTTAGCCTTTCAAAAAATGCAGTGATTTTAAGACACTGAAATCAGATGCTTCTGACAAATTATTTAAACTTGCAGCCATAGACTGCTATTCTAACAAAAATATCGAATTTTTCCATGTTATTCCTCACATATTTAAAAAGGAGCAGATAGATATTTTGCTGCAACATCTGTGTGGCAATATGGAAATAACTAATTTGTTTCTTCTAAAATTACCAGGGGTTAAAAAAAAAATGGACTGAACACTACTATCTGTTTCTGAATACATTTATAAAGCCTGATTGTATTAATGTTTAAATGCAGCAGGGGGTAAATGGGCACTAACAGAAGTTGTATGGTCAAAATTCCACTTTTTAGACGTTTTTAACAGTCATTAGTATTTTACATATTTCCAGGTTCAGTGTTCTGTACCAGATAAAATACTTTGATTGCAAAATTCAACACTTTGAGAAAGGATATGTGAAATGATTGTATGGCATTTAGATAAACAATAGGATGGACTTTCAAAACCTATGACTTTTTTAATCTGTTTTTTCTTGGAGCAAAACATGAACCTATGTAGTTAATGTAGGTTTTAAATTTAGACATGAACCCAACAGAGTCAAATTCTGCCCTTCTATGATGGTATATATCTGGAGAATTCTACTGACTTTCATCAGAGTATTTCTTATTCACACCAGTGTAACAGGGCAGAATTTGGTTCAAAGCTTTTTTGTGTTTTATTGCTTCCCCAAATTATAGGACAATAAGGTAATTTGCAAAGGACTCACTACTCAAATCAGATCACAATTGTTCTTTAGTGTGTACAAAGAACAGTGAAGAAGCAGCCTTTAAAAATTAGGCCAATTAAAAAACAGCAAGCCTAAAAAAATAACCAAACATCCATGGGAACAACCTAAACTTTAAATATAGTACATTTGCCAGGCAATATTACGCTGAATATAAAGAAGGTATAAGACAAAATATAAACATTTAGCCACATGTAAATACATTTGTAGAACTTTCAGGATGTTACTACTTTTCAAACTGACAAAGTTTAATGTGACACCTTCTGTTCTAAAACCTTTGTTTCTATTCAAAATCACGCCTTTAGCTGCTATCAATCACTATGCTCTCCCTATTACTTAAAATACTAGCATGGGCCCTGGATAAGCTGAAAATGCCATGCAGATGAATTCTGAGATAATATGTTCAAACCTGTTATATACAACACAAATCCTGTAAAGTTATGTATTGTAAACCTACATTTATTGAGAACTAAAAGTCTTAAATCCATCTGCCACAAAGGAAATACTGTATTGCACTTTAGAGTAACCAAGAACCATCTGTAAAGGCCTTGCTACAATAAGCAAAATAAAAAAATGTTTTAAAAAAATACATTAAACCTAACTATTTAAAAATATAGGTCTTCTGATTGCTCTCTGTTAGGATTGTATTAAAGAAACACAAGACATTAGAAAGCAGAGAAACTGCCAAAATATTGTAGGAATAAGGGAAAGCAAACACAAAGATGATAATGACAAATACTGTTGTCTACAACTCACACCATTGTATTCTTATTTTAAAGAAAAATTCAGAAGTTCTAATTTCAATATCCCAGTGATGTCTGTTTGTGAACATTTTAATTGTACCACATTTAAATACAAATCCTGACCATCTCCTTTACTCTCGCCTCCTACCTTTCCAACATAACAATTTCTGGTTTTCATATTACTTTTTTTTTTTTGAAGTTGATACAAGTCAGTTCAACATGGAAGGGGTAAGTACCAATTCTTTTTAAAATCAAGAAGGATTGCCTTTCTGCGACCAATGAACATTTGTTATGCAAATCCCTCTCGATCTGTGGCATGCTAGGGGACAATCACCTTATGTTTGACTGTGCTGAACATAATCAGTATAAAAGGAAAGGAATTCAGTAAAGAACAACTAAACTTCTTTGTTTGGTAAATCTGTTAATGATAAATGTCAGATTTCTACTGTATTAACTAACTCGGAATCAAATACATATTAAAAATAGCTGTAATAAATACTAAATGGCAAAACGTGTGTGTGTGTGTGTGTGTGTGTGTGTGTGTGTATATATGAGGAAGGTTTTCTTTCATGTATTACATGCATGAGTATCTTGTTGAAATCTCTGGGATATATAGTATAAAATCTATATGATATGAGAAGAAATCAGCCTAAATAGAGAGGTATTTGATACAAAAGATTTTAGTGGAAAGCATGAATTACATTTCTGCATCCAGTACGAATAAGGATTAAGCACATAATCCATTAAACAGTACTTCTAAACAAAAAATTCAGTATTATAAACTAAACTACAGTAGGCATTTTGAATGAGCACATTTTCAGCAATAACTATAAAGCTAACAATTTATCATTCAGCAAATAATTTTCTACTTTTAAAAGAATCTGTAAGTGTTACTTATGCTAATGAAGACCGTTTTTAATCTGCCCACAAACATGCTAATAGAGGGCAATTTTTTTTTATTTACAAAGCTGAAGGCACTCAAGTGTAATTTCATAACAATGTTCTATAAACTGGGTAAAATGGGCTCTTAATCGTCTGAGCCACCAAAATCCTTCACCTTTAACACAAAGGCTTAAAGACAGAACAATAGATGTAAACTGATGAACTAAACTTTTAAGACTGACTTTCTCCCTTTGAATCATTCAACGTGTTTTACAAGTCTCATCTTTGTTAAAATAGATTGATTAATCATCATTGATACTTCCATTTCTTTTTGAGCTATGAGGATATAATCCCTGCAGAGAAAAGAAGAAACACATGGTGGAAAGTATTATTACAGTGAATATGTTTTCCTCGGGCTTTAACTTTTGAGTTCTTTTTTTGCAGGAAGGTTGCTTTTGGAAAAAGAAGTCATAATACTTTGAACAACAAGATACATAATGGTGGCAAAAGAGTACTGAAAGCATTTTAAATTATTTACTAGGTTAAAAGGGTGAAATGATACTTTAAATACATCAAATTTCATCATCTGGACCATTTTTTGGTGGCAAAGTGGTATTGATCTTTCCAAATGCTTAAAATTAACTATTTCCAGAAGGTCATTATTTGATTAAAGGCATTAAAGTTGAGGGCAAGAAATGATGCACTTTGTCTTCTTTCCCATTCAAATAATCATGTAATTTAATCAGAACTATCCCTTCATGTCCTGTAATAAAAATGTTTGTCTTAAGATATTGTTCTTTACCTAACATATTAACCTTTAAATGTTATGAAGTTCTTAAGAATAATCTTTGCTAGAGAAGATTCTTCCATAATGTAATCAAAGACTCCCCAACATTTAAATTGATAAGGATGAATTTCCTCTCTACATTGATTAGAAAATCCATTAAACCCTTCAACCGTGATTTCACAGTGTTCAGCAGAACCTAGATATTCAGAGTTCCGAATAACCAAATTTGTACATAGTGTTTTGAAACAAAAAAGTGTTATTACGTATATTGCTACAACATTAGTAAATATCATAAAAGTGAACTATAAACTTGAAAGTTATATAAAACATTTCAGTTTGCATGAATTTTGTATTTGAGAATTATGATATTATATTTTTAGTAAAAAGAACAAGTAGTCAAAAGTTAGAGTTAATCACAAATTCATTTCTGGGCTGAGACCATGTAAATTTTACTTGTTACTGGGTGAAATCCTATGGGTTTACGCAGGAGGTCACACTAGATGATCACAAATGCTTCCTTATGGACTGAAAATGTATGAATGTACCTTTGAAATTTTCTGACACCTGAAAGCCTATTTCCAAATAAAGGCAGTTCTAGCTGTAGTCCCATTAATGGTTTGATCTAGAAGGAGAAATTGGACAGTCTTCCTTGATACAAGCTTGTCTATGGTGCCCAGTGTCTAGGTCTTCCTCCTTGAATAAGACTTACCTTTTCTCTGCTAACTTTGAGAGAGGGAATGGAAAAGAGCACCTTCTCTTGAGATGGCTAGTTGGCTATGATGGAGCAAGGGATACATATCTGTCTGGTCACTTTATCGAGCTTCCTCATGCATAAGATTTGAATTATCTGCTGACGAAGATTTAAGCCTCGCCCTTGAGGCTATATCTATGCTGCACGCTTACTTTGAAAGAACTCATGCTATTTTGAAATAACAGAGTGCCTGTCTACAGAGCAAGCCCATTACTTGGAAGAAATAACCCTCATTTCATGACAAGTAAGGCAAGTCAAAGGAAAAATGTTCTTCCTTCAACTTCCTGATGTGTAGACAGCACTAAAAGTCGAGTTAAAGTACTTCAACTTCAGCTACGCAATTAACGTAGCTGAAGTTACATATCTTAACTCGATTTTAGCCTGCAGTGTAGATGTACCCTGAATTAGCTGCCCTAGTTTTCACCATCTAGCTCTTAGAATATATGGATCCACCCACTAAAACAGTAGGGATGTTTTCTTTACTGTTGATTTGAATTCACCATGGTTTCCTCTCCTTGCAAATGTGTATTTGACAAAGGAACAGCAAATTGTTTTAGCTTTGTATAAGAAATATTTTGTCTTTATCTTGTTCACCTTCTCCTTACGGATGCATCATGGTTTTGCCCATAACCATCTTCTCTCTAGTGGTAGAAATGTTTTTGAGGGCTCTCAGAAACGACTGATCAAGAGCTCATAGAAGGAGAATCTGGAGGGATTTTTTTCTTTTGCTCTTTGGGGGATGGTAGATATCTCCATCAGACATCTGGTCACTTTTCCTGTGTGTGTGTGTGGGCAAGGGTGGGTGGGTGGGGGTGTTAGCCCAAGAGCGGGGGGTGGAGAAGAGGCAGACAGAGGTGCATTTGAGTACTCTTTATTCTCCAAAGTAAATTGGAGGAAGTGCAGTGGAAATTCAAGAAACTGGTTTGGCACACTGGGATCCCTATCTTTAGAGATGAATTGGACTAAAGTAAAGGGGGAATTTGATCCTAGCCCTGGAGGCTTCTACTTGGTGAAGATGTTATTTACAGTCTTAAGAGCAGAGGAAAATAGCCCTTCCCTTGTGCAGGTATTTCTGAAGTCCTAGTAAGGGAAATGGGAAAGAAAAGCCACAATAAACTGTAGGTGCTGTGAACCTCTTCCCTTTGCAAAGTGAAAAAGTCCATTGAAATCACCATCACAAAGCTCCCTTCCTGCTCTCAGTAGAGGATGTTCACATAGTCACATCCAGTGTTTTTTTTTTTTTTGTTAAAAAAAAAAGTGCCAGTACTCTAAGACCCAGCTGCATTTTCATTGCAGAGGTGCCGGTACTCTCTGTTCTTTCCAGGTAAGCTCTGACTGGAGGCGCCGGTATTGCGTACTGGGTAGTACCATCACAAAAAAAGCACTGGTCACAGCACATATTGACTTTGGGTTTTCTCCACTTAGCCTGCTCTGACATGGGGGAACTAGAAGAGGAATTTGGCAAGTGGTCCTTGTTTGAGAAATAAAGCCCCTGAAACTTTAGCTCCTAGGGGAAAAAGTATGGCAAAAATGATTTTGCTTGTTGTGACCCTCAGTCCGCTTTAGAATACAGACAAGGAGTAAGAGGATGAAAAAATCTGTGGTGAGGGTAGAAAGGGGCCAGACTAATTCCTGGAAACTCATGAACAAGCCTAAACTAGTATACTGTATAGAACTTAAAGAAGAGTAATGTTACCCCAGTCCTCATTTGGGAAGTGTGGTCAGGACCCAGAAATGCACTATATGAAAATAAAATGTGGCTGCACAAGTGTAGAACCAGTAACACAAAAAGGATACATAATTTTTTAAAACTGATTAAAACTAGTTTTCTTTGTTTCATTTTTTAAAAATGTCTCATCTAAACAAGTCAAATTTGAAGTTTCTAGCATCTAAAGTATTTGAGTTATCCAAATCTGAACTACATTTTAATTATCTATTTTCTCATACTGTATTTTGCTCTGTCTGTACAGTCTCCTCCTTCTTCCCTGTATCTGCACACATTTGCAGCACTTGTTGCAGCACTGAATTTTCCAACTATTTTTTCCTTGCCGTAACAGCATGTCAGGAAAACCATAGGCTTATACCTCATGTTTTAAGACTTTGTGGACACAAATATATTTCACCTGTCATTCAGTATGGTTTGCAAAGGTATTTAAAGTTAAAAAAAAACATATATATAATCTTGTTGACCATCTGTTTATTTGCTTTATGAACCCATAACAGCCATATCCTCCCCTACTATACTTTGAGGCTTCGTCTACACTGGCATCCCTTCTGGAAAAGGGATGCTAATGTAGCACGTTGGAATAGGCAAATCCGCGGGGCATTTAAATATCCCCCGCGACATTTGCATTAACATGGCTGCCGCTTTTTTCCGGCTTGGGGGAAAAGCCGGAGAAAAGCGCCAGTCTAGACGTTATTCTCCGGAAAATAAAGCCTTTTCCGGAGGATTTCTTATTCCTACTTTCAAGTGGGCAAAATTCATTCATTTCTGATCCATCAGAACAGCTGTAATTCAGTGAATAGAGATTACTTTTCAGTATATTATATGACCTCCATTGATCCAGCTGAACAAGAATTCATGTTTCCTCTTGAGTGTAGGCCTTCAATAGAGCAGCGATGAGAGGTGTCACAATAAAAAGACCATCTTACAAATGTAATTTTAATAGAGACAACCTGAGGGTCTCTTCTCTGCTCTTTAACCTTTCTCCAGTCCAAAACTGGACTAAAGCTGTTTATTACATAAACAGACTGATTCTTTTACATCAGCTACTGGGATTTTTTCAAGACCTAAATCAGGACATTTAAACTGCTTGCATGGAAGTGTTAACGGCATCAATGCACATATTTTACAGCTTGAATGAATCACTAGAAGACTGATTCGTTACTTATTAACTCCTCAGTTGTACCAATCCATAGTTTAACTGGATCATTTCTGCCAAAAAGGCTGGTTTCTTTATCTCCTGTTTTGGCTTTTGTTGCCAGAGGTGAGTCTAAATGTGATCAGCTGTGATCAAATATAATAAATGCATCTGTATCGGTCAGTAAAACTGTTGGGTATGAGTATACAAATGTGTAGGGCTTGTGGGAAGAGAGGTAAGATTCAAAGTTAAAGGGACTCTTCTCAGCTAGGGAAGGATAAAGAAACTGATGTTTCTGTTTCCTGAGGTACTTAATCTATTAACCAGACACACCATCTTGCACTTGTAATCTCTTACTGCACCCTCCCTTCCATATGAAAACACCCCCCAACTAATATTGGTATATAACCATATTCTGTGGTACATAATGGTATACTTTCCCCCTAGTATTTATCAAAATACGCATGGGACTGGAGGGGAAATGTTTACATCTTCAAGACTGGTCCGCCAGAAACTTAGTAAAATGCCACCAAATAAGGATATGGAATATTTTTAAAAGTAGAAAATTCATTTACAGCCATCAAGTGAGAAAGAAAAGAAATAAGCTGCACATTATTAGCTAGTTGGCTATTGTCCTGATTCTGCAAGCTGCTTTGTGTAGGCAGACCCTTGTATTTACTTGGATTCATAAGGAAATCAGGGGAGCTCCACCAAGGCAAGACATCAGTCCTGTGGAGAAGAATCAAAGCCTACAGCTATCAGATATGTACACTCCATGAACACACACACTTATGGGCTAGAATTCAAGTTCTTTTTCTTAAATCCTCATTCTGTGCCTAAAAGTGGAATTATGCAACCCATTTTGTACTAAGCTAAAAAAGTAATCTAAATTAAGAGCTGCCCCCAAACTTAGCTCCCTATCTCTCAGCCTCCTCCACCTTTTTCTCCCTCTTCCAACTATATTTTTCTTCCCTTCAATACAAATAGCAATGATAGGCACAAGCCCTAATCAAAATATAATAAGCATTCTTTTGCAAATCTTACATAAAATGCAACTACATTCATATGTAAAAAGAGAGAAAAGAAAAAATGGATTATTAAAAAAGGTAGGTGATGCGTTATCTTTCTTTTCCTTCATTCTTTTTTCTTCCACACATACAATACAAATGGCAGTGTGAGCGCAAACTACATTGGACAAAAATGTGCTCAAAATCAAAACAAGGAAAAACTGCCAATTTGTTAATAAAGTCTGTTTTAGGTTGGAACATTACCCCTTGGAGTGCAGGGCTATACAATCGGTTACTGGGTTTCAAAAAGGGTGACTGGAAAATACAATCCCATATCCCTTACATACAGCGAAGAGAAAAGTTGCATTTAAATGGGCCTGATTTCACTGCAATGGCATGGCTTTCTTCCATATAACTGAAAAAACTAACAATATGCTTAGTAACCCATATATTTATTTTTTGACTGTGCAATGCATTTCTCTTTGGCTGCTATACCTATATTTGAGCTAAGCAACAGTCTGTGTTCAGCAGAAGGGGTCTGGCAATTTTTCCAAACCATTTTACATTAACAACTTACAATAATAAACACTTATTGTTAGCTTAAGTTACTTATTGAGGTTTAACATTTGCTTCTTTGGAAGTGCCTTTAGTAAACAGACCTTGGGGACAGAACAGCTACTTTCATAATAACTTACACGTTGTTCTTAAAAACAAACACAAACACCCTAAAACTAAAAAAGGCTCATAATCCCCTTCTGTCTAGAAATTCATTCTTGATCATAGAAAAATGAACTACAAATTACAGAACAAGTCCAGATTCCTCCAATTTTCAAAACATTTTTAACCATAACATTCAATGACTGAAATATCCAGTACGTTCATCACCCACAAAAAGTGCATGTCTCAAAATATATTTCCATTTATCACATGCCATATTTTTGACCCAACTGTCTATTTTTTTAAAGCTTCATAAATGCATATTTAAAATCAGACATTTGGAATCACAGAATACTAGAACTGGAAGTGAGCATGAGAGGTCAAGTCCAGTCCCCTGCCCTCACAGCAAGACCAAGCACCATCTAGATCATCCCTGATAGATGCCTATCTAACTTGCTCTTAAATATCTCCAGTGATGGAAATTCCACAACCTCCCTAGGCAATTTACTCCATTTTTTAAATACTCTGACAGTTAGGAAGCTTTTCCCAATGTCCAACCTAAACCTCCCTTGCTGCAATTTAAGCCCATTATTTCTTGTCCTATTTAAATATTCTGGAACAAAAATGGCCTCTATATACCCTTTTGGAACAAGGTATGTTCAGTGGCTTTCAGTTTCTGAATAAATGGTATGTAATGCTATTAAAATAGGACAATAGGGGGAACATTGGAAAAAAGAAAATATTCACCTGCTTTCTTGTTTAGGTTCTGCAGATACAGAAATCTTACTACAGACAAGGTTAGTGGGCCTTGACAAGTTCTCTATCTCAAGGCCCCTTAGAACTCCTTTAAAATGCACATATTAAGAGATGATAAAACTCCAAAGAGATGAGAAGGGGACAGTGATGAGAACATATCCCACATACAACAAAGAAAAGTCCTGTAGTAACACATAGTGACTTGGAGAGTGGAAAACTGGGCAAAAATGAAATAAGAGGAATAATCTGTTCTCTCATATTCAGGCTGGCCCAGGCATGGAAAGCCTATGATAATTGTTCCTCAGTGTTTCCAAGTATTTTGCTTCTGGTCTGTGAACCTTAATACAAGCTCGGAGGAAAGGCCCCTAAAAAAGGCTAATGCTTGGATCTTTATTTCCCTTTTGTAGCTAATGACACTGCCTACCAACTCGCACCATCACTTCTGGATGTATTCACAAATGCATCTTCTCTAATATTTCCACTGCTGAGTCACTCATCTGGTGTTGGTGATCCAGGTATGGTTTCTTTCTTACACTTTATTTCCACCCAATGGCATTTATTTGGTGTTGCATGCACAAGTGAATAGTCTGATAATAAATCTTAAAAATCAAGAGCAGGTAGGTGCTACTTGAAGGCTAATGAAGTGAATCAAGGTCAACTCCCTTCTTTTATTAAATCAAGGTAGCAAATCATTAAAGGTGAACTAAAAAAAACAAAAATGAAGTTACATTTGAGCTGGTTTTGTTTTGAATATAGTTGGAAGAAGTTCCTGTATCTACAAAACTCCCCATTACACACGCTCAACATGAATATCCTGATTCAGTAGGATACTCAAGCATGTGTCTAACTCTAAGACCTTGTCTGCACTAAAAGGAAGCTTGCCACTGCTGAGAACAACCTTCTGGAGTTTGATTTAGCAAATCTAGTTAAGACTTGCTAAATCAAACTCAGAGGGCTGCCCCACTGGAGTCCAGTACTCCTCTTTTGCAAGGAATAAGGGAAGCTGATGGGATTGTTTGCTCCCATCTACCTCCCACTGTGGGGACTCTGCTAAGCTCAGCTTAAGGTAAATCAACTCCAACTACATATTCTACGTACCTTAAGCCGAGCTACTAGGTCTATTGTAGACCTGGCCTAAGCATGTGAATTAATCCCACTTTAGTTATTGATGTTTCAATACCTTCCTTCACTGGGGCCTAAAGCTTTAGATAAGTCTACTGAGGACATAGTCCAAATATTTCTCCAACTTTAAGCCTATAAGGTTCCACTGATTTTTGTATTTGCCTCTCAAAGGCCACCCTCATTTAACCTGAGAAGTCAAAGAACATTATACTATACAAAATAAAGATTAATTGATCCCTGAATGTCACGTTGGATAAACATTTGTGAGCTGGTATTCCTACCCACCTACTGTGTAACTTGTATTAGTTTATTCATTGGAACAATTTGGATGTGTCTCATCCAAATTCTGCAATATGAACAAAGATCTACCCTCCAACTCCACCTATTCACTTTAATTCAGATCTATCAATCTCTATCAAATTGCTTCTCAAAATGCCAATACTATCACTTTCACGGAAATTCCCTCGCTGTATTAATATACTTATACAATCAAATTTATCAGTCTCATAAATAATTTCCCTGGTCACTACTTTCCCTCAAACTGTATAGAAAACAACAAGAGTTGAACAAATCCTCAGTTAAATCTAGTACTTAGTCATTATTTCTGGTCATTATTGATTAGGCTCACTAGCTCCTTAACTTCTTTTCAGAATATTTAGTTATATTTGCATCTAACCCTCAGTGTATCATTAACATTAGTATAGTATCATTAATACCAGTGTGGCTTTTTCTGTTTTTCATCTCTTTCTATCAAAATAATATACTAATACACTTATGAGCCTCTTTTTTCACATCTACTACGCGAAGGCCCAAAGTCACTGATGCGTGGTCAAAAGGGAGATAATGAAAAGAGTGATCCTGAACACATATACACTTTCTGAACTGAACTGACAGATTGCTGTGTTGCTTCCATCTCTAATATGGATGCAGCACCAACCTGTCTGATTATAAAATCAGCCATGCCTCTGACTAGGGCTGTTCTCTCTCTACTGCCTGATGCATGTGTATCTAGCAGAACAGTACGCACAATGCCAATCAGAGGCACTTTAAGAGGAGAGCTTCTGCTGTAATGAAATGAGGGCGATTGTGAGAATGTTTGCTGGGGTAGAGAATACTTGTACAAAATAAGCATGCACATCAGGTGGGGTGACATTCACAGGCAGGTTTGTGCACGTATGTGGCAAGAGGGGAACAGAAAGAGAGAGAGAGAGAGAGAAAGGCAGAGTTGGTTGTAAGGGTGGGTGTAAAAGAGAAACAGGGAAACATAATAACGTGAAGAGGACAGACATTACTGGGGAATTAGTCAAGGGTGACAAAAGGGAAACAAAACAGAAGGTGAGGATACAGAAAATAGGAAGAGACATTAAGAAAATTCATCCTGCCAGAAACAGCATCTCGTCAGTCAGACAGCAGGTGTTGCCTCGGGAAGAGCTGATTTATGCATTCGGAAGTGGGGAGCCAAAACTCTTTACCCAAACAGGAAAAAATTTAAAATATAACAACTAAAAAAACAACGGGGGGGGGGGGGGGGGGGAAAGGCGTCACACTTTTTTATTGGCATTAAGGGACCTTCAGATTGTATGATGTGTTTCAGCTATTTTCTGAGATGAGAGCAAGATCTCTGAACCTTTGTAGAAACCTTAAACAATTCAACCTCTCTCTGTTCTCTCTTCTCAGCTGAATCCTCCCCTTATCCTCCGCTTTACTCCATCACCAATTGAATTGTGAATTAGTTATATCGCCAGAACCTCCAACAGTTTTTTCACATGGATTCTTCTGATGCATCCACTGGGCCAAGTTCCTCATTGGTGCAGCCATTCTACACGACCCCCTTGGGGGATTCTAGTCATACAGCTGGCACATCTCATAGCTAGGATCATCTCATAGCTAGGTTATCCTTCAGTGATAGTCAGCATATAAGCTCCTTTATCACTGCCCATTCCTGCTATCTAAGTGGTGAGAATGGCTGGAAAAAAGGGGACATGGCTGAGACACCCACTGATTCCTAGCTGTGCTTTCAGCACTACTGCTGCCAGGAACAGCCCATATACATTATAGCAGCCCTCCAGCAGTTCTAATTCAGGTCAGACGGACTTGTCGTGTATGCTGAGTTATGTGAAACTTGGCTGGCCCTAAGATTCCACTCATTGTACAGCCTAGAAATTCTCCTCCACCCACCCATGTGGCTCATATTGAATATTTTACTCTGTGTCACAGCTCCTATACTACCCAAGCAATCACTCCACTACTAAATGAGATACATAGCCTAAATGAACCTCTAATTCAGGACAAATGTTCACCTAACTTAGAAGCAGTGTTTAAATGAGGATATGCTGGATGAAAATGGTATTGTGTATAATGCCACTCACCTTGAGAGTATACCCATACATCTACCAGTCACAGCTATCCAATGAGTCTATTCAGTTTAATTCCTATCCATTATATAAATTTCTTGTTATAAGAATTGTTTCAATCCTTATAAATAACATCTCAAAATTATATAACCGATTGCGAAATGGAACAAAATAGCCAAAAAGATCATTAGTTTTAAAATGTCCACTTAGAACTAATCTAACAATGGTGAAAACTTTAACTACATCAGTTTTTTTCAATCTAATTTGAAAATTGGGGGTTGACAAAAAAAATTCTGCTATCTTTCATTTTCTTGAAAACATTTGAGTTTTTCCATCAGAGTTTGCTTTTTTTTCTTTTGTCAAAGTTTTTGACACCTCAAAATCTAAACTGGAAATTTGCTAGCATCATCATTTGTAAAACATCATGTTAGAAGCACATATTTAAGAAAAGGCGAGCAGAGATTAAAAAGTAAGAATGAGAGATGAAAAGCATATTCTTGTCTCATTTGTGTATGTAAGCAAGGAGGATTTCCAATAAAAGTCTTGAGCAAATGACCTTAAGTAAAACTATCTTGAAAAATTAGACAAGGTCTGTTTTCCTAAACAGGCTTTGATTTCACCTTCTTTACACGGAAAACCACACCTTAAAAAAGGGGGGAGGGGAGGAAACAAAACAACAACAACAACAAAAAAAGGCCTGAAATTTTAGTTACACCACATGTGGTTTTCATTTGTGAAAAATGAACAAGCTGTTTGTGGTTAAACTGTCTAATCTGCTGTTATCAATCTAGCACTGCATTCAAGATTTACAGGATACATCAGCTTCTGTGCCACATTAGCTGTAAAAGGGAGAGGGGGTGGGAGGAAAAAGGAGGAGGAGAGAGTTTATCCTGAGGAATAATATTTCCAATGCAGCCACACTCACACTACATCTGGTTGTGCTGGTAGCGGCAGTTAAATTGAAATATTTCACAGCGTGTGTCAGAAACATGCAGAATGGTAATTATGACAGATCTGATTAAGCCTGAGTGCCACTAGCTCCCTGGCCAGCTCCGGTTGTGCAGGTGTGACCTTGTGCGTGCCTGCGTGTGTAAATAAAATTAATTACAAGCGAGAGGGCGAAGGCTTCAGTGACATCACAAAGCGGAGAAACTCCCAAGGGGGAGACCTAATGGAATATTTTCCCTCAGTCTAATAATACAGTTCATATTGACTTGAGGTAATTAGTGGGATCATTAAAGCAGTTTTCCCGGCGTATTTGGCTGCCTGATCAGATTAGTGAAAATGTTCTTCAGAACAAGCCCTGTGTGGTCTGCCAAAGGAGGAGGAAATAAAAAGCAACAAAGCATATTTTAGAATGATAAGCAGTGCTGGACTTTCAGCCCTGCAAAATGCTGTACTGATCTCAGGAGTCTAGAAATCCTACTGTCCTGACCATTTCAGTTCTTCCATATAACTTGCAAATGCTCCTGTTTCATGTAGGAAGGGGCTCATATCTGCAAACGTCTTCACTGTTTAAAACTAGATGCATGGCATCTTCATGGTTAGTTTTAAAATGACTAGGTTCAATAAAGGGGGTGGGGAGGGAAACCATATAAACAAAGCTTGATAAATATATTACACTGGTTTCAAAATTTTTAACATTTTGATGTCCTAATAGGCTTAGCATAGCAAAAAAAAGTTTAACAAAATAGGTCTTCCATTTTAACAGAACATAGAGCCCTGATGAAGAAATGGACCATTTGTTTAAAAACATTCTATTGAGCATGCTCTATCTCGCAAATGGAATAAGCCAAGCTCTGTCACAGATGGCAGGCTTTGACAGTTCCCATCCGTAGCGTCGATACTCGACAGTTCAGCACAAGATCAGTGACATTCTGTCTCATTAGAGCCACGCTAATTATCACAGCTAGTTTCAGGGGAAACCATGTGTTGCAATGGTCAATTTGAAGGAGTCTGTGCATCAACAAACTGGTAATAAGGATCAGACACCTTATTATATGACAGCATGCTGCCTATGATCTGATTTACTGAATCAGAGGTACTGAGGCAACAGTGAAGCCTGATGGGTTGTGGAAACAGCGTGTACACAATGCATGTCTGAAACCATGCTTATGAAAAGGAATTACGCAGAAATATTATACATAAAGATTCCAAAACTGTGAATTCATAATAATTAAGACATTCCCCCTTTATTACAGAAACCTACTGAGATGGTTAAAATACTGTCAGTTGATCTGATTATTTGTAATCAAATAAAATGAGAACAGTACATTTATGTTAAACTACGTTTTACTTGATACTTTGGTTTCATCAACTGCAATGAATAAGCTGAATGTTTCAGTGTCAGGAAACACTGTTCAATTTTTGGATAGGACTTTAGATTTTACAAAATGCTTCCCCCACATACGACAATTTCTCTGTACACATTCACACACCTAACTTCTAATTTTCAAAGGAATTCTCTCCCCCCACCTCTGGACAGAGTCATTCAACTAGGCACTGTACTTTGCTGCTGCTGTTTTCATGCTGTTCTGCAAAAGGCTAATGGAGGGCCGCATCCTGCAAGATACTGAGTACCTTGAACTCCCACAAATCTCTATGGATGTCTTGCCATAAAGGTGTTAAAGTTTAACTCAGGAATAACGTATGACAGATATTCAACTCGTACTTCTAGAGAAGCTCTCCTTTGATCTTGTACACAATATTTTCTGAAACTGCAGTAGATACTTAAAATTGGTTCAGGCTAATGTATTCAGACATACAGTGAGATAGCTATTTTATAACATTGTTTTAAAACGCATAATATTGCCTCATCCACAGTGGACAGGCATGTGCTGCTAACCTGAATCTGCTGAAAGCCACATGTACAGCAAGTTCAGAAACAGTGTTAGTCTATGCATAGATAAGGGCAGAGTTTTTTCATCTTTATTTGGTAGAGGCATTGAGCGATCCCCAAAGATCTGTGGAGTGGTCAGGCTAGTCCCTGTATAGCATATTGAAATGCTTTTCATTATTTTCACTTCATACATTTTCTTTGACTTAAAGAATTTTAGCGTTGTTTAGTTAATTTTATTTATTAAGCTTTTCTAGGGCAATCAGCACCACAGTGAACAGACCGCCTCAAACATTAAGGAGTTTATCCTCACAACATCCCTGTAATGTGAAGAATATTACTATTCCTGTTTCACAGATGGGAACTGAAGCACCATTAAATCAAAGAACTTGCCCAGGGTCACAGAAAGAGCTTGTGATGTAGCCAGAATAGAACCAAAATTTCCTGAGTTCCACCCAGTTTAAACGGCAGTCATGTTATTTCCCCATTTTACTATTGCCTACAGTCTCTCCAGAAATGTTTTTAAAAGGCTACTCATTTCTGAAGTGCTTGCTTTTGCTTCTGAGAAGAAAGACTGTGAAAGTGAGAGAATTTGGGCAGAGGAAAAGTTTAGGACTTTTTTTGCTTCTGCTATCCAACTTGGAAATTTCACTCTCCATGACCCCTTTTAGAGAGAATTCTATGACTTGCAATGCGATGTTTTGTGAAAGAAACAAAATTAGCCTTATCTGCCAAGTTTCACAGTGTCACTGAACACCATACGGTTTTATGGAGCAATTCTTGATAGCAGACAGAAGCCCATCACTCATTCCAGTACATACTTTTTCCCCTCTCCGTTCCTGCTGACACCTAATACTGTCCTGACTCCTGCTGCCCATGGCACAAGTACAACTGAGTAACCACAGTAGGGCAGTCCAAAAAAAGGAGACACATTATATGAGGTGTTTATGCTGCTAACATTTTCTAGCTACTGTAAATAACTACCTATAGGAGCAAAGATTTGAAGGAACCTCAAAATGAAAGACGTAACAGTACATTTTATTTTTATCTAGTGTCTTTTATATGCAGTATCCCTACACACGTGAGATAATCCACTGTAAGCTAGCGATGAAAAAAGTTCTAAAGTAAAGATTTAAAAACAGGAAATGAAAGTCACTTCTTGGTCTCCTTCAGAGAGAGTAAATTTCATATAGATGGGGCATGACAATTATAAGATCAAACCCACTCTGGAGACTCATTGCCTGCCCAAAGCAGGGACAAAGGTTTATCTGGGCAGAATATGAGCAGAAGGGGTGGTGTCTCCAAATATATACTCAAAGAGCCCCTCCTTCCCTTGCTCCCATACTGTGACAGGGATGTCCTGATGATAGAAGGTTTACCTTCCTATTAGAAACTATTCAACTAGATCATTACATATGTGGCAATGGCATTCTCTTGCCAGATAAACAATATATAATACTTGTTTAGCAAGAGAAACGGTTTTAAATGACTTTTTTATTAGCGAATATAGGTTAGTCTCTGTGTGTAAAAAAATAGATCAGAGATACAGAATTTATAAAACTACTGGTTAAAAAGATGAAAGTGAGATAATAGACATCAATGTTTCACTGTAAATCACTAGGTTTACAACAACATTAAAATTTCCATTAAAAGCAATGTTTTATATGTACCTGAAGTCTAATGGCCTATTCTGACAATATCTGTGTCAGGAAAAGCATGGTATTTCTTGTCAGAATCAATTTTAGTGCCACTGTTTAGCATGCCCTTCCCAAATTAACTCTTTCCAAGTCCATGTCACAAACCCCAAAATTCTGTCTGCCATTTCTATTTTTACCCTGTACCATAATCTTTAATATGCATAGGTTAAAAAGGAGGGAGCTGAGTTGCCACAAGGAGAAGTTGGACAGTTTGCATGAAATGCCACAACACAAAATAATCATGTTAACAGCCCAGAATAGAATTTATAGTATGTCCTTAACCACTGGTTCACCTCAAAGCGTATGCATGCAAACTTATCAATTTCAAAGGGGCTAACTGCCTAACCAACTGGAATGACAAACACAGACGGACAGGAAATTAGGCAACACAGTACAACACAATGCAAAAGAAAGGAGTCAAAATGATCTCTGACTATACCTGAATTTTAGAAGTACAGACATCTTTTCCTTCTATTTCAAAATTAAATCTCATAAATCAGAGTTCAATTCCCACCAATTTCAACAGCAAGATGATATTATTCAGTGGGAGCATCTCAAAATGAAAAGCCCAGAACCCTGCAGTATTGAGCGCGCAGAACATTATCTCCCCATTTATATTTTTTCTTCCAGTAGTAAGGCATCAGAGTCAGCCTAGTTCCTCCTAAATAACAGCATTAAATTATGATATATTAAGCATTTACAGTAACTGAAAGCAATACTTAAAGTATAGTACCCAGGTTTTTCACACCATGTTTCCTGAATGTAAAAATCCCCTCCAAATATGAACTGATGTCACCTGACTATTTTTCTTTCCCATTTCATTTTAACATATGCAGGTCATACCTTTTCAGGAAATGTCATAGAGGGAGGGGTACCTTAAGTCTCAGAGCTCTCCAGTGTTTTTGTGTGGAATAAAATTAGATGTACACATCTGCCACCACGAAGAAAAAATTCCATCTCTGGCTCCCATATGAAAACATTGTAACCAACTAGCAGTTACTGAACCATAGTACCTTAATGATTATTACCAAATCAACAGGTTCTGAAACAATAAAATTCAGAATTGTGCTTTCATGATTATTTAAATCAGATTATCACATTACAAGTTTAATATCTCAAGATGATTAAATCAGAAAAGTACTGTGTAGAGTGCAAATATACATGTAGAAGTTTCTTTTGTATTTTGTTCTGACCTATTTTGGGGCTGTTTTGTTTAAATTTGAGCAAACAATGTGGTTAACCTCACAAGAAGAGCACAAATTGGCATATATCACATGTTCAAAATGTTTCATATTTGCATAGTGTTTTCTGACTTTAGATCAGATTTTATTATTATACTCCAAACAATATAAAAAGGTAACTGTTTTTTACTCTGTAATATGCTTTTCTAGTTGGTTACAATTCCAAGAAATACAGGAAAGTTACTATGCCAATTACAAAATTCTAAACTGTTTAGCTCCTCACTATAAATGCATTTTTTAAAACTGTACATTCTGAATCCAATATTCATTGTTCAGATAATGCATTGATATGTCCTAAATAAAATTGATATAAATAGAAGATATTCAAGTAAAAACCTCAAAACCTGGAAATACGCCATCCCTCTCTACCTATCATCCAAATTTCAGTGATCATTTAGTCTTACTTGACAGACTCATATCTTCCAGAAGGCTTCTGAATAGTTTATATTATAAAAAACAAAAAAACAACACACACCCACACCCACACACCACCAAAAAAAAAAAAAAAAACCCACTTAAGAAATGCATATTCCCTCATCTAATCAACAGCATATTACTATTAATACCCTAATCTCTTCCACTTTTACTTACGTTCTTGCCTTAGTTTGTACGGTAAATTCTGCTGAAGTGGGATTCAATATTCATCTGTTTTGTAAACTAGTAAGTAGGGATGTCAAATTCTGATTAGTCGTTAAGGGCGCTTCCACCTTTGAAGTATAGCTTCAAAGGTGCAAGTGCTGTGGGGAGCATGGGACCAACGGGGGACTCAAGCAGTCCCCTGCTGACCCTGTGCTCCTCGTGGCATTTCAAAGCAGCAGTTCCGCGTGGAGCCCAGGGTCAGCTGGGGACTTCCCCAATGTGGTATTTCAAAGTGGCAGCACCACATGGAGCCTAGGTTCATGGGAGAGTCCCCAGCTGACTCTAGGCTCCATGCGGCGTTGTCGCTTTGAAATACTGCGAGGAGCCTGGCATCAGGCTCCACAAGTGCTTCAAAGTGGCAGCACCTTGTGGAGCCCAGCGTCAACGGGGGAGTCCCCAGTTGCTCCTGGGCTCCATGCGGCACAGCCGCTTTGAAACTCTGCGTGCCGCCCAGGCTCCCTGCTAGCCCTCGGATGCACACAACATTTCAAAATGGCAGTGCCGCATGGAGCCCAGGGACTGGCCGCAGGCTCCATGTGGCACTGCCGCTTTGAAGCAATCCTTCCTCTCCCCCCTTAGTGCCTCTTTCTGATAAAGGCAGCAAGGGGGGAGGAGGAGAGCGACTAGTCAACTATTCAAAAAGCATTTTCCCATATAGATTCCTAAGTTTTCAGAGGCCCGAATACAATACAGTAAAAACTGAATATGTACTTTAAGTCTGCCTAATCATAGACTTCCTTAGTTTCTCTTAATAGACACTTTGTTCTCTAATATAGGTCTGCAGCCTTCTAGGCCATGCAAGTCCCACACAGCCTACATACAACCTAAGATCTTGAGGAGAAAACTTATTTTGTTGTAAAGTGCCCTCCTATAAAGAATTATCTTTGCCCATTTCTGAAACTGCTTGAAGAAGGAGAGGTCATGTAAAGGCGATCCTTACTACCTGTGAGTCCCTACCTTGCATACTTAATCCAGTGTGTGTGAGTTTGCTGGAGTGAGAGGAGAGAATAAGTTCTGACCTTTGACCATTTAATACCCCCAATTAAACAAATATGTTACTTGCAAGCAGGAGTCAGAGAAGGAAGAAAGTTCCTGCTCCCTCCCAACCAATGGAGAGTGGTATCCTGTCCTAGCTCTAACAATATTCTTGTTGATGCTCGAGTAATGAAGCACCTCACAACAGTATCAGTTTCTTTTTGTTTGAAGATGAGGAAGATTTTGGTCCCAATACATTTCTCCTTTGCATAGTTGTCAAGCTTCATAATACAGCTATAAGCCTAGAAGCTGTAGGCCTGATTACACATTTTAATGGAGCTATGTGTAACTGGACGGGACTAACAGTCAACCAGCTAGGGAAGGCACTTCTTTCAAGATACTCATTGCATCTTGGGATATTATTGCCATGAGCTAATGTTTTGCCACATGGAGCAGTCCAGCTAAATAGAGCCTGTGATTCTGTCCCTAAGAGAACAGTCTTATGAGGCTGTTTTATATCTAAATTAAGTTGATGCAGTCTGAAACAGAGGGGAAATAACCCCCCAGAAAAAACCCACCTCTACAGTGTAAGCCAATGGTGGGCAAACTGTGGCCCACAGTCCACATGGCCCATCGAGTGCCCCACAAGACATTTTGTTTACTGTTGCGCACACACATAGGGTTGCCTTTCCGCTGGTTTCCATCCATCTAGTTTTTTCCTACCGGTACTACTAAAGCGATACTCATGTCAAACAAGGGCACATGAAAAGAGGTACATGCTAACTGCACATAATATTGACTGTGAGAGCCAAGAGCTCCCTCTATATCCAATCAAAGTGCTGCTACCGTTCAAATAGCACAACCTGCAAATTCTAGGTATGGAAGCGCAGTTAGCAAGACTACCCTATCCTGGGAGACCATGTTGGTTACAACAATCTTGTGCCCCACTGAGATGGAGGGCCACTGATGCAGTACCTGCCTACATCACTGGCACAAGAGAATGAGTTCATGGCCACTACTCTCTGTTATGTTTTGTACAAGTCTCAAACATTTAAATTAACATAAATAAGAATAATGCTGACTTTTTTTTGTCTCTATTACCACTTCTGGCCATTTGTGCATTTTTAAAAGCAAATAATGGAAGGGCTACCCTTCCTGAATAGTTTAGAATAGATAGATTTAAGCAAAAACACATGTAAATGTGAAAAGATTTTTTAAAAATTACATGGGCTTGTATATGAGAATCACACCATAATTCTGACCATAAGGCAAAAGAAGATAGATGATACAGAGATAAACAAAATGGACATTTCTCTAACCTATAGTTTTGATGTGTTAATAAAGACATCTGAAGAAGCACAAAAGGTTTGAAGCTGCTATAACATTCTATCGTAATTAGAAACATTGCAAGAGCCCTGTAATTTCCAATCAAAATTACAGTTATTTCTGATATACCAGCCATGATTCATGACAGAATTTTACATTCCATGGGAGATTATAGTGGCCTGATGTATGACATACTGAGTACAGTACTAACATAAACAATTCAATTTAATGTTTAAACTGCACTTGGTGTTTAGAATCCCACAATAAAAGAAACAGATTACTGTAGAAATTATCACTTTGACAGATTAGAAGGGGAGGCAGGCATGTGGCATATTTTTATACATAATATATTTTACAGTCCACAGCTTGAGTTTAATAATTTTGATACAACATTTTCAAAATAGTCCTTGAAGTAATTCAAGGGATATTTAACTTAAAGAACATCCATTCTCTACAATGAGATGGAACAAGTCCAAATGCATGCATTTCCAAACTCAAAGAAGAAAAATTCTAAAAGGAAAAAACAATGCACAGTACTGCACTGCAGGTCCAAATAAACATTCACAAACCTGATCACATTTTATCAGCAGCTCAATGGGCACTGAAAGACAGCAACCTTCTCTCAGAAGCAGTTTTGGGGAACTAAGACAATAACTAAACATTTAGCAGACAAACCAGCAACCAGTGATGTCCCTTCTCTTTCCTCAATGTTTTTCCAGTGTTGGTGTTACTGTATCATTCCTTTCCATTTGGCATCTGACCATCCTGCACTCTACTTTAGTTGTGAGCACATTCTCACTTGAGTCTTGGTTTTGAGCACATTGGTGGGTTTTCTGAAAGCATGTTACCTAGGATCATAATGCAGCAACTGTCTGAGACAATAATACTCACAGGACTGGAGTGTCTCATTTTCCCATCTTCCCTTCCTGGCGTAAAATTAACATAGTTGCCGGCATTAAACTTAATATTTTGTTTCATTTTAAGAACTTATTATAAAAATACACCTAACACCACAGGGTTAAATGGAATACAGTCTTTTCTGTGTGAGTACGGTTTCACGGGGGCCATAATTTATGTCAATCCAGGATTAATTTACATGGCTAGTTACCCATGTTTTAAATTTGTACATAATATTTCATAAAATAATTTGCATTTTGGTTTGGAATTGTGGACTTCTGACGCTGAGTTGCCACTTTTGTTTGAAAACAAAACAGGTATCTATATCCATACAGCTACACTGTGTCCCTGTTTCCCCAAACCTCATTTCTGACATTTCACTGCCAATAGCTGCACCAACCATACCCAAAACACCAAAAGCTTGAACACTCTAATTATAGCACCTGTTATTGCCAGATCTAGAGTCACCTGATCAACACTGGAGAAATAGAGAGCATACACCACTTACTCATTTACAGCCACTATGAAATTATGAAAGTTTACAATTTTGGCCCTCCAGGATCTAATCTTTCTGCAGACAACAAACCTATCTTGCTGTTGAGGGCAATATCTTCGGTAGCTGCTTTTTCCAATTCTAGCAAACAAAAGGTAGCCTTTAGTTACCTTAGGACTCTGCAATAAATGTAAATAGTTGTAATACTACATATTGCTAACCCAACAAATTATTGAATTCATACAGAAAACCACACAAAGACTGCAAAAAAATCATACAAATGGTTGGTAACTGTTGAATCCCTACCTGGCTTTTAGTTGCTGCAACCTTTGCAAATAGTGCTTGTGACACTTTTGCTCTCTTCATTTCCTGCTGAATCTCATCATATATGGAAGCATTAATGTTCATGGTATTATTTTCTGGTTTTCCATTCCTCTCCGTTGCAACAGCAGCTGTTTTTACCTAGAAAACATTTTATGAGATTGTCAGTTTTCATTATAAAAGGATGACTTTTTTCCCCCAGGTGGTGTCTCCCTCCTTTGGGCACTTATTCTTAGCCCTAATCATATTCTCTTTTTACTTTCAACCTTTCAGTATTTTATTATGATCAATTAGCCATGGCTCAGGCAAATGGGTGCAAATAAAATCCTATGCATCGTCACAGTGACTGTACCTAAAATAAGATAGTCACCATCAGCTGATCACTACAAATCACAATATCACCAAACAAGTTAGTTGGAAACAGCAACACAGAAGCTTGCAAATCCTGAAATGAGCTCCCCCCCCCAACAATTAAAGTAAAAAATGTAACTGCAGTGTAAAAGGATCATCAATGAAATAAAAATTCAGACAAATATCTTGCTGGGTGACCAGTGCAGCCAGTTTCAACATGCAAATGTAATACAGGTGTCACTTTAGATTTAACCTGCTCTTTCCATTTATATTTCTATTTATCTTCTATAAACAACAGTTTACACATTGGAATGGTCTCCTCACCCACGAAATGGAAATAAGGAGGACCTTCTCTAGCCAGCATCATGTCTGGATAGTTGTATTTTACTTGTGTATGCCTAAGCTGTTTTTACACCACTCCATACAAGGTGCACTATGCCTCTACAGAATAGGCAATATGGTATGGTACGGTACTTCTAACTTACAGAAGTCTGCAGAAATGTGGGGAAAATCTGGCCTCCCCACTTCAGGATATCATTGCTCCCTATGCTGGTAATGCTTTTCTCTCTCTTACTGGCCATAGCGTGATGGGGTCAGGAGGCTCCTATTGAGCCACGTGAAGATGAACCTTTAGACCACACAAAATCCCACTGAGGGCCCCCAGAGCTGAAAGAGGTCTGGTCAGATAAATCAACTTGCAGGGTCAAGGCCAATCAGCTTTATCTTGGCCTGTAAATCTCCCAAGGATGTGATGGGAGATGATGATGGCATACATTTAACCACCCTCTCCCCACTGCAGGAGCTCTTATGAATGGCAGAGTCCAAAAAGTTTGAGTGGAAGGGTTTCGATAGGCGGGGAATGCAATTTAGGTAAACTCCTTGGCCTCTGAACAAACAATGGTCAATTTTGTGGATAGTTCGTATTATGCACCCTCCAGGAGAGTCTGATATTCAACTTCAAATATGGCCCATAAGCTAAGAGCGTACATCAGCGCAGCACCACTGAGGATATGCCTACAAGGCTTCTCAGTCACAGTGCAGACACATGAGCTGCAACTGGAGATGCTATTACTAAGCACCATGAGTCTCAGCAATAAAAAAAGCATGCACGTGTTTGTACTTGCCTTCCACTCTGAGGCATGAGTGCCTCTCAGTATGAACTCAGTGTCTGATATTAGTATGGATGCACAAATGAAAGAAAATATGCTAAAAATGCCTCCTTTACAGCATAGCGTGTGCATTTTTATAATTAGAATTTAAATTGTACCTAGTGGGTGACAGATTGAGATGTTAGATGGGACAACAAGCTTGTGCTGTCTTTGTACAGTGGTGAATTTCATCCATTGACTTTCAAGTACCTGATGACCAGGCTGTGCCAACAACTGCTAAGAAACATCTGAGATGCCTGGCAACGCGTAGCATAAGCAGTAGTGTGAACATTCATGTCTCACACTGCCACATGAGAAAAGTCATGCCATGCTCTCACTGGGAGCCATTTGCATTGAACTGGGATGGAGCTGGAAGAGCATATGGATGTTCTGTAGCATTCAGAAAAGTTACGTGCACACGAGTAATCCTTTAGCATTTTGAAAAGAAGGATGGATACTAAAAGGCTATTTACAACTGAAACCATGTTAAATGTATTATTGCAGAAATCAGACTGAACTTTAAGACTAAACAACAAAAAGTGGATGGTTTTATAGCCTAAATAGCTACACCGAAATTCGGGTCTTCACTGTGACCATCCTTTCAAATCTTGTCAAGATAGTCTTCATACTTCTGAGGCATGCAAAAATTCATTGGAGTGGGATAAAATAAAGATGTCCTGCCTACTCTGCATGGACATTAAAGCTTCCATGGTGTGTTTTGTAAGAGGTCAAGGGTTGCCTCTGTGGGCTTGGTCACAATTTTCACTGTTCCACATCCTCAACTGAAAAGGTGGCTGCATAATGCAGTGATGCTTTAGGATACTACTGCAGACATTACTCAATCAGTGAAGTGTACTGCCACAAAAGAACCCCAGCAAAACCTGAGGGAAATACAGGGTGTAGATGGTTATGTGAATTATAAAGAATAAATGCTCAATGCTATTGTGATAGGAACAATTGAAAACCCTATTGCTAACAGCACAATATTGACTAAAGGCCTGATCCAAAGCCCACGGAAAGACTTCCACTGATTTCAGAAGACTCCATTTTTTATTGGTCAGTACGTGATCCATTGACAGATAACTAAAATACCATAGTAGCCCACATTAATGTCAGAAGAAAAGTAAACAACACTTCTCTATATAAAATGGACTGATTTTTGGGTTTCAAGAGAATTTTTATCCTCCAACAATCCTCATCCTTGCAAACTTGCATAATTGGTTGAGTGAAAAAATATTCGCCTGCCTCCCCAACAATTCTCTTAAAACGTCAGTTGTAGGCTACGGCTAGATTAGATGGACCATTGGTCTGCTTTGGTCTGATGAATACTAAGCAACACTGCTAATTAACCTTTTGGTGAATATTCACATAGAAAAATGATTTCATAATTTATATAAGCAATCTTCTGGTCTAATCTTAAAATGTGACATTCTATGAATGTATTCAGAAGAGAAAGGTTTCATTAGCTTCAGTTCTTTTTTGAGATAAGCTTCTGTGCTGGGGTTGCAACTGAACTTACTATCATTTTCATTCTGGATGGAAAATATGATGTGTGGGCAGAAAGGAAAGAGGATCTCCTTAGGAATAAGCTTTTATAAATTATCCACAACTTCCATTTTTTTTTAAAAAGATCAAGATCAATTTAATGTTAGTAGATACTAACTAATCATTTTGAATGGTGACCAAATTAGGTTTATACTTGATGAAGGTGAAAAATGTTCTATCACAATGTTTAATATCATAAGACTAACCTCCTTCTCCCCCATACATTAGTCATTTCAAAAATATTTGGAAAAAAACTTTGGCCTTCTCAACAACTAGTCTGCCAATATATCTATATCTCATCACATGAGATTGATTACAGTCATGAGAAGTTATGGAATCATTCACTTTTCCTAAACAAAGGACAAGCGATTGATGGAATAGTGAATCTGAACAGTTTTTCACAAATATAGAAGCTTCCTTCCCTTGCCTTCCCACGCCCCCCTCCCCCGGCAAAAATCGAAACAAAAATCTTTTCTAAAACATTCTCATAAGTACTGTTTTAGCTTAGGAAAAAAAATCTTCTTTAATCCTGGTTTAGCTTTTAATATTACATCGTACATTAAAATTCATGAAGTAGTTCATTCCAGGCAAAACAAACTACTTTTCAGTTCTGCTCTGGAAATAGCACAGGAGGTATAATAAATGCAGTTGCTTTCAGAACTGCTTTTATCAGGACAAGGTTTACTACATCATTATTATAGTGGCGCCTAGAAGCAGAGTTATAGTTAAGTGCCAGTGTTTCCATTAATTTTCCTCCAGGGTGGTTTTTGTAAGGGTAGAGTATTTCATTTAATATTTTGTCCATTTTAAATTTTAATAAAAATGAAACTGAGCAACAAACAAAGATTGTCAACATAAATCAGAGAGATCATTTTTTATTTTAAAGGTGGGCCAAAAAGTGCAAGTTTCACCAGTTGTTAAAAGTGTCCTAATTTTTTTCAGGCATGCCTAGCACCCACAGTTAGTTAATGGAACTAAAAGATACCAGTGCCTCCTAAAATTCAGGACCCTCTTTCTCTAACAAACAGAAACTGTTTTGTTCAGCCTCTCAACTTTCAAGTGTAAGCACTTAGGCTACACATCTAGACTCTTTTCCAGGAGAAATTTCTGAAAAAGTGGATGCATTCTTTTGTCATCCCTGTAAAAATCTCATTTTATGAGAAAGAAGGGCTGGCTCGAAAGGGTTTTTTTCCGAAATTTGGCACCGTGTAGATGCGCCAAATTTTGGAAAGCCTCTTTTAAAAGAAAAGTGGAAAAAAAGTTTGCAATTTGCATATCTTTTTCCAACTTTTCTTTGTAGTGCAGACATAGCCAGAGAGATAAGGGGGTGAAGTATTATCTTTTATTGGACTAACTTCTGCTGGTAAAAGGACAAGCTTTCAAGCTTCCATAGTGCTCTTCTTCAGGTCCGGAGAAGGAAACCAGGGCATTCAAGGTGAATTCAAGGTGGTACGGACTGCTGAGCATAAAACATAGATGGCTAGCAGGCAGCAGAGTGTTACAAATTGCTATAGTGGCCCTTGAACAGTGACCCTGTTATGTCTATGGTTTTTAGGGTGCAGTAGAGCTGTGAATTTAAGTTCCTAAGCTCATTTTTTTGAAGATGTCATACAGATTTTCTTTGAGAACAAGGAATGACAGAGGTCAGATATTGAGTGGTAGCCCACAGGTAACAGGGTGTTTTAGACTTCTTATTTGTCTCTGAGTTCATACAAGAGCACAGTAATTATCTGGTTTTACCCCTATAGTTACTATTGGGCATTAGATGCAAGCCCGTGTACTTAAATACACTACTCTGCTGGACACTAAACAGCATGGATTTAACAGAGACATTGATTATATGGCCTACTGCAACAACTTCAAATGCAACTTCACCTGCTGCCTACTAACTCTCCATTGTCATACCGCCGCACAGATATTAACTGCCAACTTCTTTTTAAGTTGTCTCCTTCACCATGTACACGCTTATGCTTAATTTGTTTCCACCTTGTAATTTTGTTCAAATGCTGTTTTCCTTCTCCAGACAGGAAGACCTCAATCAATCTTGAAACCATGTCCCTTTCAACAAAAGTTGTTCCAATAACAAAAAAATCTGAAACACTTAAGATAAGGCCTCATATTCCAAGATGAAAACATCTACAGCAATACTATGAAAGCGGCCTGTAGGTTTTGTTTTTTGGTACTCAAGTTGAGACTACTTTTGCCCTGATTTTCACAAGTATGAAGGAATCATGACTTCAAGAAGCTGGGAGTGCTTGTAACTTCTGAGAAAAAAAATCAATACAAAACACTGAGTCACATAAAATCTGAGGAGGCTTCTGAAAATGCCAGCCTTGTACATTAGACTTTACCCTTGATCTGCACTAAGAACGTTAAATTGTGGTTATCAGGCCAATCGCGTAGACAATACAGTTTGTATTGACTACACTATTAGTCAATAAGAACCGCTCTGCAGAGCTGCAGCGGGAGTAGCTCCAGAAGCCGGCTCGAGCCAGGACTGAGCAGTCCTGGCTCGTGCCAGCTCCAGGAGCCACCTGAGCTACAGCTGTGCATTTTAAATGTGATAAGGGCTGCCAGGCTCTCACTACATTTAAAATGCAGCGGCACAGCATCCTGGACCAGAGCGAGCCAGGACTGCTTGGTCCTGGCTTGCATAGAGTCCCGCAGCCTTTGTCCGCTGCTAACAGGGGCTACTGCTAGAGCAGCCTCCGTTCGCAGTGGCTAAGGCTGGCCATGGCCAGGGGCTTCTCCAGCACCAGCCCCTAGCTGCATCCAGCCTTGTCCGCTGTGAACAGAGGCTGATCTGGCAGCAACCCATGTTCGCAGCAGCCAGCGGTGGCTGCAACCAGTGGCTGCTGCTGGAGCAGTCCCTGCACATGGCCAGCCTTTGTCCATTGGAGAGCCTAGCTGGATCCCCGGAGCAGCCTCCCCAACTCCCCCTGCTGCCTCTGATAGATGCAGCAGGCCGGGGTGGGGGTAGGGGTGGAGGGTAAGGAAGAGTCTCCCTTTTAAACTGGCTCCCTCCAGCACTGAATCCTGTCCACTCTCCCTTGCTGCTTCTCATAGAGGCAGCAAGGGGGGAAGAGAGTAGTCGATACTCCAGTCGACTACTTGCGAACATCCCTAATCTGCACACACTCAATTTCACAAATGCTGATTGGGGGAAAAGGCAGTGTCTGGCCAAAAGTATCCTGATCCTCTCTGTAGAGCTCAGAATGACTTTCTGTTTTGAAAGAGAAATACGCAAACCCATAATGGCTGCAGGGTGGCTCAAACATACTGCAAAGGAAAACCTGCAGCTCAGGACAGCCAGGGATAGAGAAACATGACAATCAGCTAGGGTAGAATCTTGTAGGAACTCTGGTCTGATCACGCTCTCACTTTCTCAGCACAGCAAAATAAATAAATAAATCTAGAATCCTAGAGATCGTTCTTTTAGCTACACTAGGCAATAGGAAGCAGCCACTCAAGAAGCTGCACTTCGA
This sequence comes from Pelodiscus sinensis, assembly GCF_052426305.1. NCBI lineage: Eukaryota > Metazoa > Chordata > Testudines > Trionychidae > Pelodiscus > Pelodiscus sinensis. Next base: position 195,015,847 of record NC_143053.1, on the reverse strand, counting down.
GGAAGGAACACACCATGACACTGATCAGGATGGAATTTCCTGATGGAGTTGTGAATGAAGTACATTCACTGAAAATAATTAATGATGCATGTATGTGTTACCCCTACTTCCTCATTCTCATTTCCAAACAACTAATTTCTTCTTAGCCACTTATTCCTTTGGCTTGTCTTGGTACTGCCCACGCCCCACTTCTAAGGTGGTGCACGTCTGTTTCATAAGTCCAGGGATGTGCGATGGACAGGTCTGAAAATGAGTGGTGGAGCATGGGGCTCATGTGAGGAGCATTTTTAGAACTGAGAAGGTGCTGTGAACAGGACGTTGGACAGGGATGCAAGAGTTGTAGGTTCTGTTCCCTACTATGTGAACTTCAGCAAGTCATCTCCCCTCTCACGCTTTGCCTGTCTTATCTATTTAAACTGCAAATTTGTCTGGACACAGACCGTCTTATTACGTATCTAGTGCAATGGGATCACACTTTCAGTAAGGGTTTTTAAGAGCCACTGTTATAGGAGGATATTAATTAACACCACCACCTACACGAGCAGAAACTTACTCGCCAGAATACATAGAGTTCAACAACTCTCCAATACAAGCGCTTTGCCGCTGATATAACTTAGGCCACAGGTAATCTTCAAAAGTCTGATGGGGAGTATTCGGGGGGTTTATTATTCGAAGGAGGAAGAGCAGGGGTAAAGGATAGAAGAGCTCATAGGTTATCAAGAAAGAGGTGGAAATAATACAGATACCTTAGCTCAGTAACAACTAGTGAGCATGTGATACTAGTGAGAAACTCAGCATAGCTTTTCTTAGCTCAGGCATCAGGATTTGCACTTGGTGGGCTGCTGCACTACCATTAGAACATCAGGGTCCCAAATGGATTTTTGCATGCAATTTTATGCACAATTCACACCCCCAATGAGCTTGGCCATTAACTGTTAAGTCTTCTCTAACATTGGGCCGCCAGTTGGCAACAGAATAAATGCAGAAGAGATCCTTTGCAAGATGTTTATTTTCACATCCATCCCAAATAGATACTCACAATTGCAAAATAAACCTTCCTGTCTGGCACATTAACTCCCAATTTCATGATTTCATGTCTTAATTGTTTCAAATCTTACTAGTCTTAAAATTTAGTATCAAAATATGTTTGCTGCTGTGTAACTACGTTGTCAGGCTAAATGATCGGCTTTGCCTTTAAACAATAATCCAAGATGTTCATTGCTGAAGGAGCAAAATACTATCTAACTTTGTTTTGATAATTTGTCATAAATATGCTATAGTGATGATGTTATTAATTTCATTGAGTTTTATTTAGTAAAATTAAAACTGGACACAAATTTTCTGATGATAAATATTTAAGTCACTACTCTCATCCATCTGAGAGAGAGATCATAATTCTGGCACTTATACTACTATGAATTATTTTCTCCTACAACGTATAGGATTTATACAGTAATTCCCCATTTAACACTAGAGATACATTTCAGAAAATGATCGTGTTAAGTGAAAACGTGTTATGAGGGGTCAATTTTCCCATTGAAAATAATGGAAAAGGTGGGGGTTGCGTTTCAAGAAGTGGCGTCTCTTGGGACCGGGACATAAGGTTGGGGGAAAAAGAGGACTGGGTTACAGCAGGGAGGGGAGGTGTCTGGCTCTGAGGAAGGGAAGGAGAGGAGATGGGAAGGGGATTGGGTTGGGAGTATGCCCCTGTGACAGGTCTGCTGGGACCCACACTGCGTCCGGCGAGGGGGTTGGTCGCTGGGGAACGGTGTGGCGAGCGGCGAACCCTCCGCCGCTTTGCAGGGAGGCGGGGGAAGCCCTGAGCAGCCGCCAGCGATAGGCCGGCTGGGGAAACCCAGCAGACGGCCTGCAAACGGGGGCGGAGGAAAGGGGGCAAGGCATCCGGCAAGGGGAAGTCAGCGGGGAATGGCGCGGCAAGTGGCGAACCCTCCGTCACTTTGCAGGGAGGCGGGGGAAACCCCGCGCACCCACCGGCAACAGGCCGGCTGGGGAAACTGTGTTATTCCGGGGACGGTTGTGCAATTCAAAAAACGTTCCCTAAAAAAAAAAAATCGTGCTATTGCAAAAATGTGTTAAGTAGGCACGTGTTAAATGAGGAATTACTGTACTATTTTTCAAGGTAACCAACAGAATGTAGGACTTTTCATTTTTGAAGTTAGGATTCAGGACATCACCATATGGCTATGTCTAGATGGGCAAATTGAGGCAAGTTACTCCAGGGAGCGTTAGTAGCAGCCAGAATCACAACTTAGGTATTTCTCTGCCTTGATCGCTAGACTACATCTCTCCCTCAGGTAAAACCCCTGTATATTTTGTAAGGCAACAAAAAAAATATTACATTTAGAAAATGGTCTAATGATCATTTGTATAGGACACAAATACTAATCCATGGCAGCATTCTGACATTTTCTTCAATGAGAATCAATGATACATGTAACAAGTATATTCAGTGCCTTGCCCAATATAGATACTGAATAACTTGGTGATTAATAGTATGTGTTGTCTTCACAGCATTATTTTTAACTTTTTGAAAGATAAAAATAATGCAAAAAGGTTTCATAAGAATGCACGAGGTTGCTTATGTGAGTTTAAAACATAAAACAAATTCAAAGTTAAAGCTCATCTTTTCTTTCACTTAACAGTCTACTAGTTAGTATCACAGTTAACCCAATTCCTCAGATCATCAAATGGTCCAAGAGTACTTGAGACAAAGTGGCATGACCTTAGTATAAAAGGGATAAGCTAAGAATGGAGAACCTGCCTTTATCCTGAATCACCTGGCTTTTGGGAACAGGCAGGGGAATTAAACAGAAGTCAGATATTATTTTAACAGTTATCTGTATTTAACTATTCTTCCACTAAAACATTACTATGTAAATAGTGACCCTCATCCTTCATCTTTAATGGTATCTATAGGGGCCTACACAGACTCCATTAATGATAACAAAAATAGGCTAGAAACACAATCTGTTCTGTTACAGACATTTTCCCTCTCATGCAATACATTAGAGCAGATCAGAAACTACCTCTGCTCCATCCTTTCCTACAAATTATTTGTTAATCAATCAGGATTTTTAGTATTCACTAGCTAAAAATTTTACAAAAATATTCATCACAAAGTACACTATATTCAAAATGTGTACATCACACAGCAATAAGTGTGTGTATTGTCGTAATCAGTATTACTACCCATCAAAGGCATTACAACAGAATTCCCATGACCCAAAGCCCTGTTCAATACAATTACTTTGGTTTGTGAATACAGATACAGATCTATATCCTATAGATATTAGTAGAGCAGTGCAGATATCTGTATTTCTGTGTTATTCTATTCTAGCAGTAGTACAACTTTGAGCCAGAGCAACACAGGAAATTTCAGTAGACATGAAATCTTTCTTAGTAAGATTTCAACACAAAAACCAATTTTCTTTTGCAAAAAACACTGCATTCCTGTGGTCAAATCCTGCACTCACCAAAACTACTACCAATGCCATTTATGTAGGACAGAAAATATGGGTCTGTTGTTGCTGAGAATTCAAACTTCGGTCTCTGACAGACCTTCTAATGAGGAGTTCTTATTTGAAAAAGTGATTCCCCTGGATTTCAGAGAAGTCAGTAGGTGCTTCACTTGACTGAGGGCTGAATAAAGACTTATGGATGTTGCCATAGGGCTGCAATCTTTCAAAAGAACCTTATGCCTTCTTGGAGATGCTGAAGGGACTCCATTTGGACATAAAGGTTCAGTGGTACAAATCACTGGAAAGTTGGAAAAAGATCAAAATGTTGATGCACAGGAGAGAATTTCATGAAACGTTTCAGGAAATTTCCCACATTTTTCAGCTTCTTGAACCCATCTCTGCGTTAAGAACCTCTGATCAGGTCCTTAATGAGGCAATGCTGCTTGCTGAGTGGAATGACAGGAAATGTGGGTTTGCTCGTTTCCATTGAAGTCAGCAGGAACAGGATGAGATTCTCAATCCTAGATAAGTACCTACTTAAGCTGTTAAATATAACAGTCCAATATTTACAGAAGAAGTGAGGCAAAAGCACCAAATCAAAATCCAGGATTCTTCATAACTGGTACCACAAAAGTTATACTTTGGCTAGGAATATATTACCAATACTATATTATTTTGAAGTTAGAAGAAATATATACTATTTTTGCTGCAATGGTAAGTCCAGATTTTTAACAAATAGAGGCTACTGTATTTTTCCTAAATTTAGTGTGTGGCATGCATTAAAGTTAATAATTTGACTAGAATTTTAACTTAATTGTATTGAGACGCTTCTCTCTTTTTAAAATAAAGGCTGCCAGTGGGGCATTAAGAAGGCACAACAAGCAGATGTGAAAGACTGAAAAAGTGGTTTACTTGTGGAGGACGGCTTGGCGGTGTGCTTATGAGAGGTGCTGGGCCCATAGCAGAGGCTGCATTCAAGCTCCTTTCCCTTTCATCCTGGTAAATTCGATCTCGTTCAGCTTCTGGCAGCTGCAAGAAGTTCTGCATAGCCCGAAGGTTTACTAGTAAAGACTGTGAGGCGGTCTTAGGGTCTTCTTCCTTTCGGAGGATTTCTGAGAGCAAGCCCTGTAGCAAAAACGAACACTGAAGAATTAGCCCGCACAATCTTTTGTAAATGTGCTCTGCAAATCCTTTCCTAATCATTCCTTTTTCTTTTCCATGATGTTTAGAACATGAACAGTCAAAGGCATTCACACTGCATAGGAATATATTAATGACAATTTAGGTAGTGGAGAAGAGAGCCTCAATTGTATTCTTAATTTTATTAAGCATCTGTTTTACATACAACATAAACTGAATCTGCCTAATTGGTCTCCTTCCTTTTACTGGCTTAACTCGCCATGAAATCTTTCACAGTCAGACAATCACAAGAAGTTAAGAATAAATGAAATCCACACAGTACAACAGCATTAGATTGTGTAGTTCTCATGCCAGCTAGACAAAGACTGTAGCGAAGCATCAGTTCAATCTTGAGCAATGGAAAGCCATTTCTAGAAACTCAAGCAGCACTTTGAAAATAAGTGATATTTGAAAATTAATCTAAGTGGGTTAATAACGTTCTTAAAGCATTACTTAATTGATTAAGGCCCTTATTTAATATATATCAGTATGCCCCCCCCCCCACCCAAAATAATTAAAGGAAAAATCATAATCAATATTAACTGGAATATGAAGGAAATTACACTGACAAGATACAGTTTGCAACAGCTGTTGCACTTAGGAAACCAAGCCCCAGGATACCTATCCTCTTCAGAATAGTATAGGAGAATACTCAATGGGAAATGTTTTGTCACCCGAGTCCAGGGGTGTGTGCATGTGTGAGGTTAAAGTAGTTGATTAAGCTCATGCAATGGGGGTATGAAGAAAGGAAACTGGTGATACTTGTAATGTTTTAGCAGCTGGATGGATTTCTTAGAGGGGAATTTGGGGAGAATGCCATTTTTGCTTCAGGACAGGAAAGAAAAAAACCAGGCAATATAGACAATGAAACAGAGAAAGGCAATCTGAAGCGAAGATATCCTTTTTTCTAAAGCAAGGACAGGAGGAACAGTCTTGGACATTATGCTCCTATCTACGCTATGGAGCATGCTGATGTTGGTAAAACCAAAGAAGTTAGAGAAGGTCCTCCATGAAGAGCACAAGTCCTTTAAAGATGCAAATGTCAGCAGATGATGATTGAGGAGTCCTCAGTAGCACAGAAAGAAAACTTCTAGCACATGGAAGTAGAGGTGGGGGGAAAAGCAGGGCCTGTAGAAGCACCGCAGATCAGAAGCTAGTGCAGAAAACAGCTGTGTGCCTCTATAATTGCCTATCCCTCTGTCGTATTCTCCATGATTCACAGGAACTAGTGGCCGAATCCTCAGTTATTTGTGATGGGGGAAGAGGCAAATGCAAACCCATCCCATGAGTCCCAAGCCTAAGGAATAATTTGGAGAACAACCCACATGGAATTTTCTTCATCCCTACCCCAAACACTCTCATGGGCTTTCTTGCAAGTGGGGATGATCCAAAGCATAATTTGACAGTTTTTACTCAAGAACTGAACCAGCATAGAATAGCAGCGTTACAAGCAGAGGTGTTATAGGGAAAGCTGAAAATTACCCTTCCCTCATGTTTGGAGTCAATATTTTCTGAAATAATTTTCAACATTTGGAACACTTGACATTGGATACTTTTGGAGGACAAGATGGTCTGACCCAATATGGCTGTTCTTATGTTTACCATTCATATCTATCCATCCATTTACTAGATCTCTGGATGCTACAAAAAATGACCCAGTGCAAAGAATGCTAGTTAGAAATGGGTCCCTGTAATTTGTCAATAATTGTTCAATGACACTGAACTGCTATGTATAGAGAATACAAAGCCAGTTTCAGCACAGTCAGGCTACATCTAGACTACAAGCCTCTTTAGAAACAGGCTTTTTCTGCAACCACTAGACTGCAACCATTTCTTTCGAAAAAGTAAGCCACTTTTTCGGAAGAGCACACAGACAGTCTGGATGCTCTCTCTCGAAAAAGCCCAGTTTGCATTCAAGAATGCCTTTTTTTGAAACAGCACTTTTGAAAAAAGGTGTTCTTCCTTGTAAAACGAGGTTTTCCGCAGTTGAAAAAACTGCCACGTTCTTTCAATTTACTGTCAAAAGAATACGACAGCAGTATAGACGCAGGGGAAGTTTTTTCGAAAAAAAGGCCACTTTTTTTCGAAAAATACCTGTAGTTTAGACACACCCCTGGGCCTTTTTAATTTGCCAGGTGCAGAAATGGAGAACCATTGCTCACAACTACTATTAACAAGGGGTCAACTTGACTGGAGATGATGCAACTTATGAAGCGATAAGGATGACAAAACGGCAAGTCTTAGGCTTAGCCTAGAATAGACAACGTTTCTGAGTGCAGCTATAATTAGCAACATCTCCCTATGCAGACACAGATTAAAATGGCAAGAAAGGATATTTTTGCTGGTACAACCTATACCAGTTCCTTGAACAAACTATATTATACTGAAAAAATGCTTTTATGCCGATATAAATTCTAAAGATTTTGTTGATTAGAAATGGTAAACACACACACCTAATCAACATTATTATATTCACAAAAGTTTCAAGTGTAGCTCTGGCATTCCCCATAAGCTAGAAAAGGAAATGCTGACATGGGGGAGGGGTCCCTAGAATGACTTGAGACTGAAAATTCTAGTATATACACATGAATACAGAGGACTACAGAAGGTGCATCAACAGAATTGGGACGTACTATAGCATTATCTGCCTGCAATATATTTTGCTAGAGCTGGTAATGCTAGTCCTTCACTTTTCTGGATGCTAAAATTCAGCTAAAAATTGTATGACAAAATATGAACAGGTAAATCCCAATGAGCATTACTGTATGTCAAACCTAACACCCTGTCTAATATCAACATGGATAGATTTACCATCCACTTAGACCCAGACATGAAGTGATTTGCCAAGATACAATTTGTAGTGTGCTTTCCTGATACTATACTTCAGAGTGCATGATAACCAAATGCAGTTTTGCATGTTCAGCTTCACTCTGTCAGCCTGATTGTCCAATGCTCTCTCCCCCACCCTTGAATGGAAATGAATTTTCTTAAGACACCAAGTCTGTTTAAAAAAAAAAAAAAACTTTACAAGTCATCACAAGTATAATTCATTAGTAATTGCACAAAAATGTTCAATAAATATTATCAGTGCTTTCAAAAGCTAATTATGAATTCTTTAAAATGGGAGAGAAATGAAAGTGTCTGCCAATATGAACAAAAACATTGCCTGTCTGGTCCCCAGTTAGTCTCCTCTTTGAACGTAATCACTGATTCAAATAGATTTTATCAGCCTCATGGAACTTCAAAGCTCACAGAAGAAAAATGTGATTTGCTGAAACCTCCCCAAAATATGCAGAACGTCCTCGAATGTGATCTGTCTCCATTACAGCGTTCTTAAATCACATGTCCAGGTGGAAGATTATTTGCAAACTCCACCCACAAGTTTGGAATCCTGCCAAGTAAGTTATAAGCAGACACATTTATCTATGTCGCTTAGTAGCAAGAGGAGAGCTGTCATGATAGTGTAATAGCACCTTTTTACCTTTTATTCAATAGTGATACGGATAGTGTGCTTTTTCTTAAATTACACTATGAAGAATTATATGAACACAGCGGCAATTTCTGTTATACTTAAGCAGGCAAATTTCCCTCCATCACATAATTTACAGAACTCAAATTCAATAAAACATTACATGATGGTCCATTACTGTTATCAATTTTGAATAATCCATCTTCATTCTTCATTTTACTGGAAAATAAAGTGTGCCAAAGACAAAATGAAAAAAGAAAAAAGCCTAGGAAGGTGATCAGCGTAAACTTCAGATTTTGTTTTAAAAGGACAGTCTATACTTTACTGCACCCAAATGTTCTTCCTTTAAAACAGTAATTGCCCAGGATTAGCACATGCATAGTCTTAAATATCTAGAAGACTTCACATATTTTTGTCGTACTCTTATCATAAAAATGAATGGTTGATCAACACTTGGCTTCATTTCTCTGGGAAAATAATGGCACAATGAAAGCTGATATTTTAAACAAAATAAACACAGGTCGAATGAAGGTGAGGAAGAGACGGTACCCATCAAAAACTTTCAGATATGTTCAGATATATGTACCCAGTGCCTGGAAGACCGCTAATGTGATGCCAATAGTTAAAAAGGGCTCTAGAGGTGATCCTGGGAATTATAGACTGGTAAGCCTAACATCTGTAACCGGGCAAATTAGTTGGAACAATAGTAAAGAATACAATTGTCAGACACAGATAAACATAATTTGTTGAGGAAAAGTCAACATGCTTACTGTAAAGGGAAATCATGCCTTACTAATTGACTGGAGCTCTTGAGGGGGTCAACAAGCATGTGGACAAGGGGGATCCAGCGGATTAAGTGTACTTGGATTTCCAGAACACCTTTGACAAGATCCCTCACCAAAGGCTCTTAAGTAAAGTAAATTGTCATGGGATAAGAGGGAAGTTCCTCTAATGGATTGATAACTGGTTAAAAGACAGGAAACAAAGGGTAGGAACAGATGGTAAGTTTTCTGAATTCAGAAAGGTAACTAGTGGTGTCCTTCAAGAGTCTGTACTGGCACCAATCCTATTCAACCTATTTATAAATGATCAGGAGAAAGGGGTAAAAGGTTGAGGTGGCAAATTTGCAGAGGACACCAAACTGCTTAAGATAGTTAAGACCAAAGCAGACTGTGAAGAGCTTCAAAAAGATCTCACCAAACTAAGTGACTGGGCAACCAAATGGCAAATGAAATTAAATGTTGATAAATGTAAAGTTGAGAAAAAATAATCCCAACTCTACATACAATATGATGGGGACTAATTTAGCTACAACTACTTAAGAGACAGATTTTGGAGCCATCGTAGATAGTTCTCTGAAAACATCCACTCAATGCGCAGCGGCAATCAAAAAGCAAACAATATTAGGAATCATTAAAAAAGGGATAGAGAATAAGACAGAGAATATCTTATTGCCTCTATATAAAACCATGGTGCACCCACATCTCCAATACTGTGTACAGATGTGGTCATCTCATCTCAAAAAGAGATACAGAAAAGGGTAACAAAAGCAATTAGCGGTTTAGAACCAGTCCCATATGAAGAGAGATTAAAAAAGCTTGGACTTTTCATCTTAGAAAAGAGGAGACTAAGGGGGGGATATGATAGAGGTCTATAAAAACATGACTGGTACGGAAAAAGTGAATAAGGAAAAGTTATTTGCTTGTTCCCATAACATAAGAACTAGGGGCCACCAAACAAAACTAGCAAGTAGCAGGTTTAAAGCAAACAAAAGGAAGTTTTTCTTCACACAGAGCAGTCAACCTGTGGAACTCCTTGCCAGAGGATGTTGTGAAGACCAGGACTTTAACAAGGTTTAAAAAGGAACTATCTATATTCATGGAGGTTAGGTCCATCAATGGCTATTAGCCAGGATGGGTAGGAATGGTGTTCCCCGCCTGTTTGTCATAGCCTGGAAACGGATGACAGGAGACAGATCACTTGATGATTACCTGTACAGTTCATTGCCTCTGGGGCATCTGGCATGGCCACTTTTGGACGACAGGATACTGGGATAGATTGACCTTTGGTCTGACCCAGTATGGCCATTCTTAGGTTGTCATGGTCAATTTTTTTTTAAAAAAAGTCACTTGCTGTTCTTAAAAAGACAATAATGTACATTTGGGCATGGAAAAAGCAGCAAAGCAAGCCTCTCTTTATGCAAAGGGTTTTTGGTAGATGAAAACAATGTGTTTTGCAGTCATGTGGTACAACAAAACCTGAGTTTATGCAATGATTATTATGGTTGACTGTATATAAAGAGAAAGGAAACCCAAAGTTGTGGTCAAACCATAACTAACTAATAGCTCCTTTCTTGAAATGTATATTGATTGCTATACTATACACAATTCAATGTATGCCTTAAAGCAAAATGTGTCAGGCTTATTTTTCGGAACCTAACCTTTTCTGTGACCAATGTGTATATGTGTAGTGCTGCATTTTTTAAAAAAAGGGTTTTTAAATAAGACTATTGAAATGATTGTGCATCAATAGAGTTGCCAGGTGTCTGGTTTTGAACAAGACAGTCCAGTATTTGAGCTTTCTGTTCGGGAAATAAATTGAGAAAACATAAATGAGAAAATATAAATGTCCAGTATTTTCTAACTGAGATGTAATGTAGATTGTGATGTAATGTCAAGTGTGTCCAGTATTTTTGTTGAAAGCACCTAGCAACCCTATGTATCAATCTTTACATTTACTACATTGATTGGTTCTTGGGTGGAAATATTTTTCAAAAGGAGTAGGGATGGTAGCGTATAGTCGAGTAAATGATTAACCGATAAGCCCGGGCTAACAGGTTAATCCTATCGACTACACACACTCCCCTCCCCCCTTACTGCTTCTATATCTGAGACAGCGGGGGGTAGATGAGAGGGACTCGCTGTCCGTGAGGAGCTGGCTTTAAGTAGGCTCCCCACGAGCACCAGATCTACCTATCTTCTCCTGCACTGCTGCCTTGGATATAGGAGGCAGCAGTGTGGAGGGTGAGGGGGGTAGGCTGGAGCTGATATGTGCGGGGAGCTGGCTTTCAAGCAGGCTCCCTGTGCATGCCAGCTCCACAGACCCACCTGCAGCCCCTATTGCTGCTTCCTACAGAGACGGGGGAGGGGGGGGGGAAGGAAGGAGCCGGTACTGGGGGGAGCCGGCTTAAAAGCTACTGACAGAGACAGCAGCCTGTGGGGGGAGGGGCTTGGGAGGCTGCTGTGAAGCAACCTTAGTCCACCATGAGGCTGGGCCCACCATGTGCAGAGGCTGGTCCATGGCAGCAGCCCCCTCTGTAGGGGGTCTGAGCTTCCCATCCATATAGATACAATGCCTGTGAGACTACCCTATGCCATCCCTTATCCTTACTGCCAACGTAAAGGGTATGGCCAAAGTGCACTGCACCCCCGCAAACTCTAGCTAGTGAGTAGCCCGTTACAATGGTTTTAGACGTGAAACTTCTCTACATTACTCCACCCTTGCAAAGTTCAAGAAACTACAACTGACTGGCTTCTATCTCCCCCGTCTCATCTGTGCCCAGTGAGGGATTAAACCCCAACCTATGTATTTAAATGGGACTAACTAACTATACAAATGTGTGTTATCTGTAAGATGCACTTAGTTTAGATAAAGTATGAATACAATCTAGTCATCCATTTACAACTCACGATTGAAATACAGCTTGGCTTATTTTTGTGCACATATCTAGACAGCCACTCTTGGGATGAAATTCACACAAATCTCATTTAAATGAGCTTAACATGGGGCATTACAAAGAGCCAGTGGGATGTAATCTAGTGCGCTCTCAGACACTGGGTTGGAATGGTAATGTCTTCTTTTTCACATCCCCTTAATATGGGTTCCAAGCTACACAATAACTAGAACCTTAGACTTGTATTGCACTGAAGCCCACCTTAAGGATCTCTGAGAATATTCAAGCAATAGAAAGGGGTTTTGACTCCTTTGCTACTTTAAATCAATAAGGCAAATGATGTATTGCATAGGTGAACGGGTTAATTTTCATTCGATTATAGCTCTATCAACTATTCACTTTTTTAAAACTTAGCCAAACATGTATTCGTAACAGAGATCTATATATGTACCAAACTTTAAAGTTTGAAAAAGTTGTGTTTGATTAATCAAGAAAAAAATAAAAGCATCTTGTCAATTTCCGTATGCAAAAAACCTCAACACTGTCCTCTAAAAGTCATGTTCAGATAGTTTAAAAAAAGTTATAATTTGACCAGATTCCTCTCTCCTATGGACTAGGACTAAGCACAAGAAGTTCTAAGCATCTATACAGCACCCCAAACTCGAAATAAGATATGCAATTTGCGCGATGTAAATTGAGTAGCTTATTTAATCATTTAGCGCTGTCTACACAGTGCCAAATTCTGAAATAAAGTGCTATTTTGAATCATCCCTTATTCCTCATAGAATGAGGTTTACAGGGATGGCAAAATAGCACATCTGCTATATTTTGAAATAGTGGATGACCTCTGGTATCCCGAAATAACTTTCCTCTTAGGGTATGGCTACACAGCAAAGTTTTCCTGAAAGAAAATTCCCCAGAGAAATGAAGCCAAGTGTTGACCAACTATTCAAATAGTAAGACAAAAGAAATTCCTAAAGCATACTTGTATCAGTATGACAATGTATTACTGACAGAGTTCAAGTTTCAAGATAGGAAGTGCTGACACCTACAGCAACACATTTAACCACAATTAAAGTCCATCTTGAATGCCAGACGGTTATGCTGCAATAATCTCATTGTGTAAGTCATTTCCTTCTTTAATTTCTATACTGAAAATCAAGTTTCTTCTCTGATTTGGGGGTCATATCAGACTATCAGTTTTTACACAGAGCTTCAGTTGTTTTTGGTGAAATCTGCTTAAAAACTGATGGTATGAGCAATTTCAGAACAAGGTTTAAATATACCTATGACAGTTTTTAAAATGTCCCAGTTAAAGCTGGGTTAGTTTTTATCTCAGAGTTTAGTAGCTAAAATTTAACGTTTTCACTTTGTACTACTGAAAAATATAAAGAGCATCTTTACAATGTACTATACTGTGCATATATTGTATTCTGAAATAACCTCTGAAAGATGTAAAGCATCCAATTTTTGCCCCTAAGTCTAGTTAAAGAAAATACATTCTGCATATACTGATTAAAAATAAGCAGCATACTTGTTTATAAAATATGGGTTTGTATATACAAGGTAGACATCAAATGCAGCAGTGATCCTTTAACTTGTCTGTTTTACCTAAGACAATTAGTAGGGATGTTGACATGTAGATGACTACACGATTAACCAATAAGCCTGGGCTTATTAACCAGTAAGTAGGGGGAAAAGGCGGGAGCTGGTTGGTGCCTGTGGGGAGCCAGCTTTTAAACGAGCTCCCTACAAGCACCAGATCTGCCAGCCCTCCCACCCCCCAACTGCTGCCTCTGTATCAGAGGCAGCAGTGTGGAGGGTGAAGGAGGAAGGCGGGAATGGATAAACGTGGGGAGCCGGCTTTTAAACTGGCTCTCTGCGTGTGCTGGCTCTGCAGACCCAGCTTTCTCTCCCTCTCCCCGCTGCTTCCTACAGAGGCAGAGGGAGCGTGTGTATGGGGGGGGGGAAGCGAGGAGGAGGGACAGGCAGGAGCCGGTGCTTGTGGAAGCCCCCAGCTATTGTCTCTATCTATGGGGAGCTCTGATTCCATAGGGACGGGGGCTGCTATATCAGAGGCAGCAGCGTGGGATGACAGGGGGCTCCTTGGGAATGGTGCCAGGAGCAACATTGGCCACCCGCCCCAACTCTGGCGAGTATAAAGTAGTCCTGTAACTACTAAAATTTGATGCAGTTGCATGACTATTCAATTATACACTAACAGCTCTACTAACTAGCTAAGGCCCAAATCTTGCCAACTCTGTCTGTCTGTGTGAGTGTGTGGTACCATTGACTTGAATGGGGTTTTGAAGGCTTGTACCTCTCTCTCTGCAAGATGAGGTATCTAAAGTTCCCTCAATAGCTACATTGTTTTTATCATTTCCCACCTTTTCTATATCAAATACCAAAAGTACTATACATACACAGATAACGTAAAGGCACTTATTTATTTAATATGTAAGGCAATTTGTAAGATTCTAAGGACAGCTATTATTTGTTCACCCAAACAAGCTGGGTGAACACTGGAAGTGGAGAGAGAAGAAGAGATTCTCCTCTTCATTTGACTTTTAAAACAAGTTCACTGGGACTGTATTCGCTCTTATTTTGGACCATTTTGAATATATCCTACTGAGTTTATCAGCAGCAATATTCCTTGAAACAGTAAATTTTGAACAAATTTCTAATTTGTGAGAGTATTTGTACTAGAAACCTAATTCTGTGGTTATGCAAATCCAATCACAAAATAGAAATATACTGTACTATCTGAGCTCCGTGTATAATCAAAATTAACCAAATCTCAGCTTGAATTTCAAATATAAAATACTAACAACGAACCATTTGTATGCAATCTACAGCTTGAAAATTGTGTACAAAAATTAGCTAGCAAATTTTGAAATACTGTACCAATGAACTATTTTTGAGAGGTATAGATCTCAAGCTGCTCATCGGTTCAAACAGAAAGAGGAAAAATCTACAAAATAAATTATTCTCTGAAGAATAATTCACAGGCAAAATAACTGCCCCAGGCCACCATAACTGGAAGCTATTATTTATTTCAACAGGAAATAGTGCCAATAATTAGAAATGTTAAAGATTGTAAGTGTGTTAAGTAAAAACGCTTCAAAAATCCCCCCCACATAATTTCACACCCCTGAACTAACACATACCCTGAATTACCCAAAAACACTATTCCACATTATTTCAGCGTGATAAAGCCCAAGTCTAAAAATCTCAACTACTCTTAAGAATTCATGCTCAAGTAAAACTACAATAATACAAAATATACAATACAAAAGCTATATTTTATTTCAGGTAAAGGAGGTTTTTTTTCCCAAAATTCAGAATGATGGGAAATCATGGGTCGATATAAACCTAATTATAAGTAAATTTAAAGTATAATGTCTTTTTCCTTCTTAAATTATAAAAGAAAGACAAATAAAAAAAGTTTCAAGAAATGTTCTTTATGCAGATAAAATTGTTAATTACACACTAGACAGATAACTCTCCACTATGTTTTTAAAATATAAAAATCACAATCCCATTTAGCTATTTTTTCATTCTTTAAGGTAAAATATCATTAACGTGACCTATAAAAATTTTATTTTTTCTTATGCTTATTCGATATATTGGCATTTCTTTCATAGTGTGTCTTGTTTCAATTCAAGTCATATGGGATTCAGTTAAAATCTTATTATTTTATAAATTATAGCAGCATTAGGCTTTAAATCAAGTTTAAAAAGCTAACACATTTTAGTGTTTTATCAGATTTTCTAGGGCTAAAGTTTGTATGGCATGTGACAACTGCAGTACACACTGTGGTCTAGATACTGGTACTCAGAAGAATTAGTGTTTTAATATGAAATTTAATTTGAAAAAGTAGAAAATCAAAAAAGCAAATAGATATATAATAAAAATGTATGTGGCTTTTTGTCAAGGTATCTTTAAAATTTTTAGTAGTAGTCATAGAACAAATCTTAGCAGGAAAAGAAAATAGTAACAGCCAGTAGCATGCTGTGGAGGCTAAGTATAGCTAATGATAAAAGAGAGCCTGAGAATACATTCGGGATATGGAGCAGCACAGTCTGCACCATGTTGTGGTTAGTTTGTTCAGCATAGTACGATGTGAGATAGACACAGCGTTAATTGCACAGCTGCATCTTTACTACATGGAAAGGGATTCAGTGAGTGGCTTTGAGCTTGGCTCTAGATAGAGTTGCTAGGTTTCTCTAGTATTGAAACTTACTACTCATTCAAGAACAACAGCTAGAGCGAGAAAGGAACCATTAAAGCTGCTTAAAAATAGTGAGAATTTCCACACACTGTGCATAACTTAAGGAAAATGCAGGACAATGTAGCACTTTAAAAGTGCTACATTGTCCTGCATTTTGCTTCAGCTACCCCAGACTAACACGGCTACATTTCTATCACTATTCTACATAACTTAAGGGTTATCTATCATATCAACTTAGATACAGATGTAGTAGCGCAAGCTAGTACTGGTGGTTCCTTCACAGGAGGAAAAGTGGGGAGGAAATTAACAAGACGGAAATGGTGGCAAATACTGAAAAGAACAGAATCTTGCATTTAAAAAAAAAAAAAAAAGTCTGACCTGAGTTCTGTTAAAAGCCACACGTGCAAATACTGCCTGTGAGATTCCTGCTCTTTTCAATTCATCACGCACCCACTGGTAGATTTCGGAAGACACCTCTGTGTTGGTTGAGACCTGCTGCTCCAACGGTTTGTTCATGGATCTACTGACGGGAGGAGGGTGGTTCAAGTACTGTTGATTTAAGGACTGTTGGGCTAGAAGTCTGTTCACTGCATACTGCTGGTTCAGCAACTGAGCCATTACTAGCTGCTGATTTACCAACTGAGGGCTAATAGGAGTTGATACAAGTCCAGGGTGCAGGTTTGGAAGTGGGGTCCGAACAGATGGCTGACTACTATGAGAAAGCTGAACAGGGGATGGAGGCTGTTCGGCTGTGTTCCCTGGGACCGGTTGCTGACCAAAGTTGACATGGTTGGCACCTTGTTGGGATAGTTCAGAAAGGCTATCCATTTCAACTAGAGTGGAAAAAAAACATTTAGTTAGACAAAATACCACTAAATACAGATGAACTGAAAATAGTACACTAAATGTTCTTCATGAGACATGCTATAAATTAAAACTCTCTAGCAGAAGGTCACTTCATTTAGGTTTTTGCTTACTTTATTTTACATTACATAAGAAGTTTAGCAGCAACACCATTCCTGCCTAACTTTACATTTTTAGCCTTTCAAGAAAATGAAAGAATTCTCATGCATGCACACATACAGACAGTAGTACCCAAGATGAACTGGTGGGATTCAGTAAAACTATCTTATTTAGTCCAAGTATGACAAGGGGGATCCTTTCCTGAAGGGCCAGAGTAACATAACAGCCACCAAATTAAATACCACCATCACAACTGCAGTGAAGATAGACATTCATATTAATAGGAGTCTAAAAGCATTGTTAATAACTAAGGGCCAAAAGTCAGGAAGCAACAACTAAACAAAGAGAAGAGAAGGAGCAGAGAAGAGGGAATGGGAAGCAGTGATTCTTTGATCTAAAGGAACTCAGTCCTGGTCTACACTAGGGAGTTATTTTGAAATTACTTCCCTTTTTTCGAAACAAAAGGGAGCGTCCACATTACCAAGCCTGTTATTTCAAAATAATGGGCTTTTTATTTTGAAATAATTACCTAGTGTAGACATGCCCTCAGAGAGCCTCTTCCTCCCCTGTAAGCATCAGAGTGCACAACTCTGCATCCCGGCATGAAAAGGCTAGCAGTGGCTGTTACTTTTACAGAGCAGCCTCACTGGCATATGGACCCACTGACGGCTTATGTTGCACCATGAACATTTAACTCCTGAAGAATCTTCCCTACTGTATTAGCAGTTCCCAGACGAATGGAGAAGGGCAATCTAGACACCCCTGTACCCTGTTAATTCCTGGATAATGTATCCATTCTATGACCTCTTTGAAACTAGAATAATTTATGTTGAATTATGATATGGGACTGTACAAGCACACACAGCAGGATCAGGACAAAGACCACCTTAATCCCTCTCACTCTTCAGCCATGCTCAGGAATCTGGATGTGTGGGGAAAGCCAGGATGTTTTATCTTATAGTCTCCCAGGCATGTATCATTGTTTCAGTAGCTTGAAGCACTGCTTAACTTTTTTTTTTTAATGGCACCTTAAGAACATAAGAACAGCCGTACTGGGTCATACCAAAGGTCCATCTAGCCCAGTATCCTATCTGCCGACAGAGGCCAGCACCAGGTGCCCCAGAGAGGGTGGACCGAAGACAATGATCAAGCCATTTGTCTCCTGCCATCCTTCTCCAGCCTCTGACAAATAGAGGCCAGGGACACCAATTCTATCCCCTGGCTAATAGCCTTTTATGGACCTAACCTCCATGAAATTATCTAGCTTCTCTTTAAACTCTGTTGTAGTCCTAGCCTTCACAGCCTCCTCTGGCAAGGAGTTCCACAGGTTGACTACACGCTGTGTGAAGAAGAACTTTCTTTTATTAGCTTTAAACCGGATACCCATTAATTTCATTTGGTGTCCTCTAGTTCTTCTATTATGGGAACTAATAAATAACTTTTCTTTATCCGCCCTCTCCACACCACTCATGATTTTATATACCTCTATCATATCCCCCCCAAGTCTCCTCTTTTCTAAACAGAAAAGTCCCAGTCGCTTTAACCTCTCCTCATATGGGACCAATTCCAAACCCCTAATCATTTTAGTTGCCCTTTTCTGAACCCTTTCCAAGGCCAAAATATCTTTTTTGAGGTGAGGCGACCACATCTGTACACAGTATTCAAGATGTGGGCGTACCATAGTTTTATAAAGGGGCAGTAAGATATTCTGTGTCTTATTTTCTATCCCTTTCTTAATAATTCCTAGCATCCTATTTGCCTTTTTGACCGCCGCTGCACACTGTGGAAGTTTTCAGAGAACTATCCACGATAACTCCAAGATCTCTTTCCTGATTTGTCATAGCCAAATAAGCCCCCATCATACTGTATGTATAGTTGGGTTTATGTTTCCCGATGTGCATTACTTTACACTTATCCACATTAAATTTCATTTGCCATTTTGTTGCCCAATCACTCAGTTTGGTGAGCTCTTTTTGGAGTCCCTGACAGTCTGCTTCTGTCTTGAGTATCCTAAACAGTTTTGTATCATCCACAAACTTTACCACCTCACTGCTTACCCCTTTCTCCAGATCATTTATGAATAAGTTGAAAAGGATTGGTCCCAGGACTGACCCTTGGGGGACACCACTAGTTACCCCTCTCCATTCTGAAAATTTACCATTTATTCCTACCCTTTTTTTCCCCCTGTCTTTTAACCAGTTCTCTATCCAAGAAAGGACCTTCCCTCTTATCCCATGGCCATGTAATTTACATAAGAGCTTTTGGTGAGGGACCTTGTCAAAGGCTTTCTGAAAATCTAAGTATACGATATCTACTGGATCCCCCTTGTCTGCATGTTTGTTAACGCCTTCAAAGAACTCTAATAGATTAGTAAGACATGATTTCCCTTTACAGAAACCATGTTGACTTTTGTCCAACAAATTATGTTCTTCTACATGCCTCACAATTTTATTCTTTACTATTGTTACGACTAATTTGCCCGGTACTGAAGTTAGGCTTACCAGTCTAATTGCCAGGATCGCCTCTAAAGCCCTTTTTAAATATTGGTGTCACGTTAGCTATCTTCCAGTCATTAGGTACGGAAGCCAATTTAAAGGATAGGTTACAAACCACTGATAATAGTTCAGCAATTTCCCATTTGAGTTCTTTTAGAACTCTTGGATGAATGCCATACGGTCCCGGAGATTTGTTAACATTAAGTTTTTCTATTTGTTCCAAAACCTCCTCTAATGACACTTCAATCCATGACAGTTCCTCAGATTCATCACCCACAAAGGATGGTGCAGATTTGGGAATCTCCCCAACGTCCTCAGCCAAGAAGACTGAAGCAAAGAAATCATTTAGTTTCTCTGCAGTGGCTTTATCGTACTTGATTGCTCCTTTTATAGCTCGATCATCTAGGGGACCCACAGGTTTTTTAGCAGGCTTCCTGCTTCTAATGTACTTAAAACACATTTTGTTATTTCTTTTTGAGTTTTTGGCTAGCTGTTCCTCAAAATCTTTTTTTGCCTTTCATATTACATTTTTACACTTGATTTGACAGTGTTTATGTTCCTTTCTATTAATCTCACTAGGATTGGACTTCCACTTCTTAAAAAGATACCTTTTTGTCCCTCACTGCTTCTTTTACATGGTGGTTAAGCCACTGTGACTCTTTTTTAGGTCTCTTGCTATGT
Source organism: Pelodiscus sinensis (assembly GCF_052426305.1). NCBI lineage: Eukaryota > Metazoa > Chordata > Testudines > Trionychidae > Pelodiscus > Pelodiscus sinensis. The sequence continues at coordinate 194,995,677 of NC_143053.1, read as the reverse complement.
TTTTTAATTTGGGGTATACATTTAAGTTGGGCCTCTATTATGGGGTCTTTAAAAAGTTTCCATGTAACTTGCAGGGATTTGGCTCTAGTCATTGTGCCTTTTAATTTCTGTTTAACTAACCTCCTCATTTTTGTGTAATTTCCCTTTTTGAAATTAAATGCCAGGGTGCTGGACTGCTGAGGTGTTCTTCCCACCACAGGAATGTTAAATGTTATTATATTATAGTTTCTATTCCCAAGCGGTCCTGTAACAGTTCTCTCCTGGACCTGATCCTGCGCTCCACTCAGGACTAAATCGAGAATTACCTCTCCCCTTGTGGGTTCCTGCACCAGCTGCTCTAAGAAGCAGTCATTTAAGCCATTGAGAAATTTTATCTCTGCTTCTCTTCCTGAGGTGACATGTATCCAGTCAATATGTGGATAATTAAAATCCCCCATTATTATAGAGTTCTTTATTTTGGTAGCTTCTCTAATCTCCCTCAGCATTTCAATGTCAGTATCGCTGTCCTGGTCAGGTGGTCGGTAATATATCCCTACTGCTAATTTCTTATTATTGGAGCATGGAATTACTATCCATAGCAATTCTATAGAACATGTTGATTCATTTAATTTTTTTATTTCATTTGATTCTACATTATCTCACATACAGTGCCACCCCCGGCCTGCTCTATCCTTGTGATATATTTTATATTGGTATGATTGTGTCCCACAGATTTTCCTCATTCCACCAGGTTTCAGTGATGCCTATTATGTCAATCTCCTCCTTTAATACAAGGTACTCTAGTTCACCCATCTTATCAGTCAGACTCCTAGCATTTGTGTAGAAGCACTTTAAAAATTTGCCACTGCTTATTTGTCTGCCCTTCCCTGATGCACTGGATTCCTTTATATGCGGTTGTTTGTCTGCTCTGGCCCATGGTTTGTCCTCTCCCCTCCTCTCTTTCTGACTATATCTTAGAGAATCTCTATCAATGGATTCTCCTCTAAGAGAAGTCTCCCTCAGATTTATGTGCATCTCCGCACCAATCAGCTCTCCCCCATATCTTAGTTTAAAAACTGCTCTACAGCCTTTTTAATGTTTAGTGCCAGCAGCCTGGTTCCACCCTGGTTTAAGTGGAGCCTATCCTTCCTGTATAGGCTCCCCCTCTCCCAAAAGTGTCCCCAGTTCCTACTAAATCCAAACCCCTCTTTCCTACACCATTGTCTCATCCACGCATTGAGACTCTGAAGCTCTGCCTGCCTGCCTACCTGGCCCTGCGCGTGAAACTGGAAGCATTTCCGAGAATGCCACCATAGAGGTCCTGGATTTCAGTCTCTTTCCTAGCAGCCTAAATTTGGCCTCCAGGACATCTCTCCTACCCTTCCCTACGTCAATGGTACCTATATGTACCATGACCACCAGCTCCTCCCCAGCACTACACATAAGTCTATCTAGATGCCTCGAGAGAGCCGCAACCTTCGCACCAGGCAGGCAAGTGACCATACGGTTCTCCCGGTCATCACAAACACAACTATCTATGTTTCTAACGATCAAATCGCCCACTACTAACACCTGCCTCTTCCTAACAACTGGCATTCCCTCCCCCTCAGAGGTATCCTCAGTGCGAGAGGATACCACAACATCCTCTGGAAGGAGGATCCCAATTATGGGATGGTTTCCCGCTGCTCCCATTGAATCCTCTGTTCTGTTGAGACTTTCATCCTCCTTAAGAGCACTGGGGCTCTCAGACTGGAGGTGGGACAGTACTACAGTGTCCTGGAAAGTCTCGTCAACATATCTCTCTACCTCCCTTAGGGTATGTCTACACTACCACCCTAGTTCGAACTAGGGTGGTAATGTAGGCAACCAGAGTTGCAAATGAAGCCCGGGATCTGAATTTCCCGGGCTTCATTTGCATAAAGCCGGGCACCGCCATTTTTAAATGTCCGCTAGTGTGGACTCCGTGCCGCGCGGCTACACGCGGCACGGACTAGGTAGTTCTGACTAGGCTTCCTGGTTCGAACTACCGTTACTCCTCGTGAAAGCCTAGTCCGAACTACCTATGCAAATGAAGCCCGGGAAATTCAAATCCCAGGCTTCATTTGCAACTCCGGTTGCCTACATTACCACCCTAGTTCGAACTAGGGTGGTAGTGTAGACATACCCTTAGCTTCTCCAGTTCAGCCTTCCTCTGACACTTCCTCTGTATGAGCTAATGACACTTTTTATTCTAATGCCTAGCTCCTCAGTGGACAATTTAGGTTCCCTTACAGCTGAGTAAAATACATACTTAGACCTGGAAAAGTCCAGGTTAGATCAAGACTCATTTAGGTTTTATTAATAAGCCCTCTTTTCCCCATCCAAATTTTTGAAGCCAGATTTATTTAAAAAGCCAGATTTATTTGAAATAGATCCTTGTTCGAATGTGTTTCATTTACTGGCAATATTCCTAAAAGGGCAATAAATAAAAATATCAGTGTAAGAAACTAATCCCAGTTTACCAGAAGGGGAAAAATCATTTTCAATTTTCACAGTAATTAATGTTCCTCACCCATTAGTCAGCAGATCATCCTTCTGAAGAAGGGAATTTGTAGGAAGAAATCTGAATACATGGATTCCCCTCACACTATCAAGAGTGGTATCTAGAAGGGGTTCTTCTACAAAGAAGCCCCATGCCTCCTAACTCCAGTGAGAACCTATAGCTTTCTGTCATTCATAGAGCTCTCCCTCTAGTTTCAGTAGCTATTGGGATTTTTGAGGGGATGTAGTGTGAACCTCATGGCTGTGCTCTCCTTTCAGATAATGAGACCCATTAACCCTGGTTTGCCTTCTCTTCAATTTTGTTTCCTCTGTAGACTCAGAATTCACAGCAAGATTCCCTGTTGGGGTGGGAGGTAAAGACCATAAGGAGGGAGTGGTGCTGTAGAGATTGCAAATCCCCTTCTGTGAAGTGGAAAGACTGGCTCAAGGATCAGGCCCATCAACATCAACATAACACAATAGGCTTTGGATCAAGCCTTTACACAGACCTCAGAAGGCAATACAGCTTCAAACTCTACACATACTGAGACACCAGACATTGCTGAAGTTAACATTACACAGAAGCTACAAACAAGTATAGGGAAAACAGCCTTCTGTTTTCACTAACTGAAAGCAGAGATCAACCCAAGTGTACCATTCACTTGGAACAGTAATTCAAGCAATTACCACAAAAGTGATGCATTGTCTTCATTACTGCCTTAAGCTATAGAAGGCAAAGAACCCGTTTTGGCAGATGAATGGTTTTGCTTTAAATATTAAAAGCTAGAACATGCTCAAAATTCAAACAAAATTAAACTATTTTCTTCATTACAAAAACTGTTTGAAAATTATGTAGAAACTGATATAAAATGCCCAAATATATATTGATTAAAAAAAACCCATTTATTAACACATTAAAGAATTAATATATCACAAACTAATTTATTATAATCCTATAATATATATACACACGCACAATAGTCTTCTTATAATCAGCAAAAACTTGTCCCAAAAGCTATAACAAGGCCCTTGTCATAATGAACTGAAGTTACAACAAGATACAGTTTGTTAATTCGTAAGTTTCTTGCAGGAGGAGAGTGATGGAGACCAGATTAGTCTTTGTTACAGTAACTACAAAATTGCTTCTTTAAAATATAATTTTAGCTTTTTTGGGGGGGGGGGAGGGGAATCAATCTTTCACAGTTCTAAATAAAGATTTTTTTAAAAAAACAATTATTCTAGTCTGTGGTAGGTCTCAGAGATTTACAAAATGACAACTTTATATCTTATTCCAATTTTCCAAATGTCAGACAAGCCAAGACAGTTTGGCTGGTTTAATAACAAATACTTATTGAAATTAATTCTCTGATTATATGCATACTTCCCATGCTCTCAGAAAAAGTGTACTACACATTGACCTTGAAGAGCTCTAGCTTCTAAGACTGAGACAGACCTTGGCACACATGTAATGGTATGTAGCCGCTACAACCACTGCAACTTTTTTTTTTTTTTTTGCTTACCCATCATATCTTTTGCCTTCTTGAAATGTTTATACCACCTTCCAAATTCCTGACATTTTGCTGCTGAGACATTTGCATAGTAAGTGCTGTTCACAATGGAAGAAATCATACTCTGCATGAAAAGGGGGGGGGAAAAAATCATCTGTAACACACAGCAGCACAAATTGAGAAACAAATTATTTCAGTTGTTGAAACAATATGTTGAGAGTCTGAGCATCATACTGCATTTTTAATCCTTTAGTCCAGAGCTTCAATTCCTTAAAATCCATTAATCAAGCTTACAACCATATACCAAATACATTATAAACGAGAACAAAAAACAAATCCACTGAGAAAAGAATGAAGTTATCAACTTTAAGAAACTTAGACTACTAGAGATGGTGTTGTTTCAATAGATTAAGAAAAAGATTAAGAATTAAAATCCTAAATCCAGTCAAGTATCATTTATTAGTACTTCTACGGCTTTCAACGGCAATTGACCCATCCTAGACTGACAACACTGCTGAGGTTATGCCCATTCCCTTCATGTCAACCTATATGCAAGCCCAGAACTGCGAGACTCCTGGGGCCAAAGATAAAAGATATAATAATGTCTTTTGCACTGCAGAAAAGTGGTTTTAAGCAATGACGCACTCTTCTTAACCACACTGCAACTCCTTATAGAACAACATTTGAGAAACCAACTCTGTCAGTTTCAACTCTAGGTACTATGCTTTCAAGTTCTTCAATCTAGGACTTTGGATTAATTATAACACACACTTAATAGCAGACATTAATAAACTTAAGGATGTCTTGAGAAAAAAAGTTGGTTAGATAGAAAAATGTGCCAAATTTTAATCAAATTAATTTATAAAACCATTCAATAAAGTACTCTCTCACACACTGATGCACTACACTCAATATAGGCAATATGTTTTTGTGATAGGATGTCTGATCAACAAAAATCAGAGTGCAAATCCAATAGACCATGGATTTCAATAGTATTTAATGTGGAAAATAACTTCTATTAGCATACTAAAGGAACTGTCCAGCACATTTAGAAAACAATGACTCTCCAGAAGACAAAATCCTGATTATTAAGTTTCCTTTGCTTACCTATAGTTGTGCTATGGTGAAATCAACATTTAGCATGAAGCCTTTTGTTATATGAATTGCAATAACCAGTAGAAAAGCCAGTTTGGGGACAAAGGCAGTACATATTCCTCCAAGTCTGTCTACTACAAAATATTCCTAATCTAACACAGTATTATCGTGATTATTGATTCTACTTAAATCCATTATAAGCATTTGTTTTACAACATACTGTTCAGTAATGTGAATTTCTTAGACCCCAAAACAGTTATGCTGACATGTTAATAAGTCAAACATACGGAAACCCTGGTACAGAAGCCCTGTAATGAATGCATCGGACAGTTACTACTTTAGGAAAAAAACATGAGGATGGCTATAAATCACCAAAAATACATAGTCCAAGTGCTTCTTATTCCCTTTATATTAACCTAGAGTTTTTCAAGTCAACTAGAAATCTACTAAACAGTGTAAGGATTGATCACTAACTACAGCCCGAATCATCTTACACTAAGCTTAATTGAATCCAATTTCTATTTCCAGGACCAAGGCAATATTGCTAATGTTCAATACTAATAAAATAGTGGTTTTAGGTTCTCTTAATTTGGCCACGCCCCATGGGGATAGTGGCTGTATGACAACATTTATAAAAAAAAGTGATATGCGCATGCAAAACATGACTGAATGAACAGGTTATAGTGCATGTAAAATCTGCCTCAGTACATGCAAAATCAGTAACTGAACAGGATACTTTGTCTACAAAATTAACTATTTGCGTGTACATGTACAAATTTGGGGGGTGCAATTTAGTTTTTAATTTTTTAAAAATCTGTCTACTCTGATTTTTTTGGGGGGTGCTCGAATAGGAGACCGTTACCAAGTATTAAAAAGTGTCAATAATACCACTTTCAGGGTGCCTCCTGCCATTAAAGAGGTCTGCCTAAGATCTGCTATCCTCCTCTTTACTCAAATGTCATTCAGCTTCATCTCACAATGAAATTCTTATCTTATGCTTATGACATCACAGTCTGTTACCAAAGAAATATGATATCATCAGCTCAACACTGTGACTTTACTGTAGGACCAAACAAAAGGAACCAATATGCTGAGCAAAAACTCTTATGTTAACGTCATGAGTAAAATCCTTGTCCCTTTGAATCTAATGGCAAAACTACGACTGACTTCAATAGGATCACTATTTCACCCCACCTATCTGAGAATTAGCAAGCATGGCAAGAGAAACAGTGAAAGACACAAACAATGTAGTTGCGACGAGGAGTCCTGTGGCACCTTAGAGACTAATAGATTTATTGGAGCATAAGCTTTCGTGGTCAAAGACCCACTTCTTTGCCCACAAAAGCTTATGTTCCAATAAATCTATTAGTCCATAAGGTGCCACAGGAGTCCTCGTCACTTTTGCAGATTCAGACTAACATGGCTACCCCTCTGATACTAAATAATGTAGATGTATCTGAAGTATTCCCAGTCTATAAGTTCCTCTAACAGTGGACTCTTCAAGAACACTTCACATTAATATGCAAACTGTTAGGATTCATTTGCTAATTCACTTAAGGTAACAGTCTCAGAGGGGTGTCCGTGTCAGTGTGTAATTTAAAACAAGTGGTAACAATTATTTATTTAGGATGGATGGATAAAGCTTTAAGGTAACAGTTTTACTAGATTTGTAAAATGTTCATATCTTCCTACTCTATCAAGTACCTTCATCAAATCTTTTCTTCGCTGTTTCTATCCTTGATTTGTCTGCCCTTGTTGTCAGAAGCTCATGGTGTGTTTGTGTCTTGGAAGATATTCCCAATATCCTTGAGGGAACCACAGTCCTGATCTTAGGCACACTGAGATTTCTCTTTCCACCACAGGTCACACTACATGCAAAACCCCTCAAACTCTTGGCTGGCGCCTTGTATTCCTCTGTGATCTCACAGTCCACAAGTGTTAAAATTGATTGTCTTGTGGTCTGAGGCTGAACCATGTAAATTCCTTATCCAGATACACCCTATATAGAGGCTATAGCTGTAGATGCTTCCCAGGAACAGGGAAGAGGAGCTAGCACAATGTGCAGCCTGCATAAATCTCAGACATATTCAAATGCATCACAGTACTCACCCCCATGATCTGGCCACAGCTTTCACACTTTCTGTGAAAGAAAATTGATAAACTGTATAAGTTGGCCATAGATCTCAAAACCTTAGAGTACCTCCCACAACCGTATGCTTCAGACCAAGTTGCTTTTGGATACAAAGTCTCTCACACACACCAATCCACCACACACACACACGCCCTCCTAAAAGTACACTAGCAGTACTTACAATTCTGTTTTGAGATTCTGATGAAGATCTAATCTGAAATGATGCCACCTTGACAGAAACCCCACTACTACCCATCTGTCGCAGTCTGCGCTTTCTTTTTCAGCCAGATACATTATTTATAATTAAGTCTTCGGTAACTGTGATGAAATAGGACTAGAATTGGTCTACCATTTCTGCTTAGTTTTCCTTAGAACATAGTTTTAAAAACTGATTCTCATCCCCTGAAAAGATTAAATATCATAGATATAATAGACATGAAGTGTTCCTCAAGAAGTTTCAAGCACTCTCTAGAAAGTACTATTTTTTTAAAATGTCCACTGCTTTATAAAAACAAGTTGCCAGTGTCAGCCATTTTTTTATCCTAACAGCCAATACATGAGGGGTGCGTCTATACTGGCAAGATTTTGCACAAAAGTAGCTGCTTTTGCGGAAAATCTTGCCAGCTGTCTACACTGGCCGCTTGAATTTGCGCAAGAGCACTGACGTTTTAATGTAAGAATTCAGTGCTTCTTTCACAAATACTTTGACGCTCCCACTCAGGGATAAGCCCTCTTGCGCAAGAATACTTGTGCAAGAGGGCCAGTGTAGACCGGCACCTTAATTTTTTGCGCAAAAAAGCCCGATGGCTAAAATGATCATCGGAGCTTTCTTGCGCAAAAGCACGTCTATACTGGGCATGGATGCTTTTGTGCAAAAGCACTTTTTGTGCAAAAGCATCCGTGCCAATCTAGATGCTCTTTTGCGGAAATAATTTTAACGGAAAAACTTTTCCATTAAAAGTATTTCTGCAAAATCATGCCAGTCTAGATGCAGCTGAGGTGTTTCACTAGGCAAGAGAAACAATTATATATTTGATTCTGTCTGGTCATGGTAGCAGCCACCGTACGTACTTTCGAGGAAGTATTCCTTTACTGTTTCCTGTATCACTATTCACTAACCAGGTAAAAACAAAAACAAAACCTGATCGGTTATGACTAAGAGTCTATTTTTGCCCTTTTTGCAAAACAACAACAGTGTTAATCAGGTTAATTCAATCATCCAAACCAAAATGGTTCATGCTTTCCTGCCAAATCAACCAACCACAGCAAAATCTGTTATCAGTGATTGCTCAGCTTCCAGTCGAAAACATTGAAGCCACACAGTCCCAAAACTTCCCCCAAAATAACCTTAAACTTACTCTTAGATGGCAAGACTGAAGCATAGGAAACAACCTCATCAAAGGGTATTTGGGATGCAGTATTTGTACAGAACAAATACATGGTAACAGATTTAGCAGAGGGAACAAGAGACAACAGTTCTCTTACAATACTCTGAGCTAGATATTAGGGATTATTTGGTATGAAATGTCCCTGTCAAAGAGGTATCATAACCAAAACTTATTTAGGCCTTTCTGATTGTTTAACTGGAAGGGCAGGAGGTGGGAGAGAAGAGAATCATTTATGAAACTGGTTCATCAGTGTTTAAAGCTTTCAAGCTCTATCGGTGGAGGGGGTAAGGGCTGCAACAACTTATTTACACAATTATCTAAATACGATTAAACAGCTGATGGACAAATATTAAACTAGAAAATGTATAGTCATTTCAGCTTAATGTAATCCTCTTTCTGTAAACACCCAAGATGATTTTTTTTCAACCAGAACAGTCCTGACATCTCATAAGCCTAAGGGTGAATAGCAAGAGATTGTTTTTGATAGTTATAAATATTCAAAAGACATGCAGACCATCTGCTTTCATAATACAGGTAAAGCAAGACTGAAATGGTGACTGCTGTATAAAAATGGTTCTTTTAACAAAGTCTTCTTCTCCTCGCAAACTATAAAGACAGATGTCAAAAACTGTTTATACAGGGTAATCAGGAGCGTGCAAAATGTAATACTCCTTTTACACACAGTGCTTGCTAAAGAGATTTTTTTTCTTTTTCTTCCCATCTGTGTGTTGCAACACATTTCTACAAGTTAAAAACATTTTTTCAAACAGAGATCTCATGAATACCCAAAAACATGCTATCTGGTTTCTGAATGCTAATTATTTTCAACCAAGGAATCTGATTTTTTCTATAGGAAGGAATGTATGCTTTTGAAATGGAGTACTATAGTGATAGCAGACATTGCACACTGAACATTAAAACAAGTTCAATTCTGCACTTTTTCGACACTGGCTATTTTCAACAACCTTGTCTTGCATGTAATCTGCATCTGTTAAATTTGGTTTGCCATAAATGGAACACATTTATTCTCTCCCTTTTCAATGGAATTTTATTTATGTTTTGCCATTTATCAAGCTCTTCAATATAAAGCCTTATAACAATGTAATGATTTTTGTCAAGTGGAAAGTAAAAGATATATCTGCCAAGCAGAATATGAATAGTACTGCCCATAAACCCCTACAGTCAATTTTCAGAATTGAAACACTAATCTTGACAGTAACCTTTTAATGTATTATATTAATGGTACAGAAGCGTTAAGCACCTTTTTTTATAATTCTCAATAAAACGAACATTGACTGAACAATCTGTCAAAGTACTGGCTCCAATTTTTTTTTTAAATTCAACTTTTAGAGTTCTATCTATTTTCGCTTCCATAAATTCACCACTTTAGATCTCTAGATATTTGGCAAGGAAAGATACTTCCTATTGTCACTATAATCTGCCTAACAAATATTCAAACTGTGAATCTCCATTTCAGTACTTAGATAACGTTTAAATGGTGCTGAATTTAAGAACAGAGTATAGCTCTGGATATGGGAGAGGTATTAAAGAGGAGGTACTATGCATATCTCAATATGTGCTTTACCCAAAGGAACAAAAGCCATCAACAGGGGATAACAATAAGGAAGTTTAAGATCATGTTTACATATTACTTAATGAATACAACAATTGTGCATCTAGGCCCAATCATGTAAATACATTATCAGAAATAGTCCTTGGCTCCAAGATCTATCACATCATTTGAGATTATGCTATTCCACACACTTGGGAAGGTGCAACTTGGTGCCTGATGTACTGACATCCAGATAATAATTCTGTCTCTTTAAAATTAGTTTTACAACTGCAAAACATCCATACACCATAAGTTGTTTTTAGGACATGGACATGTTAAAATGGGCTGGGTTAACAGACACATGCACCCCCCCTTAGATTCTTTAGTACCTTGAAATATAAGTGACACAGGGGTTTGCTTTGTCATTCCCTCTATAAATATGTTGAAGAAAAAAAATAGATGGACAGAGATACATTCCTGATGGTGAGAAACCTGTCCGTGCCTTTGGCAGTGCATATGGATGAAGATTTGACTCCTGTACTGTTGCCAAAGTCATGAAAACTACAGTGATCTGTAGGACTAGTGCTGGCCATATAAATAAAAAATTGCATAAAGGCGGTCCTAAAAATTATCAAATGAGGTTTTAAAAAAAATAAAGTACCACCTTTGCCTTCTGCATCCCTTCCTACATCATACAAGTAATTTAATTTAGATTAGCTCCTCCCCCTTTCCCATTGCTGCTAAAGGCTGTCTTATTACAGAGAGAATGGAAAATTACCTCCATTATTAGTAGGTTGTGGCAGTCCTTGTTTTTAGTCAAGTAATCTGAAGTGTAGTTTCCATTCTAAGAATTAACTACAGATTCTTGTACTGCTGTCTTCTTGCAATGTGAAGATTGGAAATTTAAATGACAGAGAAGCCATCTCCCCTTCTCCTAATGGATATAAATAAAGCCGAGGGAAAAAAAAAGTCTGCTTTCCAAGATACCAGCCTCATATCCACAGAGGCTAAAGGTTCAAAAATAAAAATAGAGGGGTGGAAGGAAATGCTAGTTCACAGATAATGGGAATACTGAAAATGGCAGAAATCCAAAGGACACCAACATTTTTTAAAGAAAATGGTGATTTTTGTCATCTTATTTTGGGGATCCTAGTTGGGCACCCCAAAATAATTGACTTTCAGAAAGGAGCAAGCACCACCCTTTGAAAATCATCCCTTCCCCTTTAAAATGTTTCAAGTTGGGCACCCATACTCTGAGATACCAAAATATCAAGAGTTAATCTTAAAATTACTGCCCACTACCTAAAGTATTAGGGCTCCAAATAGCAAAGGCTTGAATTTTAAGCATCCTGCTGACTAGACTCTTCCTGAAGTCAAGCTGGATAAAAATCTAAAAAATGACTAAAATAGTGGCAATAGAAGACAGGTTCCTAGCTTTATCTTACTGAATGAAAATGGCCTTGGGTATTTAGAAGTAGAGTCTGTTTCATATGAGAAGACTTAACTTCAGTGTTCACCTTCCAGTAACTTCAACTTTTGAGTTTCTGGGCTGGCTTCCAGCAGCGCAACCCATGAAAGGAGCATATGACTAGGGAAAGGGGCTTGAGCTACTATTTATTTCCAATCAGGAACCCTGGTTTTCAAATGCCACTCTGCCTCAATTAAGATTAAATGTGTTGTTTGTCTGCATAGTGCTCTCAGGTCTTCAGAAATGAGAGAAGAAGAAGAAGAAAAAAAGAGGGAACAAACTGAAAACTCTGGGTTATGGATACTGAAAACACATCTATTGCTAGAGCTAGAAGACACTGGTATAAATGGAAGGCTTGGGGCATCTGGTTTCCACAACAAAAAGCTGTCCATAGAATTTCACCTATCGACTTTGGAATCTTCCCCAACAACTCACCATTAAACTACAGATTTCCACAAAGACATATAATTGTAATTTTAAGACTTCAAGAGCGGGTAAATTTGTAACATCATCTCTTGATAATCTGCTCCACTGGTTAACTACCCTTAAAAACTTGTCTTATTTCCCAGTTTGAATTTAGTTGGTTGGAAAAAAGAAAAGGCCACTAATATGCTATCATTGCCATATGAAGTTTCAGGGGCTGAGTGTAAGTTACCTCTTAACCTTCTCTCTTCAAAAATCAAAATAGATGCATTAAGAGACTAAAAGGAGTTAATCTAAGACGTGTTTACCAGACCACCAATCCTTTTTACAGCTCTACTCTCAACTACTTCCAATTTTTCATGCCCTTTTAAAAGTATGCACATCAGAGGTGCGTGCAATATTCCAGGAGAGGTCTAACTGATACCATATAAAATGAGAATATCAGCTCCTTACTCCTGCAAGATACTTGTATGTTGATAGATCCAAGCTGTGAAAGCAGGGACTGCTGAGTGTGTCTAAAATGGGGCCACATTTCCCTTCAGCACCTCTTGGGACCCAAAACTGAATGGGAGACACTCACCCATTCTCTGAGGGCACTCAGAGCCAAATGGTTGCTTCTCCCTGCCACCAGGCCTTGCAGAAAAACTGGGAGGAGGAACCAGCCACCCAAAGGAGTTGTAGAAGCAACTGCAGAAGCAGGGACCTTTGGACATTCAGAGAAGTTTCAGCAGGACTTTCTCTGCCTTGTCCTGATTGGCTATTTCCTCCCAAATCTCCCTTTCTCTCTCTCAACTTCTCTTCTGATCTGCCTTTATACTCTCTTCCCCACTGTGCTGTTTCTGCCCACCTTTCCCTTCAATGTTCCCTCTCCCTTCAACTTTCTTTCCATTTACCTTGTCTTCTCCTAACTAGATCCAATTTTGGATCATGTCACTATCACATAGTTGACTCTGCTTGTGGCTTACAAACCTTTCTTTCTCGATCCTGTGTGTCCGACATCTTTAATTTTCTCTGTAGCAGGTATCATCTATAATTCTGTATTGGTACAGTGCCTAAAACAATAAGGAACCCTCTCATGACTTGGGGTTTATTGCCATGACCCATGGTAAACTTTATTATTATTAATTATGTTAGAGCGATAAGGTGTGTCAGAAAATATCTTCTGCTAGAAGAACAAGCTTCCAACTGCATGCGGAGCTATTCAAATCTCTTCTTTACTTAAGCTTGAAAGCGTGTTGCTTTCATGAATAGAAGATGTCCAATAAAAGACACTCTCGCCCTCAACTTGCCCCTCTGATATCCAGGAAGCAATATGGCTACAATACTGCATAAAATAATTAAGTTAGGCTTTTTGCCACAGCACTACATTAGGAGCTTGTGTTCAGTTTAGCGATAATGACCCCAAATCAAACAATACCCCATTCAAGTATGTATATTTAGCTCTATTAAGGAAACATGGAAGAATAAAGTCCACTTGGGCAGAAAGGGCAGAGTTAAAGTGCGCCAGTTACAAGGGATCTTTCCCATCTGTGTTACTGGCTTTAGTGATGAAAGTTTTCACAAAAAGTTCACCTAGTCTGGAAAAACAAAACCAGACAGGACACAGGAAACATTGAGACACACCTCATTGTTTTTTGATAACCACTTGCCAGAGTGACATGCATATTGATCAACTGTTGATTCCAAAAGTCCCATGGCTCTGCAGCAACAATTACTTCCTAGAGAGAATCTACTATTTTAATTCCTTGAATACCCTTTTAACAGACAGTGTGGCTACATCTACACTGGCCCCTTCTCCGGAACAGGCATGCTAATTTACAACTCTGGAATAGGGAAATCCGTGGGGGATTTAAATAAACATGGCCGCCGCTTTTTTTCCCGGCTTGGGGAAAAGCCGGAAAAGAGCGTCTAGACTGGCGCGATCCTCCGGAATAAAGCCCTTTTCCGGAGGATCTCTTATTCCTACTTGCAAGGTAAGTAAGTAGGAATAAGAGATCCTCCGGAAAAGGGCTTTATTCCGGAGGATCGCGCCAGTCTAGACGCTCTTTTCCGGCTTTTCCCCAAGCCGGAAAAAAGCGGCGGCCATGTTTATTTAAATCCCGCGGGGGATATTTAAATCCCCCGCGGATTTCCCTATTCCAGAGTTGTAAATTAGCATGCCTCTTCCGGAGAAGGGGCCAGTGTAGACGTAGCCTGTGGGTTTCATCATACACTTGGCATCTTTTCTTTTGGATGAACAAAGATTAGGGAATAAGCCCCTGACAACTTTTGGAGTCCTCAGTACTGCAAAATATATTTGAGTTTATTGGAAGGGGCATTCAGAGAACATCCATGAGAACAGAGCTGTGTTTAGGCCATCTACTTTTAGAGAATATTTTGATACGTGGGAAAACAGTTTTGGAGAGGGAGATAGAATTTTGAACATTAGACCTTTACACGATACACTTTTCCATGCTAAGCACTAGTCAAGCTGAGAGAGTGCTTTATTCCTCCTTGACCCAGAATAGATGTTAGTAGTAAGGGTCTTAGCAGAAGTTTCACACTCTCATCACGGAGTACATTTTTCCTGTTGATAATCTCTTTTAGAGCTACCAAATCTTTAAGAGATGGATCCTTTTTAGCAAGCTACGCCACATCAAGATCACAGAAAAGAAATAACTTTGCAAGCTTGTAAATGTTTTGAGGCTCTGGGTATATTATGTTTAGCGTATTCTCTAAACTCCCATACATGGTGGAGACCTTTTATATCTTCTCACCCTTGGGGAACACAGATTTCTTTAGATTGTTTATTCTAAGAATTGGAGGAAGACAGGTCTCAGGCTGCTGGCAGGTGTTTGAGGTTTGATTACAGTTCTCAGGACTAAAAAACCTGTCTTCAGATCAATGTTGCAAGGCATCAAAGGAATTTGATACTATTTTTTTCCTACAGAGGAGTCATGCAAGGAAGTAGATGGAGACCTCACCTTTCCCTAATATGTATTTTGAGGAGTCCAAGAGGGAAGAAAAGAGGAAACTACACATCCCTTTTTATTTAAAAAAAAATAAGCTTTATAAAAGAGGTTTTGTAGATATCAGAACCTTTAAAAAAAAAAAACCTCTCTCACCCTCTCAAATAATCTTCAGTGTGCATTCAAGTCAGAGTTGAAATCAATCTGACAAGGAAGGAAGTATTTGGTCTGTCAAAATCAGAGTGCTTATCTCTCTATGTAGCCACTCAAGAATTGGGTCTCACTGTGCTTTCATTCCTGTCAGGTGTAAAGGATTATTATGAGTCCAATTCTTCTTTTTTTTTTCTCCACGAGACTGTCAACAATGCATACCAGCACAGCACTCTGCATGAGGACCAGAATATGCTGTTAATACACTTGAGTCACTTCTATATGCTGGGAACATTTTATAGGGGGGGAAAAATTATATCAAACATTTGTGACAACTCCCCTTCTTCCCCCAGCCATGTTTACCTGTAGTCAGGGCAAAATGGACATGGTTATGGCAGCATGATGAAAAAAACCCATGTGATAAGTCAGATTAATTTTGTCCACTTGCCTTTTGAAGAGGACTTAAGTTGTCAGCCCAGATAAGAGTTTTTTAATGGACAGAAATAAAGCTTTATTTGAATTCCTTAAACTGACAAGTCACAATACACTAATTCATTACTGAATTTGGAAAAATACTTTATCACTCGCAACTACTAAGGGTACGCAACATAGAGGACGAAACTGGTATTAGTGTAGAATATGGAACTGACCTGCACTAACAAAGCTGTGAGTTGAAGAACATGTAAGTCATATATCTGTGCAATACCTTGCTCTAATCAGTGCTATCTTGTTTTTATTTAAAAAAAAAAAAAAGCCAAGGGACATATACATTAAGTTAAGGGAGTAACTGTTGACTAACATAACTGTATCAGAGACCATATATTTCTTCATTGTTAATGAAATTCAGTTAAAAGTGGAGGAAGTGAGAAAGAAAATACTGTTAGTAATGTGTTTTACATAAGAACACAATATAGAAAGGGAAGTGCAATTAAATCTTAATGTGGACTTTTTTATTTTTAGTTTATCATCTGGTTTACATTTTGAGCGCCTTCACAGACAGTAAATTATGCTGGCATTTCTTAGGGAATAACTGCCATGTTAATTTTGTTTAATAAAATAACTGACATAGAAAAGGGGAGAAACAAGCAAGAAGAGACACCCAACCCCCACTCCTTATCTTTAGCTAAGTATTCAAATGCTTTCTATAAGAATTGTCCGTGGTCCAACTCCAGCACCATGTAATAACACAATACATTACAACACAATACAATACAATCTTGGATTTCTGTAGCGCCCTTCATGCAAGCATCCCAGGGTGCTTTACAATCATTATGAGTTAAAATTAAAACTGGAGCACATACAATTCCTAATAGAATCATTTTAAGAATGCTAAACAGAACAAATAACTTTTAAGTCTAGATTTAAAAGTCCCAACTGTCAGAGCGTTCCTTACTTCAATTGGCAATGAGTTCCAAAGCTAGAGAGCAAAGCGACTAAAGGCTCTCTTATGTTATGTTAAAGGATCTCTGATGTTGTTTATACTCTTATAGTACTCACAAGCAACCAGTTTCCAATAAAAGAAAAATTGTATGTGTTATTTTCAAATCTTGTTTTAAAAGAAAGCTGGGGGAGTAGCTGGGGAATAACCTTCTAGTGAAAGTTAAGAAAAATCAGGGTTCATATTCAGACACTTCTATAGACACAATATGCTTAAGTGGTGCATTAAGAAACGGCACAAGAAAGCATTTATAATAAAATGCAGTTCTTGAGCAGTATATTATTTACTGTCACTAAATATGCTACAAAGATATGTATATGTGACACTTTAAAACAATAGTTATTGTACATGGCCTCCGTCAAGACTCTCATTGAAGTGAAAGTGAAATAAACTGAGTTCAGTTTTCTAATATATATACACAAGACATCTTCCCCGCCCCGCCCCCCCCCCCGAAATTAGCAGTGTTCCTTGTTTTACTCCTTCCACTTCCCTAAAACTTCACAGCCATATTATGCAGACATCCTTCACACGGGTACAGGCTGAAAACCACATAAATATAGATCAGAATTGGCCACTACTTGAAGAATGGGAAGAAGCACAGAAACAATATCACATGCCAACAAGCCATAGAACTTTTCCTCGGAGATTAGTAGAACCCCGCAAATCCATGCATAGCTGCTTTATATCCTTGGTACCCACATCCAAGGATGTAGATGCAGATATCTGCATCTCATTTTTGTGGATATGGATGCAAATTATGTATCCGTGCAGGGCTCTGCAATGTTAGGGTGAAAGGTGAGTAAAAGGCTGCTGCCTACAACTATTTATCAGCATTTATCTTTTGTGAATCAATAGTGTGAAGTGTCATGTATTACCCTTGCATGAACACACCCTTCCAAGATAGGAGTCCCTATACCAATGTGGAAGCAGATGCACATGGGGATCCCAGACAGAAGGTCCCTTCATCACTATACTAACGGGACCCTTTTATATCAGAGCCTACATTAATTTGATAAGGGACATTGCTGTCCCCAGTCAGTCAACCCAGGTACAGAAATGGACTTCTAGGCAACTTCATAACTTTTCTTTCTGAGAAGGATGATTTGACCCTTAATTACAATGTTTCAGATATGAATATGTTTCTACCTCTTCACAGCAATTCTATTTTCTTTCTATTAAAATTTTAAACTCAAAGGAAATTGTTTTATGTTGCGCACAGAAACATCTATGCATATTGTAAATATTCAAAAACAAACATTAAATCAATGTGGAGTCTGATTTAAACTAAAAAAAAAAAAAAAAAAACCATAGAAACACTTTGTCCTTAGGGCCCCTAATTACCTTGTTTAGTCCCAAGACTGGATCTTCATTTCAAAATGATCATTCCCTTTTGCATCCAGTCAATGCATGTTGCCTCCTCTACAGCCTGCAAAGTGGAGGTCTGACAGGAGGCAAATAGAGGTGATTGGCAATAGGGCTGAGGGAGATGGATTTACAGTCCAAGCAAAATGCTGCATGTCATGCTCTAAGACTATGTCCATACTGCAGGTATTTGTTGGCAGAGTGTATGCTAATGAAGCGCTCATTAGCATTTGTCGTGCTGTTATTTGCATATCTCTGCTGATGCTTTTTGCGGAAGAGGTTTTTGCGCAAAAACAAGCTGTGTAGAAAGGTCTGTTTTGCGCAAAACCCACCTTTTGCGCAAGATCTCTTATGCCTCATAAAAGGAGGTATACAGGATCTTGCGCAGAAGTTTTTTTTTGCGCAAGATGGACTGATATGCGCTGCTTGTTTTTGTGCAAAAACCTCTTGCGCAAAAAGCATCAGCAGAGATATGCAAATGACAGCGCAACAAATGCTAATGAGCGTGTCATTAGCATACTCTCTGCCGACAAATACCTGCAGTGTAGACGTAGCCATATTGCCCCGTGCACACCCTCCTGACTTGGTTTTGATATCTAGAGCACATGAATGCAGTCCAGAAGTCTATACGTAGGAGCTAGAGTGCTATATGCAGCCTGTGGTTGGAGTGGTTAATTCCCCAACCCCTTCACATTTTTCACAGCTTGTCTCCTCTCAGACACTCACCATGCTGTTTGTGCACGTGACAAAGGGATAGCGAATACACTACTCGCTCCCCTCTCCCCATGGGCTTATTGGCTGTATTTGCTGGACCAGCGTGGTTGTGAATAATGCACACATTTTACGTAAGTGCATATGTGCATGTGCACGCGCGCGCGTGTGCCTAGAAAATTAGTAGATTTAAGCCTGGATTATGTACATATCAGGAGGATTATGGAAAATTAGGGATGGTCAGCATCTGACAGATCCTTCGCCTCTCTGCAAAATGTTGTCACAAGGTGTGCCACTGATAGAGGCTTCTGTCCCACTGACATTTGCCCTCTATAACTAGATTAAGAGCAGTACCCATTTCACCTAAGCTACTGTACATACAACCTAGTATTTGCACTGTTTCTGTATCAGTATTGGTCCCAGGATATTACAGAGTCAAGGCAAGTGAGGTAATAGCTTGAAAGCTTGTCTTCTATCAACAGATGTTGGTCCAATAAAAGCTAACCGAGTTGCTCTTTAACTTTCAGACATTACTGTCCTTGAAGCTAAAGGCTCTGTATCCCATTAAAAATATCCAGGCCATAGAGATGACAGAAAAGATATAAAAAACAATAAAACTATTTAGCAATGTTAAACAACTCCCACCCCATAAACCAGATACCAAGTCAGAGTATATACTTAAGAAGTATAAAAACACAAAATGTTTTAAGTCAGTTTTTCTTTCACTAACCTGCCAAAATCTGAGTCCAGGCCCTCAAGGTTTTTGTTTCATATGCAATAATCAAGGACATCTTTAAAATCTAGAGCAATGTAAAGAACATAGCTCTCTGTTCTGTTTTAGATGCTAGCGATACCATAAACAGTTGCAAAAGAAACAGAAATCTGAAGAACTGAGCTCAGATTTACGCAGATAAAGTTAAAAAGGAGGAATCCATCTTTCAGTTCATTATTGAAAATAATATTAGTTTACACAAACAAGCATTATGGTCAACCCAAATCCTGGTCCCACTGAAGTCAGAAGCTAAACTTCCCATAGGTTCACTGGATCAGGATATTGTGGTTAATTATTTGCAAAGTTTCTCAGCATTTTAAAACAAAACATTACCTGTTCATTTTTAGTTTAATAAAAAGGGGGACCTTTTAATGCCTATTATTTACTGAGATGGATAGAACATCTACTAGTTTTTAAGATACTTAATTCCTGCGCCCACCGAACACAAGATCTTCATAGCTATACAATTACTTGGCATTTTAGTAGCTGGATATTATTAGGCAACATTCTGCTGCCAGATATTTGAGTAAAAGAACTCTTAAGGAAGAGCTGCTTAACTGTCTTGGTCTTCCTAAATGAAAAACGAATCTACTTCCTTTCTTCCTCCACTTCCCAGCCTCTGCAGCAGCTGGATTCCATTGCTCCAGCCACTTCAATAGAGAGGGGGACAGAACTCACTCTCTACTACTCTCCCACACACCCCTTGTCTACTGCAGGGAGTGACACAAGATCCCTGAAGATACCTGGGTGAATCTGGAAGCGAATTATTGGATGTCCCTCGGAAGGCTGAGATAAAAGGGAGAGGATCAGCTAGCCAAAGCCTGAAACTGTCAGATGTTGAGACTGAGGTGATATCAGCCAGAAAACCATAAATTATATGTTGCCCAGAGAACTCCTACATTCTGATTGTAACTGAGAACAGTCATTTCCCTCCAAAAGTGAGGAACTGTAAACATTTTGTGATACTACATATTTGGGCTTAGAATAAACATGAAAGAGAAAGCAGTCTAATACACTGGTATTTTGTGGAAAACCAGAGTTCTGAAGTGGGCAGGATATAGGCATATGCTAATCTCAGTAAAGACTATTTAATGCTGGTGAAAGAAACATCTCCTAATCACTTCAGTCCCAGATCCTGCAAAATGATTTGAGTAGGCAAACCCTGGCACTAGGCAAGAACCTCTCTAACCCTGCATGGGCCCACATGCAACAGTTGGCAGGTTCAGGGTTTGACATTTGAACAAAAGGGAAATGTGATTTTATATGCACACTGTGTTTGTGTGAAGTATATACAATACAGTGATACAGTAGAAAGGTTTGATCAAAATGCATTTGCAACAACTACATTAATTCCAGCTATTAAAATGCTATGTACCATTTTGCATGCGCCGCATATTTTATGAAAATATAACTTTGGAAATGCTTCTGAATGTGTGCACATTTGTTTTTACTTTGTTTCCTATCACCTAATAAGTCAGTTCCAGAAGAGAAACTAGAAAGGTTTCTATGAAAAAGGGCAGGGGGAAGGGAGGGAAGAAGCCAAACTCACTCCACTGATATGTAAATAATACAAGTCCTAAATAATATTAATTTGCATAAAAATATGACATATGAAGAGATCCCAGATGTTTCTAGAGCTAAAAGCAAATACTGCTTGTTCACTACAGAAGTGGGAATCTCCCCCTTTTTTAATTATATAAAGCTCCTTTACTAAATCCCTGAAAGGTTGAGAGATATCAAGCATTAACTCTGATACTGATAGCAGAACTGATATTGCTTATCCTGATCCGTAGGCCAGTGTAATCTGACAGTCTGGGAAGAGAAATTCCATGTTCGCAGAAGAAAGAAGCCCTCATTTTCCTCAACTATTTTTATGGCAGGTTCGTATAACATAATTCACAAGGGCAGCAGCTGGTGGCTATCTGAATTGTTTCAGAGGCTTGAAATGCTAGTAGTAGTCCGAGAGGAAACTGATAAGTTGGCAGGGCTCAGGTGAAGTGCTTGGCGGGCGTGACAACAGCCAAGCACTTCGTATAACCACACACACCCATTGCAACAATGGCCATGTGACAAACACATTTTCAAGATCATGTTCAAATACTCATTATAAACACCTCTGTGGGTAGGAAATTAGTTATCCTCATCACACAAAAGGGAAACTAAATGCAAGTCATATGCCCATCAATATGCAATGAGAACTATGGAGAGAACTCAGGAGCCCCTGTTTCGCAGCCTTAGGGCATGACTCAGGCCAACAGTTCATGTTGCCACTCTAACAGATCAGCTTATCTAAGAAAAAAAGTTGGGGGTAGTGAGCAAAAAATTATGAAAGCCTGGTGAGTAAAACATGAAAAGTTTCTTGCATGGCATGAACATATTCTGCTAGTCTATGGTAGTGTTTCTCAACCAGTGGTATGAGTACCCTTAGGGGTACTCGAGAGAAGTCTGGGGGGAGAAGAGGGTACATCAACAACTGAAATTTGGAGAAAACTGAATTTTTGTTTTAAGTTTTACAGCGCTTTATTATTTTCGTAATTTTTACACCCAAAAATTTCAACACCCACCCAGCTACGATTAAGTTGTTTTAAACAAATGTGTTGCAATGGTAGAAAAAAGTTCTGTGTATCTGAAAACTGTAGGTACTGGGGGTACTTTTTTTTAAGGGTTACTTTATTTAAAAAAAAAGATTGAGAAACACTGGTCTATGGCAAGTGAGAAAGAAGATAGGTGAGCTAACATCTACTGAGCTAGCTTCTGTTAGTGAGATTAGCTTTCGAGCTTACATAGAGCTCTTCAATCTTGTCAATCTTACTAACAAAAGCTGGTCCAATTAAAAAAAAAAGTAGTGGTGTTAGTCCCAGAATATTAGAAAAACAGGGTGTGGGAGGTACAACTTTGTATAGTCGGATTTGGCCAAACTTACTGGCCCTCTGAGTTGCTACAATAATCTTCAGCAGTTCAGACGCAGGAGCATACTCGCTACTGCTGAAGCCCTGAGGCCCTGCAGGGCTTATACCCTGAAGCCTTCTTTCCTGCTGAAATGCCTATCTCACTATATCCACCTGCAATCTAGAAGCGTGTCCTCATTCCCAGGATGCTAGGCAGAGTATGGGGGAGGGGAGCACAGAGGGCTTGTGAGCCATGCTGCAGTGGTATAAGACCTGCCTGTAGCTTACAAGTCACAATATAGTCTATGGTAATGACATTCACGAACCTAGGGAACTGAACGCAAATACCCAGTGGCTTAAAATTCACCATCTGAAGTTAGTAGCTGTTCTTTTTGCTTGCCTGCTTATGGCCAGATTTTGAGAACTATCTCTGATCTCTTAAGTATTTAATTGAATAGTAATTTAGGTTCAAGATCCTATCCACCCACAAAACATGATTTATGTCAATGAAAATTCCTTACAATCAAGGCCAGTATAGTAAGTGAAACTTGGCCTCCTTGGAAGAGTGGGAAATCAGGAGTAAGTCACAACATTCTCAAAGCAAGATAGTGACAGTAACTTTGAAACAGATATGCATTCCGTCCTTTTCACCAAAACAACAGTGTCACTATGTCATTTTGTGGTAGAAAATGCAGGAAAAAGGTACGAAGAAACATGAGGGCAACTCTTCATCCCTAGATGCCCTCAGTTATAGCAAATGATCAAGCAAATCCATGGCAAAGTAGAAAAGATAATAAAAAGAGGAAAAAGAATCAAGAAATAGAGCCTAATAACTTGGGGGTAAAACTGCATCACAAGCACAGCTTATATTTGACTTCAGATTATCAACCGTCCATAACGACGTCAGCATTTTCTAAGAAATATAGTTGGTTAAGGGTTTTTTGCAGCAAAGAACAGTTTGCATTCTGAATGAAATTATGTACAAATACTCAAGATTGACTGACTGAAGTAAACAGCTTTTAGTTAAGGACATCACTCTCTGAAGCTTTCAATTCTCAAATTGTACATTGGCAATGCTGTATATTCACATCTTACATAGTATATGAAAAAAGCTTCCATGCCTATACAAAATGTGTCTTGGCAAGGACAGCTTGACAGACAAAATCTGATTATTTTTGAGTTATTTTTGTTTTAATAAACTAGATGATTGTGTTAAAAAGCTATAATTAGCTGTCTATATGGTTGTTTGCTTTGATGCCACAGACATCTCCACTATGCCAGAGTAAGCATATAGTGGGAAGATACCTCTGCATTGTTCACATGGAGCTGATCCCAGGGGAGAGGAGGTTTCTAAGCTTTTTTACACTCTTCTTTCTTATCTCCAGACTGCAAACACATCAGTTTTGAAGCACTCCCAATTTCAATTGATTTAAGAAACAGTGAATGTCCAATGTTGCTCATAAACCAGTGTTTCCTACATAAGGAAGTAATATACAATTCATTATACCAGTCTGAATGTTTAACCATTTCTAGACAATTTAAGGGGAAATGAGCAGGTCAAAGATTTAGGTACCAAGAGTCTGATTCAAAACTTACTCAAAAGGAATGGAAAATTTACATGGAATTTTAAAAGGACTGATTCAAAGTCCATCACAGCTCATTTTTACAAGACTCAAAACTATATATTTATATTTTTAAACCTTATAATGGAATCAATTTTTTAAAACAAAAAAGAAACCTGCTTGTTTTCAATCTTTGTAACTAAATGTTACAACACTGGGCTACATCAAAAGGTAATGAAAGCAAAATCTGCAATAAAATGAAACCAAGAGCAGACATCTCTTTCTCCAAGCTGAAAGAAATGCAAACAGTAAATAATGATCAGGAGGAAAGTTAGGGTTTCGCAATTCTTTATTTTAATAATTCCATTTGTCATTGTTTAGGACCTTTGAATGTGATGTTTTACCTGACATTACTCTTCTAAATCATTGTTACTCAGAGGACACTGAATTTGCTACATTTAGTTGAAGGAAGTATTTATAGTATCCTCCCCAAAAATGTTACGATGTATTTCCTTTTATGTCTACTTTACTTCATATTATATTATTGTATCACACACGGACAAGTTGCAATAAAAATGTTCCAAAATGTAAATTAAATATTCTGTCTCCAGACAATCTTCTTTGCTTTCCATCAGTATCAAATTAAAATATAAAGCTGGTGAACCAAAGTAGAGCGAATCCTAAATTATCTGCAGTTTCTATGAGCCAGCAGTGCAAGAGCTTGCACGCTTGTATAGTAGGTACGTAAAAGATAGCTTTGCAAACATATTACTAGAATGGTTTGCAACCAGTGAAGATAATTTTGATTATTTCCACTCCAAAAATTCCTATATCGGAGCCACATCATTGAAGACAATGTTACTATAGGAAAAAAGAGTGATGGGAAAACAGTCTTTGCTAATATTCTATATATAGATATCTTGTCTAAATGAATTAAGGGCCCTGTTTCTCAAAAACTCCACAATTCTGAGAAAAGGAAGTAAACACTTTTAAAAACAACCTTTCTTCCTTCCCTCCACCCACATTGACCAATATCTCTGATTTATAAACAGAATTTCTGTCTGAAGTCTCACCTGTAGCACAACAAAATACATTTGAAAATTAAAAGGGAGCAATAAATCTGTTGTTTCCCCCCTCATCACCACCAGACACCGTACAATAAAGACGAATAAATTTTCCTACAAGTCAATTTAAATCAATGGCAAAAGAACAATGCAAAGCAGCTTCAAGGTAAGCAGCAATTCAGTACGTAGTAATGGGTAAATATAAAATGTCATCCTTGTTAAATGTATTTTGATTAGTTCTAATAACAGACTAATTTTTTTTCGTTGTTTGTAACCATCACCACCATACCATCGAAGAGGATTTCTTCCCCTCGCCCATACAGTGAGGCAAACAGACTGCATATGAATTAGCATTTAAAAACTACTATAGGTTATGTAACAAGCATTTAAATTCAGTAGTACTTTTGACAGCAGTAAGTAAAGACCTTTTTAATAACTTCAACACGTGCTTGAAAAAAGTAGTTACATCAAAGCAGTTCAAAAGACTGAAGACAAAAATCAGTAAAAATCCAGTTTAATCTGAGACTATCCTAGTGCATCCAGTGCAGTGAAGAGAGTCACTATTTTCTCTTGGGGAAATGATGAAAGACAATATAAAAGATGAATTCAGCATATTTTAAAAGCTTACAAACTGATCAAATTAATTTTATTTTGTCAGATTCACTTTTCAGATACTACTTGGGACAGTCTATAGAAATCTCAAATTAGTGTTGCCTACAGTGCTTCATTATTTATTACATGTTATGCTAAGTACCTGTGAAAGGGGACACTCCTTGGCCAATGAACTCTGGTTCATATCCTTCAATAAGTCCTTCAGAGCATTTCTTACTGTTGTGTGAGACCACTGTTCAGGAGGCAAGTCTTCTAGTTTAGGGCAACTATTTGAGACATAGATTAGAAAAGGGATTATTACAAGATTGCATCCTGCTGCAGAACATTCCTTTAAGACAGACAGATTTCATTTTGCGCATCAAGCAGATGCATCTGGAGATTGCTCTCGGTCTCCTGATTGTTCCGATTAGTTAATTACTTTATACAACACATCTGCTGTATTGATGCATGAATTATACATCAGCTGCATGTGGCGACTATTTTTTCATGTTACTTCTACCTTCCTGCTCTGATGCGCTTGGTAAAACAATTTAAGGTGTAATGCTTTCTCACAACTGATCATGAAAAGCATTAATATATTAACCATTTTTTTCTTTTTTGTTATTGTGAAATTTAAGAACCTAGACAGTAACAATAAGTGTGAGTAAGTCACTCTTTTACAAAATGCACAGATGGTACTGTTCATGATATGCAAAAATATTTTTCTCTTAAGTAAACTTTATGTAAAATGCCTTCTTGTAATGCATCATTTAATTGACTAAAATGTAATATACTTTTAATGAGATATGCAGAGAAAAATCTATGTTTCAGAGCTATATACTTAAAAGTTTTCCAGAGCAATATATTGTAACAAAATTATAGTGACTAAAAGGAATGTAGATAAGCCTTTGAACTTTAAGCACACAGCACAGTGGGAATCAAAAACAAGTGATATTACTAACTGTAACAGTAGACAAATAGTTGTCCATGTCCAAGGACTGGCATGTGTGTGACTCACCTGTGTAACTGGATTTTCAGTGTGACCACATGATATACATCTTGCAGCATATCTGCTACTGTAGCATCAGGGGCATCTGTCACATAGGAGAGTGGAACTGGATTCCACTTTCCAACCTGGATTAGCCCTGTGCCAGACAGAGAAAGTAAATTATTTAAATAAATGTACTTTATCAAACTTTAAACAATACCTGTGATTTTAAGCAGAGCCACGCTCATTTATTTCAAGACAAGCACAAATAAATTGCAAGTCATATCTTCATGCTATGAAATTATATAAATGTAATATAGAAAATTATTTAAAATATCTTCCAAACAAAACTAAATGTGTAGAACCACTTTTAATTAAGTTTCTGACAGTTCAATGAGGCAGTCTTCATACACATTATATAGGATTTTATAAATGGAAAATCTCAGTGCTGAAAAATACCCCACAATTCACAAAACCCATCAGTAACAGAATAAAAGAAACAGAGCTAGATATTTAGTCATAAATGCAAGTTGACTCTCAACAGTCCATCTGCTCAAATATGCTTTACACTTCCTTGTGGATTCTCAGTGGAGCAGATTATTAAGGTCAATAAGCATACTAATGATTCAGTTGAAGTCATTTTTTAAAAATTATAATCTACCTCAACATTCCATGAGCAAAACATATGTTAACTAAATAAAAATACATTAAGCAAAAATTTGAGAGAGACGATCTACAAGGAATAAAACAATGATTACACTGCATCGCTGAAAAAAACCCCTATATTTTCCCCATAAAATAAACAGTACAGTGTAGTAATCATATTTACCTTTTGCTTGGGCAGCAGAGCTATGAGAATATCCAAGTGATAGCAATGCCATTTCAATCAGTTGGTTGAATAGCATGTCCTTCCTTACCAACACAAATTCTGCATGCTCCTCCTTACAGTCATACTCAATGGAATTTTCATAATGTTCCACTACACAAAAAACTGGAAGCATAGTTCCTATTTAAAAAGGTAAAATATACAATATTAACTGGTATTATTGTAGGGGTAAGGAAGAAATCTAGTGCTACATGACTAAAAGCCTTGCAAACTTACAAACGAATGTCTAGGGGTATCCTGTATTTGGGAAAAACATCATTCCCCTCCCCCCAAAGAAAGTACTCTAAAATAAATATTATTTCCATAGAAAGTATTAATACAAATATAGCCCTACCACTACTTGATTTGCTACTGAACACAATTACCTGCCTGGAGAAATAAATAATAAGGCTGACAGGGAAAAAAATAAGTTGTTTGTCTCTGTCCTGTCTGATTTGTTGTGAGTAGAATGCAGCGTGAGAACCTAAATACATACTGCAGAGGTCTTCAGAGTAAGCCATCCTATTGGCATTTACATAATTTTGTCCATTAATGGTAAAACTTTTCTAATTGTGCCAAAATATTTAATTACACTGGTTTTAAAAATGTCACCTTTGTCTTTTGTCAAACCTCCATGCTAAAAAATTGTATCAGGAAACAAAGCAAAACTTACTGCTAATTGATGCAGCATTCAGAGTCTGGGTGTAACCAGATCACTACCAAACTGCAATTCCAATACTTGTATTTTTAAGAAACAACAATCATTTTAATCCCGTTTCAAATTTACTAGCAGTTAATACATTTTTGGAACATGTATTTTGCTGTTTCAGGCCATATAATTCTAGTTTTATTATAGATAGGATTTATATGGCCAAAAGTCATTTTCTTGTTTTTATTACTAAAAAAAAAAAATTGTTTTAGTACTTGAAGTTAAATGTTTCCTGCACACCTTTTGCTTAATTCAGTGCAATCTTCTACACCATGACCAGAAGATTATACTGCTGGGAAGAGCCCAGAAACACATACTGCTGGGAAGAAGCAGTCTTCTGGACATGAGAATTCTGGATTTCTTTAAAATTGTATTCATTTTATACAAAAAAGCAGGGTACTACAAAAAGACCTTTGAACTGCAGCCCCCAGCTTGGCTTTGGTGATATCGCATAATAGCAAAACACCTTTTGGCTTGTGACATGCAGAATCAGGATCCTTAATGAGAGGAAGCAAAATGGTTAAAAAGCAGATGCAGAAGAACTAGCTTATGGCAGATTGCCAGAGGGGTATCATTTTTAGTATAAATGATGACAAGGGTTACTTTAACAGGGCACCCAGGATCTCCAATTAGTCCTGCAATGTTAATGCCTCTGCAGCACTGCCCTCTAGACTTATAGAGTACGTCTACACTGCAATTAAACATCCATGGCTGGACCATGTCAGCTGGCTTTCTAACCTGCAAAGGTGCAGAAAAGATACTACAGTTGAAAAACTAATTTATTGCTGATAATATATGCTTTAAAACCCCCTTTGTTCATCTGTACTCCTGCTTGTAACAAAAGATTAAATTTAAAAGATTCCTTTTGAGCATATATATATTTAAACTACATCTACAATAAGCTGCTCACCAGAGAGTCAGTCTCTGGGAAACAAATCCCTTCAGGCTCATTTGGAAAAGCTCACACACTCAGCCCGGTTTGTCCAATAGGCTCAGCATGAAAGACAAGACTAAATGCTTGCCAACATTTATGCAGTTGGAGGGGTGGAGGGAGAGATACAGAGTTGCATGGAGGGGGTTCTGTTTTTGTAGTTAAATGACAGAATAAGACAAGTCAGGAAGACAAGATAAAAAAATAGCACATGTAAATGTAAACTGACAGTTTCTTCATTGGTTTTATCTGAGCTTTGTCGAGATATCCAAAAACATCAAAACAAAAACAAAAACCAAACCCCCCCCCCCCCCACACACACACACACTTCACTTGGGAGTATGTCTTTTCTCTCTCTCACAGTTCAAGTTTTGACCTATCACTACCTGACAAAAATGATCACTGTTAAATACCTAGAGGAAAATAAAGCCTGATGTAAATTTTGCATATGAAATACATAATATTGTTTCAAAAACCAACAAAAGGCAGGGAGTGAAATACTGTATTTGGTTTCTTCATTTTCCCTCTTTCCCCTACCTCTTGTAGTCTAATTTTTGTAGAACTATTACAATAAATACATATGTACTGATATTTCATTGTATGTACAAATGTTGTCCCACAAGTTGCAGCGCTCCTAAAAATGTACTACTGTAAACCATGATAGGACCACTTGACCAGATTTTGAATTAAATTATAGATATCAAAAGGTATATCCTGGAGGTGTGAAACATGTATCATCTGATTACAAATCAAACTGTTAAACCTTCTAGCAACTATTACTAATGTCCTTCTGCTAATGTGAAAAACGCTACGCAGAAGAGTACAATCTTAGCTGGCTGATCACTCTTGCTATTTTTTGGCAAGACATTCAAGTACAGCAACTTTATAACCTTCTAGTATTAAAGGGGAGAGCACTGGTCAGTGCTAAAAATATAACATGAGTTAAACATGAAGGCAGTGTTAGAGCTTTTGCTGAAGGTTTATGAGTCTGTGTAAACAGCACGTCTGCCATAAGGAGTAGTGAAGTCTGTAGAATCCTTGTCTAAAACTGTCCTGGCATTAAAGTTTGCTGTGCAAATATCACATAATACCAGAGACAGCTGAAATCTCCTATTTAGGAATTTATGGAACTTATATGTTTGCAGGCGTCAGAAAGTCCTTTTTATATAGCCCCAGTGCTTCACAGTACAATATTAATGCACTCTGTTTGGAAAGCCATAATAAATTATATTTTTAATGCTCTTACCCTGGCTTTCTTAAGATGCATACATTCTTGGCAAACAATCAATAAATAGGGTAATCATGAGCAGAGGCCAAAGAATTTGCTGAAGTGCTGTTTTTCCATTTTTAATAGATAAAGATCTAACAATACGGACTGCTGTGTCTGTTCATTTCGGGATCAATATATTCTTTGTTTTCGCCAAACCGAGGAAAAAATAAATGATTGTATGATAAATGTTATGCATCAGACACAATGAAATTCCACTGTCTTCTAACTTTATGTGTTTAATGGTCTTGGCTGCATTTTACACTTTGCTTAGCAAATACAAGAAAAATCTGAATTATAAACATATAGTAATTATACTGAGAAAAAGTAGAGGTCATTTTTAAACAAATGCCAAATCACATACAGCATGTTTTAATTTAAATTAGCAAATCTGTAGTATAAAGTCAAAAGATGTTTTGATATAGAAGATTAATATATTATGCAGAATTCTGAAGTATTTTAATACCAACAAAAGCCACACACACACACACACACCAATCAATGATTCTAAACATGCCTTTTCCTTGTGAGAATGTCTAATTACAGCAAACCAACCACTGAAAAATATGACACCCAAGATGTTCATTGTCAATAATGAATTGTACTTAAGAAAATAAACTAAAGATTGACATCATAAATTACTTTTCCAGTGTGATACCTAGTGATTTAAACTCTCTTCTTTAAACAACTTGCAACTGTTAATGAAATACAATTGACCGTTCCAAGCTTTGGACTATCATTAAGAGCAAAGGCAAGAATTGGGTTTTGGGAATTCTGTGCATTTTTTTATTTATTCCAGTGCTGATTAACAGAACAAACGCACTAGAGTTTATTATATTAACTGTCCTTGGTAGAATTCAGTTTATTATATTAACTGAATTTGGTAGAATGAGGGCAACTAATCTTAAGACCTCAACAAAAATAAGACTCCACCCTGGGAATCAAGATGCTCCACCCAAACATGAAGCTTACATTTCCCAAATGTGATTTACATCAGAACTAGGAATAAAATATTTTTAGAATTGTGATTCGGCACTGAAATGTAAATAACATTTGTGAATAGTATGTTTCCACACCTAAATGGCAATGAATCTATTAATAAATTTAATATTTATCTGATGCAGAATTATTAAAAATATTACCTTTTCTAATATTTGTTTTCATCAGGTGTCCAGAGTGTTTTAAAGGCACTCCTTGCATTTTAGTTCCTGTACTTCCAAGTCTTCCTCTTCCTAACGGGCTCCCATTCTGTTCCAAACGCGCAATTTTGGCTGGTGGACCCTTTGGATCGCTTATATTGTTAGACATTTCTGAATGTTCTTTCCCCTGAGTTGCCTCGTTCAAATGATCCATACTCAGTCCCGCCTCTAAAGATCACCTGCCATGATTTAAAAAAAAATGTATATATACACATGTTGTACACGTGTGCGTGTGTGTAGACAGTTAACACATGCACAGAGATACATATGTATGGTAAGCTCAGCCATGAGAAGTAAATTAATATTTTAAAAGAAGACATAAGATGGCTTTAAAGAATATTGACTTTATCCTCAGATAATGTTCCCATTCTCCAAAGACTGAATGATTTGGTAAAAATATATTGAATGTCACCCTCAGAATACTAACACAACTATGTAACCTAGGTAGTAATTTGAATTACTAAGGAGAATTAAATAGGTGGAGGTAGTTACCAAGTTATAGAGTCCAATCTGTCCTCTGGCTACAAACCTCACAAGTTTTGTTGTAAACCATGGAAGCATTTGTTTAAAAAAAACCACTATGAAGTGCTTTCTCTCTGTTAGCAAATAAATGCAAGTACAACAATGAAAAGAAGACTGAAACTTTAGGTAACCATGCAACAGATTTATTAGCAACATGAAATACTGTAAATGTACATCTTCTCCCTAGAAATACAATCTTAATTACCTTATAATTTTGATCAGGTTGGGTTTTGTTTTCTGCATTCTTCCAAGCTGTTTTATATTATGATTTATCAACTTTTGAAAACTTAAAATATGCAGATAATTTTAAAGATAATCAAGTTTTAAATATTAGGTCATAAATGGGGTCTTCTAAAATTCAAAACAAAACAGAGGAGGTATAAACAACTCTCAAATATCACATGCCGAAAGACCACCAATTCCTGTGGAACTCTTTCAAAAACCCTCCAACACAGAGACACCTTTGCCAATGCAAAAGTTGTGCGGATACAGATATTCAAAGTTTAATAAAAAGAAGAGAATTTTTATATCATCAATTTAAAATGGGTATTTTAGCATGTTCTTATTTCTCTTCTAAAAACTTGAAGAAAAAAAATACACATTTCAGCTAAATGACTGGATCATTAAAATCCCTAGTGTAAGACCCAGAGTAAGCTTTAGTGATTTTAGACACACACACGCACACACACCACACACAAATTTATTTTATCACTATAAAACAATTGGTTACTGAAAACAGATACTTATGTGGCAGTGATTTTATTCTGGATTAATATCATAGTTATTTAAGATCTTTTTGCTGACTGAGAAAGCTATGGTCACACTGTCAATTACATTATATAGATAATGTAATCACAAAGAACAGGTGACTACACATTCATTTTATGAACTAGTATTTACATTACTGAGTGCAAACACTAATACTAGGGGAGTCATATTTAGAAAGACTTGCATGAATCTGATAATTGCTACTTTCTTTCAGTTGCCTAGTAATTCAACACATTTTGTACATTTTTCATTGCAAAGCCATTTAGGTCTGGATTTCTTGGGAGACACCATATATTCCAATGATAATTCTGTAAACAATTCCATCGTGTTTGAACACAGACTGATTTGTCCTACTAACCTCCAGTTCTCCCCCCAAAAAACAGAAACCAAAACTCAAACTGGATGTTTACTTGCAACCTTAAGAATGCTGATTGAATAACTGTAAAGTTTAGAAAATAATTGTTATTTATTCTTATGCTGTAGGGTGACATGCTAAGTACTAAAGGTTTACCATATATCGTGGTCTCATCTGTTTTTGGTTAGGAGTCTCATTAAACAATAAATGTGCCTATTTTATCCACTTTTTAAAATTAAGATTACTCTATCATTTCATTAACTGCAGTCTAACCAAAAAGGGCAGACTTCAAATTATGGACATCTACCTATGTTTCCTTACAATACTGCTTTACTATAAGGTTGCTGTTCTGAAACTAGTCTTTCTTGAGAATAAGAGGATTCACTTAAACCCTTACAGAAGAAAATCCCTGTCACTTCTAGCAACTTAAAAAGCAGACCACAACTCCAAAAAAAGGATTCAGTCATCATCAGCAGCGTAGTACTACATCATATACAGTGAATAAAAATGATAGATCATAATTTAATTAGTGTATTGACTGCTACCAAGACACCAAATAGGTCATTCCAATTTGGCCTTAGAATACCCACCCATAGGCTTAATTTAACCACTTAGTCATCTTGTAAAAAGCTTTAAATTACAAAGAAAAATTACATGCACATAAAATACCTAATTTACTCATTTAAACTCCATGCCCAAGGCTAAAGTTCACTGAAATCTCAGTTTGGAATAGTGATGAGCAACAATCAGCATGGCCTGGCCAAAATGACAGCACTAGTAACCATTATCTCTACAGATGGCAGGCAGAGAGTTTATTCAGGTTTCATATTTAGACTTCCTTTACATTAACATTAGCTACAAGTTTCCATCTCAGACATTATATAAAATCACAGTTTCGACATATAGTTTCTAAAAGATCATGGGGCAGACACTCATCAACTAATTTATGAATGAATTCATTATAATAATTCCTATTCCAGAAACAAGGAGTCACCATTACTTTATTTCTTTAACTCCTCATGTATTAGCCCCCTCCCCTTTTCATCAGCCCTCCTCTTCCCTCTCCCCAATAAAACCCCATAATCACATTTAAAGCAGGCTCTGTTCTTATCCATTCCATATATCTGTCACAATCCAGGCCAAGCTTTCACTGTGACCTTTTAAAGAGACAAAGAAGCAAAGTACTATCTAGAAACAGAAACACTGCAGTTTTCTGAGTGAAATTAGCAAAACCAACCCGAAACTCACCACTTCAAAACTTGACAGCATATAAAAAACAAAAACAAAGGAGGTTTCCTTTGCAGCCCGAGCTCTTGAAGAGGAAGAAGTTCAAGACTGATGTTGTCTAGATCCTTTAAAAAAATGCACACACACACACACACACACACCCCCCCCCCAAAGAACAAAAAGCCACCAGTCCTTAAAGCTACTTCCCCACAAATTCTACTATGCTCCCCCCCCCTTATTTTGTTATTTTCCTCTATACAGGGGAGAAACAAAAATAAATAGCAAGAAGCAAAGTAGCCATGAGCAAAATGGTAATGGCCAAAAATATTTAATATGTTGAAGAGAACAGAGTTTTCAGGGTTTGGAAAGTGAAGAAGTCAGTGAAGATAAAAATTAAACAGGTAAGTGTAACGCTAAAATTAAAAAAATAAAGATTTAAATAGAGGGGGGCTGACTTGAGACTACCTATCCTTTCAAAAATTTCATCAATGAGGACAAGAGCAAGTGGGGGTGGGAGGAGAGGAAGCTTTCCTAACCAGAATGAAGAGTAGAAAGTCTACTTCTAGGCTGTCACACTATTATTCTCCAACAAGCATACGGAAGAACAGCGCACACAAAAATCAATCTGCTCCTCTCCCCCAAAACCACTAACAGCCCCTAAACTTTCTGCATGAATCAGTAATAGGGGTTTAGGGGTACTGTAGAGATAACAGCAGGAAAAGGCACCAAAATGCCACTTTTAAATTCGTCTTCCCGGACTGTTAAAAGAAAACAAAACAAAATAGAGAGAGAGAGAGAGAGAGAGAGAGAACCTGTCTCTTCTTATGTACCCGGGGCTGTTGTGAGAAAGAGAAAGAGGAGGAGGAAGGAAACGCGCACACAAGACACCACTATCACCAAAAGTAGAGAGATTTCACTCCCACCGAGTCCACCACGGGTGTGTGAGAGAGAGAGAGACAGAGAGATTTAAAAATAAAAATAAAAAAAGAGTGTTAAAAACAGACAACTCCACGGAGAGTTACTGCAAATGGCAAAGGAAAAACAAAGGTTGCAAAGAAAAACAAAAAACAAATCCTGGCTTTGAGGCTTGTTTCCCCTTGGCTGCCTGGCTATTTATTTAGGCCGATTTGGCGGCTGTGGCTGGATGTTACATGGATGTGTGTGTGTGTATGTGTGTGTGTGTGTCCCCGGACGGAGCTGCTTCGCTTTCCTCGCTCTCTCCCCCACCCCCCGTGTTTCTGTCCCCATTAAATTATTAGTTGACTCATCACTCCTCCTCCTCCTGCTGCTGCCGCCGCCGCCGCCGCCGTCCCCTGCTCAGAGCCTCCTCTCCGCTAGCGCTTGCTGCCGCTGCCGCGGCTTCTTCTTCCTCCTCCTCATTTTAATACAACAACCACCGCCGAGGCCAGCCGCCTTTTTGCAGCCCGGGACTAGGAGGAAGGACGCAGCCTCCCTGCTGCTGCCCGGAGCCCTTCCCCGGCGGCCCCGGATCATCCGACGCGTCCTGGGAGAGAGAGAGAGAGACAGAGAGAAAGTGGCAGAGGAGGAGGAGGCGGCGGCGGCAGCGGGTGGGGGCGACCGGAGGAGGGCAGCGAGCAGGGGTGGAAATGGGAACCGGAGTGAGAAGTAGGATGGAGGGGGATTAGAAACCAGAGATCCAAAGAGGTGAGTGGGGGAGTGAAGGGGGGGGGGGAGCGAAAGGGGTGCGATTTCCGGCCCAGGGCGCGCAGGAATTTGTAATCAGCTTGATTAGGGTGAGGCGGCTCTGCATTGATTACACACAATAGCCAGAATAAGAGGGGGCCGCGCGGCGCAGGCAGAGCGGCCGCGCCTGCAAAGCCACCTTCGCTACGCAGCAGGAAGGACGAGTCGCGGGGAGCCCAGCCGGGGGAGGGGGAGAGAGAGAAGAAAGAAACAAAGCGGGGGTGGGGAAGGCTGAACAATATCCAGACAACATGCCAAGATGTACGTAATAGTCCACACCCCTCCCTCTCCGCTGTCCTGGTGCCAAGCAGCCAACACGCGGCGAGGGACGGGCCCCGAGGGGATTGCGCACCGGAACCACAGGAGCGCGGGGACGAGGTATTTCTTGCAGGTGACGCTGCTCCGGCTGCCAAGCCAGGCAGCTACAGAGGCACCCTCCAGTGAGCAGAGGCTTCGCCAAAGAAAGTGCGCGCAGGGGCTGGAGCGATGAGGAGACCGAGAGGCGGTGAAGAGGCAGGGTGGAGAGATGCAGCCTGGAAAGCAGGTGCATGGTGCACACCAGTAGCAGGAGCATATGGCAGGCAGCTTACAAATCGAGATGGAGAATACAGAGTCCAGCATGGGTGAACCCTTGCAGAAAAAATAGTTCCCCTCTACCTCGAGTGAAAGAGCTTTTGTTCCTGACAAGGAACAAACTGGAAAAAAAGTTAGTGGCTATGTAGTGATGGGTGCACTCAGATTACTAGGAGAGTGAAGAGGAATGCTCTGACTTAATATTGCTTCACTTTAATCGAGGCTTGCCCAGCCCTTGAAAAGCGAACATGAAATATGCTCCTCTCAGAAGTAGTTGCAGTCTGGAAGCATACCAGAGAAGAAATGAACTCATCTAACAAATGAATGGAAAGAAATAATTTCTCTTTTATATTATCCCAGATGAAAGATCCACCAGGCATACTTTAAAAGACAGTAAGAGGCAGGTGGTGGAACTATTCAAATTGTACATGGAACCATAGTCAGTTGCATGATAATCTAGTTAAGTTTTACCTCCTGGATGATGGTAATGGACATATAGGTAACATTAAGAATCAAACAACCCTATATCACATATTATATTAAATCACAATATACTGGAAATAGTATCTCATCTGAAGAAGTGAGTTTTGCCAATGAAAGTTCATGATACTAGTCTCTAAGGTGTCACAGGACTACTTTTTTAAAGTTACAGACTAACAGGCCTACCCCTCTGAGACCTGATCAAAATGCAGTATAAGACAGTTGTAGCTACTAAGTCCAAAGCCATCCACAATGCAAACTACTAAAAATGGTAAATTATTTACAAAATAAATTGGTAATGTAAAGAGATTTTTTTCCCATGATGCACCGGGGGAAGAGCGAACTAACTAGATAGACTTGAAAGCAACAAGTTTGCACAAGCAATGAGAAACAGTATCAATACATGAGTTTAATTTTAAATAACACAAATTTAGAAATACTGCATATAAGTGAAGTGAAGAAAAAATTAACTGATTCATTAAAATATGTACCCAACTTCAGAAACAGCACTTTAGGGTAATGTTATGAAAAAATGTATTAAAGAGGCGGAGAAGCTGTAAAACAAGGAAGAGTTATTTTTTAACTAGGCAACAGGAAGCTAATATTAATCACAACATAGTAACTGCAAACTACAATAGAATTTCTGAACAAAGAAAATACAAATCAAATGCTGTGAAGAGTAAAAAAAATATCACCACATATATGTTGCTATAATAAAAGTAAGGCATCTAAAATAGACAACAAAATAAGCTGACAGCTCTTGAAATTAATGCAAGCAACACATAGGGCACACAGAAAAAGAAAATGGAAATAGGGTGAAATACATAAAATATATTCAGCAATGCACAAAATAATTACGGAAGCAAAGAAAGGCAATGCTTGAAAATGAATATAATATTCAAAGACATGAAAGTGTACCCAAAATTGTACCCATGTGCTTCATAAGGTTATTAAAATTACTAAAAGAGCATGCTTTACAATGAAAAAAAGAAAAAATGCAGATGACACTTTCTGTAACAGATGAGAAAGGGATTACCATCTTGCAGATTGTTTATATAGAAACATCTTTTTCCGCCACATAGATTGAAATTATTTTAGTCTTTTTGAGAGAGACTGTTTTGGGTAAAAATGCAAACACTTGAAAAATGTCATTTAAATAGTTGAGCCTAAATTTTCTGGAAATGGTGGAGAATACAACTGGATCAGTTCTCACATTTTCAGAATAAATAGTACTAAAGTTTAGCAGATGAAAAAGACTGACCACTGGAGTACACTAAAGAACAGAGGAGATGTTGAAAAATGAGAACACATCAAATGAGAATACGTCAAATGACAACACATATATACTTCGCCTTTATATCATCAAGAATAAGGGAAGTGCAAAACTTAGGGAAAGACAGATGTAGTTTAATAAATAGCTATTAACAAATCCTTGGAACTAGGATCATGGCTATAACACCTTGTAAATTGATCACCAGATGAGATTAAAACAATTTTAAGACAAAATTAAAATGTGTTTTAAAAATACATTAGCCTCAATATTAAAATACATGTAAAAAAACCCTTAAAATGCACAAGATTAATAATTTTCTGTTTTAAAACAGCAACAGTAAATTTGAAGTGTGCGAAAGTAAAAATCTGATAAAATTTTAACACAGGAGCCTAAATGATATGGTTATGGATACTAACCAAACTGACAAATATTCTGTGAATTATATAATAATGAATGTGTGTCTGGGGCTTGAGATAAATGGTTTTGAAAAATAACTGCTGTGAAATTGCATATGTGTACATATACCCAATAAATGCCATACCACACTAACATACTTAATTATTGTACATCACCTACCCCCTTAACACACTAATTACAGGCTCTGAACTTTGACTAGTGAAATACTTTCCCTGGTTTAAAATACCAATGCCACATTTGGTAGTGAAGATCAAAAATTGCTAACACTTTGTAAAAACATGTAAATGTAAACAGATCGCTTAAGTATATCAACTTTTAATATAATGCCCTACTGGAAAGAGGCAAAAGATACATAAATACAGTGGATTGTATGCAGTTAGTAGTCTAAATGTACAACTGCACTTTTCAGATTAGTTGAACGTCAAGTGAAGAGGTAAATACTTATATTAAATTTGCTTCATTATAGTAATCAGAAGTCAAAATTTCAAATTAGAATGTGTCTTCCCAAAGTTGTATAGGGGCACAAGGAAAGTTTGTATCCCATTTTTGAACTCTGGAATGAAGTGAAGTGCCTTTGTTAGTACCTGGATTACAGAATGAATGCCTTTAGAGTGGAGTGTTGCTATAGTTCTTTCTAAGGATTTATTCTGATCTTCTCTTTATTCAAGGTAAGTTGGTATAGATCTGCACGCTTAGAGTCAAAATCTGGAACTTGGTAGGATGGTTCATGTATAAAGCAAACAGGACACAACCTGGAAGCATCACAAAATTGGCTATAGAGACTGCTCCTTTAGTTTTAGATTTTTGTACAAATCTGATTGTGGTTGGATTTTCCACATTTGCATTTCTGAGAACGATGAGGCACTAGCATGGCTCAAGTAATGACCTGTGTTGGAAGTAGTGCAGAGAGGCTGCACTGCAGCAGCCATCAATAGGGAAATTCTGGCTGGTTCCCAGAGTGTTACATCAGAATGGCAGCTCCTTCTCTGTTTCAAGAGAGGAAGTGTGCACTCTTCCATGCCTGGACAGTTCTGCTGCTTAGTATGGGAAGAGAGAATACTAAGTCCTGGCTTTCAAGAAACTAGCATCCATGGTCACTAGAATGGCTCCCCACTTGCAGGAGCTTGTATGCAATGCTTCTCAGAGGTAAGGGAAACAAGAGGTGGGAAGGCCACTGCACTTCCCTTCACACTATCCCTTGTGCTCCTGTGCAGAGGTGGGCACAGTCGAGTCAATGGTGTTTAACTCGTACCTACGACCATGCATATTTTATACCTTTATATTAACATGTGCTCAAATCTGGTTGTTTAATGCAGTTACTTCTCCACTGGATGTAGCCCTGAATTGCACATTAGAAATGAAAAATCACTGTCTGAAACTACAGTCCAAACAGTTTCCCTGACCTGACTACCACAAACACAAATTACGTATTGTGTGTGTGGCCAATACGTACTGCAACATTTTGGAATTAGGGTTGCAGCAGTTGGTATCATCTCTCTCAAAGAATTGAAAAGTGTGTGTGAAACATGCATTTTGATCAGTGTGGACAGTATGTGTCAAAAAGTAGAAATGCTGTAGGTTTTGTTTAACTGAGAAGCATATCACAAAATGTTATAGGGTCCCTTCTCATTTTTATCTGTTTTTTCACATATGATATTCTGAAACATTGTATAAAATGACTTTCACGTATAATAGCAAACTATCCAACTTCAATTAATTGCTTATTAATTGAACTAAATTATCCTTACTATATCTATTGGAAGTGAAAAACCTACATATGATTCACTTATTCATTTATGTACTCAAAATTCCCTAGAAAATATCAGCTCCCGCTACATGATGCCCCGTAGTGTTGTATTTTACATTTAGATGTTTCAGTTAGTTTACAAATGTATAAAATCACACGCAGGCAGACATCCATCTCTCCCACTGCCTACCTACCTAATGAGGCCCATGTTTATTCCTGCAAATGTGTTCCACAATATATTTTAATCAAGGAACGTTCTTTTGATAAAATGGATAAGATTATGCAAATACAATTTAGGGCTAAATCTACTTTTACTCATACCACTACATGTCTTTGCATATATGCACTCGATAGTCATATTTTCGTTTGGATTGTGATAATTGCATGATTGGGAAAAACACATACTTTAGTTGATGTGACCAGTCTCATCATTTAGGTTTGACTATAGCTGCCACAAGTCACATCAAGGCAAATCACTGTGAGAAAATTATGGCGTAAGTACAAACATATCACATTTTTGTAAATTAAGAGAGGGGACTGGATGGCTAAGGAGACGAATAATGGTAAAACATGGAGTCTTTCACCTTTAGGTTGCCAATTCAAATCCAAGTTAGTTGCAATGCTAGTGGACAGGGGTACACATCACAAAAAAGCCCACAAAATTAGTACTAATGGGCACTCTTGTTG
The DNA here is from genome assembly GCF_052426305.1 of Pelodiscus sinensis. Classification (NCBI taxonomy): domain Eukaryota; kingdom Metazoa; phylum Chordata; order Testudines; family Trionychidae; genus Pelodiscus; species Pelodiscus sinensis. The sequence continues at coordinate 194,954,415 of NC_143053.1, read as the reverse complement.
GCTCTCAGAAGAGAAATCTTGGACAGAATTGGTATGCAAACTAAAAACCCTAAAAATGGTCCTACTAGAAGATGCTTTTTGTTGGAGTAGTGTGGGAAAGCGGACCTTGTTGCTGCTCAATCTATGCCCTTTGTATAGACAAATAAGGAATTGAGTGTAACTAATTTACATCACCCTATATAAGAATGCTTTTATGGCACTGGGTTTGCAAAGAGTGGGCCAAATTTTAAAAGAGACCTCCATAGATCTGTCTCCTTCATAATTCTACATACCACATTCCCATTACTACAGGGCAACTACAATAATTACTTGCATGGAAATTTGTAATAAGAAATTATTTAAAATACTCTTTTAATGTAATTTAGCAGCTTGAAGCAAAGAGGAAAGCCAGCATCATATGATCTGCCTGGTCTTTTACCTTGCAAGCATTCCACAGATCACCAGTAGCCCTCAGGTCACAGTTTGAAGGCACTGTTTTAAGGTAACTTTTTCAAAATACATCTCCAGGAAAGAAATTTAATTTTGAGGGGTGCTCTCTGTTAAAAGTCTGATTTTCCCAGACACTAGATAATTAGTAGGCAAGGGATGGGGGTGGAGGGTTGGAATTGCAAACAATTATGTCAAAAGACTTGGTTAATAAGCAGTGTTATTTTAAGGACATGTTCAAGCAGCACCTGTATTCTTTTTGGAGCTTGTTGGGATGCTGTAAACATTACAGTGAATATTATAGAAGAGCTTAATATCACAGATGTAAGCAACTATCAACAAAAACACTCAGATCTTTTTATTCACTAAAGTCAGAGTTAAACTGGTATTTCCAAACTATTTTGCAACACAGTTGAGTGTTATTTTTTCGAACTACTGAATTTCTCTCTTGATCTTAAGTAAACATTGAGCTAATAAAGAAAGAGGCTTCCAAGCAACACAGAAGTTTAATCCAACACTTTTGAGTAAGAATGAGATTTTCACACAGTCCAAGCAAAGCTGCATATTATTACAATGCAAAACAGCCCCTGCCACTACAGTTATCACTACACAAGGACCATTCAAATACTATTAGCAAGACGTTTGATGCTTGCTCTGATGATTTCCAAATGCAGAAATTTGTTATGCAGAAGCTTGCTTCATCAACAATAAAACAATCTTTTTTTTCCCCAGATTTCATTGTGCTAATAATTCTCTTTCTTGAAAATCTACTGATAATTCTTGTTGGCTGGAAACAGACAGGGAAGAGTTTAGGTCTAAAAAAAATTGTTAGAACTGGTTGATGACTTGAACTATGTCAAACTTTCAGTATGAAACCCAAAACCACATGCAATGTACTGGTTTCAAGTTTCATTAACTCAAAACTCTGCCCAAGTTCTGCCACACTTTTTCTAAGGTTCAAAAAAAGTGAAAGGGTGCACCTAATTTTGATCAAACATGGATGGGGTCAATATTAGGTTGGATCTAAAATCCATTCAAAATATGTGCTTTTAGTTCAAACAAGGTAATGTGATGATTTCAACTGAATTTGCTTTGAATTTTGAAGTTTGCTCCAATTGAGAGCTCAGAAAATTTCACAAAACAAAATCTGAAGAAAAAATGTTGCACTACGTGAAATAGTTTTGAAAAGCTCCATTGACAAACAATGATCACACACCATTATCTGGCAATATGGAGGTACTAACATAAAGGGTGTTCTTTTTACAATATCCAGTGCCACTATCCTATATGTAATTTATAGAAGTACACAGGAACATAATACAAGAGCAATAAAGGAACCTAACATTAAAGCAAGCAACCTTAAAATATTACTTTGTCAGTATAAGCTTCCAGAACACTGGACTTAGCCAAATAAAAAGAATAACTAAAATAATGGAATCAGAACACTTAATAATGAAAGAAACGTGGTATTACAATACTTTTAATGTTTTTTACTCACCAAAACAGTGCTTCCTAGTTCCTGGTAAAAATTATGGTAAAGACTTGGTTGAGCAATTGATTCAGGTAATGAATTCATAACCTGAATAGAAATTCAGGTGAGAGTAATTAGAGATGGGATCCCACCAAAAAAATGAGTATTTTTAGGGTCTGTGGTTAGAAGTCAGGTAATAGATGGGAAAGTTTATACATACAAAGCCCTCAGCATAAGAAAAGAAATAAAACAAACACATCCCTCTAAATGAATACAATATTTTGGGGAAAATAAGTTTATATTTTAGTTGATATCTTTACAGTTCTTTAAAGAAATATGAAAACTGGTGTGCATTAACTTCCACCATCAAGCATCAATAGTTAAAACACATTTATTATTCATTTTATTATTTCTTATCAGTGTCTATATTTAATCCCTTCCATAGTACACAGTGATATACTATGTTTTGTGTTCAGTTTTCTTAAATCTCCCTTTATGATTTTTCCCATTTATAGAGATAGATAGCACCTTTGTGCAAAATTTTGAAATACATTACTCAAGAAAAATACGGAGGGTACTTTTTGTGTTATCTTCCAGTTCTTTATAATTTTATTGGTACAGTGTATAGCTGTAGAATTTATCTGCGCTATTCATGAAGGATCTGCAGTTTCATATGTGGGTGGAACCAGATATGGAAAGATGCTTTTTCATTTGGACATCATCTTTCAAACTATTTAAGACTGGTGTAAGTGAGTGCAGTCACACAGAAATACCTTCAGTACCAAGTTGCCCCTGTTTTACATAGCTATTTATTACAAGTTATATTTCTCCCAAATATTGTGTCACACAGTACATCACATAGTGCAGAATAAACATTTGTTTCTGATATACAGAATATCTTCATATACAAGCATACACCAATCTACTAGCATCACCAAATTGTGCTTTAAAAGGATTACATCACTCAACACCAAAATTTAAGTCTCCTTTTATATAATTTTCTGTTAAAATAGCTTTTGGGGGAAAAGCACACAATATTTATCAATTCTTTCATTTGCTACCAGCTTGTTGCCATTGTCAGAATGCAGCAAAGTGGTATGTCTTTTCTGTTTTATTTAGATGCGTGTAAATCTTTCCATGTACAAAAGGAATGTTACTGCCAGTCCATACTGGACTCTCAAAAATAAGGAATAAAAATAGTATTCTGTACTATCAAATGACTCAGAGAAATGTAAGGATGTCTGAAGTATATGCCTATTTAAGTATTATAACAATATGAGCACGTTTGTATGTATATGTAATACACGGCCAGATTCTATCCTGTTGCATCTATGTCATGTTGCTGAGGGTCACGGGCGTAGTTGAAGCCAGAATATGGCTCATTCAACTTAGTGTATTATGTTGACACAATTTTAAGACTAAATGACATTATGTAATTTATATCTAGTTAAAATGCCAGTTTCATGAGAGGATAATTTAACCCGAGTCAGAGCAGAAACCCCTGCAGTCAAAAAATTAAGAACAGTAAGTTAAGAACAAGAAAAAATGAGTTTATGCTAAGAAAAAAATACAAAGATGCATGAAAAGCACTATGCTATGTTAGATGTTTAACTATACATAAGAGACAGGTGTCACAAAAACAAACAAAAAAATCATGAAGTCAAAGAGAAACTTTAACTCACCAAGTTTCCATCTGTTAAATCTGAATCTATGCATAATTGATTATCAATGACTGATAAGTTCTTCTTTTTCTAGCCTAACACTCCACTACAGTAAACAGTTTTTGAAAAACAATAAGAACAGAATAAGGATTTTTAATGAAAAATTACATGTCAGTTAATAATACAGCTGACCTGTGTTTGACAATTTTAATCACGTGAATATTAAATATTAATAACCTAATCTGTTATTGTTACAGTATGGCTAAAAGCTGCTCCATGCTTAAAGAAAGAGGAAAACGTAGGAATATATAACAGTGGGGGAAAAGATACAGAAAGATGAGAAGCAGAGACATAAGGAAAATGTGTCAACAATAAACAAGAGGAAATGAGAAAGAAGAAAAAGATGAAGGTGGAAACTAATCTCTGTGTGTCATTATGACTGCCAGAGTACTGGCAAAGCTGCAGCATCCTTTTATTTCAATTTTAATCATTTCTGAATTTTAATACCCTGCTCCTTTTGTAATTCTCCTGGCATTCCCCATATGCATCCAGCCCAGCCAAAACACCAGTGTAAATTAAATGGCACACAACCACACTACTGATGTAGCTTTCCCAGAAGAACCAATCGAATGACCAAAAGCAGAAAAAGGTATGTCTACCTTGTGTGTCTGTGGATGGCTAGCCAATTAACTGACTTAATGTTCCCCTCTTTCTGTAATTTTGAAAAGAAGGGCAGTGGTTAAGTAACCTAGTAAAACAGAATCATTAAAAAAAAAAAAAATAAAGCAAGCCAGTAGTAATACAATAATCAGTGACCATCAGGGCCTGGAAAAATGAGTTTGCTCTCACTGGCACTAAGGAGCATCACATGATTATTTAATTACAGCTCTAATTTTTGTCTCGTGGATGGCAACATATCAACAATTAATAGGGCAAATAGAGGAGACTGCATTTTTAAAGAGACAGAACCAATATGAAATACTGCATGTCAAACAGTAAAATGCTGCTTGAGGAATATCTTTCTTTGTACCATACAAATAACTCTGCTTAACTATGGAAGAAATATATTAAAACTATCAACTCTGCTAGTATAACTTTATTAGGTGGTATCTGAAAGCATTTTTCAGAATAATAAAAAATAATAAGCACCTTTATAACTATCCTACTAATAACACAACCAGTGAAAGGTTTAAAAGAGAAAAAGCCTGCTACAGGATAAATCACCCAAATAGAACATTTAATAGGATTCCAAGTTCAATAAGTGAAAATGTTGTTCAAGTGAACACATCCTTTATGTCTTTAGAAAAAACCACTACAGTATTCTGCAGTCACCAAATAATTCCAACCTTCATTAAGTCAAATTAGCTATTACAACTTCAGTGGGACAGAATGACTTCAATGGATTTTCTAACACACAGGACTAACTGATTTATTTGGGCATAAGCTTTTGTGGGCAAAAACCCGCTTTGTCAGATGCCACGTCAGAATTAGGTTAAGTTAGCAATACTGCTGTGGTTAGATCTATTCCTGCAAAATACAGTAGTGTTGATTTTGTTTTGTTTTTAATCATAGAAAACATAAATGATGTAAGCACCCATTTTACCCTCAGTTACACATGTGCAGTTCCCATTATGCCTGACTCTATAAGTCTTCTCAGTGCAAAATGGCCATTGGAAACCATGGGAGTTCTGAATGTGGAACGCTTAATTATGGGGATCAGTGTAATCAGTGTAAACTGGACACACGGGAAAAACTGGCACTATATAAATATATTATCTTGCCTCTGGTTATGGTCATTTTTATAGAATGTAGTAGGCCAAATCATCGGTCACAAATAATTTTTTTACATAGAATGTATTTAAGACAATAATAGTATTTAAGAGCTAATGCTGGAAAAGAAGATTCCACATGTTAAACAAAAACTAATGAGCAAACAAAGAACAACCTACCATACTACAATTAGATTATTTTTGAAGTCTGTATACTCAATATGCAACTAAAATAGGTTTTAATTTCTAAAAAACGCTTGTGAATATATTTGATTTCTGTGGGCAAAGACACAGAAATTGTTTCCATGAACAAGGCTGGAAAGAAAATGAAACTGATAAACACCAATTTTTAAGTATATTTTATTTAAGTAAAAGTGTTTATAAATTTAAAAGAAATGACATGTTCCTACAGAAAAATTTGTGATATTGAAGGTGGCTAAAAGTCCTGAAAATTCTGGATTGAAGGTCTGAATCTATACTCTTAAAACAAGTGTTGGCAAGTCAGAGCCTGTATGTAAGAGTATATATAATTCTTTTCATGTGATAGTTCATATATAGATAACATGTCTCACAAAGACTGTAATTAAATGTCTAGTGCACTAGTGATGCTAATAAGCATATGGTATTTATATTACAATGAATCCTTAGAAAATAAAACTGTCTTTTTAAGATGTTTTTAATTATTCTTGGGACTTTTGATACCAATCAAGAGAACCAACTTATGAATCAAAACAGTCATAGTTTAAATACACTTTCCACCACTGTTCCCCATATAAAACTTATTTGCTTATACTTTAATTATAAACTTTTTAACACTCAGGTTGAAATTACATGTTTTTGCTTGCTGTTGCTATACGCATGAATATAAACTACTACATAAAACAGTATTAGAATTCGAAACACTGAAATCTATTCTGTTCAAAACTTATTTTTCACTGCAAATGGTTATACTCTAGTTACTGACAGGCATATTAAAATACTTAAAAGTAAAATCTTTTTAGTTTGGATCACGGAGTAACATGACTGCTTTTGCTCAGAGATTACTTATGGGGGCAATCATAATGGGAACTTATACAGTATAGAGTTTTTCATCCAAGTATATCAGAGTGCTATGCAAATAGAAACTAACTAAGCCTTATAATACCAATCATACAAATAGGCATTATCATATCAGTTTTGTGGGATAGGGAAAATAAAAGTCTTATTTGCAAAGAAACTGAGAACCTACAGTTTCCAGTGATTTCAGCTGAAGTGGTGAACTCTCAATTCATGTGAAAATCAGGCCCCAGTTGTGCAATTTTCAAAATCACTTAAGTACTTAACTCCCATTATTTAGGTACTGTGATTTGTCTAAGGACACAGTTTGAGTCAGTAGCAGAGATGCAAATGGAACCAAGGAATATTGACATGTTACTCTGTCTACCAGGAAAGGATTAAGGGATGATCCTTAAAGTGCAGTCCCAATAGTCTGTTGTGTCCCCCAACACAATACACAAATTACTACTGCTGGCCAAGAACTTACTACCAAAACAGGAGCCTGACTAAAGTGGATGCACTCTGGGTTTAAAGGTCCTGCCTGAACACCTCAGTTCATGTCATAATATGAGCAAAGGTAAAAGTCCAACTCAGCTGATATATGTGGTACACACTAACATCTCTCTGAAAAGAACAATTTTCAGTTCCACATAATCTTAATCCATGTATGTAGTTCATGAAAGAATCATGACACTGATGAAAAGGGTTTATTTCATGAACCATTGTTATCAAAGCACAGTTGCGGCAAAATAACTGAAATGGTATACATAGGCCAATATCAAAAAAAGAAACGTTATACTATCACATGGTATCCTCAATTCTTACATGTATAGACACAATCCGTATATATTTACTCTGGAACAGAATAACTGATTTCAGAAAAAGTATTTTTAAAAATAAACAGTAAAAGGTATAGTTAGCATACATTCTGTGGAACTAAGCATTGTTTATGTTTTGTTCGTACTATATAGGTAAGATCTAATAGTAATCTCCCACCAGTTATATGCAAATCTAACACCATTGCCTTAAACTGCATTACTCCTGATTTTCATCAACATGAGAGAAGAGAAGAGAATTAGGCCCAACAAGTTTTAAAAGACGTTTACTATTCAGAACAGCACTTAAGAATGAAAAGTATGTTATCAAACTAGAATAATTTTAAGGAGAATCACTTTGTATAACTGATCTGAATCAATATTCTACACATGGGCCACAATCTAGCTTTAATCTTTGTTCAGAATTTCATCCAGTGTTTCAGTGATCTGTACAAGGCCCCGATGGAGGGCTTGTAGAAACGATAAAAAAGTAAACATTTTCTAACCAGTAAACAGATACTACTTATATGTGATACCAAAAAATGCTAACTGTTGATCAACAGATACTTTTTAAAAATGGCCATTGTATATCCTTTTGTTGCAACAATCACAAATGGTGGTACATTATTGATGAAAATTAGAGTTGTTAGTACCACACATATGGAAGTGGACGTATACTTTTAATTTAATATTAAATGTAGTAAGTTTATAACTTGTTTTGAACCTCAGTGGCAAAGATTTTATGCGGAATGTCCTGACTGCCATTATATTCTCTCTCTCTCTTCAAAGTGGAAGCTATTTTTACTAATGTTATCAGCCAGAAACAAAGATTAAAATAACATAAAGGGCTTTTCTGAGGTAGGAAATAGACTTTAAGAATTTGTGCAATTTACATAAAAATGCTACAAGTTCTTATTTAACAATCAAACTGGAAAATCGGTTTGTTTGGTTTTTTTGTTAAATAATGTACAGCAACATTGGAAAAAATAAAGTTTAAAAATGCATTACATTGCATCGCGAAAAAGTTGCACAACATCTGTCTTTCAGTTATTGACAAAATGTCCCTGTCCTTACTGCAGTTGCCCGAAAATATAATCTCAGTGTTTTGGTAGGCATATATTCTTAAGGAATGTTTTCACCGTTTGAAAAAACTTAGGAACACTAGATAAAACTGAATACTGTTTCTTTAAAACTGGCTTCTGCATGCCACAGAAAAGAAGATGGAATCATATTTTTTTTAAAAGTTCCTCATGGTGTGGAATGACAACAAACTTCTTTTTCAAACAAGGAAGAGTCAGCTGCCATGGATAACACCACAGGTAGATATTAAAATGGAGACAAAACCATTATTTAGTGGCGAGAGCAATATAAATACATACACTAACCTATAAACTGGTATTTACTTCAGGAAAGTAAGTAATATTTTTCCTCCGATTTGCTGTGTTGTCAGTTTAATGCAGTGTAAATAAACAGTAGGTGCATGATAGCTTTAAGTAGAAAGTGTTCACTCCACAAGAGAAGCCGATTACTAAAGCCTCATGCCCATTATGGCAAAAATAGAACTTCCATTTTAACAGAAAAATATGTCCTCTCATGCTAAGTGATTTGTAGCTTTTCTATTAAATCAGTGTCAAAATTCTATGAAATATGCTATGCTAACAACTTTACCAAAAAGATTCATTTTGGTATCTGTATGTTTGAATAATGAAAAAAGTAAAATTCTTCTGTAATTTTATTATCCCGCTCCAAATGAAAACTTCAAATCATCATCCTAGTATAATAAAAAAAATTAAAATGATATATAGAACTACCTACACTTTCAGTTTTTTTCTCCTGGTGTTCCCTCATTGAAAAAAAAAAAAAAAAAAAACGCCAACAACAAAATTTCCGCTTTAGAAAAAGCAATGATTTCTAAGGAAATTGCATATACACTCTACATCTATTAACATAAATTAAAAAGAAACTAAAATGTTCCTTTTATGTTTAAAACTGTTCTAACAGGAAAGTTGTGGTTTCACTAGATATTTAATAAATATATCTAGAGACAGCAATGGCAGGTATGCATTAACAGGGGGGTAGAATTCCGCAGTAGTATCTATGCTAAAACAGAACAGCCCTTGGAAACATTTGTTAAACCACATTTTCCCAATTTTAAGAGAGATTTAAGTAGCCTAGAATGTTGTGTTATCATCTATAACAATTTATCTGTAGTCTAGGTACAAAATATTAATAAATTGATCAATATATGAAATTATTAAAACTTGGTAATCTGTCTCCGTCCTGGAATACAACTAGAAAGCATAACAAGGATTTCACATTAGTCTTATGATATTCAGTTACAAAACTGGCAAACAGCTATAGTTCAACAAATATATTACCTGACTGAAATCAAATTTTCCTTTAATTCAACAGATCAAGTTAGATTTTTCAAAAAATAATAAGGCTAAACTCTAATTGATGATTGCAAAAATGGAAGTAATATGCATGTAATGCCTTCTCCAACCAAAATATTAATGCAATACAAGTTGTGGTTATCTATGACTTGATTACATGTCAGAGAAAAACTTCTGTGGTTTGAAAGGGCACACCTGCCTACATCCCTTTGGAATTTTGTATTAGAGAATTATGGTGCTTTGAAGACAGCACCTTGTATTTAGTTTAGTACTATTTGTAACCACAAGATCTCTATAATAATACAGGGACAGGTGCTTATCAGGTGACCTTATGGGCCTACATTGCAAACGGTAACCTGTTCAGATAAAAATGATTATTACAATCTTTGGCTAATTAGGGAGATTCTCTCTTTCTTCTTACTCTGCAAATCAACATGTACCATTAACAAATCACAGATTGACTTTGCCTGTTTTATATTTCTCTCTCAGAAATAAGTATCAAGGGGACTTATCCTTAGATAGGTCTTGTTAAAAGAACAGAAGACAAGGAGGAATGCTTGTGGAGTAACTTAGCTATTTAACAGTTCAAGAACAAAGAATATAAAAAAAGAAACTAACTTTTTAAAAATGCATGAACAAAAAACATTCCACTTAAATATTTTTGTCCCAGTAAACTCATTTTGCATACAAAGAACTATTATTTATTACACATTTGCACTTGTGGGGAAAAGGAGGAATGCACTGATTCTAGAAAGAAAATACTATACAAGCTTTTTGGAGACTTCCCTCTATGTTCTTGTTTTACTTAGATTACTGTTTTTCCAGGGAAAAGAGGAATTCCTTGAAGTCAGTTGTTTCTTTTACATTAGCTGTTGGTATTCAGGACGGGGTACAACTGCAGACAATGATTTTATTTTTGTTATAGAGCCTTGTAATGTATGTGGGCTATCAATTGATATGTATATACACAAAACATATGTATGCATACATACGCTATCTTTTTACATTCACTTTTTACTGTACATGTTTACACATTTGTGTATAAAATATTTCCACTTGATAAGGGAGATATTAAAATCTGAAATAGGAAATGTGTATATAAAGTGTATACATAATATTAACACTGTAAGTGTATACGATGCACATTACAGCCACTGTACTATATTCAAGTCTTTACACAGTATGCATACAGTTCAACTTTCTTTATAAAATAATGCACCAGAATTAATATCGTTATATCTGGTGATTGCTTGAAAGACTTGAAGAGATAGGGAAATATCCAATCCAATCCCTGTATTAACTAACATTACAATTTTACACTTATTGTAACCTTTTCTAACAATGTGAGAAAAACAGAGTAAATATATTAAATTTGTTTCACAACAGATGCTTAGGTTGTTAATATTTAAGATGCTTATTCATGCTATTCCTGTCTGCACATTTGTCAAAAATGTAAGCTTGAATGCTAATGTTTGCCAGCAGACTGAAGCAGACAAATATATACTAATGTACTATACCAAATGATATGAAGTAGAAATAAAGGGCTGCTGCTAAATCCTGCTGCTAACCCTAGTACTGTCTACTACTAGAACCTTAGAGCTGTTGAATCTGAAATTGTGAATTATTTCCATAGGACAATTACATTAGGTTTGACTGAATAAAACTGATTATTGGCTTTTTCCATTTTTTTCTTCATTTTGGGTGAAAAGCTGTTGTAAAATATTTTAACCCAAGTTTTCAATGGGATAATAAGGGTTTCTCTGTCAGTAACCTAAGCACTTTAGATTTCTGGGACTAGCAGTATAAAACTTGGAAACTTGCAGGTGTCTGTCATTGGTTCTTCACCCTAGAACTAATCAAAGATTTCACCAAAAATGTGATTATTAGAGGAAGTTTTCTGTTGGACTTTTAAAAATATCTAAGGTATAAAATACTTGATTTGAATTATTTTCCTTTGAACTAAATGAACCTTATATAGATTGCAAAACGTCGTTTCAAATGAGGCTCTGGGGTCTTTTAAACTTTGGCAGTATCTCGGTGGGACGCTTTGGCTAACGTACTTAAAACTACCAACTTAGGGGGGATTGTCTAAGTGCCTGTTCCCCTGTGGGCCCTTCGCTGCCTCTTCATGGACCAAACCAGATCTGAAATGGAGAACGCCAGGGGAAGGAGGTGCAGAGGAGAAGAGATAGCGTACCTGGGCTTACTGTGCTTCCTCACCACTAAGGTCACTGACACGCCAGCTGCCACGACGCGTGCTGCGAGGAGAAACCTTCCCCTCTCAGAGATCACTGCCAAAGTTGATCTTTTCCGCCTCTCTCCTCCCCCTTCCCCCATGAAGCCTCGCAACACACGGTCTTCAACAACTTTGCGTTTCAGGTTAAACACGTCGGCCAAGTGCCCCTCAACACAACCCAGCCCACGCACGTTTAACAAATGCATCTTCGCAGCGCGCCAAACCCAGGCAACCTGTCGCCAAGGCGGCTGGCACCTCCCGAGCCCAGCGCGTTCTCAGGGGAACGTGGGGGGAAGTTTGCCAAACTTTCAGGGAACTTGCCTTTAGGGGAAGGGGGCTACCGGGCCAGTGACTTCGGCTCTGCCCCTCCGCAGGGGTTCAGCAGCCGGAGCCGAGGCAAGACTCCCCCCGCCCCCACGCACACCCCGCGTTTATGGCACGCAGCCCTGCCAAGGCAGCAGGTGTGTGGAGCCCGGCTCGGGAAGGGCTTCCCCTCCACGCTCCCGAGCAGTGCTCCGACCCACAACGTGACTTAATAAAAGACCCGAGGCGCGCTGGGGGGGGGGGGGGCGGGAAACCAGAGAAGGAGGAAAAGAGACCTACTCACTCATGAGAGCGCCGCGGGCGAGGCTGGGCGACACCTTCAGCTTCCCAGGCGGCGGCGAAGTTAATCGCGCTGAAGTTCAAGTTGTCTGTTCCCCCATCGGGAGTGGGCGTCTAGAGGACGGAGAGGCGGAGGGGGGGAGCCACGCACGCCCGCCCGCCCCCGTTGCCGAGCAGCTCCTCAGGAGCAGCCGGGGTCGGCAACAAGGTACCAGCGCGGGGCCGGCGTGTGCCCGGCTTCCTCTCTCTGGAGCCCTTGGGCGGGGAAGGACGCCGGGCGCAGGCTCCAGCGAGCGAGCGGAGCTCGGCCGGAGGCTCCGCACCCGTGCGCCGTGTCTCGCTGCCTCTCTCCCCCTGGCGGACGCTGCTCGCGCCTGTGCCGGAGCCGAGCTGAGCCGCGGCGGCTGCTGCTGCTGCTGCCCTCCCCGGGTGCGCGGTGGCGGCAGAGCCGGGCTAGGGCGGGGAGAGGCTGAGCGCCGGCGTAGAGCGGAGCCGGGAGCCGCAGCCGCGGGAGCCGGGTGTGCGTCTGGCGCTTGCTCGGTCCCCTTCTTCTGGCCGGTGTGTTTTGGGGCTGAGTTGGGGAGAGTGGTTTGTGTGCGCGCGTGTCTCTGCCTCCCCCCGGCTCGCGGTGGAGGAGGAAGTCAGGTGAGAGACAGATAATCCCCTCCCAGCCCCTGTGCGATGGGTAGGAGCTAATCACTGTTGTTGTTGGGCTGCTGCTGGTTGTTGTTTTTAATGCTATTATCTTGCCTCCCCCCCCCTTCCCTCCCATCCGCTCCTGGAGAGCAGCGCCCCTCACAGGAGCACCGATCACCCCCCCCCCCCCACGCGCGTACACACACACACTCTCTTTTTCCTTCCCTCCCCCCTCCCTCCGACTCATTTATTTCAATATTTATACCCCCACATGCTTGGCTGTCAGCTGCTGCTGGCTTCGTGCGAGTGAAAGGATGAGCGAGCAGGGGAGTTTCCGAAAAGGATCTGACAAAGGTGATCAATATTTTAAGGGTCAGATCGCAATTGGGACCGGAGAAGATGGGAAAGCTCAGGGCTCCCTCCCTCTTTCCAGATGGGCCGCGTGCGCGATCCTCTGCCCCGGCCGCCGAGACCCGGGGTGGGGAAAGAACAAGCTGGCGCAGATAAAGTTAATGGAAAGTGTGTGCACGGTGAAGTGACTCTGCAATCTGTATTGAATATGACAGCAGGCAACTTGTATTGACTTTAGATAAAGGAGGAGGGGGGGGTGTTGGATTTTTTAGTTTGTGTGGATGTGTGTTTGTTTTTGCAACCATTCCACTTGTCAGACTCATGCACGGTGTCAGTTTGTAACTAGCTGGAGCTACTTATTCTGTGTCTCTGTGCTTTTTAGAAGCTGCCCTTAATTCTGTAGTTCTTTCATAGCATGCTTTATCTTGCCAAAAGTGCCCTTAAATAATTGTATTTCTGACTTTTCTTCATTAGTGTTATTACCACTTGGAGAGCCTTTAGACTTGCAGTCCTTCCTTAGTTGCTGCACAGTTTGTAAGTAAAGTTCCTGGAAAGTGAACCTGGCAGCGAATTCAGTTTTTCCTGAAAGCCAAGACTGTTCGTTTCTTTTCCTCTAGAAGCTTATGAACATTAGGGATACTGAATATCAATTCAGTCACATTCTTCAGTCTTCAGCAGATTTGATATCTCAGTTCCTAGAGCAAATGAAAATCCTCTAGACAGTTTTATATGCATTTTGAAATAAGAAACCTTGACATTGTTAAGCTGATACACCGTTCATTAATAAGTCATTGCTATTCTACTGTGTTTATTGGCATGAAAAGCTGCTCCTTTGTGGCACAATTTTTGAATAATTATTAATCCACAGAGAATTTCTGAAGCCCAAATGTCACATGATAGTAATAAAATAATAATGAATAATATTGACCTTGCCAGCAGGGAGAACTCTTTTAGGACATTCCCATGCCTATAAGACGTGTTGGGGCAAAATCAGCCCTGGTGTGACTTCAGTGGAGTTACAAGGATGAATTTGGCCTACTAGCTGAGCCTTCAAGTAATGTCATTCCCTTTCCAAGAGTATCAAACTCTGGCTTTTGTTAAATAGAAATGCTGAAGGCTCTGCCCAGTTCTGGCCTTCCTATCTAAGAATATCTAGCTTTTTAAAGCATATTCAGACTTCTCTGCCTGTGACTATGCTATCCCAACACAATTTTAGACTTGTTAACAATTTTAGGCATTACAGAAAAATAGCGTGTTGAAGCAAAGAACCCTTCACACATGTCCATTTAAACACTTCTTGGAGCTGCCTACCAGATGAGCTCCTAGCATTCAGAGTGTGGCATATTTTCTCTTGTCAAATATTTTGCTTTGCTTATATCAGTCACTTTTAACTTGCTGGTCAATGGTTCTTAATAAAATATAGTGTTTCGCTTTTTCAAAGTCATGATAAATAATTAATTCTCAACTCCCCAGTGAGCTATTTCAGTAAGTGATATTATCCCCAATTTACAGGTGGGAGAAGGAAGAAAGAAGATTGATTAAGCAATTTGCCTGAGGCCACACATTGAGTTAGATATTGAGATGGGTCTAGAACTCAGGAGTTAGTGGTTCCTCCTAATCCTGTATAAAGACAACACTGCCTCCTAAATACCAAAAGATGATTCATGGAAAATATTACTTTACAAGACATTTCTAGAGTTATATGCATATAATCTTTTTGTTGTTTTAGAAACAGATATTTGCATAAAAACAAAAGGCAATGTAAAAGTGTGACAGGGTGTTCGCCCTGCACTGGCCCTTTAAGGGCAAACCCCAGCCTGAAGCAGGGCTGGGGAGTTTAGCCCCAGCTGGGGCTGCATTAGGGGATGAGGGCCCAGCTGGGGGCTATATAAGAACCTGGGCCGCAGCTCCCAGGAGGAAGGTCAGTGAGGGCCTGGCTGCTGGGGAAGCAGGAGGCTCGCTGGAGCTGGAGCTGGAGCTGGAGCTGGAGCTGGAGCTGGAGCTGGAGCTGGAGCTGGAGCTGGAGCTGGAGCTGGAGCTCGAGCTGGAGCTCGAGCTGGAGCTGGAGCTCGAGCTGGAGCTGGAGCTGGAGCTGGAGCTGGAGCTGGAGCTGGAGCTGGAGCTGGAGCTGGAGCTCGAGCTGGAGCTCGAGCTCGAGCTCGAGCTGGAGCTCGAGCTCGAGCTGGAGCTCGAGCTCGAGCTGGAGCTCGAGCTCGAGCTCGAGCTCGAGCTCGAGCTCGAGCTCGAGCTGGAGCTCGAGCCAAACAAACCCCCAGACTGCAGGGCCTGCATAATGGCCCGGTAGATAAACAACAACCCCTGGAAGGGGGGCTCAGAGACGGACTTGGGCACTGCCGAAGGGCAGTGTGGTGAAGAGGACGACACGGCCTGGAGGAAAGAGGGGAACCCCCACCAGAGGGAAGGTACTCTGCCAGCAGAAGGAGCTGATTCCGGAGGCAGACGGCAGACCCCCGCTACGGTGGTGAGTGGATCCCCTCACAAAATGCTTATCTTTTTATTTCACAGGTGACAACTACTCACCTTTTCCAGAAACATGGTGATATCTGATTTTTGCAGCAGGACCCAAATTCCATAACCAGAGAGTTCTCTCTGAACACAAGAAAACAATTGACATCAAAATTACAGAAATAAATGAAATAGAATTTCTCCCAGAGCCTACGCTTCCGAGAACATGGATCTCAACCTTAAATGTGGCCATGCAGGGCCATGAAAATGGTTAATAAACAAGCTGCCCTGTATGTTGGACTGTGTTTTGTTTTTCTTTGGACTGTATTTTGTTTGTTTCTTCAATATGGGTTCAAAATACAGAAAGGGTTCCTTAGTGATTCTGTTACAGGGCATTCCTGCTATAAGTCTCCCCGGTATATGTTGGTTCTGCACTAGCATTGTTGACTCTTGTAGGAACTCTTCTGTTTCAAGTCCTCTAGATCCCTGCTCTTCTATCTCTCAAACAAAAAAACCAATTTGTGCAAACAGAAGTCAGTCGTGGGAAAAAAATTCCCTGCTTTAAGTCCTTTGTCTACTCATCCACTTTTCTCAACATACCTTGGACATATAGCGGAGATTCCCTGTACCTGAAAAGAGAAGACCCAGGTGTGGGGAAAACATGATCCAAAGCACACTTGATCTTGTAATGAAAGATTGCTCTATGTTGGATTATTTTAAACAATATAATGGCCTTTGACTGCAGTACAATATTATGGCTAGCATAATGTTGCTAATCTGTAGGCAACAAGAGGTATCTATTGACTTTAAATATATAATATGTTAGGGCTCCTTCAATGTTTTCAGCATAAATGTTTACAATGTTTCACAACACTGAAAAACATACAGGTCCGCAGCGAGTTTCACAGAGCTTTCTTTCATATCAGTGAAACGAGAACATATCACATGCTTTTTGACTGCTATCATGATGAGACTGTGCCATCATACTACTATTTTACAGTATGACAGAGCACAGATGGCATGCCTGAAAAGCAGGTGTACAATATAACTTTCATTTAACTGACAAACAGAAATTTCCTCTCACGGTATGTATAAGCAATGTCCATTCTCTGTTTGCTTTCATATAAGAATGAACAGAAAGTTCTTCTCCTCTTGCTCATCCCTGAAATCTGCAGGTTTCAGAAGAGACTCTGCAAGTCAGTGTTCATATATATTTATCAGTTTACTAATGTTGAGAGCTATATTATCTTTTGAAATGTCAGAGTGATGCTAGGGAAACAGGAGCAGTTCTGTTTAAGTAACATGAATGTTATTAGAATAAGATCTGCCACAGATTAAAATGGCATATGAATCCTATCTTAATCCATTCATTAGTTTATGGATTCAGAGTCTTCCAGGGAGTGTCACAAATCCATATGATAGCCCTTCCTGGGTGTTAGATTTTTTTCATATAGATATTAAAAATATATAAGTATTCAGAGTTTCCTATTGACCAAACTTCTAAAGGGAATTGTGGGTATAAAGTTTTCAAGATAACTGGCATTAACAAAAATATTGCTATTTCTTCCTGTGTCAGACACTGTTTTTGCCATCTCCACCCATTTTTGGTCAGACATGCCCTATTTTGGGGTTCTACTATAATAAATCTGAAGGACATACTGATTTACAGATGTCTGTATGTGCAAGAGAAACCAGCAGATCCTCAGTGAAGACGCCATTGTCAGCTGCTTAACGGGATATATAAATACAATCAAGGTTGGTCTGACGGTAGCATCTGGTTATTAGCATCCACATAGATTTTGGGAGCAGTAAAATATTTTTTCACTGGCAGGATCCTGAAATGAGACCATCAAAAGTCATAAGAAATATCTTAATTTATAAGTATACTCAAGATACAAGTTGAACTCTGGATTATAAAGAAGGCCACGCTATCCAGCATTATAGATGTTCAGTATAATTTTAAGTCCAAACATCGCTCCATAGTACTGCTAAGCAAATTTCTCTCAAAGAACAACTCTCAGGCTGCGTCTCCACTGGCATGATTTTGCACAAATACTTTTAACGAAAAAGTTTTTCCCTTAAAAGTATTTGCGCAAGAGAGCATCTATACTGGCATGTGCCTTTGTGCAAAAGATTTGCTTTTGTGCAAAAGCATCCGTGCCAGTGTAGACGCTCTCTTGCGCAAGAAAGCTCTGATAGCCATTTTAGCCATCGGGCTTTCGTGCTCAAGATATTGATGTTACCTGTCTACACTGGCCTCTTGCGCAAGAACACTTGCGCAAGAGGACTTATCCCTGAGCGGGAGCGTCAGAGTAGTTGTGCAAGAACCACTGATTTCATACAGTAGAACATCAGTGTTCTTGCGCAAATACTCACGGCCAGTGTAGACAGGCAGCAAGATTTTGCGCAAAAGCAGTCGCTTTTGTGCAAAATCTTGCCCATGCAGACACAGCCTCAGTAATGTGCAAGCTGATCCTGAATCAAATGAATTGCTTGAATCATTCCCAAGCAATTTGTGCCTAATAGAAATATGATTCTTTTCCCAGATCCTAAAGTACGAGTGAGGCCAGAGTAGAGAAACACTAGCTCAAGATATCTGTTTTGTGATTCCTTGCTCTCACTGTGATTTGATTTAAACTCAGCATACCAGAAACTGAAAATAACACATTGTGCTTTTCCTTTGGCATCTAAGAATAAATGCGGCGAGGAGTCCTATGGCACGTTATAGACTAACTGAAGTGTTGGAGCATAAGCTTTCGTGGGCAAAGACCCACTTCGTCAGATGCATGTAGTGGGAAGTATAAATATGCTGGCCAGAATCAGGCTGGAGATGACGAGGTGGATCCAATCAAGGAGGATGAGGCCCACTTCTAGTAGCTGATCTGGAGGTGTGAATTCCAAGAGAGGAGAAGCTGCTTTTGTAGTTAGCAAGCCAGTCACAGTCTTTCAAAGAGAAACTGCTGAGCTACAGTTCATCTTCAAGTTTGACACAATCAACTCTGGATTAAACAAAAACTGTGAATGGCTCGCTAACTACAAAAGCAGTTTCTCCTCTCTTGGAATTCACACCTCCAGATCAGCTACTAGAAGTGTGGGCCTCATCCTCCTTGATTGGATCCACCTCGTCATCTCCAGCCTAATTCTGGCCAGCATATTTATACTTTCCACTACATGCATCTGACGAAGTGGGTCTTTGCCCATGAAAGCTTATGCTCCAACACTTCAGTTAGTCTATAACGTGCCATAGGACTCCTCGCCGCTTTTGCAGATTCAGACTAACGGCTACTCCTCTGATACTTAAAAATAAATGGCTGCTCTTGGGCTTTTTTGACCATGTTTAGAACTTCTGAAATAATGTACTATATATCTAAGAGTGTGTGCACCTGTATGTCCATCTAGACATCTGTGAGTCCATTTGTTCAAGAACACCTCCTAAATGGTAAAATCTAGGATCACCAAATTTGGTATATGGCTTCTTTTTGTAACTTAAAGCAAAGTCAGGGTTTGGTTGTGCCAAGACAATGGGATGTGTGTGTAATGTGATCCTTTCTCATCAAATGGAAAGGGAAGGGTGCGATAGCAGGGACAGCTATACTTACTAATGACACGGGGCAGCAAGCTTAGGGCACAGTTATATCCCAGAATGACCGTAGTGTGGGCAGCAAGTACTCCATCCCCTGAAAGCAATCACCAGCCAGCCAGTGCAGCCCTAGGCTGGCCCCAGGGAACAGCCAGGGGGGAGGGCTGTGCAATCCCTGCTGACATGAGTTGGCTTCAGGTTGCAGCTGGCAGATGGTCCTAGCTGGCCTGGGGGGAGGGGAGGGGAGCGCCCTGGACTCCTGGACTTGCCACATCCCCAGCTTCTTGCTCTGAAGTACCCAAGCAACGTCACATAAACCTCTTAGTGCAAACATATTATTCAATATCAACACTTATCCATAGCTGTTTTGATAGCTTAATGAAGTGGTAAGACAATGACCACTCCCAGTAAGAGTATTGAACATATAAACAGGACAGTACAGGTTCAGTTCTAAGGATTGTTATCTACTATAGCTTAGCCTTCTCTGACTGGTCTACATGAACTACTAAATATTAGAACTCATGCATTTTTTTTTCTTCCTACTAGTGCATCAGTGGAAGGGACTTCAGGTGACTCTCACTGGGATTTCAGCTTTTGCTGTTGTCCTTTTACTATACTGGAATCTGCTGGAGTGATCTTATTGGACCAGCTATTCTGAAGTGGGGATGATGAACACTAACCTCAACTGGAATTATATCTCTCTGGAAAGCCCATTCAGTGAGAGATCTAACATTTTCCTTTAAGGAGGTTAGTTATTCCTCTTCCAAATGGTGTTAGTTTCCACTAATCATTCTTTTCCAAGAGAACCATATTTCCTTTCCTTGATTCTATACATCTCCTTGGTCCATCAACAGCCCCAAACAATAACCTCCTTTTGGTCAACATCTCTACTACAGAACATGCTTCTGATTTGCTTAGAAAGACAGTCGCATCTTGCAGACTGCCTCTTCAATCTTCTGCTGAAAGAAGATAGATCCACCTGCTGCAGGTTCATAAACAAAACACATTCAACTCCTATTCGTTTGTTCTGAGTGCCTCCTCGGCCTGCTGTCAATTTGAATCTTTTATCAAAGAAATGGATTAAGTTGTGCTGATATGTCTGTGTCTCTTCACTTGGTGCCTGATCTATCTTAGCTGCTTAAATGACTGGCCTCCCTTTCAACTTAACGTCATGTGGAATAGATACAGATTTACATTTATGCATTTTTTTTTTAAATCACATGATTCTGCTAGCCCTGTTTGTAGAACTACTTATATATTTCTCAACTGATACTTAAACTCATTTAGATAATACTAGTCTGAATATGTAACTAGAAGGCACAAGGTGTGTCACTAGAATTTCATAACTGGGTTTGGAAGAGGAGAAGAAATACTGGAAATTCAGCTTTTTTCTCACTTACATGCCAAGTCCTAAGCACATGAATGGCTCTCTATGCCATAAGTGGTGACATCTTAAACACTAAAACACTGCTGTGCTTGGAGTTGGCTAGAGAACCCCCACTAGGCTTTAGGGACAGTTCTTTGATAAAGATGAACCAATGTATTGCCTATGTTCATCATTCAAAGTTTTAAATCAAACTTGCCTGAGCCTAGCAAATGTACTTCGCAAGACCGGCAGTGGGAAGAAATTAATCAATGTCAAAATAAACATTTTATTCAACAATATGAAGGATATTTTATTGAATAGCATACATTAATTGTCAGGGCATTTTTAGTTTAGGGGTCCTTAATTTTACAACTTGCTTCCCAACTATTTGCTTGAATTCATGGAACCATAAGCTGAGCTGGACATGTAATTATGGTATGTAGTGTTATGGTATGTAGTGTAATAGTAAATGAGTCTCAGTGATGACAATGA
The DNA here is from genome assembly GCF_052426305.1 of Pelodiscus sinensis. Classification (NCBI taxonomy): domain Eukaryota; kingdom Metazoa; phylum Chordata; order Testudines; family Trionychidae; genus Pelodiscus; species Pelodiscus sinensis. The sequence continues at coordinate 194,933,115 of NC_143053.1, read as the reverse complement.
TCAAGTTAAGTATATACATTTTAAATATTGTTAGGTATGCAGAGGCTACATGATGGGTACTTTCCTACATTAATAAAAATGAGAGATTTTGATGAGTACAAAGATGTTTCAGTCAATATTTGTCACTAAATCTTGAAAGTCAACATCTGTTTGTTCATATAATATGTACACTGAAGTTTGTTTAATATTTGCTAGTAACCATTCTGTTAAGTTTTAGAAACTTTATTGAAAAATAATGTTATTCACATTAAGCTCTCCAAAACCTTTTTTGAGACATCTACCCATCCTTACAACTAGTTTCTTTCTGTGCCAAGAGTTGGGCTTCATGAAGCATATGAACATGAGTGTGTGTGTAAAGCAATCTTCTCTTGGTGAGAAACGTATTTCACCTGGCCAGTGTAACTGTTTGGGTATTTTGTGTATTTGAACTTAAACAACTTGACTGTATCTATAGAGACTTCCTGTGCACTTGTTATTTATTGGCTTGTCAAAGAATCATGTTTTCCTGCTAAACATAAATATTTTTAAACAATTAACTGTTCTTTACAAAATTAAGTGTGATTTATAAAAGGCTGCAGTGTCAAAAGGCAGTAGCAAATGCTGCTCGTGTATGCCACATGATTTTTGTGTTCCTTTCATACATGAAAAAACAATGTACTTGATTTGATGTGTGTTATACTGTCAATTGTATTTAGCGGTGTTCTGAGAACTGCACCAGAGAGTGGGCCAAAATGTAAAACATTTAAAATAAAAATTCTTGATTTGCTGACATTCTGTATTGTGATGAGCTAGCAAAGCAATACCCTCATTTTGGTTTGGGACAGGTGGATGGCATGCCTAAAGATATGGTTCAGTAAAAAACAGATATAGAACCAAAAGCCTATAAACAGCCAAGTTCATAGTTTTCTTGACTTTTAAAATTTGTTTTATAGGTTTCCAAAACTAGGGGGGAAATATTGCAGTGCTTTCAGAATGCAACTACTGCATCCTATGCGTACTGTTTTGGCTTGTCCACAACACATCTGATTAGTTCTGCTGAGCCAGGGAGAGGGACCACGGACTACATAAACTTGTTGAAGGTGTCTGCAGTGCTTTGCAGCATTGTGCACATATCAGGGAGTGAAAAAGGAATCTTGGGGAAGGGTTTATTATGGACTCCTCTTACTCCCACTCTCAACCTGAAGTGCTAGGACAGGGAGAAGACTATTATAGCCATTCCCCTTTTGCCTTGCATCCTGCAGTATGGAATATTCCAAATCCCATGGACTGTCACCAGCAAATTATCTGACTGCTCTGGCCGTGCACTGGAATACAGATTTTGTCCGTAATTAGCATCTATAGTTAATCAAACAACTCATAGACTTTAAGGTCAGAAGGGACCATTATAATCATCTAGTCTGACCCCCTGCACAGTGCAGGCCACAGAATCTCACCCACTCTCTCCTGGAATAATCTTCTCACCTATATCTCAGATATTGAAGCCTTCAACTAGTTTAAAGACCCCAAGATACAGAGAATCCTCCACCTATGATCTGTGCCCCATGCTATAGAGGCAGGCAAAAAACCTCCAGGGCCTCTGCCAATCTATCCTGGAGGAAAATTCCTGCCGGACCCCAAATATGGCTATCAGCTGAAACCTGAGTATGTGGGCAAGACCCACCAGCCAGACACCCAGGAAAAGTTCTCTATAGTAACTCCTATCATTCCTCCATTGGCCTATTTACCACTGATAATGAAAGGTCAATTAGTTACCAAGATCATGTAATCTCATCAAACCATCCCCTTCATAAACCCATAGCTTAATCTTGAAGCCAGATAGGTCTTTTGCCCCCACTACTTCCCTTGGAAGGCTGTTCCAGAACTTCACTCCTCTAATGGTTAGAAACCTTCATCTAATTTCAAATCTAAACTTCTTACTAGCCAGCTTATATCCATTTGTTCTTGTGTCCACATTGGTATTAAGCTTAAATAATTCTTCTCCCTCCCTGGTATTTATCCCTCTAATATATTTAAAGAGAGCAATCATATCTTGCCTCAGTCTTCTTTTGGTTAAGGTAAACAAGCCAAGCTCCCTGAGTCTCCTTTCATAAGACAGGTTTTCCATTCCTCGGGTCAACCTAGTGGCCCTTCTTTGTACCTGTTACAGTTTGAATTCATCCTTCATATGAACTGAGAAATATGAACTGCAGATTTTCTGGTTTCTGTATAGACAATTGCTCTAAACAAAGGGAATGAAGGACTTAGAATATATACTCTATGCCTTGTTCATGGCAGTTGTGACATCTCTCACAAACTGGCAAGTCCTGCAGCTCAGATTTCTCAGGATCTTCAGGTTTTTAAGGTAACACATTTTAAAACAGTGTAGATCTATGTAACCTTTTGGGCTCTTTGTTCTACTTCAAAGACTATACTCTTTTCTTATGAAAAACCTAGTGGCACAAGAGAAAGTTCCAGTGGGTGCATTTCTTGCAATGCTCACTTGTAACTGAAGTTTCTGTCTTGCAATCATTGCCATGATTATAGTAATCAGCGGCTTCATTTGTGTTTCAGTGTCAGTACAATTCAGACTTCTATATTCATTAAAATGGCACAATTACAACATTGGGTTTCATTTGCTTTTAAAAAGTAAGGTTAAGCAATGTTTGTTATTGAGTAAGTTCTCTGGCTCAGAAAAGTACTATGATGGAATAATTAAGATATATTTTCTTAGGTGCATTTGCAGTGATCATGTCATATGTTAAACTAACATAACTGTGAGGCTTTAAAAGAGTAATGTTAAGAAAAACTGTGTTCAGTAATTGTTTTTCCAACCATGTGGTCCAAAGCTTTGTATGGTAGAGTCATTGGAAGTTCAGGAGAGGCAAGTGTACTGGGCATGAACTTTTTAAAGATCTCATTAGTTGGCAGTATTCCTGCATGTTCTAAGTTGTTGAGCTACTTCTCTAGAAAGAGACTGGTTATTGTAATTGTTGCATCCAACTCATCAAATGATCAGGAGCAAACTGCACAGTGAGCTATGCGAAACCTGAAATTTATGCATTTTTTTATTTTTATCAGATGGTTACTGGTTCTGTAGATGTAAACATCTATGTTTATTTCATACTACAGAACAGAATTCAGCAGTCACTGCTCCTCAGTGCATGTGTTTTATTTGTACTGTTCTGTAAAGACATCTTGGGGTTTCACATTACCACATAGTAAAGAGTTATGTAAATTTCTAAAATAATTAAAATCTTCCACAAAGCTTTATTCTTTTAAAATAATTCTTTTTCTTTTAAATCTAGGAGTTTTTGAAAATCTCAGATTGCTATCCAAGACCACCAATGTTTTAAATTCACAGGAAAGGTACTGAACAAAATTACAGCTGTTCAAGCTTCCCTATAATGAGCCACTTTTAAACTCTACTGTAGAAGAACCAATTCTATGGGGTTAGACCTTTCAGTCTCTGTGCCTATTCAACCCATGGATAACCTTTGAGCAAGACTCCCTGTTGCTTGTAAAAGTGGCATTGGATTTATATATGAATATTAGTCCAGTAGTAATTGGATTATGAACACCAACCCACTACCTAACTGCCTCTGATCAGTTGTCTTACAGTAATAACTGTCAACCACTAATGATATCTGCCTTATTTGACCTGGTGACTTGCATGTAAAATATTCCATATTACATTACCAACCTTTCTGAGTACAAGCCACCAAGTCTCACACAGTGCTTTAGTTTGGACTACCAGCGAAGAGTATCAAAAGCCAATAGATGTTGAATCATTTTTAGAGCTGAAATAATTAGATTTTTCAGTCTTAGAAAGCACTAGAGTAACAAAAGAAGGCAGCATAACTGCTGACTATGCTAACCCAATATCAGCAGTGTGTCCAATAACCAAGAATGAAGTGGCAAATATGAATATGGCAGTGTGAGATGTTAAAAACTAGGCAGTCAAACTATTGCATTGGTAGTCATATAATTACAGAAAAACAGGGCTAGAAAGGACCTCAAAAAGTCATTAAGTACAGCCCTCTGGACTGAGGAGGACCAAGTAATTCTAGATGGTGCTTGGTCCTGCCATGAGTGCAGGGGACTGAACTTGATGATCTCCCAAGTTTCCTTTCAGTTCTATGATTCATTGACTGCCTCCTTCTTCTTTTTCATGGCGTTCTTTTCACTGACGTGGGATTTACCATCCCTGACAGGAATATGTTCATTCTTAATAGTCTCCAATACTGGGGATTGTACAACCTCCCTTGGAAGCTTATTCCAGAGTTTAACTACCCTCATGCTTAGAAAGTTTCCTCCCTAATTTCTAACCTAAATCTCCCTTGCTCCAGGTTAAGCAAGTTGTTCCTGTCACACCATCATTGGAAATGCAGAATGATTGATCACTATCTTCTTTATAACAGGTGTTAATGTATTTGAAGACTATCATCAGGCCCCAACTCAGTCTTCTTTTATCAAGACTAAGCATGCCCATTTTTTAAAACTTTCCTCATAGTTCAGGTTTTCCAATCATGTTTGTTGCTTTCTTCTGGATTCTCCAACTTGTCTACATCTTTCCTAAAGTATGAAGCTTAGAACTGAAAACATTACCTGTAGCTCAGGCCTTCCTAGTGCTGAGTAGGATGGGGCAAATATCTCCATGTCTTACAAATAACACTCCTGTTAATACGGTGCAGAAAGATATTAGCCTGTTTTGCAATTGAATCAAATTGTTAACTCAGATTCAATTTGTGACCCACTATAACTCTGAGATTCTTTTCACAGTACTACCTCCTAGCCAGTTATTTCCCATTTTGTGTTTGTATGTTTGATTTTTCCTTCCTAAGTGAACTACTTTGTTCTTACCATTATTGAATTTCATCTTGTTGAATCCAGACCAATCCTCCAATTTGTCTTTAAATTCTACTACTGTCCTCCAAAATGTTTGCAACCCCACCCACCTTAGTGTCATCTGCAAATTTTATAAGCACAGTCTCCACTGTTTGAGAAGTTGTGCACCCACTTTCATAGTAATTTACTCTAGACCACATTTCTCTCTTTTGCTTATGAGAATGTCACGTTAATTCCTTTCTAAACTCAAGGAAACTACTTCCACCTTATCCATTAGTCCAGTAACCCTGTCAAAGAAGTATGTTAGGTTGCTTTGGCATGATTTTTCCTCTGAAATCTATTGTGGATATTCATTATAATCCTATCATCCTCCAGGTGATTACAAACTGATTGTTTATAATTTGAACCACTATCCAGGTATCAAAAGTTAGGCTATTTGGTTTATAATTATCTGGGTCCTCTTTTTCCCCCTTAAATATAGTGACTGTATTATGTTTTGCCTTTTCCAGTCTTCTGGGACCTCACCCATCATCCTTCAGGAATTCTGAGATAATCATTAATGGTTCCAAAATTGCTTCATCGTGCTCTTTCCTCTTCCCTTCATAAGTTAGTCTCTGACCACCAGCACCAACATCTGCTCCTCTCAAGTGCAGTGGGTAATAACCTCCTAGCTTTGGGAGGTGAATGACTCCTTGTCCTCAGCCATTGAGGTCTGCTCCTCATCTCCTGTTGCCAGTATGGCATGTTGGCTCTTCAACTCTTTGGGTAGGGAAGTAGGCTGGGGAGTAGAGCATTGCCTGCTGCCTGAGGTAGTCAGCAATCAGTCTCCTTGCAAAAAAGCCACTTCCTCTTCTAGCACTGCTGCAGCACCTGTACTTGGTTAACATCCTGCAGGTATTTTCATTTGATGGAGCATCAATGAAGTCTCAGACTCACAGTGTTAGGAGGGACTGCCAGGATCCACTAGAGATATATGATTTATTGAGTCTAAACTATCCAGGACAGACTGTCATCTAGCCCTTTTATGAAAACCTCCAATGAAGGAGTTTCCATGACCTCCCTAGGCGATCTATTCTTTTCTTGCAGTTAGGAAGTTTTTTCATGAGAATTAATACAAATCTGCTATGCTGTGTTTTGAACCTCTTGTCCTACCCACTGTGACAAGAGAAAATAACTTTCCTCCATCTTTATTAAGGCAGCCGTTCAAGTATTTGAAGACCACTATCATGCTCCCCTTAATCTTTTCCAAATTAAACATATCCAGTTCTTTCAGCCTTTTCTCACATGGCTTGCAGTCTAGCCCTTTGATCATCTTTGTTGCTTGCCTCTGGATCCTTTTCAGTTTTTCTAGATCCTTCTTGTACATTGGTGATCAAAATTGGACAGAGTACGCTAGTTGAGGCCTAACCAGTGCTGAACAGAGGAGTACTAACACCTCCCGTGATGTCCATGCTATACCTCTGTTAATGCAACCTAAAATTGCATTTGCTTTTTTGGTAACAGCATCACATTGCTGACTCATGCTGTGGTTGTAAACTACCACAACTGCCAGATCTTTTTCAGTAGTACTGCTGCCAGGATATTTAACCTTCCATGCATGTGATTTTTTTTTCTTCCCAAAATGTAGCACCTTACATTTGTGTTAGATGATTTTCTGTAGCCCCGTTCTCCAATTTATACAGATCCCTTTGATTTTTGGCTCTGTCCTCCAAAGTGTTTGCAACACCACATGCTCCCAGCTGCTATGCAGATAAGACACATCCCCCTGCAGCTCTCTCAACCTGATTTCTGAGGCACTTCACCATCCACATGCCTCTCACACACAGGGCTGGACCGAGCCATTCTGGCACCCCGGGCAGACAGTTTAATTGCGCTCCGGGTTGGGAGAGGGCGCATGCGCGGCCCCACCCCCCCCTGGTGCATGGGGGAAGGCACGTGGAGCTGGCGGCAGCAGGACGCATGTGCCCAGCCCAGCCCGGCTACTGCCACTGGTGTGTGGCCCGGGGTGGACCAAGCCTGGCCATGCAGGTCCCCGCAGCCGCGTGGGGAAGGGTGCTGCTGGCTAGCGATGTGGGGGTTAACGCAGCCCCCACCCCAGGCAACCGCTGCAGGGTGCCACTGGGAGCTGCTTACAGTTGCCATCAGGTGCCCCCCATAGGTTGGCGCCCCAGGCAGCTGCCCGGCTAGCCCATGCCTTAATCTGGCCCTGCTCACACAGAATGGTCTCCCCTTGCCTGGCTTTCATCAGTGGGAATATATGCAGAGCACATTTCCAGCCGATCTGTGCCTGGGTGGCAGCCTGGGAGGACCCCACATGTGCAGCAGGAGGAAGAGTTAGCAATGGTTTAGTGATATACCATTTTCCTCCCATGGTGGGTTCTTCTTTATAGAGTACCTGCAAGTTAAGGAAATAAACAGCAACACATAACCCCACACTTGCCTCCCTCCACTACCAAATTCAGTTGGTCACAAGTGCCAACTTTCTGCTTTCCCTGGCGGTACTTCTCCTTGTTCAGCTCCAGGCCCATCACCACTCTGCCTCTTTCCCTAAAGTCCCACACTCACCCTGCCTCTTCCTGCCTACAGTCTCTCCCCTGAGGCTCTGCCCTTGTCCCACCTTTTCTCACCTCTACTCTGCCTCTTCCCACTCCTCCTCCTGCCCTTTTCCCCCAGTGATTCCTGCCTGGCACCCAACAGTTGATTGGCAGCAGGTGGGAGTCCGTGAGGGAGAGGAGGGAGGAACTGATTGATGGGGCTTGCCAAACAGCTGATTGGTGGACAGAGCCGTCCCATCCACAGGATGATTCAGAGTAGCAGCCTCTGGCCCTGTGTCTTGGGAGGCCTGCAGCAGCTGCCTCAACCATCCTATGGATGGGTCCCAGGGTGGCCAGAGGGATTACCTGGAATTGGAGTGAGCTGATGTGGTGGCAGCAAGGATTGGGCCCCACCGCACTCACTGTGGTGATGGGAACTGGAGCAACCCAGTCACCTGCTCTGCTCTGTCTGTCACCTTCGCCCAGCCCACTCTGCTCAGCTTGATTGTGAAGCCAAGTGGGACAGGCTGGGAGAAAATGGCAGAGTAGGCTGCTGGGTCTCTCTGGGTCCTGCTGCCATGGTGCGTGTGGGAGAGGGGGATGACCCCCGCTGACACCCCACATCAAACCCCCTCCAGTAATCCCCAGCTCATGTTGATGGTGGAGGGAACTTGGAGGATGGGGTGGAGCAGGGTCAAGGCTTGGGGGAAGGAATGGGATGATGGTAGAATGGCAGGGAGGGGACGGGCCTGTTGGCAGGTGGCTGGTGTGCAGGGTTACCATATTTGAACTTTCAAAAAAGAGGACACTCACACAGAATTAATGTATTTATATACTATACTATATATATATATATACACACTAGCCAATTAGCCTGTCATAAGACGGGATTTTCAGGTCTCTTTTCCACGTTGGTCGTCTCTCGCTCCATGTCTTTTTTTCTCTCTCTCCTCTTCCTACTGCCTCCCCCTCTCTCTCTCAGCTCTCCTCTGCCTTCTGCCTCTCTCTCCGTCTCTCTCTTTCTCTTCTCTCCCTCTTGCCTCTCACTATCTCGCCGCTCTCCTCTGTCTCTGTCGGGGATGCACATGTCCAGGCCCCCCATTGGCATGTACGTCACTGCCCCGCCCCCCTTCGTGGCGCTCGGCTGACTTCTGCGCTGCTCAGTCGTGCCGCTGAGCAGGAGCAAGCAATGCAAACGGCCTCTCTCTTTCTCTCTTCTCCTCCTCCTACTGCCTCGCTCTCTCTCTCTCTCTCAGCTCTTGTCCGCCTTCTGCCTCTCTCTCTTCTCCCCCTCCCGCCTCTCACTCTGTGTTTCTCTTCTCCTCCTCCTGCTGTGTCTCTCTCACTCTCTCTCTCGCTGTCCTCCGCCTCCTCCATTTTCCTCTCTGTCTCCTCCGCATCCTCTGTGTCTGCTCCGCTTTCCTCCTTTTGAATCCGGCGCCCTTTCCTGACATCAGAGATGCACGCTCGTCCAGGCCCTGCCCCGTGGCTGTTCCCTCTGGGCGGTGCTATTGCCTCCTGCCATGGCACTCAGCTGACTTCTGCACCACTCAGCCGGGCCACTGCGCAGGAGCAAGTGGCTTAAGTGGCCATTTGGGGTCCGCGCTCCCCATGTAGCTTGCTCCCACGTGACGGCCCAGCTGAGTGGCGCAGAAGTCAGCCGAGCGCCACGGTGGGAGGCAACAGCGCTGCCCAGAGGGAATAGCCGGCGTTTCAGCGTTACAGAGTCACAGACATTGGGCTTATATATATATATACACACACACACACACACACACGGCTTCACTATATAACACATTAATACACGTGAGTTGGTAGATACTGATACAGATACACTGCCTCTCAGGAGTGTCCTCTTTTTTTGAAAGTACAAATATGGTAGCCCTACTGGTGTGTGCTGTGCACTCACTTTTTTTCCCCCCCATGGAAAGCCAGTGCCTATGAGCTGGCTAACTGGTTCCAGGGAGCCTTTGTTTCACCAGCCACATTGTTTACCATCTTTAGTATCATCAGTCATGTCCGAAGCATAGTAGGGAAATGATAATATCTGCTGGTGGGATTCATAAACTTGGTCAATTGTACAAGGGTCTCACATATTATGGAGCTAAAATCATAATGGAAAATCTGCAGATCCCTCTCTTTTTATGCAGAAAGATATCACTGCACTTTAACAGTAATTAATTTTATTTATCTTTGCTAAACCACATGTGTAAGTGATATCGTTACATACATGCAAAAAAACCGCTAGTTTTTTATTGCCTGAAAAAATTTTATGTCATGAGGAAGGACAAAACAGAGGTTGGGAACAAAGTAAACCAGTTGGATCGCACATGCAAATGATGCATCCTGGTTGAACCCACAATAGAACAGAGATTTCCTTGAAATTTTGCAACATCTGTTCTGATTGCTTCTGCTAATCTTTGCTTCTGGATTGTGCAGGGTGTTGTTTTAAGTATTTAATATGTATGTAACCCCCTTTTTCCTCCCTGGGTTACTCAGGAGCAGGTCACACTCACAGGTGTGCCTGGGCACCTGATGGTTTTAACATAAAAGGAGATCCTGAGTAACCCAGTGGTGATGTTGTTTAGTTGGGGAAACCTTATCCACCCTTTTGCTGCAGTCCCTTGCTCATAAAGAACATATAATGGCGGTGCCTCCACCTGGCTGGCCCTGTACTCCAGGAATAAACTTATTCCAGCAATAAACTGGATTTAACTCCAGAACAACAATTACAAATCATAAATAATATACATCTAATAGATTGCATTAGAATGAACAACCTTAACTTAAAGAAACAGGATTTAACAAATTAATAGTGAATAACATCAATTAACAAAGTACACAAGTAAAATGAACTTATCTAGCTGCCATTTGCACTATCAACATTTATCCCACCCCAGAGCGTGCACACCCCTGGACTCAGAGTCCCAGACTCTTGTTTGCATGGGCATGCTTGAAGGAACTGCAGCTGTAATGGAGATTCTCTACAGGTAGTGAGTATGTGGGTCCAAGCTATGCAGCAGCTCTGGTTCACAGGGTTGGCCTCTCTGCCTCTCTTTGAACCCAGAGTTAGTCTGTATCTCTGAGGTCTGTCCCAGGCAGCATTTTCCCAAAGATGCCCAGTTACTCACAGTTTCCTGTTTGCTGGATACAGAGTAGCTTCTAGCCACAAGTACAGCCAAAGGGCCTCCCCTTTAGGGCAATCAAAAGCAGTCTGCTAGATCCCAGTTCCAAAGGCTCGCTGTCCCAGTCTGTAACTGCAACATACCAGCTCCTGAACTGGCTCAAACTCCTCCACAGCAGCCTGGCTCCCTTTCTGCTCCAAAAACAGAGGGAAGAGTCCACAGACTGCTGAGTCTTCCTTCACACACGTGGAGAGACTCAGCTCTCCCAAACAAAAGTCACTTTCTTCCTGGTTTCCTCCAGGGCTCATGGGAATTGTAGTCTCTGGGACTAGATTGCAGCTCACAGGATCTTCCCAGAGAATAAGCAGAGGCACCTTTAGTAAGGGGACTACATATACGTTTGGCTGAGGAATGATTTTTAATTTTCACTTTTTTCCTCTGTTTATATCATTGAAGTTTTGAAAGAGACACTGCATTGGTCTATCCGTCATACATTCATTAAAAGATCAGGCAAGCAGTTATAGAACAAATATGAGTTTAAGCAAAATGTCACTAATTTAATGTATAGTTTTCCTAACTTAATTTACGATAATACAGTGCAATAGTCAAATCAGGGTTCTAATTGTAATAATATCAATATAACATCAGTTCAGTTTATCTAGTTCGCCAATTACTATAATAAGTAATTTCATCAAATGATAATGAACAATTTAAGGAAAACAATTCTCTTAAGGTCTTGCAGGAAGGTTAAGAGTAGATGTTGTTCTCTCTGATTTAAGCCATTTAGCTCACAGTCTGTTTAAGGTAGAGGCCAATTCTTTTCTTCATCTTAAAGAAGTGCTGCTCTTATAATGATTTGGTGGTAACTTTTTCCTTTGGCTGTTCTCTCCCTGTATGCTTCATTGTTCACAGAAGTCGCTTAGCTTTTGTTTACTTCATCTATTTGCCCCTTTTTAACACAATGGCTGTTAAAATGGCTGTTAAAAATTAACAGTTTCAACATATTCTTCTGTCAGTCTTGCACAGATACAGAATGATTTCTAGAAACCCACACCTTCATCAGCTTTAGGATAACTTTCATTTAACCCAGAGTTACCTTGCTTTTTAGAAAATGGATTTATGTGATTTAGTGTCTAGTTTGGGGAACTGTTTGTTATGAACCACACAAATGGGCACTGGAGCAATTTGAGAATCTTCAAATTACTCTGCAGAGGGATTTGTCCTCTCAAAGTCTTTAAGTTATATAATTGGTCTTAGTGTGGACTTTAGTTGATATTTACTTGCACTTCTATCAGTGATAGGAAGGCCTTAAAGCTTTTCAAATGCAGAAGGGGGTCCAGTCTCTTCTCACTGTTGTAAACGTCAGGGTTGGCTTAGCCAATGGTTAGAATCTTCCATCTCTCTTTCTTTGGATGGCAAGTCCAGGGAAGACAGTAGGCTACAACTTCATATGTCCGTGGTGATGCAAGAGACTCTTCCCCCTCCCCCCACTTCCTTTCACACAGTTAGGATGTTTTGGTAGGGATCAATATGCCCTTACTGTGCCTGAGTGGTGACCTCAATATATTCACAAGCCAATAAGGTGTTACAGCCTGGGACATGTAATCTGACATGGGCGAATAACCTAGCATCTTGATCTTGAAGTTAAATTGAGTAATCCAGGTTAGTATGTACATATTTTGCAACAATTCATTATAATCACAGTGTAAATGTCTCTTGGAAATAGGATACAAAAAAGCGCCATGCGATAAGGGGTTGATAGGCAAACTTCTTCCTAGGCCCAAGACATAAATGTCTTAATTAATTAAATGTAATTAATGACTCATCAACATTTGCATGTCCACATAGTCTCTCACATCCTTATGACAAGAAGTTAGTTATAATACTGAGAAAGCAACTCTGAGAACTAGGGGGCAGAGTCTAGGGCAGATGAATGACTTTTAATAACCTTTTGCGTCAGAAGGGCAGCTGTGTTAGTCTGTAACTTAAAAAAATGTAAACAACCATGGTCCTGTAGCAAATTAGAGACTAACAAAAATATATAAACGGTATCATGAGCGTTCATGGGTTGTCATCTGAAGAAGTGGGTTGTGCCCACTGACGCTCATGGTACTGTTTATATATTTTTGTTAATCTCTAACATGCTACAGGACCATAGTTGTGTTTTAACCTTTTGCTTGTAAGTCAGACAGCAGTTTTGGACATCTTCAGGTAATGCCAACTTTCATTAAACATTTTTGACCTACTAAAGTTAATTAGCCCTAAATCCAAATGTGGCCTATGTTCCTTGCAACTGACTCACGAGAGAGAAACTAGTTTTATTCATCTGCTTTTGAATATACTTTTTAAAACACAAAGAGGATCTCCATAAGACCGATTTCTGATGAAGACACTCAGAACTGAAATACTACTCTGATTCATCCTGATATTGCTCTGGTGCACCTTCAAGACCATGATTTGCTCACCTACCTTGAAGGAACGCTCTCTGCCATGTTTATCATACGAGGACTTCTGCTCTTGCTGAGCATTCTGTTTTGTTGAGCAAGAGCTAAAGAGTCTCTGATGGTGTTTTGCAAGTTGCCTACAAAATCTACAATTTTAGTTCTTGGAGACGGGGTAGCCCCCTCCTGTTGCTGCTTCACTAGTTGCAATGGCCCCTTAACCTCATGGCCATAAACAAGTTCAAAGGGAGCTATCCCAAACTGGGATGAGGTACATCTCTGTAGGCAAACAGTAATGGCTGCAACTCCAGGTCCCTATCATTGGAGTGTTCATTTACGAATTTGCGAATTATAGCTCCCAAAGTTCCATTAAATCTCTCCACCAGCCCATTTGTCTGGTGGTGGTAAGGGGTGGCAACCAAGTGGTTTACCCCATGAGTTTCCCAAAAAAGTTCCATGATTCCTGCCCGGAAGTTAGTTCCTGAGTCTGTAAGGATCTCTGAGGGCCAACCTACCTTGGGAAAAATATCTGTTAGTGCCTGGCACAAGCTCTTGGCTGCGGTGTTCCCTAGAGCTACTGCTTCAGGCCATGAGGAGGCAAAATATATGACAGTCAGGATATATTGTTTTCCTCTGGGTGTCTTTCTAAGGAAAGGACCCAGAATATCCACAGCCGCAGGCTAGAATGGAACCTCTATTATGGGGAGTGGCTGGAGAGGTGCCTTGCCCCAGTCTTGGGACTCTCCTACCTGTTAGCACACCTTACAAGACTGGACATAACTAGACACATCCTTACTCATTCCCTCCCAGTGGAATGACTTTCCCAATCAGTCTTTGGTTCTGTTTACCCCAGCATGGCCAGTAGGGTGATTGTGGGCTAAGCTCAAGAGCTTTTCCCTGTACTTAGTTGGAACTACCAACTGTTTGTGAGGATGCCAGTCCTCCTTGTGCCCACCAGAAAGATTCTCTTCGTATAAAAGTTCTCTTTCTGCCATAGACCTGGACATGTTAGAAGAGCTGAGAGGCAGTGGCTCACTCTGGGTTCCCATCTGAGCTCCCTTGAGGCTCTCATCTGCTTCATGCTCTGCCTGGAACTGCTCCCTTGATGCTGAAGACATCAGCTCCCTGCTGGGTTGTATGCTTGGGGTTGCTTGTTCTGGAAGTGATGCGGGTGTCTCTTCTGGTGGTGAACCGTTCTTGGCTGGTATACTGGGTTGCGTTGCAGACTCCGGTGTTGTCTCTTGTGCAATTGCCGCTATAGGCTTGGTGGTGCCCTCTGCTGTTGGGTCCGATCCAATTCTGGCTCTTGGGCTGTGTAATGGGGAGTCCTGGTCCCGCACTATAAATCAATATGGGTATGTCTACACTAGCCACCCTAGTTCGAACTAGGGTGGTTAATGTAGGCAACCGGAGTTGCAAATGAAGCCCGGGATTTGAATTTCCCAGGCTTCATTTGCATATTGCCGGGCGCCGCCATTTTTAAATGTCCGCTAGTTCGGACTCCATGCCCGCGGCTACACGCGGCACGAACTAGGTAATTCGGATTAGGCTTCCTAGTCCGAACTACTGGTACACCTCGTTCCACTGTCAATAGGGCCCTGGGCTGGGACCTTTGCATGGCAGGCATCTGGGCCTGAGGATTCTTGGTGTGACCCCGGTGTAATGAACAGCGCTCTGCTGATGCTTTTGCGGTTGTTGGCTTTCACATGCCCTAGCTCATTTTATTTAAAACATCACCCAGCTTGCTTGTCGCTGGAGCGAGTTGGATTGCTAGAGAATGGAGTGGTGGGTTGAAATGGTGTTTTGGCTTTCCTTGTGGTGCAAAACATTCCTCTCTGCAAGGTAGGCCCTTGGATTGCCCCCAGTGGTGGGATGCCATCTCTGAATGCCCCTTCTGATAATCTCTTTACTGGCTGTCAATTTTGTTTTCCTTCATTACCTCCATCCACTTGGCTCCTGTTTCTCCTTCCTCTGTTATGTCTTTAAGCTTCCTATCTCAGCTGAATCTCTGGAGCTCCTGCGAAGGGCATCTAGGAGCTGTTCCATTTGCATCAAGAGAGCTAGCTCTTCCATAGTCTTAGCATTTGCTCTTGATACCCTGGCATCACAGTTCCTTCTAATCTCATAGGCAATTTGGGGCACTCTCATACCGGGTTTCTACCTTAAGGCTCTGAAGTGGCGATAGGCATGTTTGGTGGTGAGCCTCATCCTAATTCTGACTTTTTGTTTAAAAAGTTCACAGTCATTCATGTTTTCCCTGGGCCTTTCAACTGCCACTTCTGTTGGGGGTCCACTGAGTTGTGATCTCAGCCCCACCATGTACTGGCCTTGGGGGATGCTATACCCAATGCAGGCTCTTTCAAAACTTTCTAAGAAAGCCTCTACATCATCTCCTACCCAGTACATTGGGTATTTCCTGGACTGGGAGCATTAGTTGGAGCAGGGTGGTTAGTTAGTGTAGTTGGATTGCCCAGCTGCTTAGCTTTCTCCATTTCAACTGCTAACTGCCTCATTTCCACTTCCACTTGCTTTTGCTTCTCCTCAGCTTCTAACAACATCATTTCCACTTCTCTGTCCTTTTCCAACCACTTCATCTGCAGTAAGAATTCCGTCTCGGCTTGAGTTAGAGATCTGCCTGCCTTATGGACATTCTCCCACCCTGAAGACGGGGTGGGAGAGAGGTATGGGTGTTACCTCCTGCTCCTGAACAGAGACATCCTCCTGTTCCCCTCCTTGGGGTATGAGTCTTCCCTGGAGGGGGACATCTTGCCCTGATCTGAGGCTGTTTTCACCTCAGTATGTCACTAGGAAGGGTTGATTGCTTCAGGGCTAATTTGCCCAACCGAAAGTGCATGCACTGGGCTGCTTCCCTGCCCTACTCTATCCTAGCTATCCAGTTGCCCTGAAAGCTAGTAAAAAAACAACAACAATAAACAAAGAACTGTTTTATTTGGACTAGCTGACTGTGAAGATTTAACCTTCTGGGTGCCTTTTCTCCCCCAGGCAGCAAAAGAGAAAAAAAGTCTCAAAGCTTCCATCCAGCAAAACAGGAAAAAAAGCGTCCTTTAAAAATCCTGAGGTCTGTGTTTCTTGTTCAAAATGAACCCACGACTCTGCCCCCATGTCAGGGCTGTTCCCCACTCTGGCACGACAAATGCAGAATGTGGGGGCCCGCAAGAGACCTTAAAAATAGGTCCTTGCCTCCTATAGGCTTCTGCTTAAAAACTCCCCAAGGCCACAAATTTCCAGGCCTTGGGAGGCAGCTGCCACCACCAAGTGAAACAAAAGATACCCCTTTCTTGAAACCAGCAAGGAAGCACTTGAACTTCCAGAGGGTATCCAAAGCTCTTTTATCACAAGAGAGCTTGGAAAAAAGAGAAAACAAACTGCAGTCTCTGCTAGCTGACTTGTCAGTCTTAGGCATGCATACATAGACACAGACTTGTTTCCTTCCAGAACACAATCAAATCATCACCTTAAAAAAAGGTGATTTTATTAACACAAACAAAAAGATATACTTAATAAAGCATACTTGATTGCTAGGTATTACAGAGAAACTGAGGGAAGAGCAGATTAAAACAGAGGAAAAATGATATCTCTGGGCACAACTTAAAAAGTGAATGTAGGGGAGGGGAGGGGAGAGGTGAGGTAGGGTGGGGAGTGAGAGCACACAGATTTTACACAGAGAAGTTTTACCAAACAGCAAAATAAAGAAAAATAACCTGATCACAATTAAATATATATTTTTCCTCTACTCATGATCCATACTTGAAGGCTCAGTTCACCCCCATATCCAATATTTTTATAGGCATGGTAATTCTGATCACTGCATCTGCTCCTTCCAGTCTTTAATTTATAATTCCCACACAAAAACAGCAGGCAAGGTATGTGTATGCAATTCAAATTTCAGCACTGTATTTCATTGGTTCTTCTGGCTCCCTGCTAGCTACCTAAATGTAACCCTTTAGTCACCGGATGTTGTCCAGCACTACTCCTATCCACCACAGGGTTAATTCTACTAAAGTTGATAGCTGTGATTCCTATGTATATCAAGGCTCTTTCACATAGAGAAAGTGATGTAAAGGAGCTTGAGTGTGAATGAAAATCACACCATAGAACTTTTTCTGTTTTACACTAGGGTAACTGACAAAAAATTGGTACTCAGACTGTATTGAATGTAACTATGTATTTTAGGCCACATATTCCTTAAGGTGTGCTAAAGAAGTGAATGTGAACCCAATAAATGTCCTTCCTTCCTCTCCTGCCACTCTTGCATCTGTCAACTCATCTGTGGAGAAGCAGTGGAGAAGAGGCTGGATTTACTCCCTATGAAATTAAGATTTTAAATCATAACCCATGCAATTTGCCAGGGCCTTGACTGAAGGCAGATTTTGGTTCTTATTGTCTCTTATGCTAAATATTGATCCTGTCCAATAAACATTTATGAGTCTACTAAATTGGATACATTATGAATAAATCTAGCTGAAAATACTAGGCATAGCAGAATAAAAATGCTATTTCTTTTTGTTTAACTCCTCTCCTCAGGTTATATTTTTATTTTTTAGAGATCCTCGTAATTAACTTAAATGGGCTCTTGTTTTGTGCCCCAGCTATGTGTTTTGTTTTGTTTTTTTGCTAGGCTAATGTATACGAGCCCACTCAGGATTTTTCTACCACCCACAACCTTGTTTTATAATCAAAGGGGAGGTAAAAGGAAAAGCAGCAATGCTAATAGGCTTTCCCATGCAGTCTCTCTGGAAATAGTCTTTTTATAAATGTCTTGAACTTGACCTCTTTGAAAGGCACAAAGGTCCAACACACGTTTTTAAAGTTATATTTAAATATATATTTTTTAAATTCCTTGAAGACATTTTAATACTGTGAAATCTGGCCCTCAAAACACAAAGCATAAATCTTTCAGGATAGTCATACAGTAAAAGTGATATGTGAAGCAGATCATTTTAGGAACCACCCTAAAACAGTTCTGTCGCTTTGCTTTGCATGCCATTTTATAGATACCTTCTCTGCACACTATCAAAATTATCAAACACAATCCAATGAATACTATTATGATTTCATCACTTTGGCATTTAAACTTGCAAATACAATTTAGCAATAAATTAAGAGGGAGAAAAGTTTTGCCTGCCACACCCTCATTATAAAAATGTTTTTGGGAGCCAGACATTCAGGGTATTAGAAAGATTTACAATAACTGTGTAAGTAGCTACAATAAACTTGTGAGCAAGAGTGTTATAACACAGATTTTCGTGCTGAGGTTTTGTACTTAATCTTACCAATGCAAAATAAATATACTTTTTCCTCAGTGAATCTGTACACTAACTACTAGTAAAGTTGATAGGAATTCTGTTAAGATAGGACTATCCATACATCTTAGTTCTTGCATTTTGTCTGGTTTGGATGTGTTCTCATTGAAAGTGTTGACTTGACAGTCCTGGATGCCAATGTCCACTGTCCATGAAAATGGGTACACCTAGCAGCAGCAGTGCAAGCTTCCCCACTGCTCCTCATCTCTTAAGAAAGTAAGTCAGTGCTTAGTCTGTTTTTCTGAGACTGCCAATTACAGCATTTGGGGTGGTGAAATTTTGTAGTGTGGATGCTTACTTGGAACTGAACTCTTAGGTGGTAGCAACTGTCAGTTGCATAGAGTTACTAACTTGGGCAAAACTTGAACTAATTACCTGGAGATGAGGGGCTCTATAGATCATCACCAATACAATGTCTTGCTGTCTGATGTGCTTTAAAATAGGTATATCGACACGCAAGAGTTATTCATATTTTCTCTTAATCTTCTAACTGTATTCAACTGGGCAATTGTCCTTAGATCCAGATCCTGAGCCATGTCAAAGCTCAGCTTTTTGTAAGTGAGGAGGAGAGAAGACATGGAGCAGTTAAGTTACCTTTGGTTTTCACCTCTTATCTCTAGTGCTGAAATTTCACCAAGTTTCAGTGACCCCTCCCGTGCAGTTGGAGTTGCTGAAATGCCATGTTGCCTCCCACTCCTATTATGTAAGTCTCCTCACTGCTGGGGAAACTGAGAAAGGGGACTTAATAGCAGGGAGTCCTTAATTACTCCATTGAGACCTGATCTAAATCCCATTGAAATCAATGGAAGGGCTCTCAGTGAGTGTTGGGTCAGGCCCTTGGGGCAGCCACTGGGTGTAGCACAAAGACTAGAATTGGATCTGTCTGCTAGTGTGAAATGTTCCTGAACATGCTTCTAGAAACCATATCAAGGAGAATGTCTGCTCAGACATAGTGAGAGTCAGATTCTGAGCTCCGTTGCACTAGTGTCCATTGCCTGACTCAGGCAAGTAGAATTTACAGGACTAGCATTGAAGACTTTAAGTCACAAAGGGAGCATGAAAGAAGGGTAGAGGTATAAAAGCTAGTGGAACATCTTAAGAGAGACAGGCCTATCATCTTCCTTAATCAATATTCTCTGTAACTAACTGATAACATACTCAGAGTGATTCACTGCTCAATATGATTTTCTGCCCTAGGCAAAACTTTAGAGTAGTGCCCCCTGCTAGCCACTATATCAGAGGTTCTCAAGTAGGGGAGTGTATCGGATATAGGGGTGGTGGTGGTGGAGAGCGGTGCTTCATAGTTATGACAGAAGAGGGGAGGGAACAAGTTCCAGGTTGCAGAACCACTTATGTTTGGTTGGGTCCAGGCCTGGGCAAAATACCCTCCATGGGCTGGATCCAGCCCGTAAAGCTGCCAGATCCAGCCTGCAGACACAGTGGGGAGCCTCAGGCGCAGACTCACTGCCTGTCCCCCGCATGCTGCTGAGAAAAGTGGCCGTTACAGGGTTCTATTTGAGCAGCTGTGAGCCCGGGGGGAAGTGGGGAGGCTTCAGGTTCTGCTCCCACTTCCAGCACAATCCCATTGGGTGGTTTTCCCTTAGGCTCATAGTGGTTCAAAAGCCACGTGACCCCTGAAGGTAAGTCTCCCAGCCAGAACCTAACTCTGGCAACTCGACCCTTTCCCCCCTACCACACATAATCAAAAACCTCTGCCCCGCTCCTGTGCACATATCCCCTCCAAGATTCTGTACCCCAAACCCCAGTCCCAGGTCATAACTCAAACCCCTTTACTCCAGTTCCCTGCCCCAAGCTACAATCTCCCCTTGCCCAAGGTCACAACCCAGATCCTGGCATCCTAATGCCCTGCCCCAGGTCACAACTGCCTTCTTTACCCAAACTCCTTCCCAGATTCCACACCCTTTCCTGCACCCCAGTTGCTTACTGTAAGCTCCCTTCTGCACCCAACCTCCATCCCAGACCCTGCACCTCCTCCAAGAGTGCAGCTCTTCACCACTTTCCACATTCTTGGAGTGGCCTCCCATGAAAAATTATTGCCCTCCCCTTTCGGGCCAAATTGCCACCTCAGATAGTTGCTTAGTTTGCTTATAGCTAGAGCAGCCCCTGACTAAGCTTCGAGACCGTCTAGCTTTACACTTCATTATGCTTTAGTCTAGCTCTGTTTGGATTTTATAGAATGCTTAGTTTGTTTTCACCTGCACCAAATAAATGTTATTTTTATTTACTTTTAGATAAACAGCAGGAGTGCAACTCTTATTGTGTTCCCCAGAGAGATGGAAACTCATTGCCTTGTAACCATAAAAAAGGTAGAATCAGGAGAGGAGACTATCTGAGCCTCTGGCCTAAGGCAAGAGAACATTGATTCTCCTCCTGAAACAGTGTTTTTAGATAGCTGGCAGGGGCCACTGTGAGAAGTAGGAGACCTGAAGAACCTAAGCTGTGCTAGGTGTGGTTATGTTATGTATTTTTCAGAACACATTTCCTTGTGTCTGCATACAGTAATGGAAAAGACAGCACCATGATCACTCACATCCAGGCAGCAACATTAGTTTGATTGAAGTGTGATGCTATGACAGAAAAATTAGTCCATTCCCCATCTAGGTTATTCAACTCATGCTTTGAAATATCTGTAAAGATATTGGACATGAGCATGTGGTACTTACGTAGGTGCGTAACAGCTGAAAAGTCCCACCAAAGTCAAGAGGAATTTTTCTGAGTTCGGATTGGCCCTTCCTGAGTTTTGTTGCTTGTTACCCATTCAAGACTGTTCATTATTTGCTGATCATTGACTTGCTGTTGCCAAATTAACTTCTTTTTTAGAGAAGTCTTTGCATGGCATTTTTTTAATTTTAACAGATTAAAAGCAAATCTCATTTCTTAAATAGCTATTTTGGTGTTGCATATCTCAGTCTGCAGTGGAATAGAATAATACAAAAGAAATAAGAATCTGGGTTTATCCTTTTTTTTTGGGAAAGTTTTGAACAAGTTAAAACAAATCTAAACTGTATTCACAGTAAATGATACTAATTAAAATGTTGAGGCTGCATTTAAAAAGAAATGAAAAGCACTATTTAGAGCCTTATCTTTTGCAATTTGAATGTTTTTTTTTTCATGCTCAGCTTTACGTATTCATGGAAGTATTATGCTTTCTACTGTTTCCCTGGTAAATGCTGTCGCTATTTGGCATTTTATGGGGTGTGGTTTAAACAACAGATGGAGTTGATAACTTTATAAAAGATAATATAGAATGTTTTAAAAGTCCCTCAAAATGCTGGTGTACATACAGATTCAATAGCAGCATTTGCAGTTCACAATCTACCTTGCCATCTACCTTTACATAAACCTGATTCATAAGGGAGTCGGCTCAATTTAACAAATCAAGAGTCTCATAATGCACAAGGGTCTCCACTGCAAATTAACCATTATCAGTACAAAGACACATTGTGTGTCTGAAACAATATTTGCAGTCAGGTTTCTTTTAAAAGTGTTAACGGGCAGGGGAGTCGGAGGAATGAAGGTCCAGACTGTGAAAAGGGGAGATAACATGAGAACTGCATGATGTTTGCACCTCCTTTAAACATCAAAAAGGGGACAGTCTACCCACTGTACTGGCCCATGGAGCTAGCCTGGCTTGGGTGAGAGCATACACTGAATCCTTTTGAAAGGTATCATCTTTCCATTTCAGGAATGAAGGAGTAGGAAGGCAAGAGTAATACGACCCAGTTCCCTAGGCACAGGACAACATGGGTTTTCAGAAATACAGCCCACACCCTCATTTGACAAAGCAGTGGCAGGGAAACTCCTAGCCAGGAGCATTGGGGTCACTCTCCTCTTCTGCCTAGCCAGAGAAGCAGGGCTAACAACATTTTGCGAGTCTGGTACTTGCCATGGAAGCCAAAGTCTGCCTGCTTTGCTTTGGGAAAACTAACCCCCTTCTCCCAATTTGGTAGGTGGTGTGGGGGTGAGTATCCCAGTCCTTGTTGGTTCCAGCTAGCTCAGCAGCACTACAGTATGTTTTCCTGTGAATTGCTATGGTTCTCAATTACTTTGTCAGGAGAAATAAGGTATTTGTATGGCAAAGCAGTTATATGTGAGGTGCAATGTTCCCTCTAAGCTGTGCAGTGGCACAGCTTCACAGGTGATTAATCAGCTCCACCCAGTCAGAGGCTCAGGGCTCTGTGCAGCTTAGAGGGAACAATGGTGAGGTGCAGGATCAGGCCTGTAATGGCTCCTCTTTTGACCTGATCTTTTCTGAAGTGGTCAATGAGCAATTATAACAATTATGCAATAATTTAATAAGTACAAAGCAACCTTGGAATGCATATTTTATGGGAGATTAAATGAACACTTCTAAAAGATATACATTTTAAAACCATTATACCTTTATTTAGTATTTTACTTAAACTGATTTCACTT
Source organism: Pelodiscus sinensis (assembly GCF_052426305.1). Lineage (NCBI taxonomy): Eukaryota > Metazoa > Chordata > Testudines > Trionychidae > Pelodiscus > Pelodiscus sinensis. The sequence goes on along the minus strand of NC_143053.1, from coordinate 194,910,430 downwards.
TATTTTTGCAAATGTCATGGACTAGATTCAGCCTTGAGTTATGTATAGTTTTGCCAGAATAATACAGAACATAGGACTTCTCTGTAGAGGTAAATCAGCATTGAGAAAAGTTGTGGATGTGAGGTGCCTGTCACTGGTCAACACAGCCCTAAAGTGAATTGTAGTGCTGGGCCTGCACCACATGAAATGGACTTATCTGGCATGTTCTTCAAGAAGGACCTGTGAACAAGAAGGACCTTCTGGTTACCTCTCTCTGGTTCTTATTGTCCTCTCCCCAGTGAAAATGCTGAGCGAGGGCAGAAGTGCACATACAGCCTGCCTTTCACATCCTGGGCACAGAAGACAACAATGCTACCTGTCACCACCTATCACAAGATTTCTGCCAGGTGAAAAAAGTGGTACTCATGTGAGCTCTATCCTCAAACTAAGCTCCACTGCAATGAGATGTGTTCACACTAAACATATGACATATGATCTTGTGTACCCCATACAGCTCTGTAGGCTCCCCTCTCTAGGGTTCACATGACACCCAACAGGCTTGCTGAGCTGGTCTCCCTTTGCGGTATAGTATGGGAGGAACCAGATACCCCACTGGTCTCCTGTGGGTTATCCTTGACTGAGGGAAAATATGGTGGGGGGTACTCTGCCAAGCTTTGACCACTCGTGGCACCATATTGAGATGTCTCTCAAAGTAGACTGTGCAGATTTTAACTCTCACCTTTCTCACATGCTTTGAACATCAGTGTTATAGCTTACATCAATCAATGATGAGCACAGAAGTCAGATCTTCAGACTTCCAGTCTCATGTTCTGAGCACCAGATCACTCCTCCAATTATCACACTTTATCAGACTGTAGCTGTGATCACCTCCTTGATTATGAAAAGAGACATTTAAAATGTGCACTATTTTCTTTCTTGACTTTTTTCACTTGATGCTATCTCCTTCAGTCTGCAAATCTGTGACCTGTGAGCATAGACTAAAACCCTTTTTTTGTCACTTGTTACTTATATTCTGGTAGGGGCAAAGGATTACCTGTCACTTTGATTACCTAGATGACTGGACACTCTCACAATTCAAGGACTCTGAAACTACATATAGCTTCAAATGACATGAATGTCTTTCCCTTCAAGTCTGTGCCTGGCTTCGTTCCTGAATGTAATTTTGGGTCACTATGCAGAGTATGTTCACTTTCTAACACTTTCCAAGATGTAGGACACAGAGTCAGTCTCTAACATCTCTGGTTTCCCTGTTGCATTGGTTATGGATAATACACACCGGCTACGTCTACACTGGCATGATTTTCCGAAAATGCTTTTAACGGAAAACTTTTCCGTTAAAAGCATTTTCGGAAAAGCACGTCTAGATTGGCAGGATGCTTTTTGCAGAAAGCATCCGTGGCCAATCTAGACGCGGTTTTCCGCAAAAAAGCCCCGATCACCATTTTCGCGATCGGGGCTTTTTTGCGGAAAACAGTACTATGCTGTCTACACTGGCCCTTTTGCGCAAAAGTCTTTCAGAAAAAGACTTTTGCCCGAACGGGAGCAGCATAGTATTTCCGGAAAAGCACTGATGATTTTACATGAGATCGTCAGTGCTTTTCTGGAAATTCAAGCGGCCAGTGTAGATAGCTGGCAAGTTTTTCCACAAAAGCAGATGATTTTGCGGAAAAACTTGCCAGTCTAGACACAGCCACCAAGTAATCATAGCCCCCTGGAGGGGAACACAACTCAAATATCCTGCTGTTGAGAGATCTGATTTTCATTCATAGAAGCTTTCAAGAACTGAAAGTAGTAAATCCTGTTTCCATGTGAAAACTGACTGCCTCTACTGATTGAGGTTACTTCAAAAGCCCAACCATCTCATTTTTAAAGGTAGGATTTCAGTCCGAACCACTGGAAAGTGAATGGCCAAATGTGATACATCATCTTTTACTGGACACACACAAATTGAGAAACAGCCATCTCCATTCTTCAGATCCGCTATTCCCTTTGTTTCAGTAATACCTGACTTGTTTTGAATTTTTTCCTCATCCAAAATGTTTATGTAAATCTACTGACCCAAAGTTAATGAAGTCAATAAAGCTGCTGTGGATTATCAGCCATGTAACTGAAAGTGGAATTGACCTGGTATAGTGCCGGGTGGTAGTTATTTACAAAAATGTATCTTGCTTGATAGAATGTACGCAACTCCATTTTATTCCTAATTATTCCTAATGTTTCACCTCTGCTACTGAGCTGTGTCAGAAAATAAAAATAAGCCACCATTGTGCGTAAGGTATAAACAGAATCTATTTAAATGTCACTCTGTTCTTACAGCCCCAACAAAAAGTCCCTTAAGGTTTAGTTTTCTCAAAAGTCTGTGAACTTTACGTAAGAGTCAAGGTGCTGTCATCCCCTTATGATTCATAAAGAAACACTCTTAGTTTACACAGGCACATAAACTGCCATAAGTGGAGTTTACAAATGCTTTGAAAGGTGGTAGAGAAATCAAATGTAATAATGAAAGCATTTGGTTTTCCCATAAAAGTACTACAGTAGAACCTCAGAGTTATGAACACCTCAGGTAGAGGGGTTGTTCATAACTTTGAACTGTTTGTAATGCTGAACAAAACATTACAATGGTTTTCAATGGTTTATAATTGAACATTCACTTAATATACTTTTGAAACTTTACTATGCAGAAGAAAAATGCTGCATTCACTTTTTATTCATTTACCACACAGTACTGTACTGTATTTGGGTTTTTTGTTGTTGTTAATGTTATCTGCTCTTCCAAGTGAGATGTATAGTTGATCAGTCAGTTTATAACTTTGGTGTTTGTAACTCTGAGGGGAGAAAATATATGTATAGGATTTTAGCTTATATTGTTGGTTGTGGGAGTGGTGGTTTCTGGAGCTCTTTAAATTTAGGTACTAATTTTTTTTCCCCATAGCATTTGGACGTCAGCTTCACCAAATGCTACAGAAAACATACAAGATACGTACCCAGTCCTGCAAACATTTGTTCATGTGCTGAACTTTACACACATAAATAGTCCCATTACACACATGTACAGTTAAGAATGTACATACTTTTTATACCTTTTTTTGCAGAATTTGGATTCATCATAACTAAAGCTAATAGTTACTGCACCGTAGCCAGTGCAATACAGATACATAGACATTTAGATATAACCATTTGCTGCAGGGCCAGTTTGGATAAATATTCAAAGAGTAAAACTTTCAGAAGCACCTCAGTGACTTCTCACCTTATGGTGTAATAACACACACTTTTTTTTACAGTAATTTTGAATGATAGTATGGGGACTTACACCGGAAATCATGGCTTACTTTGAACCTCCTACCCTTTCGTCATCTATATCTTAAAATAAGTAGACTCTGTTTTCAGTCTCTTGTCAAGACTTGTAACTTGTCTGCAATAACAAAGTTAACTAGCAACAGCAGTCAGTGCTCAGTTGTTGCATGAAAGTAAAGCACTGACAAATTGAAAACTATAATGAGAATGACTGCATAATGAATATGCCCAGCTTCTTATCAGTTTTACATTAGAAGCTGCAGTCATTTTAAGTAGCCTTGTGTTAACCATCCTTTGTCCCGTGAAATAGGGGCTCCTTTTAAACCTACCATATGCTGTAAAATAGTAACAGTAAATTATTCTGTAACTCTGGGGTTCTCATGATATGATTCAATGTGATTTTTGCTGCTTGGTGTATTCCAATTGACAACTTCCTAACTTATTACTTAACAGTAAATAAGATTGAATATGAATAACAACTGTGCCTCATAAATGAAAATGTAAACTATGAGATTTAATAGTAGTTTTAATTCGAGAACAATCAAATCTTCTAACAATAGATATTCTGCTATGTTTCTTTTATTTTTGTTGTGTTTTAACTTTTAAACTATGCTCATACAATTGTTTACTAATAACATTTTGAAAACCACTTTCTAACTATGAACTTTCCTAAAGTAAGCTTTGTGGCACTATTCTTTAAATCACACCTAGGGTTCCATGAACTAGAGCAATACCTTTAATTTTTTTATTACATATTTTTAAGAACAGCAAGAGGTAAAACAGTGGGACAATGTGTTAATTCTTCACCTGTGAAACTACAAGTCTAAATCTTGCAATTTCTATTTAAAAGTGAAGTGAAATTGGTAGCTTTGTTCCACTCCACAGTGTATTTTAGTTCAGAACACAAAACAGCACTATGAGATATTGGGTACAATAGGCAGCCTCTGGCAATCAAAAACACATCTCTTAGCAAGCAGAGATGTCAGTCAGGAGTGAAGTAGATCGACAACGTTGTGAAAGGAGGTTTGCACAGTGATTGTCAATGCTGGGAAGATGCAGTCAGTGTTATTCTTCGGATGTTTCGTAAGCATTACTAAAAATATTTTATTTTTTCCATCCATTTGCCAAAAACCAAACTAACCTTGTGCAACTCAGTTCTGGACTTCTGGGAGACACAGCACACTGAAGCAAGGCTCAGGCATATGAAGGCAAATGTGGCTTTAAAGCCACCTTGTGACTGCTGGATTCTGAGCGTGCTTTGCAGCTGAAATGGCCTTTGGTATGAATTAGGCAGCCCAGGAAGCTGCTGTCCACCACAATTGCTAGACCATCTGTGGATGACTGCAACCCAGAAGTGCCCCAAATTTCCATTCTGCATTGTGTTATGAAATTCCTACTCTCAGCCTTGTCCTTGACATTCACCCTATACCAGGGCTTGTGAGGGAGGCTTCACAGGCCATTCTTATGCAGTACTTGAGCAAGGGGAATTCTTCCCTGCAAGCTGCAGATCTTTTCATGGTCCTTTCATATCAGAATACAGGGGCCAGAAGGTAGAGCAGAATGCCTCCCAATAAGAAAACCATTTACGGCATGGACTGTAAGAACTAGGTGCTGCTTACTATGTCAGTTACAGTTGTTAAAGCTAAGTCCATATAACTAGGCCTTATACACCGGTGTCAGTTTGTGAGAGAAGGGGCCCTTGAATGAACAGCGGGAAGGGAGAAGCAGCATGTAGGTCTCCCACAATAGCAGTCCCTGCACCTCCTTGGGGAGCAAAAGCTGGGGGAAAGACCAAGCCTAAGACCCTCTTCATCAGCCTGGAAAAGCTGGGTCTGGATAGGTAGGGAACAACCTAGAAGAGATTTCTTACCTGCTACGGAGCTGATGTACCTGCTTTATAACTGATAAGTTATAAGTTTTAAATACTAAATGGCAGTGGTTGGAAGGACAATAGTGCCCAGGATTCACATCATAAGTATATCAGAAAAAAAATTCTGAATGAATTCTGAATGAATGCAGGCCTACTTCATTATAAACTTTTTCTTTTTTAAAAAATCAGCACTTTCAAGGAGAAGATTCTTTATTTTAGTAGAAAAAAAAATCTCCATATATTTCCTGTAAAATGGTGAGCTTCTTTTTCAAATGGGAGCTGAAGTTTATCAGAACCTCTCAAAAATCGGTTCTAACTTTCTAGCAAGTCTGCAAAGAAATAATCAATCAACAGGAAAGGATTAAGGCATCCTGAAGCCCTAAGAGTAGCATTATGAATCTTCCTCTTATTGCTCCACCACATGCTATGCCTGCCTAGTTGGAGTGGTGCCTGAGGGGTGTGGAGCCTAAATGGTCGCTTGTGCCACTTGCTCCCACCTGGCTGAGCGGCGCAGAAGTCAGCTGAGCACCATGGCGGGAAGCGAAGGGGGGGCGGGGCGGTGATGTTCATGACCAGGGGGCAGGGCCTGGAGCTGCTGTCACGCCATACGTCACCACCCTGCCCCCCTTCGCCTCCCGCCGAGGTGCTCTGCTGACTTCTGCGCCACTGAGCCAGGCCACCGCGGGGGAGCAAGCAGCACAAGCGGCCGTTTGGGCCTCACACTCCCCATGCAGCATGGGCCACCCAGAGGGAACAGCCAGCATTTCAGCAACAGCTCTGCCCAGAGGGAACAGCCAGCATTTCAGCAACAGCTCTGCCCAGAGGGAACAGCCAGCATTTCAGGCAACAGCGCCCCCCAGAGGGAACAGCCAGCATTTCAGTGTTACAGACTCTCAGACACTAGGATACTATATATATAATGAGTAACAGCTGCCTCTCTCCACCCCCTGCTCAGGAGCAGCCATGGAGTGATCTCCCAATCTCAGAGGCAGGGCAGAGAGCTATTTACCAAACAGTCAGCATGAATGTGCTTGAGTGAATCAGATGCTTTAAACTGTAGAAAAATGATAAGAAAAGCAAAGGGACATAAGGAGAAATCCATGGCCATCAGAATTTAAACAAGGAAGGAGTTTTAAATAATATATTTTTTAAACAAAAAGAATCCTGACAATGGCATTGGATCACTACTAGATGGAAATGATGGGATTATCAATAATGTAGAAAAGGCAAGTGTGCTCAATACATATTTCTGTTCTGTATTTGGTGAGAAAATAGATTATATAGTATGATATGGTGATAATAACACTCCTTCCCTTTCACTAGTATCTATGGAGGTTCATTAAAGGTACTGAAGGTAGACATTTTTAAATCAGTAGGTCCAGATAGCTTGATTGTAAGAGTTTTGAAAGAGATGGCTGAGCAACTTGTTGAACCATTCATGTTGATATTTTTCTATAAGCCTTGGACCCCTGTGCAAATTCCAGAAGACTGGAAGAAGTGTGGCAATTTTAAAAAAGGTAAACAGGATAATCTAGGCAATTATAGGCCCGTCAGAGGTCCCAGGCAAGATAATGGAGCAGCTGATATGCAATTGGATTAATAAAAAATTAAAGGAGGTTCATGTAAGTAATACAAATCAATCTGTGTTTATGGAAAATAGTTTGATGCCACTAATTTGATGCCTTTTTTGGTGAGATTACAAGTTGATAAAGATAATATTGTTGAAGTAATATACTTAGACTTCTTCTTTGAGTGGTGTCCCCATGGGTGCTCCACTGAAGGTGTCGGGCTCGTCCCAGCACCGCAAACGGAGAGTTTTTGCCAGCAGTAGCCCCCTCCGGAGGACTGCGCATGCGCAGAAGTGCCTCGTGCCGTTCGCGCTCTTTTCTGCGTTGAGCGGTCCGACGCGCCAGTTCCTCCTAACTGTCCACGGTCGCAGACGGAGTTAGAACACGCTCCTCCTTTTCTGAGGAGAATTAAGATTATTATTAAGATTATTAGTATTACTAGTTCTATTCCCAGTTAGCCCCTCCCCCGTATTATTAGCTTTATCTAGTTAGTGAGTTAATTGTTTAAAAAAAAAAAAGTTAAAGTTAGAATTAACGGCCTTCCTAGGCCTCTACCAACCGGCCCCTCTAGTGCCGTGGTCATGCCTGGATCTCCGGGCTTCAAGAAGTGCGCCTTTTGCGCTGACCCTATGCCTGCCTCGGACGGCCACTCCCGCTTCATCTGCTGTCTGGGAGAAGGCCATATCCCACAAAAATGCAGTCACTGCTCGAAGCTGACTGCTAGGGCAAGGCGTGACAGAGAAATGCACCTGAAGATGTTGCTTTTTAATAAGGCGCTCCAACCTCCGTCAACTGAGCAACAGGAGGCTTCAGTCCCACGTAAGTCTCGGGACGGAAAAAGCTCCGCTCCCTCTAGGAGCGTAAGTGCAGGAGAAGCACAGAGCTCATTGGGCTTCTCTCCCAGACAGGGAGCGGATAAGGCACCTAAAGCCCGCAGTACATCGGCGCCTAGTCCCACGCTTTCTGTACCACCGGCACCGACAGTGCGTCCGGAGTCGGCACCGTCATCTACGGCACCGAGCCTCCACGCGGCACTGCTTGCCATCACGGCGCCCACGGCACTGGGGCATCGACCAGCACCGTCGAAGCACCTGCCGGCGATGGTGGAGTCGGCACCGGCGGGCGGCACCGCACCATCAGCTAAAACGGCACAGATAGCCAGCCCGGTGCCGAGAGGTCAAGAGGCGCGCCGATCTGTCCCAGCGCCGAGAAAGCAATCGGTGTCGAGACCAGCCCAGCCTCATTCAAAGACTGGGGAGCAACCCACACGTCAGAGCGAACACCAGCACAGCTCTGTCGCACCAACCTCTGCGGAGCCTGCTCCCGCGGCCCAACAAATTAGTGCATCAGGAGGGGATACGGCACCGCCATCCCCAACCTCGGTGCCAAGGTCACCACACCTCTCCAATTCTGTCTCAATCATATCGGTCCAGGACAGCCCAGTCTCAATGGCTCCTCCACCTAAGAGTATTTCAACTAAGGCACAGAGGAAAACACACCATGTCCGTATGCCCTCCTCCAGCCTGGGCAGAGCAGTCTTCTCTCCTGAGCCTTCTCTCTCACCTCGTCATAGGGGACGACATTTCTGCAGTCATTTTCCCTCTCAACACTACCGGCAATTCTCGAGGCAATCCTTCTCACCTCGCTACCGCTACTCATACTATTCGAGGTCTCCATCTCACTATTCCTGTTGATCACGATCTCCACGATCACCCTCCTGCGCGTATTATCACCATCGCAGGAGCGCCACCTCACGTTCACCTGTCTACTCGCACCACGATTATCACTGCCGGCGAGACACCTCACACTATCGTGACCGCTCACGCTCCCCCACAAGGCTCTCACAACCCTCGCCTCTGCAAGAGCGTCGATCATATTCACCACAGCCAGAAACCCAAGACTCCATCCCACCGGCGCAGCGCCCTCCAATGCCCACCAGTGATGCTTCCCATGGAGGCACTCCTCAATCCCTGGTATCAGACCAACAGCCTACAGGTTCCTCGACAGACCTCTCCTCCTCCTCCCCAGATGATGCAGTTTTTAATGATGAGCCCTCTCTGGGGGATGATTATAAACAATTTCATGAGCTTATTAAAACGGTCGCCTATTCACAGAATCTACATGCTTCGGAAGCACCTCAGAAGCAGCACGCGCTCCTTAGGAACCTTCAACAATCCAGCAAATCAAAGCTGGCCCTTCCTTTTGATGCGGCAATCCTTGAAATCTCCAATGACATCTGGCAGATGCCAGCATCCACACCTCCTACAAACAAGCACACGGATAGGAAATACTTTATTGATGCAAAGGATGCGGAATTTCTTTTCACCCATCCCGCCCCCAACTCTATCGTCGTTAAAGCTGCCCAACAAAAGGCGAAGTCTACACAATCTAGAAATTCGGCAGCGGACAAGGAAGCGAAGCGTCTAGACCTCCTCGGCAGGAAGGTCTATTCGTCTGCTACGGCCACCCTGAGGATGGCCAACTACTCCGCCCAGCTCGCTAACCACAATTTCGACAACTACTCTAAGCTGGCTCCCCTCCTACATCATTTACCGGAGTCCAAGAGAGAGGTACTAAAATCCATCGTGCAGGAGGGCTATACAGCGGCCCGCACCGCACTCCAGATCTCTCTCGATATTGCTGATTCCGCTTCCAGCACCACGGCGACGTCTATCGTCATGCGACGTGCCTCTTGGCTACACCTGGCATCCGTACCCAAAGACCTACAACCCAAGGTGGAGGACACTTCCCTTTGACCATGCCTCGTTGTTCGCACAGAACACCGATCAAGTGTTCCATTCGGGAAAGGATTCCCGAACTACATTGAGAACCCTTGGCATGTATACCCCGCCTTTCAGACGCAAGAGAGCTTGGCCCTACAACAGGCAGAGGCCCTCCTCCTCCTATACTGCCCAACGCTTTAGACCATATGAGCAACACAGGCAGAGGCAGCGCCCTCAGCGACAGCGCCAACTACCCAATAAGCCGCACAACCAGCAACAACCTCGACAGCAGGTTTGACGCCCTTGTCGAGGGACTGCGCGCCATACCCTTGTTGGAACCCTACCCGCAGGTAACCAAGTTATTCCAGTACCGCCTGAGGCCCTACTACTGTCGTTGGTTCGCCATCACCATGGACCGTTGGGTCAGGGAGATAGTCACTTCTGGCCTCGCTATCCCCTTCAACACCCTCCCCCCCTCCAACCCTCCATCCCCGTCCCTTTTCAGGGACCCCTCTCACGACCTTCTACTGCGCCAGGAGGTCTCGCGCCTACTTACTACCGGGGCAGTGGAGGAGGTTCCTTCCCACTTCAGAGGCAAAGGCTTCTACTCCCGGTACTTTCTCACGCGAAAGAAGTCTGGCAGCTGGAGACCAATTTTAGACCTGTGTGGCCTCAACCGCTACCTACGGAAGCAAAAATTCAAAATGGTTACTCTGGGTTCCATCATACCATCACTACATCAAGGGGATTGGTTTGCGTCCCTCGATCTCCAAGACGCGTACTTTCATATCTCCATCCATCCGGTACACAGGAGATTTCTATGTTTTACCCTAGGCACCGACCACTACCAATATGCCGTACTTCCTTTCGGTCTTTCTGCGGCTCCCAGGGTATTCTCAAAGACCCTAGCAGTTGTAGCCGCATACCTCCAACGCACTGGCATCACCATCTTCCCCTATCTCGACGATTGTCTACTCAGGGCCCCTTCCATGCAACAGATCGGAACGGCAGTTACCATCGCGAAAGACATCTTCGAAGCTCTAGGACTGGTAATCAACGTACCAAAATTGTCTCTGATTCCATTCCAGTCCATCGAGTTCATTGGGGCCAGGATAGACTCTATAACCGCCAAGGCGTACTTACCCACGGACAGAGCCCATGCCATCCGAGACCTAGTGAATGTCCTGCGCACCACTCCGGCGGTTTCGCTCCTCACATGCATGAAGTTATTAGGTCACATGGCTTCTACGACGTATGTCGTCGCACATTCGCGTCTCCGCATGCGGTGTCTGCAGCACTGGCTCCAGATGGTATACACTCCCGGCATCACCGATATACACAAGCTGGCATCCATCCCCGCTCGTGTCAAAGACTCACTGACATGGTGGCTCGATCCGACCAAGGTACTTGTCGGTGTCCCATTCCGCGCTCCAGCTCCATCTCTACAAATTACCACCAACGCATCCCTCGTGGGCTGGGGTGCTCACATGCTACAACATCAGGTCCAAGGTCTATGGTCTTACCAAGAAGTCCTACTCCACATAAACTTTCTGGAGCTCAGAGCAGTGTTCAATGCATGCCGTCACTTTGTTCAAGGTGCCTCAGTACAGATTCTTACGGACAACATCTGCACCGTATACTATATCAATTGCCAGGGCGGAGCCAGATCCAGAACCCTGTGTGCAGAATCAATACGCCTTTGGAACTGGCCAATTCACCACGGCATCATGCTCAAAGCTGCTTACCTACCGGGCAAGAGCAATACCATTGCGGACACACTGAGCAGATCTTTCCACTCCCAACACGAATGGGAGCTCTGTGGCCTCTTCCAATTATGGGGTCACCCGCAAGTGGACCTCTATGCCACTCGAGACAACAAGAAATGCCGTTCTTACTGCTCGAGAGCTGGCATAGGCAGCGGATCGATAGGAGATGCCTTTCTGCTTCATTGGGGGAAGTACCGTCTTCTATACGCCTTTCCCCCAATTCCCCTCATTCCTCGGGTGATAGAGAAGATACTGGCAGACACAGCAACAGTAATCATGGTCGCTCCTTTTTGGCCCCGCCAGACTTGGCTGCCGAAACTTATGCACATGTCGAGCTCTCAGCCGCTCCAGCTCCCGCGGCAGCCCAACCTCCTCTCCCAGCAGCACGGCACCCTTCTCCACCCCAGTGTCAACTGGCTGCACCTAACAGCATGGCTCCTGACTGGCTCCAAGGACCGTAATCAACCTGTTCTCAAGCAGTCAGAGAAGTCCTCATACAAAGCAGGCGCCAATCCACCAGGAGATCCTACCACTACAAGTGGCAGCGCTTCCACACGTGGTGCCACTCACAGGACACGGACCCTCGAAGTGCACCTATACAATCAATCCTGGACTATATGCTCTACTTACGCTCACAGAGCTTGGCGATAACTTCACTTAAGGTTCATCTGGCTGCAATCTCAGCTTTCCATTCTCCCGTAGACGGATCTTCTGTCTTTGCACATCCACTAGTGAAGAGGTTCATGAAGGGAATTACCAACCTTTACCCAACATACAGGCCCACTCCTGAGACCTGGGACCTTGCCTTGGTGTTGGACACTCTTACTCGGCCACCATTTGAACCGCTGGCAACTTGTGACTTGCAGACTATCACCACTAAGGTCACCTTTCTCCTGGCAATCACGTCGGCTCGCCACGTTTCTGAACTTACAGCACTTTCTGCCGATCCTCCGTATACATTATTCACCCAACAGGGGGTCACATTGCGCTGTCACCCAGCCTTCTTGCCAAAAGTCAATTCACCATTCCACGTCAACGAGCCCATGGTTTTTCCCATTTTCTTTCCAAAACCACACGCTAACTCCGAGGAGGCATGCTGGCACACACTAGACATCAGGAGAGCGCTCGCATTCTACTTGGACAGAACGCGCTCTTTTCGAAAGTCCTCACGCCTACTACTATCCTTGGCAACACGTTCTAAAGGCCAACAGATCTCCTCGCAACGCATCTCCTCACATATTGTGAATTGCATCACTCGCTGTTACACCATCCGCGGCAGACCGCTGCCCTGTAGACCAAAAGCACACTCGACTAGGAGCATGTCCACTTCCATTGCATTCCTGAAGAACGTTCCCCTGCGGGACATATGCCGTGCAGCTACTTGGTCGTCTTCATCCACGTTTGCTAGGCATTATGCCCTGGATCGCTTCAGGGCTACAGACATAGCAGTCGCTCAAGCAGTTCTCTCTTCTGTGCACAGATAATTCCGAAGCACGACGTCTCTGTTTGGGCTACTGCTTCCTACTCACCTTCAGTGGAGCACCCACGGGGACATCACTCGAAGAAGAAGAAACTGTTACTCACCTTGTGCAGTAACATCTCTTCTTCGAGATGTGTATCCCCGTGGGTGCTCCACAACCTGCCCTCCTCCCTGCTTCGGAACTCTTACGTTTGTATCTTACAGATGTTCCGGCTAGGAGGAACTGGCGCGTCGGACTGCTCAACGCAGAAAAGAGCGTGAATGGCGCGAGGCACTTCTGCGCATGCACGGTCCTCTGGAGAGAGCTACTGCTGGCAAAAACTCTCCATTTGCAGCACTGGGACGAGCCCAACACCTTCAGTGGAGCACCCACGGGGACACACATCTCGAAGAACAGATGTTATTGCACAAGGTGAGAAACAGTTTCTTCTGTAAGGTGTTTGACTTGATATCACATGACATCTTGATTAAAAAACAAGAATGATATAAAATTAACATAGCACATGTTAAATGCATTAAAATTGGCTAACTGATAGGTCTTAAAATGAGAGAGACAAGGCAGGTGAGATAATATATTTTATTGGACCAACTTTTATTGGAAAAGAGAAAGACAACCTTTTGAGCTGCACAACTCTCTTTGCTTCTGTGAAAGCGATCAGATAAATACAAAGAGGAACTAATTGTCAAATTCAGGAGTTAACACAAGTTGTAAGGGACCATATAAAATGAAGTGAGACACTAACATCTGCACAGTCATAAGCCAAAGGAGGGTTAGTGGGATACATATTGTGGCAGGACATAAAGCCAAATTCCCTATTGAGTCCATGATTAGTAGTGTCTAGCATAATTACGAATTTAAGCTCTTCTTTTCAAGGTGTTGTATAGGTTTCCTTTGAGCACAGGGATCAAGAGGATATGGAGTAACTGTTTTGTGAAGAGTGTTTGCTAATAGGTAATTGGGTGTTTTTGTCTTTTATAATCTTTCTGTGTGATTTCATTTCCAGAACTCAGATTGTCTGGTTTCACCCACATGGCTGTTGTTGAGGCACTTTGAGTTGGATGAAGTACACTACATGTTGTGACAAACGTGTGAGACCTATAGATTTTGGAAAGTGGGATGTGGAGGGTATTAATCATTGTACTCATGGAGGTGAGTTAGCAGATTTTGCATCTGTTGTTATGGCGCAGGGCCTCATGCTGCCTTGAGTTGGTGAGCTTGCTTCTGAAGATGAGGCTGGTGAAGGTGTGGGGTTTTGTTTTTGAAGCCCAGAAGAGGAGGTTTAGAAAAGAGTTCTTTCAAGATATAATTGTAATTATAAATTCCAGTGTGGGGCTGGAGGTAACAACTAGGACTGAGAAGATTTCAGGGTTTTATTTTTTCTGTATTGAGCAGCCTTTCTTGGGGTATTTGGGTCATCCACTTCATGATACACTGTACTTCTCAGGTGAAGTATCTGTTTGATAAAGTGGGTTTAAGTGTGTAAAGATGTGTATTCTGGACTTTTTCATTAGACCACCTTCTGTGGTATCTGAGTGGGTGGCTGTAAATAACAGATTTTTTGGTGTGTCTGGTGTGATTACTGCATCTGAGGAGGTAACTGTGATGATCCATGGATTTCCTGCATATTGTCTGTACAGTTCCATTATTGAGGTTAATCATGCTGTTTGGGAGATTGATGTCCAGGTGTGGAAGAATTCTATAGAAAATTGTGGTTGTGGTTTTTGAAGTTGTGGAGGAAAACTATTAGGAAATTTATGTAATCTATCCAGAGGATGAAATGAGAATCACAGTAGATTCTCCCTGCGACCTGATCTATTGGGGCAGGCCATCAGTCTGCCGTCAGTGAAGGGTCCACCCAAGCAAAATGGATTTTTCAGTACAGGTCAGATTGCAGACTAGGGCCAATCTTCATCTTCCTATTTCATTCTCAACTCTGTCCATGAGGAAAAATGACCACTATTTTCCTTGCTACTGGGTTTAGGTTTATATGAATGCAGTTTTCTGGATTTTTGTCAAATTTTACTCCTTGAATAGAAATGATACCTTTGCTTCTCTCCCACACATCAGCCTTAATTCCTTCCTTTTCAGTAATTAAAGAAGTTGGTGGCATTGGCTTGGCTCGGAACTCTGGAAAAATGTTGAATAAAACAGATGAAGGGGTTGAAGGGACAGTATTAATTTACTCATTACTCCTTCAAAAGTTATTAAATACGGAAGCTATGTTCAAGAATAATTTTCCCCTTAAAGAGCTGACAGTGCTAGTTAAGCATTTCACACAGGAATATCTTTATTAAGAGGAATGAACTTTATTAAAGGTTGTAGTTACCTTCTCTGTCAGTTGACTTACTATCAGTGACATAGTGAAGGACGGTAGGGGGGGCAGTTGCCCCTGGGTGCCACGCTAGCGGGCACCAATTTAGCTGCCAAAAGTTATGTTGACAGCCAGACAATGAAGGGAAGGATGCCGGCTGGACAGCGGAGGAAAGGCTGGCGCTAGGACCTCACAGGTGCCAGCCACTTCCGCACCTGCAGGAAATTGAAACTGAGTGCAAAGCGCCTGGTGGGGACAGCACACAGAGCAGGGTTTCAGGCTGAGCAGCGGCTGGAGCCCCACGCCCTTTAGAATCACCATGGAAGTGCTGCAAGGCATGCTCCAGAGCCCCATGCCATGTGCTCTGGCCAGCTCTGAGGGCCCATTGTGGGGGTGCAAATTTTGCCTTTACCCCCAAGCACATAACACCCTTGCCACACCACTGATTACCATATTGACAAGTTCAGTACAAATTCTTGTGTTTCTCCTCATGCTTGGGAAAAGCTTCCTGTAAACTAATTATTCACATGCAAAACCTAGAAAAATCAGTTTTGCTCTGAGGCCTGCATAAAGCTTGACAACTATTAGGCTACTGGTGTGAGGAGACCACTGCTGAATAATATTGTGTAGGCTTTGGCTATGTCTAGACCACAGTACTTTTCTGGGTGTTACAAGGAGGAGCGAGAAAAAATATTCTCTTTGGCCTCTGATGATAGGTCAAGAAGCAATGGGCTTAAATTGCAGCAAAGGAGGTTTAGATTGGACATTAGAAAAAACTTCCTAACTGTCAGGGTGGTTAAACACTGGAATAAATTGCCTAGGGTGGTTGTGGAATCTCTATCACTGGAGATATTTCAGAGCAGATTGTATAGATACCTATCAGGGATGATGGTGACTGGTCCTGCTGTGAGGGCAGGGGACTGAATTTAGGATAGCCTGGTGTCCAGTTTTGAACCAGACAGTCCGGTATTTGAGCTTTCTGTCCAGGAAACAAATTGAGGAAATACCGGACATATAAATGTCTGGTATTTTCTAATTAAGTTTTATTGTTATCATGAGTATCAGTATATAGTTGCTGTGTGAGCGTGTCTACCAGCCAGGCAGTATGCAGCTACGCAGTAGAGACAAGAGGAGGGGGCGGGATGGAATCCCCGGGGCTGGACTTACCCACACGTCCTACGGGGACCAGGGTGGGAAGCAGGGCAGACTGGAAGAGGGTTGGTGGGAAGCGGGATGGGCAGCACCCCAGGATCTGTGTGCGCCCGGGTCAGCTCTGCTCCCCGCCAGCCAGTTCCCCCCCAGCCAGCCCCACTCCCCCGATCCCCTCCCAGCCAGCCCTGCTTCCCACCGGCCGGTTTCTTCCCCCGATCTCCCCCAGCCAGTCCTGCTCCCTGCTAACCAGTCTGTTACCCCAGCCAGCCCTGCTTCCCGCCGGCCAGTTCCTTCCTCCAGTCTCCCCCGGCTAGCCCCACTCCCTGCTGGCCAGTCTGTCCATCCCCCTCGCCCCCGATCTCCACCGGACAGCCCCGCTCCCGCCAACCCCCTCCCGGCCTGCCCTGCTTCCCACCAGCTGGTTTCCCTCTGGCCTACTCGGCTCCCCCCACAATCCTCCAAACCAGCCCTGCTTCCTGCTGAGTGGTCCCGTCCTTCTCCCCTCCCCCCACAGTCAGCCCCGATCCACCTAACCCCTTCCCGACCAGCTCCACCCCACTACCCTCCCCTCCCAAACGGTCCCCTCTCCCCCCTTCCCATTCTGAGATTATGTGTGTCCAGCATTTTTTTGAAAGCCATCTGGTAACCCTAACTGAACTCGATGACCTCTTGAGGTCCCTTCCAGTTCTAGTATTCTATGATTCTATGACAATAGTGTCCTGGTCCATGACTAAAGCTCCTAGGTGCTACAGTAACACAAATGAATACATATTTAATCTTAGTGGGAGTTAGGGAGAAATCTGCATGACCCTTTAACTTTTCCTTAACTATATACTAATAGTCAAAAGGGGATTTATAGCTGATTAACTATAGATGTCATAAAATTAAGCATTTTAAAACAAGACAAGAGCAAAGTTAACCTCATGTAAAGTTTATCTTTATTAGACTTTTAAAATGGTTCTTACTGTCTTAGCTTTCTTTTGAGAGGGGTGGAAAGACATAAAGCCAGGTATTTTCCAGTTGGAATTTAGAAAAATATAAATGCAAAGCTTTGTAGTGCAGACAAGTTCGAAATCAATGACAGAAAGTAGTAGCAGGAACCACATCAGTGAAGGCCGTGCTTCAGCTTAAGCAGAGCAGGGGAAACAAAGCAAATGTGATATGAAGAAACAGATGAGAAAATTGCCCTCAAGCTTCCTAAGCAGCAAAGATTGAAAAGGAGTTTTAAACAGCTGCTCCACAACTGCATTCCCCTGCACAGGAAGTAATGCTGCAGTGAATAGCAGAGAGTTGCAGTCCTCAAGGCAGGTCAAAGTCCTATAATTTTTGCAGAGACTACCTTGTCTGTCAGGGCACAGATAAAGTCAAACTCCTGGTGATTTATTCCACCAGCTTCTATTCTCCTTTTCTTTCTGAGATGTCTCTCTGAGAAACTGTTTCCAGTTTAAATAGCATAATATGCATTATTGTGAAAGTGAGAGAATTACAATAGACTAACTATAATGCAAGCACTTCAGCAACCAAAGTGCCATTGCCCAAATCTATTTCATCGAAGGAATAGTCACAGGACCTAGCTATTGTTCTTTTGGATTGCAAGAGAACTGGCTTTGACAGCTCTCCCTACAAAGCATTTAAACAGGCGTTTATTGCTAGGTAATCTGCTTCCTTCCCAGTGTTGCTTGTTTCTCTTAAATGATGCACACTTCTGCATTTCTATTATTTAGTGGTTTTTGAATGATCTGTTTAAACTACGTTGAGACAGCCTTAGCAAGCAGTATCAGCAGGGTAAATATATTTTTCCTTGCCCGTATTCTCATTATTACAAGCATTCTTTCTTTCTCTAAATCAGCAATCTTGCAGTTTTTTTAAAAGTATCCTGCCAATATAGTTGTCACTTTAAGGTGCCAGCTTTTAGCCCTCACTCAAAATCTGTTTCACTTATTCTCCATGAATTTGGAATCAGCCTCAGATGGTTTTGCTCATTGTACACATTTTCACATATCTAATTATATGTTACCATATACATACAGTCGATCTGTGCAAATGTAGTAAAGATGTACTAGTTCAAGTTGAAATTATGGGCCTGATACAGGAACGACTGGGTGAAATTCTATGGCCTATGTTATGCTGGAGATCATTTAAGATGATCATAACGGTCACTTCTGGCTTTAAAAATCTATGATCTGAAGGAGCATAATGTGTTTCATTATTCTATTTAATTATTTAGAATTTCATAAGATGATTAATCAATGTTTGCCCTATATATTTCAAAGACATTGCATGGGGAGGATAAAAAATATTCTACAAAGGCTCTAGAAGGATGATACTTCAGCTTTAGGATCGTCTGAAGGGGAAAAAAACAGGAATAATGTGTGACATAGAAAGACAAGGCTAATCTATATAGCTGCATAGAACCAATTTTTTATTTGTTCTGTAAATTGATCATGAAGGTCTATGAAGATGTTCATGAAATTCAAGATTCAAATGAACATAGTCCCAAGTCAGTGGACTTATATCACCTATACACTAAACATACATATCCTTAATTCAAAAGTTTCATAAGAATGTTGTGATTTTGGAAGCCTTTTATTATTTTCTCTGTGTCATCATTGAAAGTCCTGACCTGAAAGCAATAAAACTAAGCATCGCTTCATAATTACATATTTTTTAACTGTAAGGGAAAAATGTATTTACATTGAGTAATAGTTTCCTTCATGAGTAATCTCCAAAGAGACTACTCAACAGGCAAGTTGCAAGGTGCTAGTTGATCGTAAGTAAAGGTGACAGTGCAAAAGAAAGGGTATGTCTTCATGGCAGGCTATTGCTCTTGTTTTGCTGCTGTCCTTTTGTCCATCTATGCACAGTGACCTCTAACTTGGTTTAGCGATGCTTTCAACCTTGGCTCACATGTGGGTTAGAGGCTGGTTTCACTCAGGCTGGTTACCTGCCCACTTCTCAGTGAGAGGATGTTTACCCTGTGCAGATCTAAAAGGGATTAATCTCAGTGGGAGCTGTGGAGGTGAGTCTTCCAAGCAGCCTAGAGAGGTTGCTTTGGCTGCAGCCAAATGAGGACAGGCTGCAGGGAGCAACCTATCAGGCACAGAGGTGGTTGGTTGCTGCTGGGAGCTCAAGAACTCAGCACTGTGGGGTCTCAGGCTCAGAGTGCTGTGGCCTCATAAGCAGAGCAGCTGCCGGTGGAAACCAGGGGAGATGGAGCTTCTGACTGGCTCCTAGTGTAACACTGACTGGCAGAACCAAATCGGGGATCTCTGGAGCTCAGCTTGCACTAAAAGCCAGTTGGCTCTCAGCTAATGCTGTAGAGGTCACTCATTCTTTCTCCCTGTAAATGGTCTAAGTGCCCCCTACGTAGGACAGCGAACTACACTCAGAAGGGGTGTGAGTTATACTAGGACTGATATGCCGAGACCCTAAGGTGAAGGTGCTGGGGCCACAGGGAAGTGGCCCAGGGAAACATAATGAGCAGCTAGAGGAGACACAACACCTGGCTTCCATCTACAGAGTCCCTGGGCTTGGACTCAGTGCAGGCTCACCAACAAGGTGGGGGGCAAAGAGGGTAATTGCCCCAGGGCCCAGTGATTTTAAAGGGCCTGGAGCTCCAGCCACTGCTGTCACAGTAGCAGCAGCTGGAGCCCCAGGCCTTTTAAAATCACCATGGAAGTGCTGCATGGCATGCTCCAGAGCCCCAAGCCATGTGCTCTGGCCAGCTCGGGGAGGGGAGGGGCGACTTGTCCATCCAGGTGGTGCTGGGGACTGGCCGCTCCAGCTCTGCCCCTTCACCTGAGTTCTGCCTCTTCCAGGAGTAGGAAGCTGGGCTTTCTTCCACATTGCCCAGGGGCTTAGCAATCCTGTCAGCTTCCCTGACCCAGAGTGAAGTCCCCTTCGCTTGCCACTAGGGTGTGGCTGCACTATGAGAGTGCGATACACTGGAAGGATGAGGCAAGAAGAAGGCCCTGTGATTGCTACCAGAGAGGCTGCAGACAATTGCAGTGATGGCATGCCAGCCAGTACAGGGGGGAGAGTGTCAGCCTTGAGCTAATCCTCATAGAGACCAGGAGGAAGTGCCAGTCAGTCAGCCAATGGGAGATGCAAGATTATGTTGGGGGCAGGGTCAGCACATGAATCCCCTCCCCCCTGGAGTGCATGGTGTGCAGAGACTCATATGGCCCCCACAACTGGTTGGGGACGCGAAAGACAGGGTGCCTTCCCAAGAGTCCTCCTGGGCCGTGGGATGGTGACAGGCCAGATTTGAAGGTTTGGTGGGCCAGATCTGGCCTGCAGGCTATATTGTGTCCACCCCTGTGGTAAATGTAGGTGAAATTGTATTATTTTTTTTGAACTGCTGCTGACATGCTGCTGACAATGGTATCTCTATGTTCTCTTTCTCCAAGGTAGAAGGTACAAATACAGGTCATCCTCGCTATAAGTCCAAGATATGTTCCAAAAAACTTGGACTTATAGTGAAACAACTTAAAGCAAGGAATTTTTTCCCATCGCTGACTTCCATTTGCGCAAATTGGTTTTTTGCGTGACTTAAGAACAAGGAATGGGAGGACATATAAGGCATCAGTTTCTACAAGTGTCAATGATTTTAGTGAGGAAAGGATGTATACTGAGGTGACTTATAGCAAGGATGCCCTTGTATATATTTAATTCATCACCATTAGAAAATAGATTTTCGTGCAATTCACCACCACTGAGTGTAGGGATCTGATTGGACAGCGCCAAATTACAAAATAAGCTACTTTGAAATAAGATTGAAATAAGATACACAATTTGCATAGCTCAAATTGCATATCTTATTTCAAGCTATGGTGCAGTGTAGACGCACCCTGAGATTGTAAACTCAGGCAGGATACTTGCACTGTAACTACATTATATAAAATACTGTTAATAAGAATAACAGGTAGAGTGTGAGTTCTTTTGGTCAAGGATTGTCTTTTTTGATGTACTTATACAGCATTTAAGAGAATGGTGTCCTAGTTTTGACTGTGGCCTCTGGACACTACCAAAACACAAAACCCCCCAACAACTGAAATCTAATATTCAAGATAATACTACTTCAAGTCCAGAGACCTAAGGGGAGTCCCACAACAATGATAAAAGAGTCTTAAGTAGTGAGGTGACCAACATTTTAAAAAATATATCGGAACATAAAGCTTTTGCTGAGCAAATGATAAACTTACATGCTATTGCAGAATGACTATCAGTTCTTGTCTCAGAAACTCTGGCTGTGGCTTTTTCAAAGAATTCATCTAACTGAACCGCCAAGAATAGCTCATTTCAGGAATCACGATCAATGAACTCAGTTGAACCAGCTCAGCTGCCACCTATACCTCCAAACAGCTGCACCATTCATTGCAGACGTAGTGCCTTCTGCGTTGCCCATCGCACCTCTTCAAAAAATGGGGAAAAGAACTGTTACAGCTTCAGAGAAGTTCACAGAAAGGTTGACACCAAAGATGTGTTTTTCCTTTCTTGATGTGCTAATTTTCTTTTCACATTTATAAACAGCGGCTGGTATAAATTTTGGCAGGATTGCGCTTCTGGGTTTATTTGCATCGTTAATGACAGTTAAGTAAAGTTCTTCCAAGAAGTTCAGATCATTTGTGGTTAGAGGACATTGACATAACAGCTTAAAGAGCTTTGTTATTGCAAGATTTCTTTTTCCATCTAGAACAATTTTTTACTAAATGAAAATGTCATTAACTAGACAAAATCTTTAATAACTGTATGATTAATTCTATTATTTGATTTTTATATGTATATTTCTCGATTTTTAAAGAAATATGCCAAGAAACAAGGTTGCAAACCAGACTAGTGCTTACCTATAGTGATCATCCGTAAAAAAAGAAATTGTCACTTGTCTCTGTAACTGAATATAATTGCAATATTTTCATTATTCACTAGATAATCCCTATACCACCACTGAGAGTGCCATGAATATTACAATAATGTTATTTAAAGGAAAACTGGAACATTTTAAAACAATGGGCCAAATTCAGAGAACATGAATGGTGTTTGGAATGTAAATTACACATTGGTAATGGTTGTGAATGCAAGTGATTTTGGTTAATTAAGGAAATCTAAAGAAGTCCAAATACATTGAAAAATACCCAAAGACAGTGTAACAAACTTCTTCAGGTCTGAAAGCAGGTGTAAATAACACCAGCTTAGACTCACCTTTGAATTTGACCCAACCACTGCACATCCACTGCTGTGTAAATTCACAAAGCCAGCTATCACAGGCTGTCAGTTTGTTAAATGTTTTAATTAAAGGGATTCTGTCAAGGTATTTCTCATGATTAAGATAATATTATATATAAAAAACTAGGGATGGGTGAACTCATTTTACCTAATTACAAATCCATCCAGGCATAATTTTTGCACATGAAATTTTACTTTTTTTTTTTTTGGTTCTGTTTTGTAGAAGCTGAAAAGGGAGCAGTCAGAATAAAATCCAGGGATACAGTAAGGTAAAGAATAGAGCCAAGAAAGCAAGAAATCTTGGGAAACAAATCTGCACACAATATGAAAACTTGTGTGGAAGTGAGGAGACAGAAATATCCCAATGAAATTATATATACACAACATGTAGGACCAGCATGCACACTTACTTGGGGGCCGTCTCCTGTCTCTTGTTTCTCAAAAGAGGCTAACTATTCTCTTGGTACGTCTACACTTGCTCCCTAGTTCGAACTAGGGATGCAAATGTAGGTGACCGAAATTGCTAATGAAGCAGGGATTTAAATATCCTGCACTTTATTAGCATGCTCTTGCTGTCGCGTTACTCTGCTCAATGGCTGTTTCGAAAGTGAAAGTGCACGCCGGGACGCGTTAGTTCAAACCAAACCCTTTGGTTCGAACTAATGTTACTCCTCAAAAAATGATGAGTAACGTTAGTTCGAACCAAGGGATTTGTTCAAAAAATGAGGAGTAACGTTAGTTTGAACCAAGGGGTTTGGTTCGAACTAATGCGTCCTGGCGTGCACTTTCACTTTCGAAACAGCCATTGAGCAGAGTAACGCGACAGCAAGAGCATGCTAATAAAGTGCAGGATATTTAAATCCCTGCTTCATTAGCAATTTCTGTCACCTACATTTCCACCCCTAGTTCGAACTAGGGAGCAAGTGTAGACGTACTCTTGGAAAAGAAATAAATTTAAATTACCGCCCCCCCCACAAAAAAGTGGCAAATTCAAATTAAACTTGCATATCCTGAAAATCATCATAATGATTTTATAAAAGGTTCAGAATCCTTAAGATTCTCAGTTTGCAAGGCCCTAATCATAATTCCCTGAGAAATGTAAACTGATATTTTTTCAGCTACTGAAAGCTTTTTTCCCATCATCCATGGTATATACATACATGCTGGAGTGTTATTGTAATATATTTGAGTTTAGGTCTCTCTGATTAAATGAACACTATGACTGAAGAGCTGATTTTAAAAATAGATTTTATATCAAACAATAATCAACTCAACAGACAGAAATATGAATTAAATGGACATCAATTAACAAGGTATGTCGGCATGGAACTGTGTACTTTGAAAAGCCTGTCTGTTAATTTGAAAGCTAAATAATTATTTTATGTTTCTTGATTATATGCCTTTATATCACAGGTAATCTTAACTGGACAGGTCATGTTGATGCAATACATTAGAATGACATCTAGATTTCCACAAAAATCTCAGTGTGGTATACAAAGAAGAAAATTTCAGGTATAAGTCCATGATACCTAATACCATTTTAGCAGGGTTAAAATATCACTGTGATCTGGACATGCAACTTCTACAACACAGTTACTAGAGAGTGAGAATTGGCACAGATGTACATGGAGGGTGTTGCTTGCCACTTCACAGAGAGCCCTGTGTGAGAAATCAAGTTGCCTCTCCCTGAGGCGGATTATAAAAATGGCTCCCAGTGAGTGGTTATATATCTTTAGGCTTAGTGCGGGGTGTCAGTATTTTTTGAGCACAGGGCATTGATGCAGTTTGCACTTAACATCATGCAGTTCATCATTTCCAGGGATCAACATTTCTTGTGGCAATGGATATATTTTGTGTTCTTCATTGGGTTTTTTAATAAGAAGCTACTGCTTCTTTCAGTCTAGTTGTTCATGTAAATCATTGAACGAGGCTAGACCGCCTTAGTTCTGAATCTTGTATATGGAAGTACACGTAACTATGACACCTCAAGAGGAATCTTGGGAAGGAATTATGACTCAAAACCACAATTCATTTCCAGCTATCCCTTTGCATCAGGGAGGAATATCTATTTATGGTATTTATCTATTTATGGTAAGTAAATAGAAGTATCTATTTATGGTATGTATTTGCACCCCCTCCCCATTACCACTGTATCTGAGTGCCTCAAACTTTAATGTTTCTACCCTCTCAACACTCCTGTGAGGTAGTGAAGTACTGTTAACATTTTACAGCTGGGGATCTGAGGCATGAGAACACTGAGAGAATTACCCAAGGTTACAGAAAATGTCTGTAGTCAAGCAAGGACTTGAACCCATATCGACAAGTTACAGACTAGAGCCCTAACTACACATTCTATTTACCACAGCTTTGAAAAAAAAGTTACTTACTTCTCCCCTCCTCCTGCCAGCTCAGTTGAGTTGAGGGAGGAATTACCATTCCTGTCATTCCTCTCAATCCTTTCTCTGCTCACCTGTTTTGGGAACTGGAGTGTTGAATATGCTCTCTGCTCCTTTACCATTCCCCTGCTAAGAACCATGATGTCTGTACCTCTAGTGCAGTTGAACAATGGAGCAAACTTGTGGGTCTTTTCCCCCTGAATGTCTATGTTAGGGTCAGTCACAATCTGGCCCACTGTGTGAAAGAGCACATCTACTGTGGCAAATTTTGGAGGAGGTGGCCAACATGTGCATCCATTTCAAATTACCAACTATACACCTACTTCAGTCACTTTCCTTGTATGCTCTGGAGCTGTTGCTTGGAGAATTTTTGTTTTTGTTTTGTTTTGTTTTGTTTTGTTTGTTTAGGGAGCTATTTTTCATAGGTCAGTGCTGGAAAAACAGGTTCCATTGGGTACTTGATTTTAACACTCTGGAAGTGCAAATTATGTGAATTTTCCATTTCCTTAAGCTCTCAGTTTTTACCAAGATGGTAGCAAGCTGACTGCAAATGTTCTGATGACGTTGGCTCTGGAAGGAACAGGTTGGTTTGTTTCCTTTTCACATGTTTCTTTGATAGAAGATTTCAGATTTACCCTCTGGAAACAGACCTAAAAACCAAAAATCCAGGAGCTCCAGCCTAGTCTCTTTGGCTCATGTCCCTTTCCTAAGCACAAGACCTACATACAATTACCTGTCTTTTTGGTTGAAGCAGACAGAGTCACAAATCCTGCAGCCTTTACTCAGACAAAACTTCCTTTGGCTTTTACTTAACATATCTTAATCTAAAGAGTGGGTATATTTGCCCATGAATATTTGTCAGTATTTTAAGAATTTATCATAATGTAAAATGTAATGTCCTTTTAATATACTTACACTTCTGAACATGAAGTCACAGTTTTCATTTACAAATATCTTTTTCCTATGGCCAGTTCCCACTCAGGCAAATCTTCCATTGAAGAGCATGGTGTATTGTGAGTGGCATGTGCATGAACATAAAATGGTGGAAAGGTAAAATGGTGGAAAGGTAAGCAAGTAGCTTCCACCTCTCTTATGCAGGTATATCTGGCCCATGAAAAACTGCAGTACCCATACTCTCACAAGCATAAAGAGTTCTGTTGGTCGCGAGTAGGAGTAAGGAAATGAGATTGGGAGGAGGTTAGGTCAGGTCACAGACTGGCTCCATTCCTATGAGATGTCCTGCAGAGCTAAGCCAATATGCTAGGGGAGAATCCTGTGCACAAGGAGCAGCATGGCAAAAGACTGTGGGTTTTTTGTGACAAGTCTGCACTGTCTCTTTTCCCAGGACTGCAGCTAAATAGCCATACTCTGCTGAACTGCAGTCAGGTACAGAGTGATTTTTATCTTTGCACCATTTTGGTAGTAGCTCTTCCTGCGTCACTACCTCAGTCTTCTTCCTTCTGTTTGAGTTACATTAGCTTACATTAAATTGCACCGCCATTAATATCACCAATGGGTCTGTCTGCTCTGTGAAGACATCAACAAAGAAGATAGTCAATACTGAACGGAAGGGAGGTGGGAAAGACAGTTCTGACTATTTCACCTCTTCATAAATTAAATGAGCTGGAAGAATGTCACAGAAAGGGGTAAATGGAGGGAATGGAGAGAACTAACAAGGCTGAAAAGTGTGTGTAAGCTTAAAAATACCCTGTCATGTGCTGGTTTTCATCTACTTGTCATTCTCTTCACATGCCACAAGATGGCTCAGTTCAGAATGGCCTGAGCATAAACTGAATTCCCAGAGGCTTCAGGAGGTGAGGAAAACATTGGTGTTTCTTGTTCTATCACATTTCATAGGCGCTGCCTCATCTCTTCTTACTGCATTGCAGGCACACCCCTTTGGCAAATTATAAACTATACTAAGAAAATAGGAAGACTCAACTGAAACTGTGCTGTGATTTAGGCCTGTGCTCAGACTAAACACTCTGTAGCCTTACAAAGCCAGAGAATTATCAGCAGTGCTCTTGTAGTTCTACACGGAAATAGCTGATTAATTTGTAGGCAAATACATACATGCCTTGGTTTTAAAAATAAACAGTGAGCAGTAGAAAAAGGGTGGGGTGAGCAAGTAGCCAAATGAAAAACATTTCAAAGATTTTTATTAGCCTAGAAAGTTAGTATCAAACTTTTTTCTCACCCTTTGAGACAGAATATTTCTGAAAAGAAAATTCTGCTCACATTATGGAAAGGGTATGTCATGGGGTTTGACTGTCATTGAGGTTGAAATGAACTTTGTCACCCTGTTTAAATATTTAAAAACTGCAAAATCTCCTGGTACAGGCAAATACATCATGAAGTGCTAAAAAAAATACATCTGCCTTTGAGATTAAGAATTCATATCCCACCCCCCCACACACCGTATCATTTCACTTTGTTCCCACAACCCATGAATTGTCCGAAGGATAGTATAGGGCAAGAAATATTTCACCAGAGAAGTGGCTCCATTATGCTATTGGAAACTGAGTCTTGTGTGTCTGACGTTCTCAAGGTCAGTTTAGACTTATAGTTTCAACTAATCCATTAGCTTTACTGATTTCCAAAAGCTTGTGCATAGTATTGGTATGTAAGAGTGGCTTTTCTTACCAATACCAACAGGGTAGCTGACAGCCTATGCAGGCCCCTGGGCAAGGTGGCGTGGGGTGGACTCTGTGTCAGCAAGGTGTGGGACCTTGGGCAGAAGGGGTCAGTCAGCTCTCAGCAATGCCTGGAGCATGACAGCCCTCAGAGACGCACAGAGTGCATGGCATAGTGCTCTGGTGGTGATTTAAAGGTCTCGGAGCTCTGACTGCCACAGTAGCAGTGGCAGTAGCCAAGAATCCTGGGCCCCTTTGAATGGCCAGGCCCTGGGAAAACTGCCCCCTTTGCCTCCCTCCCCCGCCTGGTCTGTGAGTCTGGATACCAATCGCGTTGATGTTCCATTTCATATTGCGGTTATATTTTTGACCGAAGATTTAATAGATTTTAAAGTTATGTAAGGGGACGTTTTCTATTTTCTCTTGCACATTTGTTCCCATTTCCCTGCACAAATACAGGATTTCCCCTACCACTACTCCCCATTTGTAAAAATAAAGATTTGTCTTGATTCCATCAAATGTCAGCTCCTTTCAGGATTTCTACACATTATTTCACAACCTGATTTACTTCCCTGTGTAACAGGGAGCTTGGAGGGCTGGGCTTCCTAGTGGTTGGAGGAATTGATTTCCATCCTCCTGCTTGATGAAGGTACCTCAGTCTTTAAGTGAGGGGAGTTAAGGAGCTCTAGGCTCTCCTACTCCATCCGTCCCAGCTCAGGGCACTATGTAAGTCAACCCCTAAGTAGGGAAACTCCAATCAGTCTAAGTCCAATCAGTCAGCAGTCTATTTTCTGCTGTTGTCTTTTCAGTATGGGGCATCGCCCTATAATCCAAGTCACTTATTTCTAGTGGTGCCCACTTGTAGACTTTAAGCGGTGCCCTGCTGCAGTCCCAGGTTCCTCCAGGCAGGACAGCTGTAAATTTCACCAGGCCATAACCCCATACATTCTCCAAGGTTTCAGTCGCCTATTTTTGTCTTTGTCTGGGTGCTCCTAGGCCTTTTCTTCAGTCTCTTTCGGCCAGGGAGATGGTGCTTGTTCCCTGGTGACTCCCTTGTCTGGCAGGCTAGTGACCGTTCCCCTCAGGTAGGGGGGTATCTAGCGCCTGTGTCTTTGCCAGTCAGCTCCAAATTGAGCCAGGTTCCCTCCTTTTCTCTCTCTTCTCTGCCTGGCATTGGTTACTAGCTGTGCTCAGAGCTTCTCTTTAACTCATTACATGCTGACAGGCAGTTTCTCTGCTTCATCAGAAGGTTAAACACTGGAATAAATTGCCTAGGGAAGTTGTGGAATCTCCATCTCTGGAGATATTTAAAAGATAAATATCCATCAGGGATGGTCTAGACCAGTGGTCACCAACCAGTAGATTGGAATCTACTGGTAGATCTTGGAGCCCCGACAAGTGATCCTGACTGGTTTGGCCAAGAGGCTATCAAGTACTTCAACTGCCCCTTCCCTTACTGCTGTGATCTCCTGCCCTTCTTAGAGCTTGCCTCCTCTCCCCCAGGAGACTCCTGCTTTCTGTGCAGAGCAGGGTAGGGAGAGGAGAGGGCATTGATGTCAGGGTGCCCCTTTCCCACTCTGTATTCTGTCTCTACAAAATGGAGGGGGGGGGGCACAACAACAGGGCTTGGGATGGAGGGAGTTTGCTGGCTGCTTTGGAGAGTGGTGCAGGGCCTGGGCAGGGGTAGGCCTGGGCAGGGGTGAGCCTGCTTTAGCCCCACTGCATCACCACCCAGAAGCCACCTGGGGTAAGCAGTATTCAACTGGAGCCAGCTCTGAAACCTTGCCCCAGTCATGAATCCTCTTTTGCATCCCAAGCCTCTGCCCTAGCCCTGAGCTCCCTGGACCCAAATTCCCTTACAGATCCTGTACCTTGAACCCCCTCCATCACCCCAATCCCCTGCCCTAGGTTCAGCTCAGAGCCCCTCTCACCCTCCAAATCCCTTAGCCCAAGACCAGAGCCTCTGCCTCAACCCTCTGCCTCTGTCTGGTGAAAGGAACAAAGGATGCGGGGAGGGAGGGAAGGAAGATGGAGTGAGCAGAGGTCGGGCCTCAGAGAAGGGGCACAAAGGAGGTGGGGCAAGGGTATTTGGCTTGAGGTAGATCCTGGATTGCACTTACATTCAAAAAGTGATCTTGTGCTTAAAAAGGTTGGAGACCAATGGTCTAGACAATACTGGGTCCTGCCATGAGAGCAGGGGACTGGAGTCGATGACCTCTCGAGGTTCCTTCCTGTCCTAGTATTCTATGATTCTATCACATACCGTTAAAAGTATTCCTAATGTAATATTGCCAACCCCATGTTCGAAAGTCAGGAGCCCAGTCCCCAAAAGATCATAAGATTAAAACAAATACCTATATTCTGTTTCATTACTTTCTAGATTTAGAGCCATTAGGATGCAATGAGCTCGCATGTTAATTTTTTTCTTCACTTGACACTTTTCTTTAAGAAAATGAAGGCTGAAATTCTCATGTAATCACATGTTAGAGTTACATAAATCATCAAATATTATAAGAATTGAGGTAAGAGCATCAGAAATGGCAACAGTGTATCTTGTTTTGCCACACTTTTCTGTCTGCTTTGGGTTGACGGCACTTATGTCCAGTTGAAACTGGGTCTTACGCCAGTGTTGTTTAATGAAACACTTTCTTCTCCTCACAGTATGTTTTGGAACAAAAAACAGGACTATGTAGCACTTTAAAGACTAACAAGATGGTTTATTAGGTGATGAGCTTTTGTGGGCCATACCCACTTCCTCAGATCAAATTGTGGAAGAAAATAGGCATGACCATATACACCAAAGGGATACAATAAAAAAAAAAGTGAACACATAGAAAAAGGACAAATCAAATTTCAGAACAGAGGGGAGATGGGGGGAGGGGAGGTAAATGTCTGTGAGCTAATGATATTAGAGGTGACAACTGGGGAAGCTATCTTTGTAATGGGTAAGATAATTAGTGTCTTTGTTAAGACCCAGGCGTAAAGTGTCAAATTTAAGCATGAATGACAGTTCAGAGGTTTCTCTTTCAAGTCTTGTGTTAAAATGTCTTTGAAGCAGTATGCAGGTAATCAAGTCATTGAGACAATGCCCTTTCTGGTTGAAATGGCAAGAAACTGTTTTTTCTTTGTGATACTGTCTGATATCCGTTTTGTGTGCATTGATTCTTTGGCGAAGCATCTGAGACGTTTGTCCAATGTACATAGCAGACGGACACTGTCGGCACATTATGACATAAATTGTATTTCTGGATGAGCAGGAATATGTGTTCTTGATCTTATAACTGAATTGGTTAGGTCCAATAATGGTGTCAGCAGAGTAAATATGTGGACAAAGCTGGCAACGGGGTTTGTTGCAAGGAAAAGTTCCAGGGTTGGTATTAGTGTGGTATGTCCTGTGGTTGTTGGTAAGAATCATCCTGAGGTTAGGTGGTTGTCTGTAGGAGACTATGGGTCTGTCTCCCAGAGCCTCTCGGAGTGTAGTATCCTGTTCTAGTATAGGTTGTAGTTTATTGATAATGTGTTGGACGGGTTTAAGTTGGGGGCTGTAGGTGATGACAAGTGGTGTTCTATTGTTGGTTTTCTTGGGCCTTTCTTGAAGTAGATGGTTTCTGGGTATTCGTCTGGCCCTTTCAATTTGTCTTTTTATTTCTCTAGGTGGGTAATTGAGGTTTATAAATGCTTGGTAGAGATCCTGAAGTTTCTCTACAGATGTTTCACCTCTAATATCATTAGCTCACAGACATTTACCTTCCCCCCACTCATTCCCCCTCTGTTCTGAAATTTGATTTGTCCTTTTTATATATGTTCACTTTTTTTATTGTATCCCTTTGGTATGTATGGTCATGCCTATTTTCTTCCACAATTTGATCTGAGGAAGTGGGTCTGGCCCACGAAAGCTCATCACCTAATAAACCATCTTGTTAGTCTTTAAAGTGCTACATAGTCCTATTTTTTGTTTCAGCTAGACCAGACTAACACGGCTACATCTCTATTAGTATGTTTTGGGACAGAGATTTATTAAGACAATACTGGGCTACAGAGTTCCCCCGTTTTTAGTTGTATTCAAAGTGCTGATTTAATTTAGAATACAAGTATTCTTTAAAACCTGCACCTTAATATATTCTTGTTTATGCTGTGGTGCAGTTGAGGAGATTTCACTGGCACAGAGTGAAAGAAGAAAGTGGTAAAGAAGAAACAGACTGAACTTTAAAAATGAAGGGTCAGTTTCCTAGAAGGAGTTTGGTAATGTGTTGTACTGCAGCATCCAGTTTGTTTTCAGTCAGTTCTGCTAAGTTCTCAAAGACAGACTCAGGAAGAGCAGAGGCCTGTTAAGTGACAGAGGGTAGCAGATTCAGCTGAAATGGAAGCAGATGGAGAGATCATTTATAATTTTATCATAGGACCTAACTGTACTCAGAAGGGGAGTAGCACAGAAGTGGTGCTCCATTCAGATTTCCCCCATCATAGGAGTAGGGAGTTGAGAGTGTGGTCAATAGCCTCCAGGACCCCTTCTATCTCTTCTCCAGGACCCCATTCTCTGTAGTGTTTGAAACCCATGCTCTGGAAGGGACAGGAGGGTAATGGCTAAGGTTAGTTCATATAATCCCCAAGGACAGTGGTGGAAATGCTACCAGGAAATCATTGTAGCCTAATAATAACAGAAAACCACAATTATGCCCTTTAAATGCCTGAGATTTCCATAGCAGTGTTCAGATAAATTATATTTTCTGTTAGCTTTTAGGATTTTGTTTACAAATGTATCAAGTAATGATAGCACTTCCCTCTAGAGAGAGGAGACTTCTCAGGACATGCTCTGCATTTCACAGCACGAAGGCCCTATAGGCCTAATCCTAAAAAGTGCCAAGCCTCCTGCAACTCCTGTTGAAATTAATGGCATGAGGCATTAAGAAAATTATATCACTGCACGTTTCCTTTCTAATTTGCTTATTTGGAGTCTGAGACAATATCAAATCATACTCCGTGTTTGATCTCCTTCATGGTTTCCAGCTGTATGACATCACTTCTCACTTATCTCAGATTTGTTCAAGCTAAGCCAAAAAACAGAGCCTGGATCTGAACTTTAAACCTTTTATTAAAACCAAACATCTCCTTTAATGAATGACTTCAATTTGTATTTCTCTTACATTTGTTCTACTGAGAAATGAACAAGAATTCAAGAGTTAAGGCCAAAGCTAAAACATGAATTAGAGAAAATAGTAAACAAAATGAACACACCTACATCTTGAGCCCACATACTCTGTCTTTTATTATATAAATAGTCCATACCTAAGTAAGTATTCCCAAATGGATTGGATTTTCTTAAATTAATGGAGCTTATCATGATCTGTATATAGGATTGCATGATTGAGTGCCATTTATTTTGCCCAGAAAGACTTGATTTGCATGTGTGGGTAACTGTGGGTTTTGCACATACTCAGAAAAACTGGAGGCTCTTTAAAAATCTGAACAAGTGGTTTAAGTTATCTAACACAATTAATTTTTCCTGTTCATGAATCTATATCTGGTATAGTTTTATGGTTCATGAATCCAGCTATTCACATATAATTACGTGTGTTTTATGCTGTTATTAATCTCTGTTTGTCTATGTGGTATGTGAAAACCTCCCAAATTTATAGAAAGTCTATTAAAAAAAAGTATAATTTTCTGTTTTGCTTTCCAGTCAACAGAGTAGATTTTGTCTATTTGCACTTATTTGTTTTTTGTTTTGGAAAGCTTCAAGGAAAGAGATGATGTAATAGATTGGGACACACTGCTGTAGTGCCCCCTACTGGTCACCTTGGGAATTAGCTTAGGCCTCAGCAGGGCTCCCCTTTCTGGCCAGCGTCTCACCTGATGTCTCTTTGCAGTCTGCATCATCTGCTCTGTGCCCACATCACTCCCAGGATCACAGCATCCTCTTCAGGACACTGCCCTCTGACACTGCCAACCAGACTGGTCTGCCACCCCTCTTCTGGGGGTATCAGTCTTCAATCTGTACACCTGCCACTGTGGCCAACTGCGGCCTCAGTCTAGCCCCTCCCCTTGGGGCAAGTCACAGTCTGTCCATGTCACACACTAATGTTGGCTAGATGTGATGCAAGAGGAAGGGGGGCGGGTCCCAGCCCAGGGATCCTCTGGCAGCAGCTTTGTCCTATTCCCTGAGTTACTTCCCTTGTGACCCTTGCACCTCCTTGGTCCTTGTGTCAAGGCCAGCAGCCTGGCAGTTTATCAGGCTGTGGAGACTCTCTCTGTAGCTCCCCTAAGCCTGCCCAGCATTGCTCTCTCTAAAGTGCTTCTCTGGGAACCAGTCCTCCACCTTCCTCAGTCAAGACCCAACTGCTCCTTATAACCAGGGCCAACCCAGCAAAGTGCTCTCTCATTACCTCCCTTTAAGCCCCTCTCTGATTGGCCAAGACTTTGTGCAGGCTCCCTCCTGCCTGCTTTAATCCCTTCTGGCCAGGATGGGGCAGACATCCTGCTATGGATGGGATTGCATGTTGCTGTGAGGTTCATGGTCATTGTGAGTTCTTCTGGAAGTGAGTTCGAAGAATGTGGTCAGCTGCTCTGTCTCCTGTACTCCTGAGTTTCAATTTTAAGACTGGCAGATCCCTTGTTCTTATGGAATGTGGCTGGCATGAAAGGTTGTGATCACAGAGCCAGCTACAGTTTAGCTACATATAACTTCAAAGATGAGGGCCAAGACTGGAGTTTGACCTTAAATTCAATAGCAAATCAGCAAAGAGAGCGGAACAATGAAGTGACGTGTTCTCAACAGCTGATGGTATTCAGCAGATGGGTGTTGTGATCTGAACTAGTATTTTTAAGGCTGGCGGTTTCATACCTAGATACAAGAACAACAGTAATACAGCGTGGAGGTCATGAACACATGAATCACTGTGACCAATTCTAAGATGATAGCATTGATTGGAAAGAGCATTTCTGATGACAATGGCTGTTTTGAATTTCTGAATCTAAGAGAAGTCAAAGTGAATACTGAGATTTTTAATGATCTGAGGGCAGGTACTTTGGCCATTGAGATGGTGAGATCTTCAAAGTGCTTTCTTCTGATCACCTTTGCTGCCTACTCTAATGTGACTCTGTCAGTGCAGTAGTGCCTGATAGAGAAGATTAAGGAAGCAGGGAGCATCTGGGAGAAGGGAGAAAAGGAAAGTTCAGCAAAAAGGCAGGGTGAAAGGAAAAAAGAAAAGACCTAATAATTAAAGGAGACAAATTATGAAAAGAAAAATATAAAAAAAATATGTAGATGGGCATAAGATAGAGATATGGAAGAAGAGAGGGAAGTGTTAGGTGAAATAATTTAGTTTGATTTATTTATATTTATACAGTTTATTTTATTTGCTGGAAGACAACAAGATCTGAAAAGTAAGAGAGACCAATTTAAGCCTAGGGTGGAGCTCATAGGCTACTTGCAACCTGGGAGGGGAATTTTCAAGTCAACTGTAGCCCAGAGTGGGAGATAAGTATTTTTAGGGTTAGTCTGGTCTAGGAGAGAAGATCATACTAGCACTTTCATTTTTCAGTTTAGACACTGGTGTGTGTGTAATTTTATACACAAGCCCCCCCCCCCCCTCCAGAGTAATGAAATAGATAGCATGAAACGAACTTAATTACAAATTTTCATGATTTCTGAATCATCTGGGTTTGAGCATGTATATGTGTCTGTGAGTCTGTGTTTATTTATGTACTAGAAGATTAACCCGACATTGCTCAGGTCCTTAACTCAAATAAGTTTTCTTTTTCTTCCTTTAAATCATTGTTTTGGGGTGGGGCTGGGGATGAGGGGTTAAGTATGCAGGTTGCCCTGGGGAGAGAGGACAGCCCAGCTCTTTCTCATCCCAGCAGTTTGGGGCAAGGTGGGAAGCAACTGTCCATGGCTGCTACAGCTCCAGTGGGCACAGCTGGGGGAGAAGTGTATGTTCCCCTCCCCCAAAGGAGGACAGACAGATACATAAAATCTCTGAAATATATAGTAGATATGTCTCCTTTCTCCACTATTGCGCCCTGCTGGGGTTATAGCTGCCTTAGGTTGGGGTACGTCTACACTTGCTCTCTATCTCGAGATAGGGATGCAAATGTAGCCGACCAAAATTGCTAATGAAGCGGTGATTTAAATATCTTTGGTTCAAAATGAGGAGTTTGACTCGAACTAACGCATCCTGGAGCGCACTTCCTGGTTCGAATCAGCTGGCAATCGGAATAGCGCGCAGGCGAGATTATGCTAATGAAGCGTGGGATATTTAAATCCCCACTTCATTAGCAATTTTGGTCAGCTACATTTGCATCCCTATCTCGAGATAGGGAGCAAGTGTAGACGTACCCTTGGATATTAGGAAAAACTATTTCATTAGGAGGATGGTGAAGCACTGGAATGGGTTGCCTAGGGAGGAGGTGGATTCTCCATCCCTACAGATTTTTAAGTCCTGGCTTGGCAAATCCCTGGCTGGATGATTTAGTTAGGGTTGGTCCTGCTTTGGGTAGGGGGCTGGACTCTATGATCTCCTAAGGTCTCTTTCAGTCCAAGGTTTAGATGATTCTATGGTCCCCATCTCTGGCCCCTTGCTTGCCCTGCTGTGGTCATTTTGCATTCCTGCCAGATCCCACCCTTTCCATTTTATGAGAAACAATTGCATTCCAAGCACATCCAATTAGTGTGGCACAACCAGACCTTGACCTTCCTTTAAGTTATGATAGGAGGAAGCTTCATACCAAATTTTATGACCCTAGCTCTTACTGTTTAGGAGGTATTCTTGAACAAATAGACTCATGAATGGACAGACAGGCAGATGCACATTTCTAAACTATGTAGTAAGACAAATATATTAAACATTTCTCACTGGAGATTCCATTTCCTGGAAGAAGCATTCCCAGAGAGTAGCTATCAGTGGTTCACAAGCAAGCTGGAAGGCTGATCAAATGGGATCCTGCAGAGATTGAACCTGGATCCAGTTTGGGTCAGTATCTTCATCAAGGATAGATAATGGCATAGATAGTGCATTTATAGAGTCTGTGGATTATAACAAGCCGGGTGGGGTTGCAAGTACTTTGGAGAATAGGATTAAAATTCAAAATGATGTGGACAAATTGGAGAAATGGTCTGAAGGGAAAAGAATTAAATAAAAAAATGGCAAAGTACTCCATTTAGAAAACAACAATCAACTGCACACATGCAAAATGGGAAACAACTGCCTAGACTGGAGTACTGCAGAAAGGGATCTAGGGTCAGAGCAGACCACAGGCTAAATATGAGTAAACATTGTAATATGGTTGCAAGAAAAACAAATATCGTTCTGGGATGCATTAGCAACAGTCTCGTAAGCAAGACATGTAGTAATTCTTCTGTTCTGTTCCATATTGATTAGGCCTCAAATGGAGTATTGTGTCTAGGTTAAGGCACCACATTTCAGAAAAGATGCGGACAAATTGGAGGATGTCCAATTCTTTCAATCTTTTCTTATAGGTTATTTTTTCTAGACCTTAACAAAAATTAGTTACAGTCTGGAAAACTTAACCTATAAGAAAAGATAGAAAGAATTGTGTTTGTTTAGTCAATGGAAGACAAGCGTAAGAAGGGACATAGTAACAGTTTTCCAGTACATAAAAAGGTGTTACAAGAAAGAGAAAAATTGTTCTTGTTAACCTCTGAGGAGGTTAACCAAGGGAAGTTTAGGTTGGATATTAAGAAACTTCCTAACTGACAGGGTAGATAGGTACTGGAATAAATTGCCTAGGATGGTTTGAATATCCATCATCAGATATTTTTAAGAGCAAGCTAAACAATCACCCATCAGGGATGGCCTACATAATACTCAGTGCAGAGATTGAACTATAAGACCTCTCAAGGACTTTTCCAGACTTATCATTCTTTGATGTATCTATGTACCACGAATAACCCTAAATTAATTCAGTGTGTGCTTTGAGGTTTTAAAGCACAGAAGTAAAAAAAAAATTCAAGTTATTATTTAGAGCAACTTTAAGATACCACTTCCTGTTCAGGCACAGTGTATGGTTTTGTTGTTATAACCTATTACATTTGGGATCTGTCTGTGTATAGGCAGCTGGGCTGTGTTTGAACGTTTGTGCATTTAAAATACTTTGCATTTTCATATCATGTTACATTTAATTTAGATTTTACAGAAAATAGAAAAAGAAATAAATAAATAAAGATCTGTATTTGACTGAACAGCAATCAGCACGTTTGGATTAAATCACAGTTCCAGAGTGTGGGAATTTTTTCAAAGGAGTTGATGTAGGATGGGGATTGGCACACAGCATAGAATTTATCTGGCATGCTGGTCCTTTGCTGATGTTATCTTTATAGTAGTAAAATTCAAGTAGTTTTGAAGACATAGTATGATTTGGGTTGGTCTGTGAAGAGTTCTAAGGATAAAGGTGTGTCACTGTATAACTATCTCTGTATGCATGTTTTGTTGTCTCACATATGTATGTACCTATCTTGAGGTTTTACACCAAGCCATTCTGAGAATACAGAAAACATCTGAGGAATTTTCCTAAAGTGTAAAAAAACAATAGTTTTCTCTGTGTTTAGAAGATCTCGCAAATAGCTGTATGCACTTGCTTTGCCTTTCCATCAAAATGCTCTTTAGGCACTGCCTGAGGGCCAAATCTTACTCACCTCACACCAATAGTTGTAACTAGATCTACTGGGATAAATGTCACAAGTAAAATGTGGCCATTTGACTTTTGTATTGTTTTATAGAGTGTTCCAGTGGTGAGGATACTTAATTGTTTTTGTCCACAGCCCCCCTGCCCAACCTGTTTGGTGGTGGTTTGTGTCTTCCAGCGCCATCTAGTCTCTATTAAATAACACAGGGTAATTTTAACAGAGATACTGATATGTCATGAATTGAAACATCATTAATCCAGACAAAGGAAGATTTGAACTACTTGAAATTAATTGTGTTTGATCAAATTACTATTATTTAATGAGAGCCAGTACAAGCTTCAAAAGGTGTGAATGATTCTGAATCTGCTGCAGTTTATAGCAAGAATACCCCTGACTTCAGGGGGAGTAGGAATATGACCATAGACCTTATTTTGAGGAACCAATTGTCAAACTAGACTGACAGTACAAATTAGGCATACAAAATACCATAAGTTTCCTTAGACCCCAACTCACATGCTTAAATTTAAGCATGTGAATAATCTTGTTTTACTCAAGGGGCTTGAAGCGCTATTTGAAGCTAAGCACACATTTATGTGCTCTGCTGAATCAGGGCCTAGGGGACCAAACTTGGTGCAGTTCCTTTCCTAAGGGGAAAAAGTTTCAGAAATATGTGTAATGGAAGTGAAAGGCAGCATAAGGATTTGAATAGTGGAATCCTGGCTTCCTTAACCATAGAGAGGAAGATGATTTTTAGTTAAAATAAATTCATAATATGGTATTAAAGTGCTGCTATTGTGTTAAGAATTGAACCAGGAGGTAAATTAGATCTTATTCATACACATCCAGATGTGGGGTAGTTGATCAGCCATCTTTAGTGTTTGCTGATTCTTCCTGACAGTTTTTCTCTTAAAAATATGAAATAAATATTACATAAATAGTGAATGTTGTACTGTGGCTTTATAAAGCAATAGGACCCAAGCCGTTTTGACATCATTGGAAATTTTTCCTGAATGCAGACTTCAGAATGGATTTAGCAGAACCAGGATTTAGCCCTTAGTTTCTATCTAGCTCTATAGCGTTATGCTTTGTGGCCTCCCCTGATTACTATTCAGAGATTTGATAAGTCCTACAAAGATCCAGAAACGGGAACTGTCTCCAGCAGAATGTCTCTTATCCTTACCCACCCCACTTGCTTTGGCTATATTCCAGAGTTCAGGGTGTTGGTCCAGTTTCCTCATCTGAAATGGCATACATTCAAAGATCTCCCTCTAACATGGAGATGGAAGGGAATGGGGAAAAGAAGAAGGAGGAGGAAACCATGAATTCTATCTTCCTGATTGATTGTGAACTTTTTTTCAATTTCAAATTTAACCAAAAGCATCCTTCCTGGCCTTTGGGCGC
This sequence comes from Pelodiscus sinensis, assembly GCF_052426305.1. Taxonomy (NCBI): domain Eukaryota; kingdom Metazoa; phylum Chordata; order Testudines; family Trionychidae; genus Pelodiscus; species Pelodiscus sinensis. The sequence continues at coordinate 194,870,965 of NC_143053.1, read as the reverse complement.
TACGGAGGAGTTAAAGTATGGACAGACCACAGACAGAAGACCGCTCAAACAGAATGCAGAAGGAAAAGCAGCAAGGGAGGCAGACAGCCAGTGTCACTGATGCATGAAAAACTGAGGCCTAAAAAGTTTTAGGAAAGGTATAATTGGCTGAAAATAGGGGCTCATAACAAAAAGTCCCTTTTCAACTATGCAAGTAATAATTGTACTGGTAACTTGTTTCCGTGATGGAAACATTCTGTTCATTGCACAAGTGCACAAGGAAATTTATCTGTAAATACAGTTTTTTAAAAAAGAGAAAAGTATTTACATGGCTATAGGTGTACAGGCATGGAAATAGAGATATTAATCTGGTGTTCATGCATGCACTGTACATCTTTATACTAGAGTTGCAGCATAAATGACCCCATTAAATCCTGTTATTTTCCTAATCCAATAAGTGCTTAATCTCATTGCAAGTGTTGGAAATAATTATTCATTTATACACTTGTTTTTGACACACATTTGATGTCAACAAGGAGTATGCCTTTGACTAATCAGTTAAAAGAGCGGGTGGATAAAATAATGAATGAGGATCAAAACTATGTTGTTCATAGAAAGATTATTGTTAGCTTTCCTTAGGTCTGAGATGTTATTGCATATACAGAAAGAGCCTTTTTTTACACCTATTGGAAAAACTTAATGAGTCATATTCTCTCCTACACTAAGATTCACTCAGGAAAAAAAGAGGAGAAGTAGGGTGCCAGGGAGACATAACCAGTTTGTATAAATCTCTGGCTGCCCCAGCAGGGCCTCCTAGGTTGCTCTAATTTACAACATTGCCTAGTTTTTAAAGAACCACAGAGCGGTGAGTTAGTGTAGCAAAGTTCTACCCTCTTACCACCCACTCCAACATGCAACATGTCCTACCAGGTTGGGGTGAGGCTAGTAGGTATAGGAGCCAGATTTACATCTTTTACATCTGTTGAGAATTCCCCTTCAATGGAGGAATGTTTAGCCTGGCCGCTACAATGAGATTTCAGCTCCTTTGCATTGCTCAAACAGCACAAACCAGGACAGAGGCAGAAAATCTGTCCTGGCAATTACCTTTAGCTGCACTGAGATTCAGGAATGCATCTTGCTGCTCTTTCCAAGTTTTGCACTATGATGTATTTTTAGGTGAATTCAGACCAATTTTACAATTTTTCCCAGAATGCCTCCTCTCCCCAGTTTGTGGGATTTGAATACCTGTTGGAAAGAATTGTTGTGGACTTTAAGATCATTCTTTGAAACTACTATCCCATCCCTCCAGTCTCTTAGGATCCAGTCCGCTGAGGTGCTTAGTATCTCCTGTGAAGAGCTGAGCACACTCAATTCCCACTGATTCACCATTATGGTGTGACATGATCATACCATCTTGAGCAGGTTTGGTATCATTTTCAGTAAAGGGCAGCGTCACATGTATACCATATAGGAAGGCAGACATATAGACAGTATTAGATACAAGTACAGATGGCTTCATCCTAATTTGGCCCTTTGTTAATCATCTTTACAGATGGAGACAGATACATGTGGGTATGTAATTAAGCAGCTGTACTCTACCTTGTTAGAAGTACAGAAAAAATGTAAGATGTTTTGCTGCCTCTTCTATACAGCAGAACAAAATGCAGCCATAAAACCCAGCTCCATTTAAGAAATGAAACATTTAGAAGGCTAAGGATCACTTCACACTGGATCAGCATGAAGCTATTTTTAACATGCTTGTTTCTGTAGTGGAGATATACTGTATCAGGAAACTTCACAGTTCTGAATGGCACTCAGATTCACTATTATACCTGCATAGAATGGTTGCATAGTGTTAGTAATGTAGGCTGTAATGTAATACATGTAGGAACATTGGCAAGCTCTATTACCCCTACAGATGTTTTCCTTTGCACAGCTTTGCTTTTTTGCATCAGAGATTATTTCTGTACATATATTTTAAAACATAAGAATGGCCATACTGGATCAGATCAAAGGTCCATCTAGCCCAATATCCTGTCTCCTGACAATTGCCAATGCCAGGTGCCCCAGAAGGAATGAACAGAACAGGTAATCATCAAGTCATTGATCCCCTGCCACCCATTCCCAACTCCTAGCAAACAGAGCCTAGGGACACCATCCCTGCCCATCCTGGTTAATAGCCATCAATAGATCTATCCTCCATGAATTTACCTAGTTCTTTTTTGAACCCTATTATATTTTTGGCTTTCACAACATCCTCTGGCAAGGAGTTCCACAGGTTTCATTATACATTGTGTGAAAAAAATACTTCCTTTTGTTTGTTTTAAATCTGTTGCCTACTAATTTCATTGTGACCCCTAGTTCTTATGTTATGAGGAATAAATAGCACTTCCTTATCTATTTTCTGTACACCAGTCATGATTTTACAGACCTCTATCATATCCTCCTTAGCTGAAATGTCTGAGTCATGTTAATCTTGCCTCATATGGTGGTAATTCCATACCCCTAATCATTGTTGTAACCCTTTTCTGAGCCATTTCCAAGTCTAGTATATCTTTTTTGAGATGAGGTGACCATATCTGCACCCATTATCCAAGATATGGGCATACCATCGATATATACAGAAGCAATATGAAGCAATTTTCTGTTTTGCTTTCTAACCCTTTCTTAATTATCCTAAACATTCTGTTGATTTTTTGACTTCTGCATTTACACACATTTTTACAATGTTGGTTAGCTATATGTGTGGCTGAGATTTACCTATGCTACATGCAAGCTGTGGCTGTACTCTACCCCAAAAGTTGACAGTGGGAAAATGAGGGGTGGGTTGGTTCAGAAGCTACAATGAGAGTGTTTCAAGGGCACTGTCTGAGGTTTCATTTAGTAAGTAGTTTAATCTATGTGTAACCAGCGCAGCCCATCTCAAATCAGATAGATTTGAGATAAGCCCAAGTCTCGGACAACTTATAACTAGCCAAAGAAAACTGATATATCTCATTGGTAGGGCCCTGCCAAATTCGTGGCCATGAAAAACATGTTGGGCAAGGTGAAATCTTGTCTCCCCCCATAAAATCTGGTCATTTGTGTACTTTTACCCTATACTATACAGATTTATTGGGGCAGACCCAGCAATTCTTGATTTAGGGATATCCTGACCCAAAAGGGAGTTGTGGAGGCAGGGGGTTGCAAGATTATTTTAGAGGGCTTGCAGTATTGCCACCCTTAATTCTGTGCTGCCTTCAGAGCTGGGCAGCTAGAGAATGGCAGCCGCTGACTGTGGTCTTAGCTCTGCAGGCAGTAGTGCAGAAGTAAGGGCGTCAATATGATACCAGGCCATCCTTAACTTCTGTGCTGCTGCTGGCAGTGGCTCTGCCTTCAGAGCTTGGCTCCTGACCAACAGCCACCTCTCTAAAGCTGTCCATCTCTGAAGGCAAAGCTGCTGCTAGTAGTAATACGGAAGTAAGGGTAAGCAGTACTGCAACCATCTCTACGATGACCTTGAGACCATCACACAACTACTTTTGGGGTCTAGGTCCCTTACAATTGCAACACCATGAAATTTGTGAAATAGCTGAAGTAATGATATTTATGGAGATTGCCTATCTCCAAGAGCTGGAAGGGACCTTGAAAGGTCATCAAGTCCAGTCCTCTGCCTTCACAGCAGAACCAAGTACCATCCCTGACAAATTTTTGCCCCAAATCCCTAGGGCCGTGTCCAGACTCAGGGGTTTTTTCGGGAAAAGTAGCCTTTTCCCGAAAAAACTTCCCCTGCGTCCAGACTCAAGCCGCATTCTTTCAAAATTATTTCGAAAGAACGCGGCTTTTCTTTTGATGGCGGTAAACCTCGTTTCACGAGGAAGAACGCCTTTCTTCGAAAGTTCCTCTTTCGAAGGAAGGCGTTCTTCAATGTAAAGAGGCCGTCTTCGAAAGAGAGCATCCAGACTCGCTGGGTGCTCTCTTTCGAAAAAGCGGATTTCTCTTTCGAAAGATCTGCCTGCAGTCTAGACATAGGCTGGCAGCAGAACCTTGGACTCAGATTCCATAGTTTTTTAGTCCAGTTCTTATAGGAATTTCTTCCTATGCCAGTCTATGGAAATTGCTGCATCATGCTGATGTCTCCAGGGTGGCTGCCAGGTGCTCGTCAGTGATCTCATCGGGTGGACCTCCAGTACTTGGTTTTCTCCACTTGACACCTTTTGGTTGCACTGGCACCTAACGCCTTCTTCAGCCCTTTGTTGCTGTATTCTCAGACTGGCACCTCTCAGAACCATTCATTCATCGTCCAAGCACTCTCTCATACAGTCATACAGTATTTTGTATAATAATAAAAGTTGTAGTTACAAAAGTATTGCTTAAAACATTCTCTGAGTGCTGAGTAAAGTTACAATGTTTTAAAGAGAACAGGCGTCAATTATGTAACAATGCCCTTAGTCAATTACAGGGCTTGGCTCCCATAGCAGAGTTAGTGGCTTGACAATGCATTGTTACAATGTATCTCTGCAATGTCAATTTCAAGCAGCCCCTTGCACAAGCTTGAGCATGCCCTGGAGCACAGAGCCCCCCTCTGTTTTTGGCTACATAGGATTATATTTTTAACAGTTCTAAGTTACATGACCTCATACATTATATTCTAAAGGGGCAATAATAATAATAAATCTAAACATTTAACAATCTTAACAAATAATAATAATATTAAGAAGAATTAATAATAAATCTAAAACACTTTAAGTTATGGGGAACAAATTATGGGGAGTCACTTCCATTTGGGGGAATCATATTTTTAATACATTGATATGTTATCCCTACACAAGCACTGGTCCCACCTGATTCACCTGTGATTCCAGACCACCCAATCATTTTTAGATAGAGTCTCTTTATGAATAGTTGTCAAGATTTTAAAAAGATTTTCAAATAACTATTTTCCAAATAAAGGTGATGTTTAAGATATCCTAGTCATCAAGCTACAATTGATTTGGGGATAAATTTTCAGGACTGCAGTCTTTTGTGTGCACAGTTCAGACCTGCTCCCTTTCCCCCCCCATGTGCAATTTAATTATGGATGGAAATCCAAGTAAGTGTACCATTCACTAACAGTCCGTGAAAGTCGGGTGCGTAGAAATGCAACTAGTAAATGTGCAAATTCTTATGCAGGTATAAATATGAGGCAATAAGTTTTGCTGGTCTAAATTTGCACCTGTAGACAAGAAGGCAAAGCAAGAAATACTCCATTTTGGGTGACTTAGCCAATGACAAAGGGGGAGTCAATGCCAGATCCATAATTAAAATGGAGAAACCCGTTACTCTTCCACTTGCGTAGTCTATTAACATTGCTTTGTATTATTGATCTGCCCTTTCTTGTGGTCAAAGGCAGTACTAGCTTCTTAGCCAAGAAGAAATTTCATCTGCAGGCAAGGAACCAGGTGGGGGCTTGCAATCATCTTAGTGCCATTGTCTGAACCCTAGGTACCAATAATAGCTGTTAAATGATCCGGGACCCCACCTAAAACACAGCCACACATTTTCATAAATCTAAAGGCCTCTTCTGAGGGAAAGTAGAGAGAATGAAGACCATGAATAACCTAGGATATTTAGGAAAATTTACAGTGAATAACTTCCCTGGTGTTTGGTTTGCATCAATAAAAATATCTCTTCAAGAAAAAGAGCAAGAAACTAACTTAAAAAATCCCCACAGGAATAAGATTAGCCATGACATTTACAGAGTCCTAGATAATTAGCGGGAGGGCGGCAGTCATGAGTTTTGTGGGTCCCAAAGGCTGGTTATATGAGAGATTATATTAAACATTTTGAGACCTGCATGATCCATTCTGCATTAGAGAAGATTTACAAGATCCTCAGAGTATGCTTGAAACATTTGACTGAGAATCAATCTGTGGACTTTTTACTTTTTTTGGTGCAGATTCTCAAGGGCATGATTAAGGAATCAACACTAGAGATTAATGGAAAAATAAAGAAATTGAAGAAGAAATGAAGACAGACTATATTATGGACTTTTTCCTGCAGTCCCACGATGTCTCCAAAATTAAGTGATTTTGGCAGATAATTTCTGCTCTGAAGCATGTGGATAGCCAGAAGGCTATTAAGCAAGAATGATGCTGTAATATAAGCATTGAGGATTCTTATAAAGTGTATCTTTTTCTCATTCAAAGTATATGATGAAAAATGATGTGTCCAGAGTGTTAACAAATTATAACAAAGTATGAATTCTCCTTATATGTAATACTTACAATCTCTTCATCATAGTAAGTCATGGTTGGAAATTTTTTTATCTTTCATTTCCTATTTATAGTTTTAGAATTAATTCTGAATATATCTTTTATCTAATCATGGATAATTAGAATAGGTTGACTGTTTGAACAGTATGCATCTAGTCAGCTAGACCTTCTCATGGTGTGTGTAAAATGCATCAATATGAATGCAGAATTCTGACGGTGTCATGTTTTACATTCACTTTGCACTGACATAAGAGGCTTCACAAGATGGAAGACAACAGAGAAATTAGACTCCATCTTTGTGTGTGATGTATGACGGGGTAAGCAATAAAATAGGGGCAGTTCTCTAGCGTTAGCCCCTGGCAGGCTGCCGCCACTCTATCCACCTGTGCCTCCGCAAGTAATGGAGCTTGCAGCTCCTGTTGACCACGGATCACCATTCTGAACCAATGGGAGCTGCAGGAAGCAGTGCAGACTGGGAAACCGCTTCCAACAACTCCTATTGGCCAGCAGGAACAATGATCTGCAGCCAATGGTAGCTGCATTTGCTTGTACCCATGGAAGCGCAGGTAAATATAGTGGTGGTGGCATGCAAGAGATTAACCCTGGTGAACTGGATCCAGCCTGTGGGCCAGTATTTGCCCACCCTTCATGTATGCAAGTCTCTGTGTGTATGTGTATACACACAATGTGTAAATATGTATATAAATAATATGGAGAATGTATACACACACATTTTAGATATGAACTATTTGCAGCGGGTAGTCTGTCCAAAGAATTTCACCTTTTATTTTTCTGTGAATTATTTGCAAATAGATTTAATTTTTATTAATGTGTTCATAATTCAATGCAATTCAGTAAATGTTTCCTGCAAACAAATTGCAGCCTATGGATTACTCAAGAATTGTGATTACTACTGTGTGATTGGTCACCTTGGACATGGTACTGATTCTGCTCTCTGCTTGGATAAGTGGAAATATGATGACATCGTAAAGAGTATGCTCATTCACTGTCTTTTGATTCTGTTGGAAAGAGCGTTGGAGCAGTTTTTGCGTTAAGGAAAAGTGAGGCTGGCACTACAGACAGTTTTTCAGGTGTTTAACACTTTTTCTTTCCAGGCCACTTCAACCAGGGTTCAGTATACACCAGGGCTACTCAACACAGCCCATTTGTTTGTGGCCCCCGGTGTAGTTTGTGTTTACATGGGGCTCAGCATGAAGCCTGCAGGTGGGAGCCAAAACAAAAAAGTAGTCAATATAATGGTCTTCTGTTGACATGTGTTTTAGTAGTTAAATTCCTAGACTGTCATTGCTCATTAAAAGTGCTGTCATATGGGTGGAAACTGAGTAAATATTGCATTTTATTAGTATCAGCAGAACTGACTTAAATTGGGCCTGTGTGTTGTGTAGTCATGCTGGCATACAACCATATAACTATTATAACCATATGACTATTTTCTTTGACTATTTTCTTCCACTATTTGATCTGAGGAAGTGGGTCTGGCCCACGAAAGCTCATCATTTAATAAACCATCTTGTTAGTCTTTAAAGTGCTACATAGTCCTGTATTTTGTTTCAGCTACACCAGACTAACACGGCTACATTTCTATCACTATTCTACAGACTGGTCCTTATAACTGCATTTGTGCCCAGGATCTGGCCTTGGATTTTTTAAAAAACACATTCTCTTCTTATGGTGCTGCTGATGTTAGGCACTTCATAGAAGTATTTCACATGCATTTCCTGAATGTAATAGTTTACCCTTTTCTGTCACCATTAGTAATGAGCATTAATACTTAGGTGCAAGAAGCCTATATGGGTTTGTTTGGTGTTAGGTTGGAAGAAAAAGGCAAGACTTTAACTGCATAATAAGTGACTAAGGATTGGGCTAGGATTTATGGAACATTTTGACAATTTGTTTGGTTAATTAAGTCTTGGCAGTTATATTTGTATCCACCTTTACTAATCATCAGCACACTCAGGGTACATCTACACAGCAACATTATTTCAAAATAACTTAGTCCACATCTCCACTGCAGGCAGTTATTTTGAAATCATGTTGAAATACTGTCAAGCTGGAGGACTTCTTACTCTGACTCCTGTGATCCTCATTGTATGAGGAGTAAGGGAAATCAGAGGAAGAGTGCTCTATTTCAAAATAAATGCTGTGTAGACACTCCCAATTTTGAAATAAGCTATTTTGAAATGAGCTATGCAATTGACATAGCTCAATTTGCATAGCTTACTTCAAGTTAAGTCCTGCTGTGTATACGCCCCCACAATAGGGTTGCCAGATGGTTTCAACAAAAATACCGGACACAGCTGACATTCCATCACAACCTACATTCCATCTGATTTAGAAAATACCGGACATTTCTATTTTCTCAATTTGTTTCCCGAACAGAAAGCTCAAATACTGGACTGTTCGGTTCAAAACTGGACACCTGGCAACCCTAACCCATAAAGTGATCAAGAGAGAGAACTGGGGGGAGAAAGGTCTGGTGAAAAATTACCTTTAGTTCCTTGCAGAAACATAGAAAAACACTAACATGAGCAATGTCAGGATGACTTTTTCTTTACAGTTTGAATCTTATGCTAGTGTCAGTCAGATCATGGTGACCTGTAGTACAGAAATACCACACTTTTGTGGACAAGTATATTCAGAATTATTCACTTTTTAAAAGCCTAGTTCATATGGTAATAGATGGGTAGCATTTGTGACCTGCACTTCATGTTTAGAATGCTTAATGAAAAGGTTTACTTTGTAAAAGGTTAACTATTTTTCTACACTAAGTTTTTAAAGGAAAACTAGTTTTGCCCCTAATGAATAAAATGCATATCTTTGCTCATGTGTGTGGGGGGGTTTTTTTTTAATAAAATTCAGTCATATCTTTCATTACATTAAGACAGAGGGATTCCAGTTAGTGGAGACCTACACGTGGCAATTAGAATTATTGTATATGTCTCCTGCATATTGGCACAGCCAATATTCATGCCATCAAACTTACATTTTATGAGAAGCCGGTGTACCAAGCAAGTTTCCAAAAGGAGTTGTTTTCCTGTGTCTGAGCCAGTAGGAGCTAGGTGCTAAACTTGTTTCCGCTTGACATTGCTCCATGCATATTTGTTAAGGCAGAACATTCTACCTTTTCACCTTTCCAATAGTGGGTGTGAAACATAAGCCTCTAGGTGTTTCCTGGTTGGCAAGAATTCAACACTATTAAAACTACTAGTAGAATAAATGTTTTAGCAGCAGAATTATCTTCTCTTACTGGTTTGGAATTTTTTAGTAATTATTACAAGTGTGTTTTAAGTACGCTCACTGATTGTAATCAGTTGTATTCCCAGAGTTTATATATATCAAGGTTTGTCTCCCACAGAATAATAAAATGATAGCCTAACCTAGTGCAGAGTGATGAAACACTGAAGACTGATGTTATAACTACTAGCAGTAGTTCATCTTGTAGGACATTCCTGCATTATGACTGTGATTCAAAATTCATTGAAATCAGTTTAAAACTTTCCATAAACTTCAGCAGACTTTGGACCAGGTCCCAAACTGTCTTCTTTGGAAGTAATCTCATTACTGGTATTATTAACAATGTATACATCTTCCAAGGTGTGAATGGTACAGATGTTTTTCCTCTCCCAAGGAGTTTAGTGTTAAAGTAATATGATAGGGCCAGATTCTTTACTTATATTTCCCCTGCTTTATTCAAGGAAACATCAGTCAGCTTCCATGAGTACTGGAGTCAATGAGACCATTCAGATGAGTAACTGCTTATCTATGAGAGTAAATGATTCACAAATGGGCCTTAGGAAAGAAGTCAGGTCTGGGAAGATGCACGGAGATCTACAAAAATGATAATTTCATTATTAGTTATTAGATTAACAAGTTCTAATTAAAATAAAAACTGACCCAGAGCAACACCTTAAACTCAACCTGAACCAAGTGGGACATACCTCTGTCCCTCTTTTTGTCCCAGATGAACAACATCTTACAGGTTGTAGAGTTTCCATTATGGACAGTAAAAGTCGATATCTTCCATTGTTTGTGCTATTGTTGTTACTCTGAGTATTTTCCCCAGATCTGAAGAAGAGCACTGTATAGCTTACATGCTTGTTTTTTCAACCAACAGAAGTTGGTCCAATAAAAGCTATTACCTCACTTGCCTTCTCTATTTACATCTCACATAAATTTAGTGCCTTATCGCTTTTATTGTTGAAAATTTACATTAAGAGAGGAGACTCGAGAAAGTAAGAGTATAGAGAGAGTCATTTACACTAAAGGAATGCAGCATTTTACATTTCCTGCAAGGATAATTTTCTGTGTCCCTCTTTTAAGGTATCTGTTACACCTGGTATCCTACATTTGGGCCTCTGCAGGTTGAAGTCGTGGAATTGGAATGTCTCTGAGCCTGATAAAGTGGGTTTTGTTTTGTTTTGTTTTGGAGGTGAGGGATTACAACATGTCCTTCTAAATTTCCTAGTTTATTGAGGACTGGAACCAGACATATCAAAAGACTGTTCAAAGGGTAAATAGTGTTTGTGAATGTGTCAGACTGAGCAAGTAACAACAATTTTGAAACAAATGAAAGATTAGATTTTTAATAGCAACGCTGATGGACCTCTAAATGTAACAACACTGCTGGATGCTAGCATTCTATGGGCAAGTATCAGATAGGATTTCGCATCATAACAGCTACTCATAAAACACCTAATAGCCTTGTCTAGGAGATAGGGTTTATAAATATGAACAGTTAGTGTTTGAAAGTTCTTTATTCAAAAAGACGCAGCAACAAAGCTATCTAATAGAAGCATCGTCTTCTCACTTTCAAACTCAGAAAGTAATTTCTCTAAAGCAAAACTGACATCAAATGCTTTTTTTCAGATAAAGGTTCTACAAACTAGAAAGATCCTTTAGGAGAAACTTTAAAAACTAGGAAGCACAAAAAGCGCATAGGTCGAGAATCAAATTTTAGTCTGTAATCTGTATTCACACTTTCAGCATTTCAATCTCATGCGCCTGAGCTGACCTTGAGAAAGTCATGTCTTCAGGAAAGGGATGTTATGCTATTGTCACCATTTACCCACCTCTCTAAACCCTTGGTATCAGCCAAAGTTCAAAGGAATCAAACAGTTCACCCGACCCTTTCAGAAAAAGCAGTGGCAACATTAGGGCTGTGTCCAGACTCAGAGGTTTTTTCGAAAAAGGTAGCCTTTTTTCGAAAAAACTTCACCTGCGTCTAGACTGCAGCTGCGTTCTTTCAAAATTAAATCGAAAGAACGCGGCTTTTCTTTCGACGGCGGTAAACCTAATTCCACGAGGAAGAACGCCTTTTTTCGAAAGTGCTCTTTCGAAAAAAGGCGTTCTTGAAAGCAAACAGGGCTTTTTAGAAAGAGAGCATCCAGACTCACTTGCTGCTTTCTTTCAAAAGAGTGGCTTGCTTTTTCGAAAGTTCCACGTGCAGTCTAGACGCTCTCTTTCAAAAGAGGCTTGCAGTCTAGACATAGCCTAGGGCTACAGGGCAGCACTGAATGGAGAAGAATGGGCATCAATAAGCAGTAATATGTGAAGCAAAGAGTGTTTAGTGGTCAGTGATTCTGGTGCTTCCAGAGGTTTAAAATACTGTGTTATGATAAAAAAAAGAGTTTACTTATTGGGTATATTGTATTTGTAAATATGGGCCTTTTGCTTTTTCTGGGCCTGACAAATTGCCTCAAATTAACTAATATATGAGTCAGGGTAAATTATACCTATGCTTCTGTTAATTTCATACCTGAAAATATCTCAGGGTGAGTGTAAACAGCACCCTTACCTCGAAATAAGCGACACAATTTGCACTATGCAAATTGCGTAGCTTATTTCAATGTTATTTCAAAATTTGGTGCTGTCTACACAGCGCCAACTTTTGAAATTAGGTTCTTTTCCAAAACGTCTCTTATCCCTTGTACAATGAGGTTTACAGGGACGTTGGAATAGTGAGCCCATTGTATTTTGATATAACGGGCTTCCTCTTAAGACACAGAATAGCTATTTCGGGACACAGAGGTCCTAATAGTTCCACTGTGTAGAGGTAGCCTCAGATATTTACAATGCAGGAATACATAGTATCTGTAAAGTAAGAGAAATGAACAAGTCACAAAAGCACACCAAGATGTTGACAGACTCCTTTGAATATCACTTCAGCTATTTTTGCCATGTGAGGAATGTAAATACTAAATGCATTACATGCCAAAGTCCTAGAATTCTAGTAATTTATCAAGAAGTTACTCCAAAGTGCCAGTGTAGTTCATTTGCCAATATAGGAAAATGAAATGAGGACCAATGATTTTGTGGACATCTGACATGTCTTGTGAAATATGGACTTTACATTAGTGTAACACTCATGACATGATTATTTTTAGTTTATTAAAAACACTCAAACCAAAGTAAAATGTTATAGATATGTTTTAAAAAGCAGCGAGATTCCAATCTCAGTAACACTGGTGTAAATCCATTGTGTTTGAAGAAGTTGTTCCAGATTTGCACTGATGTCATTGAGATCTGAATCTGACTCTGGAGTGCCATAAAAGTGACTCAACAAGCTGAATTGTTGCTCCAAATAGTAGCTATCAAATGCATCTTGCCTTTGCGTAAATGACTAATATAATTAGCTTATAACATCACCATAGGCATTGGCAAAAGTAATCATCATTACTATCCATTGTGTTCACAACATCTGAACCATTCATTTGGAAGGCTGCAGAACAGAAACTTCTCTCCATCTCAGGAGAACTTTGCCCCCTCCCCCCCATAGCTCATTTTCCATAGGGGCCTGTTTTCTATGCCTCCCCATCTTCCTGCCCATTCTTAAACTGCAAGCTAACCGTAATTACCATTGTTCCTATTTGCATTGTCTTTTTTAAGGGACCGAGGCAGGAATCGGGAAACATACTTTTTTACAAATCAAAAACTCCTTAGTACACAAAATCGAGTCTTGCATGGTCAGCCCAATTGAACACCTGCAGAAATAAGCACACAAAAGGTGTTTTGTTTTGCCCTCAGTTTCACTCATGCAGGTTGTATGGGTATAACCAATGCAGAATTTGATCTGTGGTGTGGCAGAAAGTGTGCATTGGTACAATTTGATTTTTCACTTTTCTTACACAGTTTATGTAGTGCATTAGCCATGAAAGAATGAAGGTATGGTTTTAATGTGTCATCATCAGCAGAATATTGATAACTTACCTGTAATTGAAGTTTTTTTTAAAGCACCATAACTACTAAGATCGAGGCAGCAATATGATAATATTGTCTAGCACTATAGAGATGTTAAAAGATGCCAGTTTCCCTGGCTCTGTTGTAAAGAACATACATCACACACTTTTTAATTAAATAGGAATTTTGTTATAAACTCAGCTTTTGAGTTGGTTCTGTCCATGATGATCAGATAAGGCTTGACCCTCCAAGTTTTTGCTTGGCTTCTGATCCTGAACGATGCTTAAGCATATGCCTTCGTGTTTTCCTGGATTGAAGCCAACATGGTGAGCACTTGCAGGATTAAGTCCATGCACCGTCTTCTGTGATATATTGAAAATTGAGATCTATCACTTTAGATTCTCATGGGGTGCTGGTCCTGTGTAGACAGACAGACCCCCGCCCTCCCTCACATCCATCTTATTTGCCTCTCTGAGGTTCCTGAAGCATACAGGACAGAGAAGGAGCAATAAAATCAGCATAGTCTATGCTGGCTCATCTGATCCTGAGAAGCTGAAAACATAGATATGAGGAGAGAGCGATTAAGGCAATAAGCTGACCTTGAGGCTGCGAGAACTGCCCCGGCTGGCACCCATGTTGATACGATCACACACAATCTCTGGGAGAGGAATCTCCCACTGAGAAAAGAATCCCCAGTACTTCCAATTTAGTTCTCTCTCTTACAAGTGTAAATTAAGTTCACAACTCCCTTGTAAGAACTGGTCTCACAAAAGACAGACCAGCACTATTTGGCATCACAGAAAAGAAAGAGAAATACGTGACCCCATGGGTATAAAGATGGGTCCAGCAGCACAGTCACTTTGAATGTCAATCTACCATTTACCTGCTGGTCGGGTTAGGTGTTTTGACCTCCCGAGGTTCCACAGGGATGCCCACCTCGTATTTTCGTCTTTCCTAGGAATTGAGGGACTGGCCCTCGTCTGACACGCTGGAGTCGAGAGGCATAGAAAGGGGTAAAAATTGTAACTGGATGTGGTCCTCTGTCTTAAGTGTACACATAGACTTAGAGCTCTTTAAAGATTAAGCTGTTACTTGGTACCATTATTTCTATTTTCTATCTTTATTTTCTTTGTAACCATTTTTAAGATCTATATTTGCTAGCAGTTAAGAAATAGAGCAATAGCCATTGTAACCATATGATTTATAAGCTTCCTTAATAAACCTCTAACTGTTTAAGCTTTAACCTGACTCCTTCAGTTGCTGTAACAGAACCAAGCACAATTTAAAAGAACTTCAGCCGGTCATAAGGGACAGGTATAGGAAGAGCTTGGGCGTTTGGATTGTGTCACTCCCAGGTGACAGATCTGTTGGGGCATCTCTCAGTCTTTCCTAGACTGCCCGCTGCGAAGGGATCTTATAATCTAGCAGCTAAAATCTGAGATGTAATAGGCTCTTCCTATAAGCCCAGGGCATCTGTTAGCCTGTTGGCTGCCTTCTGCGATGGGACCCCGGTCCTAGCAGTAAAGTCACGGACGTTAAACCTTTTTCTCGGTAACACACACACACACACACCCTGCCCTGACCGTTAGCTGACATCCTGCTTACAGGAATGGGACTCTATAGGGAAATTGTAATTCTAGCAGAGGGTCTAGCAGCAGTCTGCAGAGAGCCAGACTAGAGTAAGGTCAGGTGAGTGGTACCTCTGTACTTCAAGGAACAATTGCTTTGTCTTGCTGTCTTGTGTGTCAGAGTTCTTAATTCCAAGAAATAAAGTAGTGGTATGTTGCAACCTTCCATCAAGAGTATCCCCTGCTTCCCACCCAGTTTCTGTGTTTGTATGTCATGAACATAACATCCTCATCCTAATTCTTAGTATCTTATATGAAACAGATTATATTTCCTCATGTTGGATAACACCTTATTCCATGCATAGTCTTATTGAAGTCAGTGCAATTATTAATGGAGTAAGGTGCTGCACAGCATGAATAAAGGTACCAGAATCTGTTCCTTTATACTCTTAAAAAAAAGTGAAAGAGGATGTTTCTGTCCAATTCCACTGGAAACTTCTCCCAGTGCCAGCTTTACAACCCTTCACTTCTGCTTTGCTCGTCCTTTGATTTTTCTTAGCAGAAGTGCATGGTGGATTTCTGCTAAGCAGCAAACCTTTTCAGAATATCCGATTCCCATAGAATCCAGTCCTAGTAATCATTCAAATGATTTTGCAAATAGTCTCTTGTTCTTTTAGAAGACACACTTGACTGGACAGTTAGACATTAAGCTTCTTTGTGTAAGATCAGGAGGTGCCCTTCTTTCTATTGTTTATAGGACACATGGCTTGATTATACAGTCACTGAGGCAGTGCTTTTTATGAATAATGGAAACACTGTGCAATACTATTGGTTTATTGCTAATTTGTGTAAAAACAAAGGTTTAAAAAACACCTGGCATAACTGCTGAAGTTTGAACAGGCCATGCAAATTGCAATAAAATAAATTTGAACTTAAATAGTTCTATAAAAATCTATGAAGCCATTAAATATATATATATTTTAAAAACCAACAAAAAGCCCAAGGCCCAAGAATTCCAAAAATGGGTGTTCAAACCTGGGTAACTAAATCATTATTCAGACGAGGAACTGGGAGCAGATCTTTCAAAGAGCTCAGCATCTGGAGTCTGAGAAGAGCTCACTAACCTTTTAAGTGGTCAGATTTTCAAAAGTGCTTGTGACAGGGTGCCTGCCCTGCACTGGCCCTTTAAGACCAGGACTCAGGCCCTGAGCCAGGGCTAGAAAGAAAGAGGCCAGCTGGAGCGGTTTAGGGCCAGAGAGAGCCCAGCTGGCAACTATCTAGGGCAGCACAATTGGCTTGTGGAAGCCAGCTGAACCCATTAGGGGAGTGAGAGCCCAACTGGCAGGTATATATAGAGAAGCACAGGTTACTTAGGGAAGGCAGTGGAGGGCTGACTGCAGAGGAAGCAGGAGCTCCTTGGAGGGAGATTGTAGCCAGCTGGGCAAGTCCAGGGGAAGGAAGCCCGGGGATCCAGGTAGGAAGTGGCCCAGGGCAGGAGCGGGAGCCGCCCCTCCCGGCCTGGGAACCTCGGTGCGTTTTGGCTGGATGGCCCCGCTGAGGGAGTGACCTGGTACATGGTCGCTCACAGGGCCCTGGGCTGGGACCTGGTGGAGTAGGGTGGGCCCGGGTCCCCCTACCTGGGGTAAGTCCTGCTACAACGATAATCTGTTTTGTGGACTTGGCCTTGCTTAAAGGGCCAGTTATAAACTGCTTTGTGCCTATGATGAGCAACCCAAACAGACTGTAACTTGCCCTGCGAGGGGCTATATGAGGACAGTCAGGGGCACTGAGGCACACAGGGGGTGTGCACCCCTGACAGAGCTTAACATCCTGCAGTTCCCATAATCCCCCCAGTGGGAACTACCAGACACTGAGCACTCTGCAAAATTGAGCTCTCCATTTATTCTACCGTTAGGCATCCATTTTCTTTTAAATCGTGGCCAGGATTTTTGATGAACATTTATTATACAAGATATGGGCCAGATCTTTGGCCCTTTTCTGGCTGCTTTCCATTCTTGTAACACAGGGCTGGCTAAGCCACTTCTGGGATCCTGCTCCTGCTCAGGTGGTACTGAGCAACTCTAGTAGCTCTACACAATGGTAGTCCTGGCCCCCTGGTGAAGGAGGTGTGGCCAATACATCCTGTTGCCTTAGTGATCCCCAGCTGCCAGAATCCCTATACAGGCCATTGGCAGCCAGCTCCATGTAAAATAACCTGCTGTAATTTGTGCTGAGCTATCTGCGCAGATCTCAGGCAGTGGTCAGGGAACAGTGATGGTGGGGAGAGGGCCATGCACAAATTGCACTTGTGTACTCCATCTGTGCTTATTATTTTTTTTAACTACAGCTCAACAGACATAACAATGTCCAAAGCGGCTACTGAATACTTTCCACCTATCAGGACTATATCATTCCATATGCATAGATTTACAAATGTCAAGTTGGGATAAGGGTTTAGAGCAGTGATTCCCAAACTTTTTGGCATCACGCCCCCCTTTTTGATTTTTGAGAAACCCTCACACCCCCCCTCCCAAAAAATAGTAGAAAAACTTGGGGTGGGATTGATGGGGTGTGTATGTGGCTGGGCTGCCTCGCGCCCCCCTTGGAATTTCTTCAGGCCCCCTCAGGGGGGCATGCCCTTCAGTTTGGGAACCCATGGTTTAGAGCTTTAAAATGTGCAAGCTTTGTGGCCTACTATTTT
This sequence comes from Pelodiscus sinensis, assembly GCF_052426305.1. Classification (NCBI taxonomy): domain Eukaryota; kingdom Metazoa; phylum Chordata; order Testudines; family Trionychidae; genus Pelodiscus; species Pelodiscus sinensis. Next base: position 194,853,287 of record NC_143053.1, on the reverse strand, counting down.
AGAACCCAACAAACAACTACTTTCATTCTGGTTTTTTCTCCCGACAGTCTTTTTCAAAGTGTCACAATAGAAAACGGACATTAAAAACGTACCTATTAATCTGCCTTAAAAAAACACATCAAGATCCTTATAATACTATACTCTCTTTATGGCTCTGACAAAGAATGGAAGGATTTGAAACCTGCATAAAACATGCCCATAGAGCTGCACTGTTGTAAATTAATTCATTTGTAACATATTTTACTGGGATTTATCTCTGTTCATATAGAATGATGTATTTTCCCCCAAGAACAATCAAGATAAAAACTGAAGATTGTGGTTTGTGTTAGAGTGGTTAAGCATGGATAAGAGTATTTCTCTTTGTGAAAGACGAAACAAGTAAAAGAAGAGCCTAAAAACAACAAAGGCACTCTTTCACAGTGGGGAATATATTTGATGACCTACAGTAAATGTTATAAATACTTGAAAATGCTTATATATACAGGTGTCACTTTGTAGTGTATATTTTCTGTTCAATTCCAACACAAACACACAAGGCAAGCACCAGGCTAGGGGAATGTTGTATAACTGCAAGATTATGCAGATGATGAGAATGTATCATTGTCAGTAATTACTGTCAAACAAGGGAAAGATGTTGGGTACCTTGTTAAGTGACATGACCTCCATATGCCATCATTTGTTATATCTAGGCCTAGTGCTATTGGAAGTACTGTAATAGGCAGGACGATATGGAGGCCAAATGCTCACGACACAGTAGAAGCACACCAGCACTGTGTTACAGCTGGCTCTGCCTTAATAAAAGGAGCTCAAACAGAAGTTCTGGGTTTGAAGCAGAAAAATCAGAGTGAGCTTCTATGGCTTGTGTTAGAATTGAGACTAGATGATCACAATGGGCCTTATAATCTCTGAATCCAGTGTCTTGCCCTCTAAGGACTGATTGGTGGCATTTTGCCACTGACCTGAGTAGGGAGCAGTGCAGCTACCCCACCTTATGGGGAGTTCAGGGAAGAATTGGACAATCATTTACCAAGTGGCTTGGTCAGCCCTCTGGACACAGGATGCAGATTGTTTTCCCCATGTGGCTGGTGTGCTTATAGGCCAGTGTGGAAAAGCAAGACCCTGTCCCCTTGTTCACCTATCTCTCTAGGACACACTAGACTTTGATTCTGCAACCTGATTTCTGAGGTTCATTGGAGACAGAAGTTGAAGCTAATTGAAAAGATTGAGCATGGCAGAATGAGAAGAAAACATTCAAAAAACAAATCTGTTTGTATGGCAGTGTACATTACTGTATTCTCAGTGCTATTCATTTAGGCATTGATCCTGCAGTTGGATCTATGTGGATGAATCACTGAATATGCTTGGAGTCCCTTGAAATCAGTGGGGCTCCATGAAGGCATTTGCTAGTACAAAATAGCTGGGGAAGGGGAGGTCTGGATCAGAGACTTAACTTTCCAAAAGTGTGCATTAATTCTGGAGAAGCGGGCTTCAATTTTTTACACCCATCCTGATACCTTGATTTTGCAGGGGTTTAAGCTGTGAATGCCCCATACCTGTGGAAATCAAGGTATAGGTGTCAAGTTGGACTCTCATAAGAACGACCATACTGGGTCAGACCAAATGTCCATCTAACCCAGTATCCAGTCTTCTGACAGTGGCCAATGCCAGAGACCCCCACAGGGAGTAAACAGAACAGGTAATCATCAAGTAATCCCTCCCCTGTCATCCTTTTCTAACCTCTGACAAAGAGAGGCTACGTGTACCATTCCCACCTATCCTGGCTAATAAGTACTGATGGACCTAACCTCCATAAATTTATCTAATATTTTTTAAACCATGTTAAAATCCTGGTCTTCACAACATCCTCTGACAAGGAGTTCCACAGGTTGACTCTGCACTGCATGAAGAAATACTTCCTTTTGTTTGTTTTAAACCTGCTAACTATCAATTTCATTGGTGACCCCTAGTTCTTATGTTCTGGGAACAAGTAAATAACTTGTGAACTTTGAATAAAATACTCAAAGGGAGTAGACACTTTGGGGAATTTTAGCCTTCCAATTTAATTTGATAAACACCTCATTTGTGATTGATCCCCTGCTTTTTAGCCAGAGATGCAGTTTTTAGTGGGCCCTGGGGTACAATATTTGTAATTTCAATAAGCTTCTTTCACCAAAGATGATTCTTCACAGAAGTCCATAAGTAACACATTATTGCAGTACTTCTTCCAAGACAGTCACTTCCTATTCTTTATGTGTGAGGAAGGAGCAATCCATTTAAGTGGAGTACTTTGCATTTGTCCATATTAAATAGGATGAAGTTTAATAAGGACAAATGCAAAGTACTCCACTTAGGAAGGAACAATCTGTTTTACATATTCAGAATGGGAAGTGACTGTCTAGGAAGGAGTATGACAGAAAGGAATTTAGAGGTTATAGTGGACCACAAGCTAAATGAGTCAACAGTGTGACACTATTGCAAAAAAAAAAAAGAAAACATGATTCTGGGATGCATTAATAGGAGTGTTGTGAGCAAGACATGAGAAGTCATTCTTCTGCTCGACTCTGCACTGATTAAGCCTCAGTTGGAGTATTGTGTCCAGTTCTGGGTACCGCATTTCAAGAAAATTGGGGAGAAATTGGAGAAGGTCCAGAAAAGAGCAACAAAAATGGTTAAACATCTAGAAAACATGAGCTATGAGGGAAGGTTGATGGAACTGGGCTTGTTTAATTTGGAAAAGAGAAGACCGAGAGGGGACATGATAGCAGTTTTCAGGTATCTAAAAGGGTGGCACAGAGAGAAGGGGGAAAAATTGTTCTCCTTGGCTTCTGATGATAGGACAAGAAGCAATGGGCTTAAACTGCAGCAAGGGAGGTTTAGGTTGGACATTGGGGGTATGACTACACTACAGAGTTTTTTAGGAAAAACAATTGTTTTTCCAAAAAAACTTCAATTACGTCCACACTGCAATCACGTTCTTTCGAAAGAAAATCGAAAGAACAGAGGGTTTTTCTGGCATTGGTAATTCCTTTCTATGATGGGGAAGAGGGAGTTCTTTCAGAAGAAGAGGAAAGAGGAAAAAGCACAGGTGCCCTGGTGGCCACTCTGTCCATAATAATCACCTGGGCTTGACAAACGGTGGCGAAAACCACTTGCCAGCCCCGTACTGCACATAAGCAAGAGCCGCATTGCGTATGCGCGTGCGGCTGAAATCTACTCCCCACGGATGAGTAGATTGTATAGTTTGTTGAGCCCTGGTAATCACAGTTTAAATGTGAGATGGCATCCATGCTGAATGGATGCTATCTCTCGAAAAAGCAGATCACTTTTTTCGATGTGGAGTACTTTTTTTTTTTTTTTTTTTTTTTTTGGCAGTGTGGACACGCTCTTTCAGAAGAAGTTTTTTTTGGAAGATATCTTCTGGAAAAGCTTCTTCCAAAAGAAGCCTGTAGTCTAGACCCGGGGTTCCCAAACTTTTTGACACGGGGACCAGTAAATCCATTCACGAGCTTTTGGAGGGCTAGTAACATTCATTTGCATATTCATTAAGCAAATGATGAATATTCAGATAAGTTGTTTCTGATCCTCCCAAAGGCCCCAGTGCCAGCATTAGCAAAGCTTTTGATAGTCACCCACAATATTCTTGCCATCACTTAAGGGAATATGAATTGGATAAATGGACTGTAAGATGGATAGAAACCTGGCTAGATCAGGGTTTCCCAAACTTTTTACTTTAGCTGGATCCCATTTTTTTTTAGTACTGTTTTTTGCAGCCCAAAAATATAAACACATATTTAAAAAAAAAAAAATGAAAAATGAATAAATTTTCAGTTTTCACTCGGCTGCATCCTCCACCCAGCCTGGGCCAGGGCTTGGGGGACCTGACGCTGCATGGGCACTCCAGGAGATGGGAGCAGGAGCAGACTGGGATAGGGTATCTGGCTAGGAGGGAGGGTGCAAGAAAGGGTAGGGTTGCCAGATGTTCGGTATTGTACCAGACAATCTGGTATTTGAGTGTTATGTCAGAGAAACAAATTGAGAAATTACCAGACATATAAAATGTCTGGTATCTTCTAATTAAGTAAGTTTTATTATAATTAGGTGTATCAGTCCTTAGCTGCGAACTGCCTGGTTGGTAGATGTGCTCACGCTGTCTGAGTGTGTCTATCTGCCAGGCAGTTTGCAACAACTCGAGGGAGGGCATGTGGTGGGGAGAGGGAGCAAAATGGAATCCCCAGGCAGACTCACTCCTCTGCCAAGGTCTGTAGGGTCTGCATGTGCCCAGGTCAGTCCCGCTCCCCCCCTTCTCCTCCCGATCTCCCAGTCAAGCCCTGCTTCTGGCAGCCAGTTCCCCCTGCCTCCCACCAATCTCTCCAGTCAGCCCTGCTCCCCCAACGACCCCCCCAACCATCCCAGCTGCCCCCATCCAGCCCTGCTTCCCACAGCTGATTCTCCTCTCTTCTTCCTCCTGTTCTCCCCTGGCCAGGCCCCCCGCCCCCGTCCAGCCCTGGTTCCGCCGCCTGCACTCCCCGATTTCTGCTGGACAGCCCCACTGCCCCCAACCTTGCTTCTGCCCCCTGCCAGCCCCCCTCATCTCTGCAGGACAGTCCTGCTGCCCCCAAACCTGATTCTGCCACCCGCTCTCCCCCTCCCCCTCATCTCCAGGGGACAGTCCAGTTGCCTCCAACCCTGCTTCTGCTGGCTGCCTGCCCGGATCTCCATGGGACAGCGCTGCTGCCTCCTACCCTGCTTCTGCTGCTCGCTCCCCTGGATCTCCGCGGGACATCACTGCTGCCTCCAACCCTGCTTCTGCTGCCCGCCGCCCATCCACCTGGATCTCCACGGGTCAGCCCTGCTACCCCTAACCCTGCTTCCACCGGCCACCCACCCGCCTGCCCTGATCTTCGCGGGACCGCCCCACTGCCTCCAACCCTTCTTCCCTCCCCCCACCTCCTCCCAGCCCGCTCTGCTCCTCTACCGGCAGCCACACTGAGGCCTGGTATTTTTTTCCCATGGCCTGGTACCGGGCTGCGGCCCATAGTTTGGGAAACGCTGGTCTAGACGTAGCCTGAGAATCTTCCTAACTGTCGGGATGATTAAACACTGGAATAAATTGCCTAGGGAGGTTGTAGAATTTCCATCACTGCAGTTATTTAAAAGTAGGGTAGACATTTATCGGGTATGATCTAGAACAGTGGTTCTCAAACGTTTTGGGCTCCGGAGCCTTTTACATGTGTAAAAATTTTTTGCGGAGCCCCAGTGGTCCACTGATTGTATGTGTTGTGCTTATGCGGATGTTTCCAGTTTGTCAACCTCGCGGAGCCCCTGGAGATGTAGGGCTCTGCGGAGCACAGTTTGAGAAACACTGATCTAGAATGATGGTGCTTGGTCCTTCTGTGAGGGCAGGGGACTGGAGTCAATGACCTCTTGAGGTCCCTTCCAGTTATAGTGTTCTATGATTCTATGCGATTTTTTAAATAATGTATATAACATGTCAGCAATGAACATATCCAAGATGTCACAGGCTATTTCTTTATTTTGCTTTCTGCAGTTAGCGTTAGTCTAGAGACTTTGAAAGTATAAATAAACAATATTTATAGGATTCAGTATTTGATAAAGGTTGGCTTTATTCATAGTATTTAAAAACATAATCTCCATTTGTAATCTGAAAAACACTTCAAATTCATTTTTCAAAGTTTAGTCAGAATTAAACTCCAATCCACATGAAACATTCCATTTAAAGAAAGTATATTTTCCTTCAAAGCTAGGGCAGGTCAACAATCAGGATCCCATTTTTTTGGAAATAATTTTTTAAATTCTTATATTTATCAGGTTTATGATTATCATGTCTGATTTTTTTTTTTAATCCAAAATAACAGGACAATTTCAATTTTACATTCCTCTCTCTCTCCCCCTGGCAATTCTCTATTTTGTGTGTACTTTCCTACTTGCATCACTGTCCCCGCAGGTGCAATATAAAGCAGGATTGGGGCCTATCTAGAAAATTGTTGAGATCTTGCAACTCCAGTGAGTACTGAGGTAAAACAACAGCACTAGAGTCTGGGCCTTAAGTCAGGAACAATTATCTTGTATTAGCAGTCAAATGTGACAAAATGAAGAACTTTAATTAAAACCTAGCAATGGCAAAGTCAATGCCAAAGCTTCTATTGTCTTCAGCGGGGCCAGGATTTCACCTAATAATGACAGACATTTATACTAATCAAGAATAATGGAATAATGGGAATTGAAAGTCTGTTTAAAGAAACCTACCAGGAGAATAGGAAGGAGGATTGGAATGTTTGAATATGAGGATGGGCAGTTTGGGGTTTATTGATTGTTAGAGGTAAGGGAGAGAAGCTGACTGTAATCTTTTGGGGGCAGAATTTGAGATTCTATCAGGGTATCAGAAAGAAGTCTGGGAACCTTAAACAGCTGCAAAAAGTGCAAAGAGTCTTTCACCATTGCAGAAATTCAGCAATCAAGTGTTTACAAAGCTTAATTTTCAATTCATTAAATGAGATCCTGGATTCAGTGTGGGCTGTTTCAATTAGGCCTGTACAAATAGACAAAATTAATGGGTCAAATAAGTAATTAATGATGTCAATATATCAATCAGATTTTCTAATATGTGTCTAATTTAAGAAAGGGAAAATAATCTAATAATTAATTGGAAAACTGTTATGACGCTTCAGTTGATTTGGATCAGAAATTTTTTTAGAAAATAGAGAATAATTACCAATAATTAGAAAACAATCTCACTTTTAGAACTCCAATGAGAAGATGAAAATTAAATAGAAAAAAAATCTCATTTTTTTATCATTGTAAGGGGATTGGGAAAGTCATAAAAACAACAGCAGACCTTTGTCATGAAAAATAATGCTATCCTGGCAGTGCTCCTTCACTGTTAAGATATGTCTTCTCTGCTCAGTTAGCCTAGCTGATCTGTGCCTTGGCCTCAGCACTCATGTTAGGTTAGCCTGGGCATGCACACACCCACTGTAGAGATTTACCCAAGTTACTCATTGGGTTCTTATGGCTTCTGCATGTGTATGTGTATGCGGGGGGAGTATATCCCATGGTGCTTTGTGCTCAGAAAATCTATGATTCTTCCCAGTCAATGAAGTCAGTTGTGAGAGAATAGGTCAGTCTTTCCTTAGGTCTGGGTGGAGGAGGGGAGAGAATTATGGGAAGGCATTGAAGGACTATTCACACTTACATTATTTTTGCCTGAATCTTCACTGCAAAGCAGGTGGGTTTCAGCCTGAAGTGAAAGGTGTCTGGGTGCTAACCTCTTCAGCTAGGAAAGCCAGCTCAACCTGAAAGCACTTCCAAACCTGGGCCAGAGGCTTTTCTGCGTGGGTGGCATAGGGCTTGGAAGGAACTCCTTTCCACCCAAAACATCATTCCATTTTAAGAAAGAACATTTTCTTTCAAAACTAGAGCAGGTCAACAATCAGAAACCCAAGGAAGAACCAAGATTAACTGTGAAGTGCATATAAGATGAGTAAGTAGAAATCAGTGACATTACTTATGGCGATAAGCATGGGACTGGCCCCTAAGACTGCATTTAAAGATTCTGAACACAGTCTCTCCTCAACTTAAAGATTTATATGAAGATACTAAAAATGTTATGGTGAGAACTATATATCATTTCCTTCTCCCAGCGATATACAGCAGAAAAAGGAAATACTTGATGTCCCCACCCCCACTTATGGATGGGAAAGAAAGGGCACAACTGTCCTTGGGCCTGGCGATTCAAAAGGGCCCATGGCTCCTGGCTGCCATTGATGCAATAGTGGCGATGATGATTGGGAGCCCCAGCCTTCTAAAACGCCACCAGAACCCCGGATAGCATGCTCCGGATGGTGCTAAGGCCTGGTTGGGAATGGCAGGATGACATGGTCTGGATGGCACTGAGGGCTGGCTGCCCACTGTTCCACTCCATCCACCCAAGGTCCACCTCTTCTGTGAGCGCACAGCATCCCCCTCATCCAACTTGCCCAAGGGCCTGGTAATTCTGTCATCCCCACTGGATACCCTTACTGGCTCCTCATTAGTTCCTCATTTTGCTATCAGATATTTGTATTTCAAAACCAAAGGAAGGTGACAATCAAAGTGGCAGGACATACAATGGAGAAGAGGAAGAAGTACCATCAGGGCAAGGGCTGTGATTGAGGTTATTCTGAGATTTTATCTGGGACCAAGAAAGTTTTTATTTTGAGGACATGTTTTGAGGTTTTTTGCATGTCCTTAGCATTGAATGAAAGTGAGGTTTGTATATAGATCACAGGGTAGGTACAAGAGTCATGAACAAAGAAGTAATTATATATTTTATGTTTATTGTTATTGAACAAATTACAGAGGGAGTTGGGATATTTTATTTGTGAAAACACAGTTCTTAACTCACAAAAACAAGTTGGGTTCTTAACACTGGACTGGATTCACTTATATTAGCACAGGGGAGATGCAAATCATATTGCTGATTTATTTACTTCATTTACTACCTTTAGCTTGGGAATTACATCTACTCACTCACTTCCTCACTAGGCTGGTTCTAAGAGCCCTGTTTTTACTCCATCATTGGGGTTACTCAGGGGGTAAGGAATTTGGCCCACTCTGCATATCCAAAACAGAAACTGATTCTCCAAAACCTATCAACATAAAAAGGTGTAACGATCCCTAACTTGCAAGGACAACTAGCAAGTGATGCACATGCACAATCATATGCACAAGAATCACAACAATATACGTAAGTGTCAGAGGTAGAGTGCTGCCGGCTACTGCTTACTTTAGTTGGGATCATAAAACTGAAAAATAGGGAATAGCCAGCTGGTTCTAAGGTTCTGACTGAGGAGAAAAAGAGGAATTAATGTAGCCTACTAAATGATATCTGCTCGATCTTAACCTACTAATTGATAGCTGTTTTATTTTATGTTTTAAAAAAAAAAGAACAAATGGTCTGTTAGCACTTTATAGACTAACAAAACACGTATATGGTATCATGAGCTTTCGGGGGCATAGCCCACTTCTTCAGATCGGATTTTTCATCTGAAGAAGTGGGCTGTGCCCACAAAAGCTCATGATACCATCTATGTGTTTTGTTAGTCTATAAAGTGCTACCAGACAATTTGTTGTTTTTTTCTGTACAGACTAACTTGACTACACCCTGAAGCTTATTACAGCCGCTCCCCGAGTTACGAACAAGTTACGGACCAACACTTGGCAGAGTTACATGGCAACCATGCTGTTTGTAAGCGCTGATCACCGTTCATAACTCGGATCTGCATTTACGACTGCTTTGGTCGTAAGTGCGGATGGTCATAAGTGGAGGTGGTTGTAACTCGGGGAGCAGCTGTATATGTTGTCTTTATATAGTTTTGAATAGGCTGGTAATGCAAGGTGCCTGCAGAATTAATTTTCTGTGAGATTGCTTATAGCTGAAGTATAGTAGTTAGGTAATATTTGGGGTTGTTCTTGTGATTTTTCCATAAGATGTGTGAGGCAAGAGTTTGTGGTTGGCAATAGGCTATGTTTTAATTCTGCTTGGAATTTGCAAATAAAATCTGCTAACTTGGTGATAACTGTCATTTTGAATTTCCTGTGCAATTGGCGCCAGCTGTTTAAGCCCAAATCGCAACTCGCCGCCTTTTCTTAGGGGTTCTGGGAGGTCATTCAAGAAAGCATCAGTCATGTCTAATGAATATACATGTGTTCCCCAAATGTTTTCTCCAATTAAAGATGGTACCCTCAGAAATCTTAGGGTCCCAGGCCCAACTATGGACGAGGGGTTGAACACCCAGGACATTTTGGTGCCAAAAGGGGTATTTAGGCCTAGGGATCTGGGAAGTCGTGGCTGCTGCTTTAGCCATTGCTGACAGAGCCCACTCTGGAGTGTTTTATCTTTTCAGGACAGAAACCAAATACATATATCTATTCTATCTCTTTACTGCTGTCTTGCTTCTTTAATTCTACTTAAGTTTGCTTTTAGGAATTTCACTCCCACCAGCTCCAAGGCCTTCCAGGTGAAGGGAGGCCACCCTTCCCCATCCAACCTTGGGGGTATTAAGATCTTGTGGTTAGGAAATATTGTTATATGATTACTCTTTGTACACTTATATAAGTTTTAATTTGATTGTATTAATGACATCTGGGGAAGGAATCCAAGTGATTTGTGTTTTTGCCGCTGTATTCGTTGTGGTAACTATCATTATCTTTCCTTTAGCAATAAAATTGTTTTCTGTTTCATTTCCTGAGTTAAGGTGTGATTGCTGTCAGTCCTCAGGAGGGGGAATCTTATGGTTCCACTGCACTGTAATCTGGGATAGAGGATGAACTTAGATTTTTCTGGATAAACTTAAAAAACAACAAATGGTCTGCTAGCATTTGTTGTTTTTTAAGTTTATGCTGTACAGACTAACATGGCTACACCCTGAAGCTTGTTAGATTTTTCTGGTCAGATTGGCGAGCCTTACCCATTCCAATTTTACTAAAACTCCTTCCCAGGCTACACTATCAAAGCTTATAAATGGAAGGAATATTGGATGACCATCTCAACTTCACCATCTCAACTTCACAAATGACAGCTTTCATATAGTTATTTTTAAGTTAAAATATGAAATAACTCTTATCACTAGAAGGCAACTAAAGCCTTCACACACACACTACAGAAAGGTACATCATGAATGTTAGGAATCTGTGAAGTGCACTGTTTATCATTTTGTCCAAAAAGCTTTGCTTGGACTAGTACCTGCCAGTACAGACAGCTTTCTTCTAAGCTCTGATCCACCCTTTTGCATTTGAAAAGAAATAGCTTTCTCCTCTGGCCAAGACAAGCTTAACCTGTTTGAACTTCCTTCTACTCTCTTGTGTAGTTTTCTGGCCTAATGCAAGATATCAGGTGTGTCTGAGCTCTGCTTCACCAGAGTTCCCCTCATCTTTGCTTTATCCATCCGCTGTTGGGTATTTACCTCAGATCACCCCACAACTGTTGCTAAGTAAGCAATTATTTTAGCATTCTCGCGGTGTTCTAAATTGTCACTAACTAAAGGATTTTTATTTAAAGATTATGGTTAAAAGAAGATGCCATAACTATAGCTCAATGAGGAGGAAACACATTAAGAAATGTGTTTAAGGAAATGTATTAGGAAAAAAAAGAGAACCAGATATTTCAAATAAAATACACAATGAAGAGATTCTTACTTAAAAACTTATTGCATATTTTTTCCATCTATTCTTTTATTTTTACTCTTCATTTTGTTTGTCCTATATGGAAGTCATTCCAGCAAACCATTTGATTTTTAATAGCCAAAAGAAAAACAATATTTTGTGTTCTTCTTGGTATGTTGCCCACAGCTTGTACTCAAAGATCTTCATTCTTAGTTTTGTGCTGACATAGATCGATTCTGGTGAACAAACAGAAATGTTTTGGCATGATAATGCACTTCACAGGTTGAATTTCTAGTTGTTAAACAAAAATGGCCATGTTAATTTCAACTTCATTTAACACAGAGGGGAAAAAATCAATATGGAGAGAAAAAATCATTTTCAAGCCTCTAAGAGGGTGTTATAAACAATAGAGAGGAAGAAAGCTAAAAACCTATAACAAGTTACTTGACAGGGTCCTTTTAAAATAAAGAGAATATCTTAATCTGAAGTTAGCTTCTAATTTTAGATTTAGTGTGTTTGTGTGTGGGAGGGAGGGGTTTCTTTCAGTTCACTAAATTGTTTCCATTTTAATGGTTCACTAAATTGTATCTAGTGTATATATTATAGCAGATATATTTGAAAAGGTCTTTACTGAGTCTTGGGAATACATATATCGCTATAGTAAAGGAAGATGCAAAGGGATAAGATGTGACCGTTAGTCACTGGCCTGCTTAGAAGGAAGCATGCATCACACCAGGGCACAGAATGACCTAAATAGTCCCATCTCTACAATACATCCCTTTCCAGGCACCCCATAGAAGCACAGATTTCCTTATCCTTATAGTGACTAATACATTTACTCTCATAAAATCAGTGAGATCTTCATGAAATACAGTGCTACTCATCGTGAATTGGAGTGGTGCAATATAGCTCAGAATGAATAATTCTGTGCTATCTGAGTGAGGGGCCTGTAGTTGTGAAAGGCCCTTATAGGGATCACAGGATGGGAGGGGAATCTGCTTGTGGATTGCCCCAGTAATTTCTGGCACAGTCGGGCCCTAATAAATGCACTGAAACAAGCTACTTTCTGTGGGTTCTGAAGGGTCTTGTCAATAGCAGATGCACCCGACTCTTTATTGTTAACAAGCACTTGGCTGGGCTATGTACTTCTATATTCATTGCCACATTGAAACCTATTTTTTTAAGGGCAGTTGTTCCATCCACAGATAGGAGTGAGCAATCATTTTATCTGGCAGCAAGATCCAAGGTACACACTAAGTCTGCTTAAGATTTGACTATGATGGGCTCTGTATTGGTCCCTAGATGACACACATCCTGTGGCTGGCTGGCTGGCTGAGTACATAAAGGATTGTTAATAATTGGCATGCTATGTAATTTGTAAACCAGAATATAGATGGCTCGTATCCTTATGAACATTATATCTTGTCTTGGTCTCTCTTTTATTGTTCTCCTACCAACTTTATTTTTCTATTTGTTCCCCTTCTTCTGAACTGGGAAAAAATAGTTAGCATTTTACATTAGTCACACACAAATTAATCATTATTAAAAGTGATTAATAAAAATTGATTTTTAAAATGTGGTTTAACCCTTGCACTTCCATGTGTTATGGCTTTCAGAATAGCATCTACCATGCTGCCTGACATAACTGGGTTCCCACTGGAATTCATTCATTCATTGGTGGTCCCTCAGTTTGAGGGTGATCTCTACCACAGATTTACATATGGGTCCTGAGATGGTTCAGGAGTCCGTTTCTGGAACCACTAATTTGCCTACAGTAGGGACACACATTTCACGGCAGGCCAGCTGCTTGGTGGCAGGAAGTTCTTTCAGCTTTCTCCCTTCTCTCTCTCTTTTCAGCTACCTCTCGAAGTGGACCACTGACTGATGGAGGACATGGCACCATTGGGCTTGCTCCTCCCAGCTAGTAATGTCCTCATCGGTTTTCTTAAGATACACTTCCAGTGTATCTATGGCTATGTCTACACCACACTGATATTCTCTGTCTTATTCTCTATCCCTTTATTAATGATTCCTAACATTCTTTTTGGTTTTTTGACTGACACTGCACACTAAGTGTACATCTAGACTGCAAGGATCTATCAGAAAAAGATACGCAAAATGCGCTCCACATTGTCAGAAGAGGCTTTTCTGAAATTTGGCCCATCTACATTGGGCCAAATTTCGGAAAAGCCTCTTCTTTCGGAAGAGCCCTTCTTCCTTGTGGAGTAGGAAGATAGGGCTTCTGAAAAAACACGTCTGCTCTTCTGCAAAAAAAAGTGGAAGAGCAGAAGCATTCCCTGACTGCTGGTATCCTGGGAAAAACCCTGTACTGTAGACATAGCCTTTGTTTCCTCTGACCACTCTGGGATCTCTGCCCATGGAAGAGCTGTGAGTAGACAACTTGCTTTGGGAGGGAAGTCTAGCATCTGAGCACAATGTCCAGCCCAGTGATGTTGGTGCATGATTATCATTGCTTCAATGCTGGTGCCAATGGCTTCAGCAAAGAAACTGTCATTAATGCAGGGATCTTGCCACTTGATATGAAGGACATTCTAGAGCCGGCGTGTCAAACTCGAAGCCTGCCGAAGGCCGCACAAACAAAAACTGATGGCTTTCAGGGCCACCAAAGAAAAAGTACTTCTATTGGAAAGTTGTTGTTATTGTTGTTATTATTATTATTATTATTTATTATTATTATAAATTATGTTTTAGGTATATTTTATAATATTTTTTTCAGGTCTTGTTTGAATATCATACAATGATTTGATGTGTAAAATTGTTATTTGCATCCATGAAGACTTTGAGTTTAAGGTGCTTCAGCTTCCCCTGCTCTAACCCAAGGCCCTCCCCCTCCCACAGAGCCAAGCACTCCCCAGTTGCCCCGCCCTAACCCAGTGCCTCACCCTCCCCCAGAGTCAGGCACTCCCAGCCCCTCCCCCCCGCTCTAACCCAATCCCCTTCCTCTCCCCCAGAATCACACTCCCCCCCCCTGCTCTAACCCAATTCCCCTCCCCTCCCCCCGAGCCAGGCACCCCCAACCCCTCCTCTGCTCTAACCCAATGCCTGGGTCATGGCACCACTGCCACCGCTGCGCTTCTTCCTCCACGTGCTGGGACACATGCACAGCGCGGCCGTCCATAAGCAGTCCTGGCATGTGGCTCAGAACCTGCAGGAAATGCATTTCTTTAATCAAAGAGCCACGGGTTGGCCACCCCTGTTATAAACAATGTAACCGGGTAGGCTACACTTAGATAATTTAAAAAGTTGTAGTCGTGGACTGCAAAATAAAGTCGATTGGGCCCATGTTTGACATGATTGTTCTGGAGCAAGGAGAGTGGGTAAAGCTGCTGCTTGGGGAAGCAAGCTCCAGAGTTTGTGGCCCCATCTCTACTCCACCCTTGCTCTGTCCAGACCCTGCCCCCACTCTGACCGTGTCCCCACTACTACCCTCCGCATCCCTGCCCTTCTCTGCTCACCCCTTCCAGCCAAATCCCTGAACCCAAATGCAGCAAATTACATAAGAAAACACTGTCTTCTACGATTTCTAAAGAAAACAGAGCATGTTTTCCATTGCATGCCAGGTTGTGAAGACTAGACATGCTGAAGATACCTAATAAAACCACTGAGTTTGGGAATAAAAAGTGTCAGCCACAGGTTCTTTGATATACCCTGAGATTTGTCGGAGATTTATTTGCAAAAGCTTAGTAGCAAGGACAAGTCAGCTGTCCTGCTGAATACAATATTAAATATTATGAAATACAAGATGCAGTTCTTTTCTGTTTTTACATTTTCTTAATCAGTATTTCTAAGATTTTATATTTTAAATGTACTCTTAAGCCTTCATAAAGTAATCATTCCAGATTACTACATATTTAATGCACTGAAACAAAGGCATTATTTTAAATTAATCAGTCAGAGTGGTTTAGTGTGTTCAGAACAAAGTTCATTGCTTTTAGAAAAAGGGAACACTAATTTATTTTGTGTGATCTCTGCAACAATAGAAATGTTTATGAAATGTCACCATATGTTTATGCTAAAATATGTTTCCAAAGATTTCAAGCATAACAAAGGATTTTATATCCTACCAAGGTACTGATTTAGGTAGAAGGCGCTCTTAAAACTAGTTCATCAAATACTAAAGAAAGAGAAACTCATTTGTCCAGCTATCTGGAAGAAGAGAAATGTTGTCTCTTTAAGAGCTTTCTTCAGCAGGGGTGGAAGGAGAGCCGGAATGGACATACAGGGCAGGAAGACTTTGGAAGCACATTTCTGTAGTATGGTAATTAAAATTAAAATGTATATTTTAGATAAGGGTAATTTAGATAAATGTTGAATTTATTTAAAAAATTATGTCTGAAGATCCAAGCATCTAAGGATAAAGCTGAACTCAGATTGTGCATCTAAAATTCCATGCAAGGATTTTTTTTATAGATGAGATTTTATAATCTTCAGCAACAAAATTATGAAATATTTAAAGCAATTTTTAAACTAAGGTGCGGTAGCTATATTACAGCAATGGACAACTGTTTTTTGTCAATACATTCAGAAACTGACAATATCTACCTCAGAGTTGGCACATGCCTGTTAAATGGCTTCATTACCACTTAATAGCTCTTTCACAGGTTCAGTGTTATGCTAATAGGTCTGAAAAGCTGGAAGGCTTTTCACTTTAAAATTAATAGATCCACTGTGGGGTGGGGGAAGGATGGGGAGACTCATCAGGTTGCAACAACCTGCTATGGGAGCCAGAAAGGAACATCAGGAAGAGGGGAGAGCTTAAGCACTAACACCCTAGGAAGACTTTGCCTTCCCTTGCCTCTTATACCCTTGCCCATGTTCCAGAGGCATCATTAATGGTACCTCTCCAGACTCTTGAGGTGCTGTTGATAGGTCACCCAGGTTTTGCATCCCTGAAGGCGTTTAAGAACAACAATTGTTTTTTTTTTTTTTTTTAAAGACCTGTATCTCGGTGTCCTGCTGTCGGTCACGTTCCATGAAAATGCTTCAGACCATTTCCCAAAGAACACAATTGCACACTGGATCCTGTGCTGGATCTCACTATATTTATTTATTTATTTATTTTGTTATGAGACATTTTGCTACCAAGGTAGCAAAAGTGCTCAAATGTATCCAAAGTCTGATTTGTGATTGATAGTGGTCATTCTCAGTGTTCATGAAGATGACACAGTTATCAGCAAATGGAAGACTGATGCCCTGAAGACTGTAGACTTGGAGCAAAGGCATCAAAGATGAAAAAGACATTGAATGCTGAAAGTCAACTCCAATGGGGAGCTGATCTTTAATGAGGACCAAAATGACTGCTCTAAAGATGGAGAACAGGGTTGGGGCATCTTTGCTTAACTCCAGTTTTGATGATGAAAGGTTCTGTCTAAAGGTCATTACAGAGAGCCATGGCAGTCATCAGATCATGGAGAAGGGCTTAGTGCCTCAATAAATTTGGAGGGCAGCCAAATCGGGCCAGCACCTTCCACAGGGGTTTACATGTAACCTCTGGTCTATATGAGGGAGTTACTTCAAAATAATTCTCTTTATTTTGAAATAACACGTGGAGTGTCCACACTACTAGGCCTGTTATTTCAAAATAACAGACTGGTTGTTTTGAAATCTGTACTCCTAGTGTAGATATGCCCTAATAGAGTCAGAGGCCTCTGAGAAATTCATTAAGGCCATGTACAAGTCCTGGTTTTCCTCCCTAGACTTTTCATGGATTTGATGGGCTACAAAGATCATGTCAGTTGTCCTGGGGGATGGTCTAAAATGCATGGAGATTTTAGCAATATTTCCTCAGCAAGGATAAGCAATTGGTTTAAGAGATAAGAATTTTCCCTGCTACAGGTAGCTAGGTAATGCATCAATACTCTGACTGGTCTCCTTTCTTAAAGACTGTAACAATGCTACCTTATCTTAAGTCTTCTTGAATTGTCTCATTTTACCACATAGAGTTTGTGGACCTTTCTCACCAGTTCTTCACCTTCAAACTGGTGAACTTCAGCTGATATGTCATCTTGCCATGCTGCCTTGTTGTACTTGGTTTGCATAATGGCTCCTGTTACTTATTTGAGGGTGGGAGGTCAGGAAGAGATTGTTTTGTAGGTTGTTGAGGTATAGATTCAATAATGGCATCAGAGACAGTTGATTCACGGTTCAGGAGTTAGTCAAAACACTCTTTTCATTATGAAAATTTCTGTAAGGGATCAAAGACTGCCAGTCTCTTAACATGAGCTGAGTCCATTGGCTATGTCACCCACCATCACAAAAATTGGTTTGATAAGAATGATGCTAAGATTCAGGGCCTGCTTTGCCAGAAAAATAAAAGCATGTGGCAAAATGACTTACCACACCAGCAGAAGAAAGAGTCATACAAGAAACTTAAGGCTGAAGCCCAAAGGAAGATCTGTGATGTAAAAAATAAGTGGTCGTGAGGAAAGGCCAATGAGCCTGAACTTTATGGTGATAAATACAACACGGGCCACTTTTTTCACATAATAAGGGCTATTTATGGTCAATGCTTCCATAGACACACACCTGTCTAAGGAGGGTCAACATATTTTAAAGACGGTGAGAAGGACCACTGGAATAAGGACCATGCAACCCAGCTCTTCAAAGTTCAGAGGAACAGCTACACTCCACCCCTCCACCTAGCATGTTGGCAGCCACTTACCTAGGACCCAGGAAGTCAGCACTACCATGAGGTTCTGCCCCTGAGATCCTGTTGGCAGATTCGCAGAGAAGCTATTGGAATTCTGGCCCTATTTTAAGCAGTAGCAGGAACAGGAAGCTGTCTGAACAGCTGGGTTCCTTCCTGTTCTGGACTGTGTGCCTCCTGCTCCTATGATTTCCTGGCATCCTGACCCAGTGTGATTTCTGACATCTGATTCATAGTTCTGATATCCCGTTTATTTCCTTCTTCTGAACCCCTGATTCTGACTCAGCCTGATTCTGTCATGCTTCTGATCTTCCAGGTTCCTGATCAAGTTAATTCTTGATTCTTGTTTCTGGCTCTGACCACTAGGTCTGGCTACCCATGATCCAGCCATGGCATCACGTCACTTCTGATTTGCTAACATTCCAGTGAGATACTGGCATGTCAAAGAAATAGAGTGGCATTTTGGCACAGTACAGATGCTACTGTAAGGAGGACCAGCACTAAAAGGCTTTATAGATGGAATAATGGAGATCTTACAAAGACTTAAGGATGGTAGGATGCAAAATGATTTATACAGGCCTTTCTGCAACTTTACAATGACCTGGACAAGGGGTCTACAACTCCCAGCATGTAGTCTAGTCCTGTCAATTGCACTATCCAAGCCTGGACTCCCAAAGACTTGGGGGGGGGGGGGCCCTGCCCTGCCCATTATTGGCCCTTAAGCCATGCTGGCTTCTAAGTCCTGCCCCTTCCTGCCATCATCCTGCCCTCTCCCCCGCTCACCATGGCTCCCTGTCCCCCAAGCATGCAGCTTTGGGCATCACCACAGGGCTGGTCCTGCGCAGCAGTTGTGTCCTCTCTCCCCCCACACTCCCCTTCAGCAGGGAGTTTGAGACCCCTACAGAACCCCGTTTGATGAAAAACTAGCTTTTAATAATAATGTATTACTGTGAATAAATCATTTATTAGTAGCTATAAATGCAGCATGTATTTAATATGTTTAATATTTAATATTGAATGGCTTCTGGTTTTATCCTTAAGACCGTTTTTTTGCTTTTGTTTTTCTTCCTTGGCTTTATCACATTTCCAATGATTCTGGGTTTATGGAGACTCTGGTGGAATTTCATGGCCTTTGCTGGAAGCTGATCCATTTCTATCCTCAGTCTCAATGCTAATGAAGGATAAGAAAAGTGTGCAAATAAACTTGGATTTTAATGTAAGTCTCTTCCCCCATTTTTCTGGGGCTTGCACATGAGTCCCCCGTCCTGACACCTGGCTTTTCAGCGTGCTGCTTGTTGACTGCTGTGTACTCTGTAATTATATCAAATCTGCTCTAGGAGCCTTTCTTCCCTGCAAAGCGGCATTTCTGTGAATGACATTTCCAAAGCACTCCTCAATCTTGTGATTTATGAAGGTAATACATCATCCGAGCATGGTGCTTTAATGATCTTTTCATCAAAAGATAGTACCATACAAACAGTAGCAAAGGGGGCTGGGGAGGGTGTGCTGTTTAATTGTAGGATAAAAGGTATGCCAGGAAACAAGATGCTCTGAAACACTAAATCTGTTTGCCTCCAGGTATAACTGGCATCCTGGCACCTTCTTTTCACAAATGTGTTAGTACATTGCATAGGCCTTCTTACCTGGTCGCTAAGATCTCAGTCTCCTTGACAACAAAACTTTTCAAAGACTATATGAAAAAATGTTTTCTTCAGCCCTGGAGCTATTTTAATGCTCTAAAATGTCAGAGAAAAGATCCTTCAGTCCCAAGAGCAAGGATGGTGTGGTGATGGAGTAGGGAAAGGATATTTAAGAAGATGTTTACAAAATAATTCAGAGCAGCTCAATAGGCATGCCTTTAAAAAAAAGAAATAAAGGGCTCTGAAATTAAACATAGGAGCTGGTGACTGAGAAGCTTTTCTCCCTCGAAGCTCGTTAGTTGTCAGTGAGAGATAA
Organism: Pelodiscus sinensis; assembly: GCF_052426305.1. Lineage (NCBI taxonomy): Eukaryota > Metazoa > Chordata > Testudines > Trionychidae > Pelodiscus > Pelodiscus sinensis. The sequence goes on along the minus strand of NC_143053.1, from coordinate 194,833,501 downwards.
GTGTGTCTTGCTCTAGTTCCCAGGGGATGATTGTCTACTGCACTTCTCACCTTTTTGCCATGCTTGTATAAGAAAGAATAAGGAATTGTGTTAGTATTGGAGATAAAACCACCCTCCAAGTTATGTTGAGACACCAGCATGTGAATTATAGTTACCAGTGCAACTAGATGTTAGGTAGGCCATAGGTTTCATAACACTTTTCAAATGTTACCTTTTTTCATTTTAAGAGTATTTGTACTACTTTGTAATTATGTTGGCACCACTCCCACAGTTGGGTATTTAATTCAGCTCCTAGGGGCACTGCAGTTACCCCAAGGCCAGGGTTCAGTCAGAATCAACACAGAAGTGACTGTATTCAAGACTGGGTCTACTCTCTCAGGGCACAGGTGCACCACTGATGCCCATTGCCTTTCCCAACACTGGTCTCTTGTAACTTGTAACAAAAAGCTTGTCTTTCTCATCAGTGGAAGTTGGCCCAATAAAAGATAGCAACTCACCCCACCTTGTCTCTCTGATATCCTGGGGCTGACATGGCTACAACACTGCCTTAACAAACATTGTCAGCTCAAGCAAAGGATTAGCATATTGGGAAATGTAAGGAAAAACCTGTTCTTCAGGCTGATCTCCTATGTCAGCCTCTCCTGAAATATTGCTGGAAAGGTTAGAGAGGGAGAAAACCACACCATGACAGGAGGGGGAGGGAGAGCTCAGTGGTTTGAGCATTGGCCTGCTAAACCTAGGGTTGTGAGTTCAATCCTTGCGGAGGCCATTTAGGGATTTGGAGCAAAAATTGTCAGGGATGGTACTTGCTCCTGCTGTGAAGGCAGGGGACTGGTCTTGATGACCTTCCAGTTCTAGGAGATAGGCAATCTCCACTAATTTATAATAGAGAAACCAGGCCAGGGCAGAAAGGGATTCCAGGAGAGGGTAGCCAGAACAGGGAACTTATAGCCTCCTTTCATGAACTCCAGGCCCCTCAGCCTGCTGTTCTGAACACAAGTAGCAGAGTTCTGCAGAAGCCACCAGCTCCAGCACTTTGTTCAGAGAATAAAAAGAAGATAAAAGAGGACAATCTCTGCTTGCTTGTGTTGGTTCACAGACAGCCAGTGCTTTAAACTAGCCAAATTTGGCTCTTTCCAAGTTGAAAAGGAGGAAACAGGGAGCACAGAGACTGCCCCTCTAAGACTCAAACACTTTGAGTCACTCTCTGATAGGGCACCCCAGAGGCAGCTTTGCTAAACAGGAGATCACCCCCCAAAGGATCAGTGGGCCCCATAATTTTGTGCTGTAGGACTGCGAATGGTGGGTTCTTGCTCTAGAGATTCTGCTCACCTTGTTCAGGAAGTCTGGTGAGCAACTCTCTGCTTTGTTTTGTACTTGTTCTGTACCCGGCTGATTCTCACCTGTAAATGAGGGATTAATGACAATAGTGCTGGAGGGAAGTCTGATGCCTGGAACTTTATTTGTACAGGCTTTGGAGAAAAGCCTAGTATCTGCAGCCTTAAAAGCCTGATTTGTGGAACTGCTTGTCTGTAACCAGTCTTCACCTGGCAGTTCCTGTCTGCACTTCTGACTCGTCTTAGGCTGTCACTGTGACTGCATATGTGCCTATCTGCAAATGCTGGGCCCGAGGAAAAGTGGAACTCCTAGAATCATGATATGTGCAAGTGCTTACTGATAGGAGTGATAGGATTATGTCTGAGAAGGCTGGGGACTAAGAAGGGAGACCAGAAGTGTGAGATGGATGGAAAGTTGGTTTATTGTGCATATACCCCTTCTGCCAGGTAGCTCCATCAGCAGTCAGGGCTGGGTTCAATATGTAGGGATACCTCTCCATCCATCCAACACAGAACTGGCTCAAACCCCTACCCAGTAATCTGGAAAATTCACTCCCTGGAGGCAATGCTTCCCCACTCACAAGCACAGAGTCTGAGTGTAGAAAAGAAACTTCTAATAAAAAGGGAGAGAAGTAACATGGCATTAATTTGGGAAAACACCACAAAGTTAATAACCAAAACCACGAGTAACAGTCCCAGCTCAAGTAGGTTGTGCAACATCCTTTATCTTTCAGGCTCTCAAGTCCAGCAATGTACAGGTCCCCTTCATATGCCCAACCCTCCTCTGCACCCCACTCGGTCACTGCCCTTGGTCAGGGCAGACCACAGTACCAAGGCGCATCTGCAGAGTTCACCTCATATACTAAGTGGGGGGAGGGGTAAGGAGGCATCTCACCGGCATGGCTTGTCACTCACTCGCCATCCACTGCTCACTGCTATCTGGTGCTGTTCTGCTGGCCATTAGTCGACCATTGCTGCCACCACTCTGCTGGCTGTGCCCCGCATCTCTCCATCACCACCCTGTTGGCTGCTCAAGCTGCTTGTCTCATCTTCCGCTGACTTGTGGTAGATTTGACTCTGGGCCAAACCTCATGATCTCAGCTCTTGGCCCAAAGCACTGTACAGCCACGAGAGATTCCAGCAACCACTGGAGCAAATTTACATACAAAAGAGACTCCTTATGGAACCTATCTTTAATGCTATCATTGAAACTGTGGGGAGAAACAGGTCAAACCAGTCTTACAGGTAATGCCTGGAGGACATGCAGCCTACTGACTCACTTCCCTCCCCAGCTTAATCTATAGAGCTCTGGAAGTGTAGCCTTTGTCCATCCAAGATTCTTTACATTGACAGTTTCTTTCCTTTGAACTAAGTTAAACACAGTCAGATTTTTTTCATTCCCAATAACTGCAAGCATGTTACAATGCATTTAGGGATCCTGCACTTAGAGTTAATACAGTTTGTTAACAGCCAAATTGGTTACAATGGGCAAAACACCTTCTAACAGTCGAATATCTAGCAGGCCTAAGCAAACAGAGTGAACTATATTTACATAACCACACTCAGGATTTCTTTCCCATTCCAACTGGCTGTAATGGAAGCATGGATTCAGAACTTGCATATATGTGTGTTAATCTAGAGCTATTCTAATTTCTGACTAGTTCGCTGACTTTTTAGCACACAGTGTAAATAAAACATAAGTAGTAATGGTTTATATTTGTTGGCTAACTCCCATTGTGTAAACACCCTATAGGAACTGGGTTTATTGCAGAGACACCATTGACCGATAACTAATTGTGCAACTAGCACTGAAATGACCCCAGAGAAGGTCAATTTCACTCCAAAGGTCAGTTTAATTGAAATTCCCTTCTGTACAGTAGTTAGTGTCAATTTGTAGAATAAGGTCTATGTGTTAAATGGGCATAGCATGATCATATTTTGTTTATTATTGATTAACCAATGATAATGAACTAGTGGAAGTAGACAAGCACATAATAAACTAGAAGATGTAAATATGGCAATGACCACTTGTGTCTTGATTTTTCACTGCCCTGAACCTTCTGTAGTTATTTACTAGAGGATTTACCTGGCATTGCTTGGGTCCTTAACTCAAATACGTTTTGTTTCTCTTCATTTAAATCATTGCTCTGGGGTGGTGTTGCGGGTAAGTGGTTCAGTAAGCAGGCTGCTCCCGGGAGAAAGGACAACCCCCATGCCTCTCTCACCGCAGCAGCTAGGGGCCAGGCAAGAAGTGCCTGCCCATGGCTGCTGCAGCTGCAGCAGGCACAGCTGTGGGAGGGGTGCATGTCTCCCAGCTGGAGGATAGAGACAAAGACACACAGACACACAAACAGACACACTTTCTGAAATATATAGTAGATAGCTGTCCCTTTTTCCGCTCTTTCCCCCTGCTGGCCCAGTGGGGTTATAGATTTCCCAGTCCCCATAACTGGACCCTTGTTGCCTGCTTGTGGTCATTCCGCAGTATGATTATCTTTCTTGCCAGACTCTTCCCTTTCCATTTTATGAGAAATAATTGAATTCCAGGCAGATCCCATTGTCCTGGTACAATCAAACCCTGATTTTGCTTTAAGTTATGATAAGAGAAAGCTGCATACCCAATTTGGTGGTCCAACTCTTACCACGTAGGAGTTCTTGAACACATGAACACTCAGATGGATGGTCAGAAAGACAGGTGCAGATTTCTAAAATACATAGTGAGAAAACAGGTGTAAATTGCTTTATATTATTCACGATTCATGCTATGGAATTGAGCACATGGTATTGCTTCTGTCTGCTGACAGGATGACACCCAAATTCACAGAGATCTTTTAAGATGAACACATGAATATTTCTGATGGAATATACACCCATATGAGTTTTCAGAGCAATCTAGTTTTCCATGGACATTTGTGCAAACAAAATTTTGTTTATACAAATATTTGAGGAAAGTGCATAAAATCAGTAGTGCTGTTGAAGTGAAACCATGGTTTTTATTTGAATCAATGTTCAACAGAATTTTTTTGCAGTATTTACCCAGTTCCATTTATGCTGATGGTGAAGCACCATAATACGAAATAACAAACCTAGACAAAAATAAGAGATAGTAGGAGGGACAGGCCAAGCTTTTATAGGGGAAGGAAAATATTGACAAAACATAGCAGAGAAGCCAACCAGAAGCAGTTTAAATGAATATCCCTGTTGCTGGGTAGATGTGGAGCCCTGTTTCTCCATCTTGAGAGTGAAAGTCCAAGATAGGTTACAGGGGTTGCCTTCTAGTTTCCAGAAAATCTCTACACAAAGTAAAAGTTCAGACTGTTCAACACAAGGCATATGCTAGGACCCAGGGTGAGGACACACCTGTTTCCTTTATTGCCACCCCGCCCTCACACATCTGTACAGCAGATCCTTATTTCTCCCTCCATTTCTTCCATTTCTCATCTCCTACCCAGTTCCAATATGGTACTGAGTCAATATTATGACATGAGAACTGCCATACTGGGTCAAAATATCTAGCTTAGTATCCTGTCTATGACAATGGCCAGTATGTAAGTTAACAGAACAGGGAAGTAGGAGTGATCGACCCCATCCTCACCTTTAAGCTTCTGGAACTCATAGCTTTTAGGGATAATTACATCTCTCTGGATTTTTTGGCTATTAGCCGCGGATGGGCCTATCTTTCAGGAGCTTATCTAGGGTTTTTTCAACCCACTTATATTTTGACCTCCACAATATTCCATGCACATGAGTTCCAGGATCTGCCGTTTACTTTTCTTAGCCCAGGTCTACAGTAGGGCTTTATTTTGAAATTACGCCCCTTCCTCCCCCCGCCCTTAGGTCAAATTTATAAGCAGAGGGTCCACACCACTAAGCCTGTTATTTCAAAATAGGGGGCAGCTTATTTCAAAATCTGTATCCCTCCTTTTCTCAGGGAATAACACTAACTTTGAAATAGTTATTTTGAAATAGCATTAATGTGGGTGCTGTTTTGAAATAACTAACCCCCAGAATATTTTGAACTAATTGCTCCCCAGTGCTTCCTGGGGCTCTAAGTCATGATAGCATGTACTCATTAGAGGAGCCTGCCTCAGACTAATTTCAAGGCTTTCCCGTAATGGGGACACGCTATTTTGATTTTGTAAAATCGGGAGTTAAGTTGAATGTAATTATTCACATGTGTTGATCCCCTCAAACAATTCTAATAGATTGGTGATGCATGATTTCTCTTTACAAAAGCCATGTTGGCTTTTCCTCCAACCATTTTTATCTATCTAACTGATGATTCTATTCTTTACTATAGTTTTTGCTAATTTACCTTATATTGAAGTTAGGCTCACCAGAATCTACACGAGAATGGCTGTTCTGGGTCAGACCATTTAAACCCACTATCCTGTCATCTGGAAGTGTGTAATGCCAGGAACTTCAGAGGAACTGAACAGAACAGGTCAATTATTGAGTGGTCCATCCCTTATCCTCCATTCCCAGCTTCCGGCAATCAAAGACTGGGGACACCCACAGCATCTCTGACCATTTTGGTAAACAGCCATTGATGTTCTCTAAACATTTCATTATTTTATAGATCTCAATTATAACAACTCTTAGGGTACGTCTACATAGCAGGGCTTACCTCAAAATAAGCTACACAAATTGAGCTATGTCAATTGCATAGCTTACTTCAAAATAGCTTATTTTGAAATTGGGAGTGTCTACACAGCACTTATTTTGAAATAGAGCACTCTTCCTCAGACTTCCCTTACTCCTCATACAATGAGGGTTACAGGAGTCGGGGTAAGAAGTCCTCCAGCTTGATAGTATTTTGACAATATTTCAAAAGAACTGCTTGCTGTGTAGACACAGACTAAGTTATTTTGAAATAACACTAGTTATTCTGAAATAATGTTGCCATGTAGCTGTACCCTTAGTCATCTCTTTTCAGAGATGAACTGCCCTGCCTTTTTAATCTATTCTCATATGGACGCTGTTCCATAACCTTAATAATTTCTGTTGCCCTTCTCTGACTTTTCCAATTCTAATATATCTTTTTGAGCTGTGGCAACCAGAACTGCATGCAGTAGTCAAGGTGTAGGCATACCATGACATTTATAATGGCATTAGGGTATTTTTTGTCTTATTATTTATCCCTTCTCTTATGACTCCTAAGAGAAGTTTTGTTAGCTTCCCCCCCCCCCCCCCCCCCCGTTGCTGCATACTGAATAGATGATTTCAGAGAACTGTCCACAGTGAGTCCAGGATCTCTCTCTCTCTTGAGTGGTAAGACGTAATTTAGATCCTAACATTTTGTAGGTATAGTTGGCATTGGCTACATCTAGACTACATCTCTTTTTTGGAAAAGGGATGTAAATTAGACGTATCGCAATTGCATAACAATGGCTGCTGCTTTTTTTTGGCATGGAGTTTTGTCGGAGAAAAGCGCCAGTCTAGATGCTGATCTTTTGAAAAATAAAGCCTTTTCTGAAAGATCCCTTATCCCTTATTTCTGCAATGGCTTTGTCTTTCTTTAGTGCTTCTTTAGCATCTTGGTCATCTAATGGCCCAACTACCTGTTTGGCAGGCTTCGTGCTTCTGATGAAATTCTTATGGTTAGTTTTTGTGTCTTTAAGAAATTACTTTTCAAATTTTTCATGATCTGTCTTAGGTTTTTATTCTTAGCGTTACACAATTTGGGCATCATGTTGTCCTCGCTAAGATTTGATTGCCAGTTTTGAAAAAGATACTTTTTTTTTTTTGCCTCTGATGACATCCATTGCTCTGCTGTTTAACTATGGTGCTGTTCTGTTAGTCCTCTTATTGTCTTTTCTGAATCGGATTAGACATTTAGTTAATGCCACTATTCTGGTGTTTTTAAATAGTTCCCATGCTACCTGTAGGCATTTAACCTTTGTGACATCTCCTTTTAATTTCTAACAGGCATCCACATTCTTGTGTAGTTCCCTCTTTTAAAATTAAATGTTACCACGGTGGGTTTTTTGGTATTATCCTTCCAACAAGGATGTTACTTTTAATTTATATCAGGGCATTCTGGTTCCCTTTGCCTCCCCACCCACAGCTGTCAGTTGGCTCTCACTAACTTAGTGCAGGCCTTTTCTTGGAACCGAGAGTTGTGTAAGCAGGGGGATGTGGAGAAGAGGACTGTGTACCTTTTCAGTAACATAGAATCATAGAATACTAGGACTGGAAGGGACCTCGAGGGGTCATTGAGTCCAGTCCCCTGCCCCCATGGCAGGACCAAATCTTGTCTAGACCATCCCTGATAGATATTTATCTAAGCTACTCTTAAATATCTCCAGAGATGGGGATTCCACAACCTCCCTGGGTAATTTATTCCAGTATTTGACTACCCTGACAGTTAGGAACTTTTTCCTAATGTCCAACCTAAACCTCCCTTGCTGCAGTTTAAGCCCATTGCTTCTTGTTCTATCCTCAGATCTGCTACACCCTATCGCCCATTCATTTGCTACATCCTATCTGCTACATCATCTGCTACACCCTATCCCCCATTCAGCAGTACCCTTCCAGATTCACCACCCTGGAAACCATTTTCAGTCTATCACTCCCCCGCACACTAGTACACCTCCAGCTCCCACTTAATTCCTTCACCTCCATTGCCCAGAACACACCCTCCCAAAACCAGATGTAGTTTCTTGCTGTGACCCCGATATCTGTTTTTGCCAGCTTTGGTCTCCTAAATGGAGAACAGTGGAGAACCCCTACACTCAATAAACATTGGTGCCAATTTACTTTAAGTTACACATGCATTACAAAAATGTACGTGTGATTTAAAGTCTTCTAAAGGACTAACGGGTTTATGTGATAGAGACAGAGGGTAAAAGTCTTCTCCATCTGAAAGCTTGATTGATGGTATAATTAGGTGCAACAAATAATTCTTATTATGACTCAGTCTTCACCTATGGGGTTTCCCCTGAGGTTTGGCAATAGCTTTATGTGGATTGCTTGGTTTTCTTTTTGTCCAGCTTGTTAACAATAGAAAAAAATCCCATTTATATTGTCATTTTCACAGAGACATCTCTTGTGCAGAGCTACTATTAAAAGCTTGTTTTTGATAAAAAAGGTTTGGCTATCTGTAGTTTTGTATTGCTGAGATCTTTAAAGTTATTACATAACCTTCATTGCCAGACCTTGTACATTATGGTCCCTACACCTCCTTTGGGAAACTATTGAAACAAGACATGCTACTGTTTATCAAAAAGTGCTTCATATCAAGCACAATAAAATGCTTGTTTGTCTGATTAGCACCCTAGTATTAACTCCTTTCATAGAATCATAGACTTATAGAGATGGAAGAGACCTCAGAAGGTCATCAAGTCCAGCTCCCTGCCCAAAGCAGGACCAATCCCAACTAAATCAACCCAGGGTTTTGTCAAGCTGAGACTCACGCTAAAGCCACTTACAGTTAACCTGGCTGTAGCAAATATGTCATTTTGTAGCTAAGACGCTTCATTATCTCAATCAAAGCATTTTTTTATTGGGAATCCCTGGCATACTAATTTGCTTGATGCACCCTGAGCTTTTCATTGGTTTGAAGTCTTGTTGTTCCCTGGTCAAAGGAGAATAAAATTACAAATGAAATGGTAGCAAAATTATTCGGTTAAAATGTAATTATTTTTGTCTCTGTGCTCTTAATTAACAGGTGCACATCTATGAAATAGGGATATTGAAACAGTTAACCGGTTAAACGCTTTAAATTAGGCCCTGCCACCCAGTCCGCTGCTCAGCCCTGCTACAGCTGCTACCCTGCCATGGCTGTGGGATCCCACCAGGCCCTCCACGGCTGGGGCTGCAGCTGCTCTAGCCAGGCATGGCTGGGCACCAGCAGAGTTTACTGGCAACCGTTTCACATCCCTACTCTGAAGTATAAACATATAATAAGATATATTATTTTGGTGTGTAGGAAGAGTTCCCAGTCCCTTTAGTGACATAAGAACACCTACAAGGTCAGATCAAAGGTCCATCAGCCACATATCCTGTCTTCTGACAGTGGTCGATATCAGGTTCCTCAGAGGGAATGAACAGAACCGGCAATCATCAAATGATCCATTCTCCCAGCTTCTGACAAAGAGAGGCTAGGGACACCATCCCTGCCCATCCTGGCTATTAGCCATTGATAGACTAATCCTCCATGCATTTTAGTTCTTTTTGAACACTGTTATAGTGTTGACCTTCACAACATCCTCTAGCAAAGAGTTTCACAGGTTTGATTGTGTATAGTGTGAAGAAATACTCTTTTGTTTTAAACCTGCTGCTTATTAATTTCATTTGGTGACCCCTTGTTTTTATGTCATGGGAAGGAGTATATTGCACTTCCTTATCTACTTTCTGTACACCAGTCATGATTCTTCAATAATATCCTCCCTTCATCTCTTTTCCAACTTAAAAGCTACGTCTACACTGGCATGATTTTCCGGAAATGCTTTTAATGGAAAAGTTTTCCGTTAAAAGCATTTTCGGAAAAGATCATCTAAATTGACACGGACGCTTTTCCGCAAAAGCACTTTTTGCGGAAAAGTGTCCGTGGCCAATCTAGATGCGCTTTTGCATAAAAAAGTCCCAATCGCCATTTTCACGATCGGGGCTTTTTTGCGCAAAACAAATCTCAGCTGTCTACACTGGCCCGTTTTCGCAAAAGTTTTGCACAAAAGGGACTTTTGCCCGAATGGGAGCAGCATAGTATTTCCGCAAAAAGCACTGATTTCTTACAGTAGGAAGTCAGTGCTTTTGTGGAAATTCAAGCAGCCAGTGTAGACAGCTGGCGAGTTTTTCTGGAAAAGCGGCTGATTTTCCAGAAAAACTAGCCAGTTTAGACACAGCCAAAAAGTCCCAGCCTTATTAATCTCTTCCTCCTACAGGAGCAGTTCCATGTCCCTAATCATTTTTGGTAACACTTGGGTGAATACCAACTGGTTCTGGTGACTTATTATTGTTTAATTTATCAATTTGTTCCAAAACCGCCACTACTAACAGCTCAATCTGGACAGTTTCTCTGATTTGTCACTTGAAAAGAACTGCTGAGGTTTGGAAATCTCCCTCACATCCTCAGCAGTGAAGACCATCAATGTCATTGGGTTTTTTGTCAAGCAAACAATAATACACTCCAAAGAGATCTCCAGAATTCCAGGAACACATTGTCAGTCTAAGTAGCCTTCTGTCAGTCACTGAAGGCTGGATTATGCCTGTTCAGCATTGCCTCACGTTGGGGGCATGGTGGAGCTGGATTGCCCTAAGCAGCTTCAGGAGGCATCTTTCCTGAGCTCCAGACTTGTGCTGAGGAGAGTGCACACTGCTGAACCCCTGCAAGAGGGTCACTGTACTCCCTTGCAGGGCTGGCCAGTTTTGCCAGCCAGCACATTGTAAAGGAGGTATGGAGTCATGGCTCTACCTGCTTCCTGCCCCAGTTCTCCTCTTCCTGCCCTGTTTTGAAGGCAAGAGACTGACATTGTGGCTGGAACTTATGTAAGCTATGCAACATGGAGTGTTTCCCCTCCCGCCCCCTCTCCATGGTTTGGTTGCATAAGGTGCTAGATTTAAGCACTTTCTTGTGAAAGAAAAGACAGGGCCCCAAGCGCTCGGTGATGGAAGGCTTTAGAATCCAATGTTACTGCAGAATTGTGCTCCAGAAGTCAAGCTGCCATTTGAAAACATTGCCTGTAGCCATGAATTTTGTGAGGCAAACCTTGAAAAGGTGTAACAAGTGGAAATCTGTGCTGCTTCCTCCACCTATAGGCAGCTTGAAACACTTTGCCCTGGGAAAGGTTATTTAGTGTTAAAGAGCTGGCTAAAAGCCAGGAAATTCAGAGCTAAGGATGGAACTCTACAAGACCCTAGCTGAGTAGGAATCTATAGATCTGTGCTAGTGTAGTTTAGAAAAAAAAATAGTGCCTCCAGCTGAGATAAAGTAACTGTAGACAAGTGAGCACTGTAGGTTCCTGTGTTTGTGTCTTTCAGTAGAGCCTAGGCCATGGGTGTTCATATCTGCAGTATATAGAATTGTCCTGTGTCATCAGTGTGTTGTCAAGCATGCTATTATCCTTAACTATATAACCAGGATGTTTTTATGTGAAACAAACTGGACAAGTAAAGAAGAGGAAAAGTGAAATGGAACAAGGTTAAAATGCATCAATCACAAAAGAAATGAAGGGCTAACTTCTCCTCACTCCATGGATTTCAGTGGAACTAGTTTGTGCATGCGTCCACATGATATAATTATTAATTCCTTGCATTTCTATTGCACCTATTATCCATAGCCTCAACATTTCTTAGCATATCAGAGATTGTTATTTCCATTAAACAAGAAGGAGAGACCTGACCATACAGGGGGGAAAGACCTGACTCTGTGAGGTGTTTAAGGCTTTTCGCTCCCATTGGCACAGTGTGTCAGTGGCATGACCTTGTAAGAGAACACTAGTGACCCTTGACCCTTAGCTCCTTGATCTAGACAGTACGGCTACATCTAGACTGCATCCCTCTGTTGACAGAGAGATATAGATTAGGCATGTCAAAATTGCTAATGAGGCAGGGATTTAAATATCCCGTGCTTCATTAGCATAAACATGGCTGCCTCTTTTTTTTTAAACGGAACTTTTTCGAAAAAAACCCCAGCAGTCTAGATGCAGATCTGTCAAAAATAAACCCTTTTTCGACAGATATTGTATTCCTCAAAAAATGAGGTTTACAGGATCTGTCGAAAAAGGGTTTATTTTCGACAGATCCACATCTAGACTGCCGTTTTTTAAAAAAAGCTCCATTTTGAAAAAAAGCGGCGGCCATGTTTATGCTAATGAAGCATGGGATATTTAAATCCCTGCTTCATTAGCAATTTCAATGTGCCTAATCTACATCTCTCTGTCGACAGAGAGGTGTAGTCTAGACACAGCCTACATAATGGATAAATACCTGCTAAAAAGGGAAATGTAGGGGGTGTAGTTTGTCTGAGCTCACAAATTCCTGTATTTTGTACAAACTTGTTTTATAACTGCAATGTACTGTGACATTTTTGGTATTTTCACCTTAAATATAAAACAGTTATGAAGATGAAAATATCACTTATTTATGTTGGGGGAGGGGGAGCAAGGGCTGGAGCTCTAATAGGCATTTTCTATATATATAGTTTCTATAGTTTTTTTTTTCCAGTTTCTTGTCTAATACCGTATTTTCCGGTGTATAGGGCGACTGGGCGTATAAGACGACCCCCTATCTTTTTAATTAAAAGATAGGGTTTCATCTTATACCCCAGCGCCCTTCCGCCTCCTTTGCTCCCGGTGTCCCTGGTCTGCTGGAGATGGTCCCCAGCAGACCAGAGGCACCTGGGATGCCCCCCCGCCGGCTTCCCCCGAGACTTTCAAAGCCGCGGAGGGGCTCCGGAGGGGGGGCAGCCCATGCGCGCCTGGGATGCCCCCCCGCCGGCTTCCCCCGAGGCTTTCAAAGCCGCGGAGGGGCTCCGGCGGGCGGGCAGCCCATGCGCGCCTGGGATGCCCCCCCCGCCGGCTTCCCCCGAGGCTTTCAAAGCCGCGGAGGGGCTCCGGCGGGCGGGCAGCCCATGCGCGCCTGGGATGCCCCCCCCCCGGCTTCCCCCGAGGCTTTCAAAGCCGCGGAGGGGCTCCGGCGGGCGGGCAGCCCATGCGCGCCTGGGATGCCTCCCCGCCGGCTTCCCCCGAGGCTTTCAAAGCCGCGGAGGGGCTCCGGCGGCGGGGCATCCGGCGTACAAGACGACCCCCGATTTTTGGGGGATGTTTTTTAACTTCAGAGGTCGTCTTGTACGCCGGAATATACGGTACTTAATGAAAGGGCTCATGATCTATTTACTTCAATGGGAACTGCATGAACTCATAGTAATGTGGCTGTGCTTTACATTTGGCTTGTCAAAATAGTGCTGAGTGACTCCCTCCGTTGACACCAACTACAATGATCAGATTAGTGGAGACAAGATTCAGATGGAGACAGCCAAAAGAAAGATAGCATAGATGCAACTGACATGTTCTGATCTACAGGAAGACATCTTTTTATAGCTCACACATGAAAAAGGAGTGCAGCCCACTTATACCTACAGGCAGGGAAGAAGTTAAAGTGATCCTTCATGTTCTGAGTATGACCCACATGGTATCATATATTAATATAGCTAATACCTGTGCATTTATATTAGCGGAACAAGCGAAAACCTGCCTTACAGAAATCAGATTAAACAGTCAAAGGAGCCAATCTTTTTAATAAGGAGCTTCAATATAAAAATGCTTGATACTTCATTATCTATTTATTTCTCTCAGTCATTCAGTTTTATTTTATACTTCATAATTAAAAAGAAGACAAAATCAAGTCTTTAAAAATGATATGATGCCACTGTTTTGAGTAAACAATATTGGCTGAATATAGCATTGCCTGTCTGTGTACACAGCCTCTGATATTATTTTAGCTTTTTCTTTATTTGACTAAAACATTTTTATGTTTTCTGTAGAGATGTCTGTTAACATTTATATGCTGATAGTAACACTGGGATTCCTACACAAGCAATAAGATTGCACGTGTGCTAATGCATATATAAATGTTCCACAACTATGTTACAAGAACATTAAAGGTTAGATTGCGATTCTCTGACTCATGTTGAATGGCATCTTACAAACAAGTTGTCTCGTTGACTGCTTCTTGGAGCAGCTGGGTCTGGAACTCACAAAGGAGAGAGGCAATTCTTGATTTAGTCCCAAGTGAAGCATAGGATTTGGTCCAAGAGGTAAATATAACTGGACCACTTAAAAATTGTGAACATAATGTAATAAATTTTAACATCTCTGTATCCTTACACTGTGGCATTTAATTTCAGAAATGCTGAACCACAAAAAATGAGGTTAAACAAATTAAAAGATACAGTGACAAAAGTAAAATCTCTGCAAGTCACATGGTAACTTTTTAGCCACCATAATAGAGTCCCAACTTAAATGTATACCCCAAATTTAAAACAACAACACTGTAAGAGAACCAAAAAAGTGCCACTGTGGCTTAACGACAAAGTAAAAGAACCAGTGAGAGAGAAAAAGGCATAGTTTAAAATGTGGAAGGTAAATCCTAGTAAGGAAAATAGAATGGAGCATAAATTCTGTTAATTTAAGTGTAAAAATATAATAAAAGCCAAAAAGGAGTTTGAAGAACGGTTAGCCAAAATCTCAAAAAGTAATAGCAAAATGTTTTAAAGTACATCAGAAGCAGGAAGCCTGCTAAACAGCCAGTGGGGCCACTGGATGATCGAGATGCTAAACGAGCACTCGAAGATAAGATCATAGTGGAGAAACTAAATGAATTGTTTGCTTTGGTCTTCATGGTTGAGGATGTTTAGGCCTTTCTTTTTAGGTGACAAATCTAAGGAATTGTCCCAGACTGAAGTGTCATTAGAGGAGGTTTTGGAACAAACTGATAAACTTAACAGTAGCAAGTCACTGGGACCAGATGGCATTCACCAAGATTTCTGGAAGAACTCAGATGTGAAATTACAGAACTATTAACTATGGTTTGTAACCTATCCTTTAAATCAGCTTCTGTACCTAATGACTGGAAGATAGCTAATGTGATGCCAATATTTAAAAAAGGATCTTGAAGTGATCCTGGCAATTACAGACTGGAAAGTCTGTCAGTACCGGGCAAATTAGTTGAACTATTGTAAAGAATAAAATTGTCAGACACATAGATGAACATAATTTGTTGGGGAAAAATCAACATGGTTTCTGTAAAGAGAAATCATGCCTTACTAATTCCTAGAAAGCTTTTAAAATAAGGACCCCAAGGGTCTTAAGTAAGGTAAGTTGTCATGGGATAAGAGGGAAGGTCCTCTAATGGATTGATAACTGGTTAGAAGATGGGAAATGAAGGGTATTAATAAATGATAAGTTTTCAGAATAGAGAGAGGTAACTAGTGATGACCCCCAAGGGTCCATACTGGGACCAATCCTATTCACTCCTATTTATAAATGATCCGGAGAAAGGAGTAAACAGTGAGGTGGCAAAATTTGCAGATGATACCAAACTGCTGAAGAAAGTTAAGACCAAAGCAGACTGTGAAGGGCTTCAAAAAGATCTCACCAAACCAAGTGATTAGGCAACAAAATAGCAAATGAAATTTAATGTTGATCAAGGTACATTACTTTACATTTATAAAAATAATCCCAACTATACATACAAAATGATGGGGACTGTGACGGGACGGCCTTGCCCCGCCCCCTCACTGAGGAAAACACCACACTCTGGACAGAGTGGTACAGTGCTCCCAGGCAGTGCAGTGCATGTTCGGGTGATGGTGCAGGCAGATTAAAGGCTGTGTTGGCATGCTTGGGAGGAGGTGGTGCAGACGTAGGGGGAGTGGCCGGCATCTACCCGGAAGCAGGGGACGGCTAGTGGGAGCACGGAGCGGGGAAGATGCTGCTGGAGGAGGATCCCCCTCGAGTCAGAGGGGCAAGGGGAAGGCCCAGAGCTGCCCAGGGAGCAAGGGCAAGGTGGGAAATAACCGCCCGGAGAAGGAGCAGAGGAAGAGGTGGCAGGTGCGGAGCGAGTAAGGCGGCGAAGCAGAGTGCCAGATGGGGATGACTTGGGTGAGCCCCAGGGAGGGTCCAGCTCAAGAGGGTCCCTTGAGTGAGAAGGCTCACCCTCGTGGAACGAGGAGGGTGGCCCGGAGGACCCTAACGTTGGGAGCAACACGGGAGGCCCTACACCAGTGGGACCACAACACCTCAACGGGAGAAGATGCCAAGGGTCGGTGAGATTTGAGGGTGGTGTCGTGGCACAGAGGAGGAGGCACAGCATCTAATGGGGTAGGAAGAGGCCCAGGGAGGAGAGCGAGGAGTTCCAGGGATGGTTGACAGGGTACGGGGATATCCCCGCCAGACCGGTAAGACCACCATCTTCTGCCCTGAGGGCCCTGGGCCAGGACCTGGGAAAGTGGGTGGGCCCCAGGTTCCCCTACTCCACCATCTCCCCCCAGGAACTCACTGGAGATCATAGAGGGGGCAGTGGGGACAAAGGTCTTCCACTTGACCAGCACCAGCTCAAGGAGACTGTTAGTGAAGAACCCGACAACCCAAGGACCAAACATCTTCGGAAAGGGTGTGGGATACCACCGAAGGGCTCGAACGCCCCACAGGTAGCAGCCTACCTGGATGCCGGCTGCAGGCCCCATTGTTCAGGCCAGGCCACTGCCCCTACCAAAGTGGGGCTAGAACAAATCCGGGGTGGGGTGCTCCTTGCTACCACGAGGTGGGTTCACAGCCTCACAAGCATTTGGGGGCCATTTGGGCCATTGACAGGGACGAATTTAGCTATGACTACTCAACAGATAGACCTTGGAGTCATTGTGGCTAGTTCTCTGAAAACATCCACTCAGTGTACAGCAGCTGCAGTCAAAAAAGCAAACAGAATGTTTGGGATCATTAAAAAAGGGATAGAGAATATCTTATTGCCTTTGTATAAAACCGTGGTACGCCCACATCTTGCATACTGCATACAGATATGGTGGCTTCATCTCAAAAAAGTTATGTTGGCACTGGAAAAGGTTCAGAAAAGGACTTTAACAAGGTTCAAAGAAGAACTAGATAAATTAATGGAGGTGAGGTCCATGAATGGCTATTAGTCAGGATGGGTAGGAATGATGTCCCTAACCTCGGTTTATCAGAGGCTGGATGTGTATTACAGGAGAAGGATCACTTGATGATTTCCTGTTCTGTTCATTCCTTCTGGAGCACCTGATATTGGCCACTTTCAGAAGACAGGATACTGGTCTAGATGGACCTTTGGTCTGACCCAGTAGAACTGTTCTTATGTTCATTGACTTCAGTTGTACCATATCACATGACCATGGGGGTTGGAATCTTACCCAAAGGTAACACTGTTAAGTAGAGTTGGGTAAATTTTCCAGACAAATAGTTTATTCATTGAAAAATGCAGTTTTGGGTCAACCTGTCAGCTGGAAAAGTTCACAAAAATGAAAACAGTTTGTATTGACATTTTCAAAATTAAATGCTTTGAATTTTCATTTAAACTATTTTGTTAAAAATTTAGCTAGATTAAAAAAGTTTAACTCTCCTTGGAAGCTAAAACAAACAAAAACATTTTTAAATGTGAACATTTTTTTTGACACCTGCACCCCCAATTTTCTTTACTTTTAAAATTAAAAAAATTCACTTTAGGTTTACCCATAATAATAATAATAATTAATATAATTATTGTTGTTATTATTTTCAGTTCAGCCACTGAGCTGAAAAATCAATTATTTACTCCGTTTTACTGAAAAGCACTCAGAAAGCAGGAAATGAGACAAGACCGGAGGAGAGCCTCATTTTCCATTGCCTTCATTGTGTCTACTAATTTACATCTCTGCAAAGTGAAGGTGAAAAACTGCTATTGGTTCAATCAAGGGGAGTAATCTGATTACACACATTCATACATATTATAAACATCTACAAAAGGTGGAAGCTGGTGAAGAATCAGGCTCAGAGACCTTACTAGTGCCTCATAAATGGATTTTTCAACTCAACAAAAATAGCCTGACCTGCATCAAGTGATTGCAGAAGTAAATATGAGCTAGATGATGAGCACAGTTTGAAATGACAGGCAGGGAGAGCAGCAATACGACAAGGATGGAGATGAGACAGTACTTATTCTCAGAACCACTGTGGTTTGGGACAGATTTTCAGCTACTGTAAATGGATATAGCTATAGAGATGCACTTATTCACACCAGCTGAGTGTCAGGTTCCCCAGTGTCTGTATAGGCAGGCATAGAATTCAGATCGGGGATTGCTGCGGATCTCAATTTATGATGCCTACTCTAGGATGTTACTAGCTAGTAACTTGATAAGTACCATATGCTACCCCAGCTGAAGCCAGTGCGAGGTCTTCTACTAACTTCTTTGCCAGCAGGATCAGGTCAAATATTTCCACATAATTACTCAGGTAAGGGACACAATATTGACCCTGTATTGCTCCTATTGAGTTCTTTGGGAGGAGGATTGGGCCCATTATTCTATTTCAGAAACTTAATATCCATCAGATGGCAATAAAACACATAAAAATAATTATGACATACACAGCCTCTGATTAAGATGTAAGAGGATGACAAATCTTGTGAATTTTTTATCTGAAAAATAAAGAACATTACATTAATAAGAGTTAATCATATCATGAAATATTTAAAATGGCTTTCCGTAGACTTTATTTTCATTCAATATATTTTGTTTTTAAGTATCTTTAACACTTTTGTGAGATTTGTACATAAAACACATGGACTAATATGGCAAGAAGGATTTTAACTTAATGTATCCATCATATTTATCACAATTTCCATTTTATTTATCTTTAAGAAAAGCTTATAACCCTTTTACAGTTTATTATACTTTATAGTTTTCCATATGTAGATGAATATTTAATACCATTAGTAATGCATCACCTACAAAATATTTATTTATTAGAAATTATGTATCATTTTAATATTTCATTTTAATAATTTACAATTAATGTTACATTTTCTTGGGAAACCATGATTAACTTTCAGAATCTGACTTCAGCTGACCAAGCCTGGCAGTTTGTAGTGAATGCTGAAAATTCATTGATTTTCCCCTTCTCTTGTGACTAAATAAGGATGTGGTCTCCAAACAGGGGGCAATATCACATTCAACCCCTGTCCTATGATTCTTGTGTCTAACAAGACTAGAAGGTAGGGAGAAGTAAGAGTGAATTTTCAGCCTTCTCTCTCATTTTCTTGGATTATGCCAGAGTCTATATTTAATACACGTTTGTTACATAGTTTGTGTTATAATTCAGTTGTGAGTAAATTCTACCCTGTTTTGTGTGTGTAGCCACCAATAGTGGCGACTGCTTTAGCCAACTAGACATGCTCAACTGGCCAAATAGCCACATGTGGCTAATAGCTAGTGCAGGCATGTCCAAAGTCCGGCCTGTGGGCCTATTGCGGCCCGTGTTCCGGTTTAATATGGCCCCACAGGTAATTTGGCAATATCTATCTTTTATGGCCCCCAACGAATCCATATGTATTGAGATGAATACATTGTAAAATCTCAGTTAATGTCAGTTGGTCTAAATCAGTTATAAATATATTTGGACACAACATGTATACTTGGTGTTATGTTCCTGTTCATATTTTTTGAACTTAAAAGTTGACAGACAACCTTTATTACCAATAATATGTAATGTACTTTACAATGTTCCTGACATATATTTCAGCTTCCTGGATTTTTTTTTCATCTGGCCTTCAGATATGAAAGGCAGAGTGATTTAACACCTGTTTAGATTTGTCATCCATGTGACGAAATGAAAAGTATGCCATTTGCAATAAACTTTGCATAAAATAGTTAATTTGCATTTAATTTTAATGGATCAAAGAATGTCAGGCAAAATGGTCGGCCCTCACGCATGTTCACTTCATCAAATCTAGCCCTCTTTGAAAAAAGTTTGGACACCCCTGAGCTAGTGTGTTGGACACTACTACAGGTGTAGAGGCTCCTCTGGGAGCAAAACATGTCTGGTTTTATTGGGCAAGATGGAGTGGATATGATTTATGGGGAGTGGGGTGGGTGGTGTACAATCACTGCAGGTTCAGAACCTGATGTTTCAGGACTCTCTGGCATGTCTACACAGCAGCATTATTTTGGAATAACTGATGATATTCCAAAATAGCAAAGAGCGTGTCTACACTACAAGCCTTTACTTTGAAATAACATCAAGATGGAAGACTTCTTACTCTGACTCCTTTAATCCTCATTTTATGACAAGTAAGGGAAGTCAAAGGAAGAGTGTTCTTCCTTCAACTTCTTGGTATGTAGACAGTGCCTAAAGCCGAGCTAATGTATTTTGACTTAAGCTACACAGTTAACGTAGCTGAAGTTGCATAGCTTAATTTGACTTTAGACCTGCTGTGTAGACGTACCTTGTGTGTACTAGTGTTATGGGTTCACGTTTGGTTTATCTCATCCTCTCATCATTTGTAAGGCCATATAAGGTCCCAGTGAGACCTGCTCCTCCTGCATATTTGCTTAGCACCTAACCTGGCCATAAATGTATTTAAAAGAAGTGGAGCTGACACAATTCTTTCTCTCAAAACTTACTTTCTAGGAATAACAGACCCTTTTTTCAAATGATGCCTTTTTGTGAAAATTTTTAATTTTGTTTGATATGTTCAGAACCCAACAAAATTTTCAGTTTTCTTTTTCATTTGTCTAAAAAGTGAAAAATCCCTCCCCAAAACGGATGGGGTTTTTTTGGGTGGAAGCTTCAACTTTCCAACCAGCATTAATAAGAAGTAAAAGCACATCTATGAAATTGTTTACTTGGCACACATACCAACACAGCAAACTAATGAGATTTGTTCCTTTCAGTAGTAAATATGCATTTACTGCATTATTTGGCCACATGAAATATGAGTTTACCATTCAAAGGACCCAACTGAAACCACTTTTTTGAATGCCAGAGAAAACTGAATAAATGAGGTTAGAGATAATAGCAATACTGAACCTGTATATAATACTTTTTATTGACTGATTTCAAAGTGCTTTGTGATGCTTATATGTTGGATGCTTGTGTACACCTTTAGCAAGGGTTATATTTACCTCATAAAGGACTGAATAGAAAGAAGGCCAAAAGATATCTTTACTACTTAAGTGTTTGTGTGCGTGTGTGTATATATATGAAAATTTATAGATCGCCTCATACTGTGCTAAGGGTACACATGATAGATTCAATATAACCTTCCAATAATTCCATAATTACAGTAACAGAAGCAAAACAAATTGGTCTTGCCTTGCCAGAAAACAATTGAGAAAAACCGCAAGGCTGGGTTACCAACTCAGTCCTGTACTGACTGTGTATTCACACGTACAAGGCGTACATATGCAGTTTCTGATAAAATGCATTATTTCTCAAAAGAAAAAGGAAAAAGAGAGAGCCTACATGAAACCCCCAAGTTGTCTAGAAATTAAGCCTAACCCTGTTGCCATTTTCAGGAAATCCATGTTGTTTAGTTGATAAACTTGTTTTGACTTTTCAGTGGAAACATTGTGCTGGCGCTACTTCCTTAATTGTAGACCAGATTATGACCTCTGTAGAGGTTGTCTTTGTATATGGGAGGGCAAAATGAAGCCTGTCTGTTTACAATTAAAATCAACATTGAAAAGCAGGATGTTTTGTTCACGGCTGTGTCATTTTTGAGCAGCTAATATTGCCTTTAAAGATACTTATTTTAGATAAAGAGTTTGAACCGCACATTCACTTAGCTTGATAATCTCAGCAATATGGAAGTAGAAGTGTGGAAAAAAATAGTACAAGAGGAATTAATTAAAGAAATTTCATTTTAGCTGAATACACTGTATGGCATCTTGATTTCATACTAATGCCCCAAAGTATTGATATGTAATGATTTTGGTTTAAATCACGTACTTGGATGTGCAGAGAAGTTATGGAGCATTTTATATGAAGTAATAATATTAAGTAATTCTATTGAACTAATTGCCAGTTAATCTGACATTTAATGAAATAAGTAACACTAAATATGCCAGGAGGGCAGCCTTTATAGACTTAAACTCTAATTAATTATGTGAGAGTCAAAGGTGTCACTTTTGCTGATATTAGTGAATGGAAGGTGGAGGACATTTACTAAAGAGTTTCTAGTCTTGATTAGTCCAGGTTGAATGATTGCTCCTAGGCAAACAAATAAACTCTTAATAATAGGAAGAAAACTATAGAATAGAAAATAAGTCAAATTTATTTTTTGCTGCAGTTTAGTGTATAAACTTGTGAGTGCAGACCGCTGTGTGAAGCCATATACGCTTGCAACAGGGGCTATTATTCAGAATTCACAAAATATAGACTATCAGATCCTTGCATATATTAGGTCCCTTTGCTTTGCTGCAGCAGTGCAACAGCTGCTTGAAAGGGCTAGCTGGGGATTCCTCTGTGTGTGCCTTGCCCTGCTCTTTTCCTGCTTGTACTGCTTTTTTGATTATTGATCAGTATTTCATAGAATCATAGAATAATAGGACTGGAAGGGACCTCAAGAGGTCATCGAGTCCAGCCCCCCGCCCTCAAGGCAGGACCAAGCTCCGTCTACACCATCCCTGACAGATGTCTATCTAACCTGTTCTTAAATATCTCCAGAGAGGGAGATTCCACCACCTCCCTTGGCAACTTATTCCAATATTTGACCACCCTGACAGTTAGGAATTTTTTCCTAATGTCCAATCTAAACCTCCCCTGCTGCACTTTAAGCCCATTACTCCTTGTCCTGTCCTCAGAAATCAAGAGGAACAAATTTTCTCCTTCCTCCTTGAGACACCCTTTTAGATATTTGAAAACCGCTATCATGTCCCCCCTTAATCTTCTTTTATCCAAACTAAACAAGCCCAGTTTGAATCTGTGTAATTTGAGAGGTGTGGGGAATAGATATCAAACCCACTCCTATAACTCCTCCCACTAGCCAAAGTTGTCCTCTCTTCATTTATATTCTTCATCTCTAAGGCTATGTCTACACTGTAAGGTTTTGCAGCAGAGACTATGCTAATAATTTGATCTGAGGAAGTGGGTCTGGCCCATGAAAGCTCATCACCTAATAAACCATCTTGTTAGTTTTTAAAGTGCTACATAGTCCTGTCTTTTGTTTACGCTAATAAAGGACTCATTAGCATGAGTTGCGATGTCATGTGCAAAAAGCATGGGCAGAAAATATGCTAAAGGGGTTTTTGCACAAAAAGAAGCAGTGTAGCCACTTCTGTTTTGCACAAGATCCTTATGCCTCTCCCGATGCTACACTGCTTCTTTTTGCACATAAACCCCTTGTGCAAAAAGCATCGGCAGAAAATATCGTAATGACATTGCGACTCATGCTAATGAGTCCATCATTAGCATATTCTCTGCCACCAACACCTGTAGTGTAGACAAAGCCTAAGAATACCTGGTGCATCAGGATGGTGTACATTTAAGCATTTACACCAGAATGACCACAGAAGTAGTGTGCTAACTTTTCATATGTAACATAAGAATGTTGTCATTCTAATCAGCCTCCAGTCTGGTAAAGTTTTAATCCATTTGAATTTCTGCTCAGGATAGGTTAAGAGCTGGTGGAGAGCGGATGAAAAAGAAAATGGAAATTTGAATTTCTGAAATTCTCAAAAGGGCGAACATATTGCTGTCAAAAGTTTAGAAGACTGTCTGTGTTATGTCCAGCCCTATTTACCTCTAATACTTATTCATTTAGGCTACGTCTACACTGGCCCCTTTTCCGGAAGGGGCATGTAAATTTCAGCAGTCGTCGTAGGGAAATCCGCGGGGGATTTAAATATCCCCCGCGGCATTTAAATAAAAATGTCCGCCGCTTTAGAGCGTCTAGACTTCAAAGTAGGAATAAGAGCCTCCGGAAAAGGGCACTTTTTCCGGAGGATCGGGGCCAGTCTAGACGCTCTTTTCCGGCTTTTTTAAAAGCCGGAAAAAAGCGGCGGACATTTTTATTTAAATGCCGCGGGGGATATTTAAATCCCCCGCGGATTTCCCTACGACGACTGCTGAAATTTACATGCCCCTTCCGGAAAAGGGGCCAGTGTAGACGTAGCCTTACAGTATTGTAAAGAGGAAATAAATAAACTGTTCTGACAAATCCCTTCTTGTGGGTGGATAGTACATTTATTCTAACTTATTCACCATTGAGCAGCACTGTCATTAGTTATAAACGGAAGTATTTGTGCTAGAGCCTCGTGCATTGTGTGATCTCCTTGCGCCACACCACCAGCATGTTCCGGCTGAAAAGTTGGTGTAATCAGTGAGGAGGGCTCATCCTATGCCTTTCCCTGCTAGTGACTTATGAGATGTGGAAAGATGAAAGGGGCATGCATCTACCCTGTCCAGATTCCTAGCTGCTGTTTTGGTCCCTTAGGGCAGTGGTCCCCAACGTGGTGCCCGCGGGCACCATGGCACCCACCGGAGCATTTATGTGCACCCACCTAGTTGGGGTCATGATGCGGGATGGCCGGGGGAGGAGGGGCCGCACATACTGCGGGGCTGAACTCTCACCGTGACGGGGCGTGGGGAAATGCTGGCGGCAGGAGAATCTGCTGGGGAGCGCAGTGGGAAACCACGGGAGCAGGGCGGCCGGGGCAGGGCGGCAAAATGGCTGTGGTGGGGAGTCTGGTGCCGGCACAGGCGCACTTGGCACAGGGCCAGCCGGGCGATGCAGTGGGATGACGTCACTCACTGGTGAGGTGCCCACCACACAAAAGGGTTGGGGACCACTGCCTTAGGGTCATTATCAGCTGGCATAAGTCAAAGCAGCTCACAGTCTCTGCTTGATTTCATGATGAACACTGGATTCTCCTGGTGCAGGGCCAAGGTCTATAGGCTTTGTGTGATAGATGCAGCGGATTTGTCCTGCTCCACAGGGAGCACATCACAATAATACCTGGATGAGCAGATTGGTTGGTGGCTATAAGTACTACTGTTCTTTTACGGCTCTTCTAGAAGCACTAGCAAAACTCTTGCAGCACCCCTGAGGAGACAGGCCTATACACATGTAAAATTTTTGAGATTCTTTGAGCATTATGGACCCAGTTAGTTTGTATCTAGTTCATATCTTTCTTGGTACCAGTTTATTCTAAGGAGTTAACTATAGGCCTAGATATTTTCTACTCACTAGAAGAGGGAAAAGTAATGCACATCTGAACAAATAGCTGAAAATGGCTTCTTACTGTTCAGGAAGTACAATCAATTTGAAATTAGGATTATGGAAACATCTGTGAAAATTCAAGTGTCATCTCAATTTGGATTCATTCAGATCCTGTATTTTTTTTCTACTTCCAAGCAGTGCATTTAAAATCTAATCCTAATTAACACACATAGTTTAATTATAGCCCACAAAACATTCTACTAAAATTGTGTGTGTTAGTTGCGGGATTGGATAGCTAGGGAGCAGGTGAGGGGGAAACAAAACAAATGTTCATTGATTGTAAAAATTCTTGTTTTGTTAATAATATAAATCTTTAAAGACTTTACACACATATTGAAGTTTGCCTTTCATGAATCAGTACTCCCATTTATTTTTTGGCAGTTTGAAATGAATAAAGATACTATGCTCTGGGATTTTAAATGTTTCTTTTTTGCTCACGACTGATTGGAAAAAATGTTTATCACTGCTGTTTTGGAAGACTCGTGTCTTCTACAAATTATATTATAAACTATCAGAACCTCTTTACCCTGCAGGCTGGGTTGGAAGTCTTACGAGATTTCCAGTATTTCTGATTTCCAGTTAGGCAAGAAATATCACAGGTAACATTTTCCTATGCTATTTCAACACTGGTGCTTCCATTCCTGGCTTGGAGCAAACCTTGTGGCCTGCATGCTTCTCAGCCTACTGGAGCTGGGAGGAATCTAGTCACTGTTCCTAACTCATGAATTTTAGGCAACACTCCTAGGCTCAGATATTTTTTTCTGAGTCCTTCCTTTGGGTGTGGGATTCCTCCTTCCAGGCAACCTAGCCCCCAAAAGACTGTTTCAGACTTTCTGAACTGCCTATTGACACCCACTCCCTCAGAGTGCCACATAGTGTTATGAGCTCTCAGGGCTTCTAATTTAACCCTTTGGGGAACAATGTGGCAGGAAAGTAAGGTGCACAGGCTTAGTAAGGACACATCTTAACAACCCAAGAGTTACAGATCTTAGTAAAATAACAGAAGTCTTGAGACCTAGTCACCCCAGTCTAATCTCAACCCTTGTCTGAGTCAGCAGTCCATTAATGTTTGAGGCCTGAAAGAGTCCCTTTTGTTCTCTCATTCTTGCAGGCTCTTCAGCTCTGTGGTAAAGGACATCCCTGACTTGTTCAGAGAAACACTTCTTCCTAAAAACAGTCTCAGCATTTGACATGTGCCCAGACTGACAAGATATAGATCTATGAGCCAGCCTGGTGTCCCTGAATAGAAAACCAGGTGTTCCACATGAGGTTGAACCAGCATCTGAGAGTCAAAGGTAATAGCTTCAAAAAGGTTGCTCTCAGAAGACATCTCTGTGATTGTGGTTACCTGGGATGCCTTTCTCTGGACCAAAAAATCCAATATTTGTTGAGTTCTATAGTTCAAGTGCTTGCTCATGTTTATTCTGGGCCAGGTTCATGCACACCACATGCACATTTGCTGTAGGTTTTTATCTCAGGGTACATCTAGACTGCAAGCTTCTTTCAAAAGAGAGCATCCACACCTCAAAACTGGATTGAAAAAGTGATCTGCTTTTTTGAAGATTCTCTTGAAAGAAAGCCCTGATTGCTATTCACAGAGGCTATGTCCAGACTACATCCCTCTTTCGAAAGAGGGATGTAAATTAGACATATTAAAATAGCAAATGAAGCCGGGATTTGAATTTCCCGTGCTTCGTTTGCATAATCACGTCATGGCATTTTTTTCGAAAAAAGCTATTTCGAAAGTGAAACCGTGGTCTAGATGCGTTTTTTTTTAAAAGAAAAGCCTTTTTCCAAAGATCCTGAAAACCTCATTTTTTGAGGAGTACAGGATCTTTTGAAAAAGGTTTTTATTTTTGAAAGAACTGCGTCTAGACTGCGGTTTCACCTTCAAAATAATGTTTTTTGGAAAAAACCCGCCATGGCGCAATTATGCAAATGAATCATGGGAAATTCAAATCCCAGCTTCATTTGCAATTTCAATATGTCTAATTTGCATCCCTCTTTCGAAAGAGGAATGTAGATCAGACGTACCCAGAATGGCCACCAGGGCACCTGTGCTTTTTTCGATTGCCTCTTTGCAGTGGGGTGAAGGGGCCACCCATTGACCCTGAGAAGGAAATGCCTCTCCCTTAGCCAGGTTGGGCTCACCTGGAGGACTCTCCTGAGAGAAAGTCAGGGGGCGGGACCAGGGATATAAAAAGACTTCCTGCAAGGCCAGTGGGGGGCTGGCCAGAGAAGGAGCCAGAGGTACTCTCTCCCCTGCCAGCAACAGAGCCAGAGGCCTTTGCCTCCCTGATAGCTGAAGAGCCAGGAGCCTCCTGACCCACGGAGGAATCAGAGCCAGCGGAGTTGGACGACTGGCTTGGGCCTCCTGGCCCTCACCTGAAGGACTACCACGTGGGCCTGCTGTTGTGGCCAGAGGACCCTGACCCTTGCCACCTGGAGGACCTTCCAGGGGACCAGGTACAAGGGATGGAAAGGAGAACTGGAGCCGGCCCAGGGGTAGCTGACCTTGGTCTGGTCTGGGGTCAGTGGATTGAGGAGTGTATCCCCCACTGACCCCGGTGCAACAGGTTAATGAGTTTTGGCCCGGATTCCTTCTGACCTGGCAGTTGAGTACCAGTTGCTATTAGGGCCCTGGGCCGGGGGGTGGTGGTGAAGAGAGGGCCCACGCCCCCCCTGCCACCTCTTGATTGGGTGGCAGTCTCCCCTCTGGTGGCTTGCAGCCACAGGCAAGGGCCTGAACCTTTCCTGAGCAAGGAGACAGACTGCATACGTGGGCGTACCGACTGTGCCCGGGTTGGTTTGTCCTGGGAGAAACCCTTGTCCTGCCTCAGGGTTGGGCTACTCATTGTCTGCTTACAAACAGCTTTCGTATTGCAGCCCCTGCCTTATGTTAGGGCTGGGCTACTGACTGTGTGCTTATTACCTGTTGAACTGCTGCATCCCCTGCCTTGTATTAGGGTGGGGTTACTGATTGTTTGCTTAGACTGCTTGACTGTCACAGCCCCTGCCCTGGACTAGAGCCGGGCTCCTGACAGCAGTGGGTGGGAGCGGCCACCCACTGACCCCGAGGGGCATACCCTTCATTCCCCAGTGAGCACCCCAATGGGCTACACTCTTCTTTCGAAAAATATCCCTGTTCTGCATCCACACACACCTTTTTTTGAAAGAGCTTTTTCAAAAAAGGCGTTCTTCCTCATAATTTGAGATTTACCAATGTCGAAAAAAAGCCTGTGTTCTTTCAATTTAATTTTGAAAGAACATGATTGCAGTGTGGATGCAGGTGATATATATATTTTTAAAAAGGGCAGTTTTTTTTGAAAAAACAATGTAGTCTAGACATACCCTTAGTGGTATCCATAGGACCAGCTCAAGTGCCCTGTGGTGCTGTGTGCATATGCACAGATATAAGGGAATCTTCTGGGCCTAGACCCTCTCATTTCTTTCTTACTGCCATAATGGTCACCTAAAATGATCCTTCTTGCTCTTACTCTGCTTCTTTAGTAGTTTGGACTCTTCTTATTTCCTAATCCCCAAGGCCAAAGGGGGGGGGGGGGGGGGGCTATGGACCATCCTGAACATACAATGCCTCTGGAAATATCTCAAGAAACTGAGGTTTTTCATAGTTTTCCTGACCTCCATCATTCCCTCCCTGGATACAGGAGACTGGCACACTGTCCTCAATTTAAAAGATGCTTATTTCTACATTTCCATCTTCCTCATACACAGGAGATTCCTCAGGTTGGTAATGAATCAATGTCACTACCAATTCACCACACTTCCCTTTGGTCAGTCAGCAGCCCCATGGTTCTTCTCAAAGTGAATGGCAGTGCTAACAGCCTTCGTCAGATGTTGATCGTGCATGTCTATTTGTTTCTCAACAATTGGCTGATCAAATGCGAACAGTCGTAACTCAACCGTTCACAACTCGGGGACTGGCTGTATTCTTCAGCAATCACATTGTATCTTACCAATATTTTTTTTTTCCAACATAGGGAGTGAACAATATTTTTAGGCATTTCTTCATAAAAATCTGCTCCAAGGCTTGCTTAGACTATTTCAATGGTCTCTATTCAAATAGCATGTGCCTCAAGATAGTAATAGGAGAAATTTCTATCACTGACATACAACAGTAAGGAAAATGCCTTGTGTAATTATTTCAACCTTCCTTTTTTTCTGATTTCTTTTCTAGTTAGTAAATAAGAGATCTGTCATGTACTTTTAGATTCAAACTGTGGCTTATTCTAGGTGAAGGGAAAAATCAGTTCCATCTACTTCAATAGACCAGAGTATGAAGAGGATATAATTTGTCTGACTACTCTTAGGAAGATAAGGAATAGTTAATGCCACTTACCGTTTTAACCCAAACTGAAATGATCCTCCCTTAAAAAGGCTACAATTAATTCAGAACACAGTGGCCTGATTACTCAGCATGGCAGATAATTTGAGAGAACATCAGCCCAGCATTTCAGTCTCTTCCCCAGATCCTCACGGAACACCCAGTGAAATTCAAGGATTTAGTCCTTATCTTTAAAATTCTCCATGAGATTGGACCAATCAGCTTTGTTCCAGTGCAGCAATAAACCTGTCAGACTCATAACAGAGAATCAGACACTAAAGAGAGAAAACTGAGAAGGTGCTCCCTTGAAGAAACGTTAGTCACTAATATTCTGCAGCGATAGGCTCAAGAAAAGGACCAAGATACAGATACTAGACTTAGTTGGCTGTCAGTTGAAAGGGAGCGTGTCTAAAATGGGTGGTGCTGTGGTCATGGTCTCAGCCTCTTGTCTACTCAGTACCATCTGCAAAGGGGCTTCAGGCTGCCATACCTTCATTTAAAGGTGTAGTATTAGACTGTGTTCCTCAATCCAACACACAGCATTCTTCTGGTGGTCCTCCTACCTCTAGGCCTTAATTCAGTCCTTAACCTTTTGCCCCATATATTTTCCAGTTTCCCTGACTCATTAGCTAGGCAGAGAAAGAGCAACTTAGTACATCATTTTCTGCTGCTCACTTATCAGTGAAATGTTGCACCTCCACAAGATTTAGACGGTTTATTGATTGGGAGAGCAATTTCTTCGGTAATAATCATAATAAAACAAATTGTACGCTATGTCTGTCTACAGTGCACACCAATTGCAATGATGTGTATGGTACGTGCACTGTAGACAAAGGTGCTACAGTGAAAGGCGCTGGCGGGAGAGAAGCAGTGGGGAAAGACTCTGGCTGTAGCAAGGCAGCGGAACACTAGTAGTGTAGACAGGAGAGGTACAGCTTTAGCATGTTGAGAGCATGTAGAGTGCATACCCTAATGTTTCAGGCATGTCTTTAATCACCTAAGTAGCACCTCACCATCTACACTGTAATTTATACCTGTGCTAGGTGTGCGTGCAAAGTATGTACTCTACCTACCGCTGTAAGGAGTGTGCTGTGTAGATGTACCCTAAATATTTTTAAATTAAAATCATTACAGATTTTCATTTTCCAAATTCTACATGTTTTTTGAATATATTTTAACATTATTTGGGTAACTTTGCTAACTTTACCTGTTAATGAAAAAAGATGCAACGGAATGTGCAGCTCAGTAATTTCTGAACGAAATAGTGATTCATGTCTGCTGGGGTGGGAATTTCATGTAATTTTATTCATTTGGGCGTATCTTATCACTCCCCCTTTTTTTCCTTCTTGGAGGGCAAAAAGAAAGCCCAAATACCAAGCTGCAGAACACGTTCTGCTGACACTAGCATCTGGCTCCTTGGCAGAAACCCCTAACCGTCATGCTGACAGCTTTGCTGTTGTGGCCTCATATAACTGTGTATAGGAAAATTGCAGATGGGTTTTCTTCTCGAATTAATGCACTAGTCCATTGACCCTGATCATGCAGAAATGTGTTGATTCTATCTATTTGTGAATGAGACCTTGGACAAATATACTTAAAAAAGGATCTCTCATTGTCTCTGAATTTGTCTCAAAGCTGGCTGGGCAGATGCCAAAATCGTATTACATGCCCTTTTTGTGTCTTCAAGCAGTAAGTCCTTCAATCTCTGCTGTACTTATAGATTGCACATTTTGCAGCAAGTACATTTGTAAAATACAAGCATATTTATCTACTATTTGGAGTGAAATAATCACTTTTCCCTTTGTAATAGGGAAGAAAGTTGTTTTTTTGCTAACTTGAAGTTAAAAATGACATGACTCAATCTTATGTGCCTTGCAGCAATCCTCTTTATTTTTGTCAGTTGAACAGAGAATGCTATCTGAAGGCCTTGTCATGTTGCAAAGATAGCTCAGTACCTTCATTTTAATATTAATTTCAAAGATTTTAACTTACTGATCACTTCTTGAATATCTTGATATTTCCATAAATGGGATTCTTATGGGTGCCAGTCCAGCAAAAGTAGTTAAGTATATGCACAACTTCAGACATATGTGTAATCCCATTGATGTCTAAGGTTAAATATAACCATAGACCTAAAGAGCTTTGATGGGAGGGTTGATATGTATCTGGGAAATACTCAGAACCTGGGGAAGAGAATAATAAAAAATACTGAAAATTTCCCTCCACCCCGCCATATTAGGAGTATATCTCCTATTGTATTCAAACTGTTTGCATTCTTGAAAATAAATCTCAGGGTCTCTTTTCAATTTATGACTATGCTTGCAGGAGGAAGGTAAAACAGAGATGCATAAACATTAAAAATATACAGCACAAACATTCCATGGGGACGTGTTTAGTAAAGACTCTGTCACTCTGGGTGTTGGCTGTAGAGACTGTGCAAGCTTTTAAAAGCTGGCACTTGTTGAGAATATTTAGTCATGATTCATGAGCCCACTCAGTCTCTGACCTTCCACCCCACCTCCACTGCCTCAACTAACACAACAGAAACTCAGATATGTATGACTCCCTGATGGCAATATGGAAGATAGCCAAGTCTGATGAAGCCAGGTGGATTCCACTGAGCATGTGTCCACACCAGGGGGAACATCCTCTGTGCTGGATTGTTTTAAGCTTCTCTTAATTTATTCTCCTAGCAACAGTTATTAAGATTTGATTGACACCAGTTTTTTGTGTGTTGCTTTGGCAATAAATAAAACCACAATGAGTAATTTTTTAATTCCTCCTCCCCGGTTGTTCACTTTTTTGCTGTTATTCCCAGAAAATAAAATTGAGTCAGCATAAAAGGAAACAGGCAGTTTTTTATAGGTTTCATACCTTCTTTTCTCACAAAAATATCTTTATTCATTTCCAACAAATGCAAATGCAGGGAAGACATCAGGTAAGTCTGTTAGTATTACTTTAACTGATACTTTGCCCCGTGCCTTCTTTCTCAGCTCAGACCTTGTCGTAAATGGCACAAATGACATTAGGACTTATTCAGGGAAGATCATAAATATCAAAGGGGAAAATCTTCTGGCACTAAAGCAACGTGAGTTTTGCGATTGACTTCACTGAGGCCAGGATTTCACTACAACACTGAAAATTGTCTTCTACTGATTTTTGTCCCCATTTTAAAGATTTTTACTCCTGTTTTTGCACTGGTTCATAACTGCAGTTTCATTATGGTCTGATGTCAGGATAAAATAAAAATAAATCCCTAAATGGGGTACAGTAATTCCTGCTCATATGACATGCCAGATAGAGCTAGTCAAAAATGCAGAAAAAACTATGACATGACAAAAATAAATATTTGGATAAATAAATGTTCTCAATTTTGATTTTTTTGAAAAATGATATCCATTCTATAAACTGGGTTTTGGAAAATTTTTAGAATTTTCAAACAGTTCTAATACCAGTCTATATATAGAGAGGTACTTAGTATTGGTAAAAGTAGGGATAAACTTCACTGACTCTGGTGGGCATAAGAATCACATTTCCATTCAGGTTAAACGGAGGAGCACTTAAATGAACCTTTGTTAGGAGTACCTGAAACTATTTAATGGAGGCCAGTATTCAAATCACAGATCGGCATGCAAAGTTGAGCAGAAGCCATGCCATGTGGGCCACGGTGTTTCCAGGGTTTCATGTGGCAAATATAGGAACCAGGGCATTTACAGGCTGTGGGTACGACTAGACTGCATGGTTTTTTAGGGATACCTCCAGTATCCTGGAAAAACTCTGCCGTGTCCAGGGAACGCTTTTGCTCTTCCATTTTTTTTGTGGAAGAGCAAACAAGCTCTTTCCAAAGCCCTGTCTTCCTCGTTCTACGAGGCAGAGAGGAGCAAGTTGTGAGGGAAGAAGGGTAGAGGCAGAACCTTGGGACAAGAGATAGCACAAGGATGGGGGCAGATAGCTCAGGCATGGGGGCAGTGCTATGGTGGGAGCTTGGGGAAAAGAGATGGTGTAAGAGCAGTGCCTTATGGAGACAGGGCGGAGCAAGAGTGGGGGCCTAGTGATAAGGGGCAGTGTGGAGGCGGGGCCTCAGGGACAAGGAGTAATGTGGGGGTGAAGCCACAGGAGAAGGGGGGCCATGGTTCAGGCCCAAGTGCCCCCCTCCAGTTTGAGGGAACTTCCCCCTCTCCTGGTATGTAAAATGGGGATGATATTTCCTTATCTTGCAGGGGTGTTTTTGAGGATAAGATCTACTAGTGATTGTGATATACATTGATGAGGGCCATGTATATACCTGAGCATGTTTGAAGCTAGAGCCACGTTAGTCATGCATTTCCAGAGAGGAAAGGGGGCTTGTAAGTAAAATCTACTTTTAAAAAAATTCCACATACATATTTTTCCCCGTTTACATTTTAAAATGGAACCGTATGGATTCATACCTGCTAGAAAACTACTAATGATATGCATGAACTTTTCCTGGAATGATTTTTTGTTTCTGTCTTTGAGTTCCAACTAGGGTTTTGCCCCAAATCAGTCAGTTAATTAAAGAGTTTCACAGTTTAGAACTGGCCACTTTCATAGTGAATCATGTGTAACTCATCAGTTTCACAATGGATCGGAGGAAAACGTGACAGATTTATCTAAGTAAGTTTCATGTTGAATTTTGGATTCTCACAAACCCAGAAGGGGATCAGGAAACCATGTGAACCAAACCAGTCAAACCAAACCATTTAAACTCATGTAGGTTGAAAGCACTGAATTTTGCACAACTGCAAGTGTAAACGACAAAATACCCTGCCTGCTTATATTTCATAGCTGGCATTTAATGCTGTTTGTATTAACTTTAATTTTGCAATTTGATTGAACTGAGTGCACTTTTTGCACTCTGATATGGAAGCGTGCAGTGACTGGTGGGAAAACAGCCTGTTTTGATGGGGGAACATATATATGTGGTCCAGTGAAAGCAGACACACTTAGGACTAACTTGGTCCTTTGAGTTCACGTGTGTCTTTATAAATCTTTGCCCTACTGGAATCTGCTGTGCACCTGCAACTCTCACTGACTTCAGTGAAAGGAGAGACACTTAGCCTGTCTCGGGTTTTGCTCATTAGCAGGTGGACCAAAGTAACTAAAAATGAGTCATGTGCAACTGGTATGTTGCACAGCTGTTTTCTAAAGACTGAAATGTTCTGTTTATTTTTTAATGTATATAATAGCTGCATCAAATTAATTTTATACAAAAAAACTCTGTCACTAGTCCAGTTAGGCTCCTGGTTTAATATTTCAGGGTCAAGACTGACAGGCTCAAGACTTACCTAATATGGCATGAATAGAGTTTAGTACATAAAAGGCCTAAATCTTGTAAGAAATAGGTCAAGAATGACAAGCTAAGTTATTGTATTAAGGATAGATTGTGAAAGTGCCTGCCTCTGGGAGAAAAAGCAAACTACTTTAGGAAAACCCCAAGGAGTCTCTACAGGTAACCCCTACAGAGTGATAACCCCTGCACCATTAGGAAAAAATGCTGAACATTGCTCACATCCAAAAGCTGGGCCCTGGCAATGTGCCTCTGAGGATGAATTCCTTTTTCTTGAGGTATAATCCATAGTAGAAGCTACTATGGCAAAGATGTTCATTACGTTAATTGTATGGTTCATTAAGATAGGTTGTAACTATCAATTTGAAATTCTCCATAGAAAGGGTTAAATGCAGAGGACATTACCCATGGGTCCCATAGAGATTGGCTGCAGCAGCCATAGGGCTTTGTACATTAGGCACTGTCCATTTTCTGAATAAGAAACTAGTGGCCTGATCCAGAATCTGCTGATGTCAGTGGAAAGGGGAGGTCTTTCCTGTTGTCAATAGGCCTTGGATCAGACCCCACAAAGGAGCAAGCTCCAGTATGCACTTGGTGTAGCTGAACTTGACTGTGCCCACGAAAGCTCATGATACCATCCACATGTTTTGTTAGTCTATAAAGTGCTACCATTTGCTTGCTGTTTTTTTTTCACTACAAGAGTTTCTTTGTGCTGTGGAGCAGCTGCGTGAAAGAAGGTTAATGCTCAGGCCCACCTTAATTAGCCCCTGGTAGGTACTGAGAATCTGGATCTCTAGGCATCTTTGCATTTTTTCAAGTGGAGCAGTGCTTTTTAGTAACTAGCATTAGGCCCTGCTCCATCAAAGTGTGTATTTGAAGTCAACAGACTGACTCATGTACTTCAACCTGTTCACATTTCTGGGTGCTTTGCCAGATCAAGGCATAGGCCAAATAAGAGATGTCCTTTAAAATACTGGACACGTGATCATCCTAACTGTAATTGGGAGAGAGCAACATCACCATGGTCCTACTAGTTTTAGCCTCCCAAGAATTTCTAAAGAGCAAGGATTGTATTCCAAATGGTTCTACAACCATAGCAATGCCTAACACCATATAGACAGCTGGCAAGATAACTCCCATTACATCACTGCTACATTTATGGATAGCAAACCCAAGCAAATTTAATACTAACCCTTTTAACACTCTGCTACTCATATCCTTCCCATTGCAGACTGCTCCCCTCAGCAAGTTTCTCATCTTATCAGTCCAAGCCAGTTCTTTATGCCCATGCCTGTTACACAGTAAGAAGCCTGGTGAGGTGGAACTTTGAGGGAATGTGTGGAAGCATTTGGGAGCTCGGTAGGGCTGAGGCACTGTTTGGTGGGTTTAAGATAGCTGAGTTGTGGAGCCCCACATCCCAATGGAGGGTGTCAGACACTGGGTCTGTACCTGAGAGTGGGCCTGAGAGCTTGTCTACACTGTAGTAAAGCATTGTGGCTGGCCTACGTCAGCTGATGCATGATGTCTGGGCTTGGGCTACTGAGTTATAAAACTACAATGTGGGCAGTGGAGATTGGGCTCCAATTCAAGGATCTACACTTCAGTTTTACAGTTTTACAGTCCAAGCCTGTAAGCTTGAGTCAGCTGATGTGATCCATCTGCAGGTGTTTTATTGCAGTGTACACATTTTTAGGGCCTGCCTACACACGAGGGTCCCAACCGCCGGTCCGCAGCCCAGTGTCGGGATATGAGCCGCTGGCTGCTGGGCTGTAGCGGCTCTGGGGCCTGGGACTGGGGTACACCACCCAGTGCCTCCCCTCCTGCCACAGCTGTTGGGAGAGGCGTGTCCTGCCCTGCCTCTCAGCCAACCAGTGCTGAGCAGGAGTGGGGTCTCCTCCCGGACACAGAAGAGCTGTTCTCTGAGCAGTGGGAGGGCTGCAAGGAGCCTGACATGGCAGTTATATAGCAGCCACAACCTGGGCAGAAACACTCAGTTGGCTGCTGGCAGGCAGCACAGGAATAGGTGAGAGGGGCGGGGCAGGCACTGGGAGGCTCTGGGGGCAGGGCTAGTGCTGGGAGGCTCTGTGGATGGGGCTAATATTGGTGACTGGGGACTGGCAGTTGGGGGGTTGGGTGCCTAGGGCTCTGGAAACAGTAGGCTGGCACGGGGGTGTGTGTGTCTAGTGGTGGTGGGCTCTAAGGGGCAGGGGCTGGCACTGAGGGGCTTTGAGGGTGGGAGTCTGGCACTGAGGGGGTTGGGTGCAGGAGATTGTGGGGTCAGTGGCAGGTGCTGGGGGGTAGTGGAGGGTTGGAGGGCTCTAGAAGTTAGGACTGGTACTGGGAGGTATCACGAACAGCCCCCAGAGCCACCACGAACAGCCAGTTGTTCAGCTGCAGCAGCCACCTGCTACGTGGAGCTGAAGCCAGTTGTTTGGGGCAGCTTGGTGGGCCAGGGCTTTTGGCAGACCGGTAACATTTTATTTGCATATTCATTATTTGCTGCCAACAGTTTTTGACTGGGTTTGCCGGTCCATGGTATAAAAAAGGTTGGGAACCGCTGGTCTATACAGAGAAGATTGACGCTGTTACAGTCGATCTTCTGGCATTTGAATTAGCGGATCAAGTAAAGACCTGATCATTTGAACTGAGGGCTCACTTTTTGGCGCTGGTAGTCCTGCTCCTCACGAGGAGTAAAGGAAGTTAATGGGAGCATGTGCTCCTGTCAAACTCCCGCTGAATGGACCGCACCAGAACGCGATTTAAGATACTTTGACTCCAGCTACATAGTTAACGTGGCTGGAGTTGCGTATCTTAAGTCGACTTTCCCTCTTAGTGTAGACCAGGCCTTAGAGACCCACTGACCTGGGTCTAATTGGGTTCATTCCCAACAGATTGGAATTCATCTAGATATGCTAAGTAGGCCAAATTTAGACATATTTTTAGTAACAGTTGAATCCTTATAGCAGAGAGTGAGGTTGTTTTTTTAAAGGAGACTTTTGCAAGGAAACAAACTACTGTTTTTAAACCAGAAGCAGAGAATGGATCTTGTAGGCTGTTTGTGAAGGGAAGTCAGCAGACTTGAATTACAATGTCCTTCAGAAAAATCAGTTGCCAGACAGATTTGAACCTGGTGCCTCTGGAGCTTAGTGTAGGAACCTTTCTAGCTTGTGCTATAAAGTCAGCAGGCTATCAGTTTTTTCTGTAGAGCTCCTTTGTTCTTATCTCTCATTGTAAGTGGTCTAAGTGCCACTACATGGGACAGTGAACCACACTAGGGCTATGTCTACACTACGAGTTTTCTCTGCAACAAATATGCTAATGAGGGACTCATTTGCATGAGTCGCAATCTCATTTGCAAATTTTCTGCCGATCCATTTTTGTGCTAGGGTTTTTCTGAAAAAACAAGCAATGTGGACATTTTCTTTTTGCGCAAAAACTCCTTTTCCCGCAAGATCCTTATGCCCCAAAAAAGGAGGTTTACTGATCTTGAGGGAAAAGGATTTTTTGCGCAAAAACCTAGCGCAAAAATGGATCGGCAGAAAATATGCAAATGATATCACAACTCATGCAAATGAGTCCCTCATTAGCGTATTTTTTGCCGAGAAAACTCGTAGTGTAGACATAACCTGGGGCTATGTCTACACTGCAGAGTTTTTGTGCAAAAACAGCCTTTTTTGTGCAAAATTGCAGAGAGTTCACACTACAACTGTGTTCTTGCACAAGAAAAAGTACAGTAAATCATAAGAACACAGGGCTTTTTGCTTAAGAGTTATTCCTCTTTCTACAAGAAATAAGCCTTTTTGCATAAGGACTCTTGTGCAAAAAGGCATGTGTGAACTGGCAACAGGCCATCAGAGCTTTCTTGTGCAAGAGAGCGTCCACACTGCCATAGATATTCTCACGCAAAAGCACCTCTCTTGAGCAAAAGCACAAAAGAACTCTTGCGCGAAAAGTTCTTGCACAAGAAGCCCGCACTGTAGACATAGCCTAGGTGGATAGGTTACACCTGCATGCTACAGAAGGGTTACGTGCTCACAAAGCCAGTGGTGAAACATTTTCCAGAAGAGAAAATGAAGGGAGAAGTTCAGACTGAAAAACAAGGAAGATTTAATTGCAAAATGCATAAAAAGCTACAGGCCAAAGGGTTATTCTAAAACGATAAAAGCCATGGGCATCATCTGTTCATTTTGATGTTGCTTTATCACCAGACCTTGTGCTCGATAAAGACTAAGGTGAGAAACAGAGATAAGTAGGAAGTGACGAAGAATTACCTTTCTGGGGAAGAAAGGAGAACAGACAATCCTGCAAAACAAAGCAAAAACTTAACAAAAAACCACCAAACCCTTGGCATGTTCAGTAGAATGGAGAGTTCAGGGATGTTAATCACGCTGCTTTTATCAGACAGCTTTATTAAGATCAATGTTTTTTGTTGCCAAATTAGAGTGGACCTAGAGTGAACTTCCCAGCAGTTATTAACACAAGTCCACGTTTGCTGGAAGGATCGGCTGCTGTCACGTGTGCTGCAATAGCTGGGAGTTACACAATATCTATATCATTTTTCACAGCTTTGTCATTAGCTGGTAATGATTTGATTATTTTGCAGATGAATCACAGTATAAATCTCTTTCACAAACACTACCTCCAAGTATTAATCAAAACCATTAAGGCAAAGCAGTCAGTGCAAATTAAAAAATTTGCATGTCTAAATTAAAAATTACAGTAATACATCATAAATAAATCTTTTAAATTCTCTATGGTCTCTATAAGCATCCCCTTTTTGTGCCTGTAATGAGCCTGTGAATACAGCTTTTTTTCTCCTTTTTAATCAGCGCATAATCAAATTTTATAGGTAGAATTCAGGTCTTTCTCTTTAAAAATCCATGTTGGGTCTTATTGGGGAAGGGATTTATTTTGCATTCTGAAACTGAGCAAGAGAAAGATTCAAAGATGAGTACAAAAGACAAGAGTTCAAATCCATCACACATAATTTGAAGCGCCTTCAGTTACAGGAAAGTAAATATTTGTAAAAGGTGATACATCTTTTTCAAATAACTTTGAACTATGAAGAAAATGATGAAGTTGTATTTTAGGTATTATTTCATTTTAGAGTTATGGACACCTTACCTGCAGCATGGAAAAAGATTACAAGAACCTTCATTAATAAAAGCTGCTGTTGGGATTAAAAATCCTTTCTTAGTCTCTCAAAAATGAAAATGAACAGTTCTTAAAAATAGGGTCTTAAAGTAAGTATTGCCCTTCATTTGGGAGCAGAATTCAAAATGAAGAGTCTTAAAGATTTCTTGACAATACTTTGAGTTGACTTACATATAAATTGCTTATTGTTGTTTTTCCTTTTCATCACCTCTGTCCGCTTGTTTGCCTGTCCTTTGAGTGTGGGTAGTGTATAGCAGGGACAATTCTTCTTGAGGGCTTGTCTACACTACAGAGAAGATTGAAGCTGCCATAGTCAATCTTCTAGGGTTTGAATTAGTGGGTCTAGTGAAGACGTGGTAATTCAAACTGAGAGGGCACTCCTGTTGGCACTGGTAGCCCTGCTCCTCAGGAGGAGTAAGGGAAGCTGATGGGAGTGTGTGCTCCTGTCGACCTCCTGCTGTATGGAAGGCACCAAAATATTTAAGACACTTCAACTGCAGTGATGTAAGTAATGTAGCTGGAGTTGTGTATCTGAAGTCTACTTTCCCCTTTAGTGTAGACCTGGCCTGAGTGTTTTGCAAGTTCCCAGCAAATAGTGGGTGTTATTGGAAATAAATCATCTAAATAAAGAAGAAAAGGAGGCTTGATTTGAGGGTATGTCTACACTACCCCGCTAGTTCGAACTAGCGGGGGTAATGTAGTTATCCGCAGTTGCAAATGAAGCCCGGGATTTGAATTTCCCGGGCTTCATTTGCATGAAGCCGGCCGGCGCCATTTTTAAATGCCGGCTACACGCGGCATGGACTAGCTAGTTCGGATTAGGCTTCTAATCCGAACTAGCTGTACACCTTGTTCCACTAGGTGTACAGCTAGTTCGGATTAGAAGCCTAATCCGAACTAGCTAGTCCGTGCCACGTGTAGCTGCGCGGCACGGGGTCCAAACTAGCCGGCATTTAAAAATGGCGCCGGCCGGCTTCATGCAAATGAAGCCCGGGAAATTCAAATCCCGGGCTTCATTTGCAACTGCGGATGACTACATTACCCCCACTAGTTCGAACTAGCGGGGTAGTGTAGACATACCCAGAGATATTACTTATAAGGCAGCAAGAACAAATTTCCGAGTGTTTTTTGTTTTTAAATCTGCCAGTATAGTATAACCACTAGATAGCCAATACCTCTGCCAACTCTTATCCACTTTGTGCTCTTTTGGCTTCTTTCTAGTGTTTGCCACCATATCCTAATGGCAGTGACATATCTGCCCATAGCCCTTGTCTCAGCTTACCTGATTCCTATCTTGACTAACTTGATCAATGTGATCATTATCAAATAATAGAGCATCAGAGGTCAAGGAGAACAAATTTCTCCTCCTCCTTGTAACACTGTTTTAGGCATTTGAAAGCTGCTATCATATCTCATCTCAGTCTTTTCTACAACCTATCCTAGAAAATGACCCCTCACTCTCACAAGTCATGGGAGACAGTCCAATCCTCGCCTACAGCAACCCCCGAACCTGAAACAAATTCTTTCCAGCAACCACGCAGCACACTTCACGCATATTCACCCAGGAACCAACCCCTGCAATGAACTCCATTCCCAACTCTGTCCACACATCTATACAAGTGACATCATCACAGGACCTAATTACATCAGCCACCGCATCAGAGGCTCATACAAATACACATCCCCCAATATGATCTATGCCATCAAGTGCCGGCAATGCTCCCCTGCCATGTATATTGACAAAACTGGACATTCTCTTCGACAAAGGATTAATGGAAACAAATCAGATATTCTAAATGGTAACACACAGAAACCAGTTGGAGAACATTTTAGCTTGCCTGGACACTCACTAATGGATTTAAAAGTAGCTATTCTCTTCCAGAGTAATTTCAGGGGAGAGAGGGGGTGGGGTGGGAGAGAGAGAGAGAGGAAGGAACTGGCCTTCATATGCAAATTTGACACATTTACACAGGGACTGAACAAAGACATTAACTGGATGGGACATTATATTCAATGCTCAAATGACATCAGAAGCTAAGTATGGGACACTTCCAGCCTAATCTCTTAGCCTCATTTAGTCTGGACACTATAACTGACAGTCTTCCCCCTCCCCCGCCACACTCTTCTCTTTTCTGCTTTAAATTTTTGGGGTTTCTGTGGCCCTTTGTTCTTCTTGCTCCACTCATCTGAAGAAGTGGGTTGTGTCCATGAAAGCTCATGATACTATCTGTATTCTTTTGTTAGTCTCTAACGTGCTATAGGATCAGTCTTTTTTTAAACAAGCACAGTTCTTTCAGTCTTCCCTCATAGGTCATGTATTCTAGACCTTTAATCATTTTTGTTGCTCTTCTCTGGACCCTCTCCAATATTTTCACACCTTTCTTGAAATGTGGTGCCCAGAACTGGACACAATACTCCAACAGAGGCCTAATCAGTGCAGAATACAGTGAAAGAATGTCTTCTCATGTCTTGCTCACAACACTCCTGTTAATACATCCAGGTATCATGTTTGCTTTTTTTGGCAACAGTGTCATACTGTTGACTCATATTCAGCTTGTGGTCCACCATGATCCCTAGACCCCTTTCTGCAGTACTCCTTCCTAGACAGTTATTTCTCATTTGGTATTATGTGAAACTGATTGTTCCTTCTTAAATGGAGTACTTTGCATTTATCCTTATTAAACTTCATCCTATTTACCTCAGACCATTTCTCCAGTTTGTCCAGATCATTTTGAATTTTGACCCTATCCTGCAAAGCACTTGCAACTGCTCCTAACTTGGTATCATCTGTTACCTTTATAAGTGTACTCTCTATGCCATTATCTAAATAATTGATTAAGATATTAAACAAAACCGGTCCCAAAACAGACCCCTGTGGAACCCCACATATTATGCCCTTCCAGCATGACTGTGAACCATTAAAAACTACTCTCTGAGAATGGTTATCCAGCCAGATATGCACCCACTTTATAGTAGCCTCATCTATGTTGTATTTCCTTAGTTTATTGATAAGAAGGTCATATGAGACTGTATCAGATATTTTACTAAAGTCTAGGTATACCACGTCCACCACTTCTCCCTTATCCACAAGGCTCGATATCCTAAGAAAGCTAACAGATTGATTTGACATGATTTGTTCCTTACAAATCCATGCTGGCTGTTTCCTATCAACTTATTATCATCTAGCTGTTTGCCGATGAATTCTGTAATTACTTGTTCCATTATCTTCCCTGTCAGAGATGTTAAACTGACTGGGGTTTAGTTTCCTGGGTTGTTCTTATTTCCCTTTTTATAGATGGGCGCTATATTTGTCCTTTTCCATTCTTCTGGACTCTCTCCTGACTTCAATGACTTTTCAGAGATGATAGTTAGTTGCTCAGGTATCGCCTCTTTCATCACCTTTTGTATTCTAGGATGCATTTCATAAGACTCTGGTGACTTGAATACATTTATCTTCTCTAAGGCTATTCCAGAAAAACTCTGCCCAGGGAATGCTTCCGCTTTTTCGGAACAGTTTCCAAAAAAGTGGGTGCGTTCTTTCAGAAGCCCTGTATTTCTCATTTTGTGAGCAATAAGGACTCTTCCAAAATGGGAGTTTTCCCCACATTTGGCCCTGTGTAGATGGGCCAAATGTCAGAAAAGCCTTTTCGGGGGAGGAGGGGAAGCGGAAAAAGGTACGCAAATTGCGGTTTGCAATTTGTGTATCTTTTTCTGGAAAAAGATTGCAGTGGAGACATAACCTATGTAATTTTTAACTTGTTCTTTTCCTATTTTATCTTCTAAACCTACCACATCTTCACTATAATTCACTTGTTGGTGAAAATTGAAACACAGAGGTCATTAAGAACTTCTGGCATTTTCTTTCGTGTTTTCTGTTATTGGCCTTAGTCTTCTAATATATTTGGAGAATGTTTTCTTATTACCCTTTATGTGTTTAGCTAGCTAGACTGAGTTGGTTTTATGCCTTCACCTTTCTAATTTTGCCTATGTAAACTTGTGTTATTTGTCTACATTCATCTTTTGTCCTGTGACCTAATTTCCACTTTGTGTATGACTCCTGTTTGATTTTTAGATGATTTTAGATCTCCTGGCTAAGCCAACGTGGTCTCTTGCCATACTTTCTATCTTTCCTACACAGTGGATTGGCTTGCTCTTGGGCCCTTATAACGTCCCTTTGAAAAATAGCCAACTGTCTTCAATTGTTTTTCCTTTTAGACTTGCTTCCCATGGGATCTTACCTAACAGCTCTCTGAGTTTACTAAAATCTGCCTTCTCCACCTTTAATATCATTAACTCACTGGCATTCACCTTCCTTCCCCCCCCCCCCCTGCATCCCCCTTCTGTTCTGAAATGTGATTTGTTCTTTTCATATGTGTTCATTTTTTTAAATTGTATCCTTTGGTATATATGGCTGTGACTATTTTCTTCCACTATTTGATCTGAGGGAGTGGGTCTGGCCCACGAAAGCTCATCATCTAATAAACCATCTTGTTAGTCTTTAAAGTGCTACATAGTCCTGTATTTTGTTTCAGCTACACCAGACTAACACGGCTACATTTCTATCACTATTCCTGAAATCCATTGTCTTTATTTTGCTTTTCTCCTTTCTACCATTCCTCAGAATCATAAACTCTGTGATTTCATGATCACTTTCACTCAAGTTGCCTTCCACTTTTAAATTCTCAACTAGTTCCTCACTGTTTGTTAAAATTAAATCTAGGAAAACCTCCTGCAGTAGCTTTTTCAGCCTTCTGAAATAAAAAATTGTCTCCAATCCATTCCAACACTTGTTAGATAATCTGTACCCTGCTGTGTTATTTTCTCTACAGATGTCTGGATAGTTGAAGTCCCCTATAACCACCAAGTTCTGTGAGTTTTGGCTTGCCTCAATTATATACAACATTGAATCACACCAAAACAAAAATAGACCTACTGTACAGCAAAGCTGAAAGGGTATATGTTGGACAAAAAAGGAAACAGATTTCAGTTTCATACTTCCAGGGCATTTTATAAATAAGAATG
Source organism: Pelodiscus sinensis (assembly GCF_052426305.1). NCBI lineage: Eukaryota > Metazoa > Chordata > Testudines > Trionychidae > Pelodiscus > Pelodiscus sinensis. The sequence goes on along the minus strand of NC_143053.1, from coordinate 194,788,611 downwards.
GGATAAAATTGTTTTAAAAATATGACCTTTTCACCTGAATTCCATTCTACAGATGTTTTTACAGGATATACATAATAATGGCCATATTGGGACTGACCAAAGGACCATTAGCCCAGTTTCCTTTCTTCCAATAGTGGCCAATGCCAGATTCCCCAGAGAGGATGAAGAGAACAGGGAAGCATAAATAATCTCTCTCCTGTCACTCATTCCCAGGCTATGTCTACATTACAGAGTTTTTTTTCGGAAAAACACCTATTTTTCCAAAAAAAACTTCACTTACATCCACACTACAATTGTGTTCTTTCAAAAAAAAAAAAAAAAAAAAGAACGGAGGTAACATTGGTAAACCTTTTTCTATGAGGAAGAACCCTTTTTCCAAAAGAGCTTTTTCAGAAAAAGACATGTGTGGATTGGGAAGAGGGAGGTCTTTCGAAAGAAGAGGAAAGAGGAAAAAGCACAGGTGCCTTGGTGGCCACTCTGTCCATAGTAATCACAGCTTAAATGCGAGATAGCGTCCATTCGGTGTGACGCTATCTTTCGAAAAAAAGCAGAATGCTTTTTCCATGTACTTTTGCTGTGTGAACGCTCTCTTTTGGAAGAAGTTTTTTTGGAAGCTCTCTTCCGGAAAAGCTGCTTCCGAAAGAAGCCTGCAGTCTAGACGTAGTCCCAACCTCTGACAGAGACTAGGGACACCATTCCTACCCATCCTGGCTAATAGCCATTGATGGACCTAATGTCCATCAATTTATCTAGTTCTTTTTTTTTGGGGGGGGGGGAGGGATAGCTCAGTAGTATCCACATTGGCCTACTAAACCCAGCATTGTGAGTTCAGTCCTTGAGAAGGCCATTTAGGGATCTGGAACAAATCTGTCAGGAATGGTACTTGGTCCTGCTAGGAAGGCAGGGGACTGGACTCAATGACCCTTCAGGGTCCCTTCCAGTTCTAGGATGTAGGTATATCTTTATTAATATCTAGCTCTTTCTTGAATGCTGTTAATATTCAGTCTTTACAACTTCCTTTGGCAAGGAGTTCCATGGGCCAACCATGCACTGTGAAGAAAAACTTCCTTTTGTTTGTTTTAAACTTGCTAGCTATTAGTTTCATTTGGTGACCCCTAGTTCTAATGTTGTGGGAACAATCAAATAACTTTTCCTTATTTGCTTTTTCCACACCAGTCATGATTTTATAGACCTCTATCATATCCCGACTTAGTATCCTCTTTTCTAAGCTGAAAAGTCCCAGTCTTTTTAATCTCTCTTCATAAGGGACCCATTCCAAACCCCTAATCATTTTGGTTGTCCTTTTCTGAACCTTTTCCAATGCCAACATAACTTTTTTGAGTGAGGCGACCATATCTGTATGCAGTATTCAAGATGTGGGCATACCATAGTTTTATAGACAGGCAATAAGATATTCTCTGTCTTAGTCTTGATTTCAAACGTTCTGTTTGCTTTTTTTGACTGACACTGCACACAGAGGGTACTAGACTGCAAGGATCTATTGGGAAAAGATACACAAAATGCACTCCGCATTTTGTGTATCTTTTCCCGATACTTTTGTCGGAAGAAGCTTTTCCGAAATTTGGCCCGTCTAGACTGGGCCAAATTTTGGAAAAAAAACCCTCTTTCGAAAGCCCCCTTTTTCCTCATGGAATGAAGAATACAGTGGCTTCTGAAAGATCACGTTTGCTCTTCCTGAAACCCCCCCCCACAGTGTAGCCATAACCTGTGTGGATCTTTTCAAAGAACTATCCACAATGACTCCACAGTCTCTCTATTGAGTAATTGTAGCTAAATTTGTCCCCATCATTCTTTACTACAGTTTCAACTAATTTGCCTGGTACTGATGTTAGACTTATCGGTCTGTAATTGGCAGGATCACCTCTAGATCACTTTTTAAATATTGGTGTCACATTAGCTATCTTCCAGTCATTAGGTATAGGATCTGATTTAAAGGATAGGTTACAAACTACAGTTAATAATTCCTCAATTTCACATTTGTGTTCTTTCAGAATTCTTGGGTGAATGCCATCTGGTCCTGGTGACTTGTAACTGTTAAGTTTATCAATTTGTTCCAAAACCTCCTCTAATGACACCTCACTCTGAGACAATTCCTCAGATCTGTCACCTAAAAAGAATGGCCTAACTACCTCAGCCATGAAGTCCAAAGCAAATAATTTATTTAGTTTCTCTGCTATGACCTTATCTTCTTTGAGTGCTTATTTAGCATCTTGATCATCCAATGGTCCCACTGGCTGTTTAGCAAGCTTCTTGCTTCTGATGTACTTAAAAACATTTTGCTATTACTTTCTGAGTTTTTGGCTAAGTGTTCTTCAAACTCCTTTTTGGCTTTTATTATATTTTTACACTTAAATTAACAGAATTTATGCTCTTTTCTATTTTACGCACCGGGATTTAACTTCCACCTTTTAAACAATGCCTTTTAATTTCTGATTGCTTGTTTTACTTGGTTTTTAAGCCACAGTGGCACTTTTTTGGTTCTCTAAGGCTACGTCTACACTGGCCCCTTTTCCGGAAGGGGCATGTTAATTTCAGAAGCCGTAATAGGGAAATCCATGGGGGATTTAAATATCCCCCGAGGCATTTAAATAAAAATGTCCGCCGCTTTTTTCCGGCTTTTAGAAAAGCCGGAAAAGAGCGTCTACACCGGCCCCGATCCTCCGGAAAAAGCGCCCTTTTCCGGAGGCTCTTATTCCTACTTTAAAGTAGGAATAAGAGCCTCCGGAAAAGGGTGCTTTTTCTGGAGGATCGGGGCCAGTGTAGACGCTCTTTTCCGGCTTTTCTAAAAGCCGGAAAAAAGCGGCGGACATTTTTATTTAAATGCCGCGGGGGATATTTAAATCTCCCACGGATTTCCCTACTACGATAGCTGAAATTAACATGCCCCTTCCGGAAAAGGGGCCAGTGTAGACGAGCCCTTATTGTGTGTTTTGTAAATTTGGGATATATATTTAAAATGGGAGTCTATGTTGGTGTATTTAAAATGTTTCCATGCAGCTTGCAGGGATTTTACTTTTGTCACTCTACCTTTTAATTTCTGTTTAACCTCTTCATTTTTGTGTAGTTCTCCTTTCTGAAATTAAATGGCACAGTGTTGGGCTGTTGAGGTGTTTTTACCACCACAGGGGTATTAAATTTTATTACATTATGTTCACTATTTCCAAGTGGTCCTGTTATATTTACCCCTTGGACCAGATCCTGCGCTCCACTTAGGAGTAAATCAAGAATTACCTCTCCTCTTGTTCCATCCTTCCTTCTTTTACCCATAGCCTAAATTTCACATACAAGTTCTTTGGCATTTACCCTAGATTTCTGTGGCACAATGATGGTTCTTCTCACATAAATCTTAGAGTTTAGCAAATCACCTGCCAAGTTTATTTCATTTCAATCCAGGTGCAAAAGAAAAGATAGCTTCTAAATGATTCATTTTAAGGTGGATCAGGATATCTCTTGTGGAGGTGTACAAAGCAAAATAACTTTTGCCCCTTCAAAAAATATTAAAGTCCACGGAAACAGTGACCTCATATTCCAAGAGCATAGATACACCATCTGAAGGAACTTGCCATGCAGCTGGTCTAATATTTACATAAACATGAGCTGATTTCTTTCTCAGAAGCTAGCTTTGATCGATTAATTCCCAATACAATGCTACAGTGCTGTTGCTTAAGAACAAACAACCAGTCTAGAGGAAAACAATGTAGTTGGGGAGTTCCTCTCCTTCCCCCATATACTGCAACTACTGGCATTATTGATGCAGGCTAATTCTCTCTAATGAGGAATTGCTGAACAAGTCATTGCATGAGAAAATACTATTTCTTATAACTTGTTAATTTCTTTTTTTGTAGGAGGCATATTCATCAATCTATCACATTTCAAGTATTTTTAAGAGGTAAATTTGAACTGCATGTATTGGGCAATCATCTGAATGAATTATGTGATCTATTTCTCTTTAAAAATTGGATAGTTTGTTAACTGTCTGTCTATCCATTGATTGCTCACTTTATTTACATAGCAACATAGCTAGTCATTTATTCCACACTCACACGTAACAGTTTTTGGATAAGCTTTACATTCACGGACTTGTTTATTTTGCAGATTTCCAGAAAAAGAGCAGTCCAAAGTTGTCACGTGTCCCACTGATGTAACAATGAATAATATCAATTCCATACAGCTAAACACAAGCTTGTCCTATGCAATCATATATATATCGAATGTACTTATATAATGAGAAAATGGAGAGAACCAGCCCCCTTGTGTTGTCTCATGGTTCTCCTCCTCAACTAACAGTTGATAGCTGTTGTTTTAGTGTATCCGAATATAAAAAATCCTTGTGTGAATGAGGAGGATTCATGTGCCTCTTGGATAATGGTTATCTGGGTATGTCATGCCTGCAGGGAAAGTGCTGTATGCATGGCAACAATAGCTGAGAGTGGGACTAATGACTTCAAATATGTCAAAAAGGAGAAGTCATGCTTACAGTGTGAGTTCTCCTGGGTCTATATAGATGAGAGGGAAAACAGAGAGAGTTACTGGATATTACTTGGGCATCTTTTCAATCAAGAATTTTAGTTTTGCTGATTACTTTAAATTTTAATTGCCCTTTCTCACTCAGACTTTTCCCTAATTCAGGTTATATACTGATATTTTCATTACTCAGATATAGAGCTTGTATGAAAACCTGTCATAATTATAAATATTTGGTAACCATTCAAGGGACATGTATGATCTTCTGGGATTATCTTGTATGTTCAATGGCCAGGGAAGGGAAGGAATGCATATAGATTTAAACTGGCACCAATGACAGAGGGCAGGATTTTCAAAAGCAACTAAGTGATATAGGAGCACAGGTCCTATTGAACCTGGTGCATCTGAGCACTTCCACTAGATTCACAAAGGGAGCTTAACTGCCCAAGTGCTCCCTTAAGTGCTTAAGTCCAAAATGTATATGCTACTGCCATTCACAACTCCCCTCCCCAGTAGCTACCTAATCCTGTAGGCACCTCAATTCCATGAGCACCCAAATTTCCATAAGTAATGGAGCCTACATTTCAGCTGGCAGGCATGAAGACAACCACTGCTGAGCAGTTTAGCACCTTGATCATGTCTAAGCTCTGGCAGGATTCATAACCAAAGTGTTTCTGTTCTTCTTTTCTCTGATTCAGTAGGAATGCTCTGCGTACTTGAGATGTGAGAAACCCAAGTTCAAATCCCACTCTGTAGGACTCAGAGCAGGGATTAAGACCCAGCTTTCTTACCTCTACTTAGGTGACTGTTGTAACTGCTAGGCATTGGTTGTAGGTGTTTTTTTTTAAAGAAATGATTGATAGTAGTTGTAATGGCTTATAGTAGCTTTACAAATTATTGGTTGAGGGGGTTTTGGTGTGTGTGTGTGTGTGTGTGTGTGTGTGTGTGTGTGTGTGTGTGTGTGTGTGTGTAGAAATTTCTGGCCTTCCCTGTGCACCAAGCTCTAGCAGAAGAGTCATGGTTGTGAATCCTTGATTGAGAGAAGTGTCTCTGGCCTGCAGTGAGGCTCCTAAGTCACTTTAAGTGGTGGGGCTTAGGTAACAGCCCTCTTGTTGTCATTTCCTGCTGGCAGATCCCCACTCAGGCTACGTCTACACTGCAGGCTTTTTGCACAAGAAGCTTTTTGCAGAAGAGATCTTCCGCAAAAACTTCTTGTGCAAGAGAGTATCCACACTACATGGATGCTCTTGCACAAGAAAGCTCTGATTTCTGTTAACAGAATAGCCATCAGAGCACCTGTGCTTTTCCTGATTGGCTCTTTTTGTGTAAGAAATCCCTGTTGTGTGTCCACATACACCTTTTTGCACAAGGACTCTTGTGCAAAAAGGAGTTATTCCTCATAGAAAGAGGTATACCTACATAGCAAAGCCCTCTCTTCTGCTATTCTATTGTAAATTTTCTTGAACAAAAACACACTTGAGGTGTGGACGCTCCACGTGCTTTTGCGCAAAAACGTCCATTTTTGTGCAAAACCCCTTTAGTGTAGATGTAGCCTGAGTGTTGGCTTCTGTTAATCTCATTCTTACAGGCCTAATTCTCTCATGCATTTTTAAGGAACCTAAGTGCCTAACTCTGGGGCTACTTCTAGACTGCAAGTTTCTTTCGGAAGAAACTTTTCCAAAAGAGATCTTCCAAAAGAGAGTGTCCACACTGCCGAAGTGCATTGAAAAAGTGATCTGCTTTTCTGAAAGATAGTGTCCACACTGAATGGACGCTATCTCGCATTTAAGCTGTGATTACTATGGACAGTGTGGCCACCAAAACAGTTGTACTTTTTTCCTCTTTCCTCTTCTTTCGAAAGAACTCCCTCTTCGCCATCCACACATGCCTTTTTCCAAAAGAGCTCTTTCTGAACTGTCATTCATGCAAAAATTCGACCCCAACTACCTTACCCATTACAAAGATAGCTTCCCCAATTATCACCTCTAATACCATTAGCTCACAGACATCTACCTTTCCCCATCTCTAATATCATTAACTCACAGACACTTACCTTCTTTCCCCCCCTGCACGCCCCTTCTGTTCTGAAATGTGATTTGTCCTTCTCATATGTGTTCATTTTTTTAATTGTATCCTTTGGTATATATGGTTGTGACTATTTTCTTCTACTATTTGATCTGAGGAAGTGGGTCTGGCCCACGAAAGCTCATCATCTAATAAACCATCTTGTTAGTCTTTAAAGTGCTACATAGTCCTGCATTTTTCTTTCGGAAAAAGGCTTCTTCCTTGTAGAAAGAGATTTACCAATGTCAGAAAAATCCCTCTGTTCTTTTGTTTTTTTCCTGAAAGAACATGATTGCAGTGTGGACATAAGTGAAGATTTTTCGGAAAAACGGCTTTTTTTCTGAAAAAACTCTGTAGTGTAGACATAGCCTGGGTTGTGAATACTATTCGCAACAGGGTGCCCAGCAATGCCTATGTCCTCTCTTGTCACTGTAGTCCTAAGGTGCTTTTGAAAATTTCATTTCAAGTCCTTTGAGATGACCACTGTAAATCTGTTTTGTAGTAAAAAGGAAGAAGAATGGTAGATTTGTAGAGAGAGAAAGAGAATCTGTATTTCACAGTATTTTTAGTTCTTTGTTTGTTTTCCCAGAACAGGTAAGTAAGGCATATGCTTGTGGCACAAAACAAGGTGATCCTGAAGTACTCAGTCATGCATGGCAAGTTAAATGATAATTATTAGAGCATCATCCCATGTTGACATTCTGGTGTCAACAAGGGCACATAAATTGCTGAAGCTTGACAGGTAGCCTCCCATTTTGGCAAACTAATAAGTTGATTTTTATTTTAGAATTGTTGATAGCTTATACATGTTTACATTTGAAAAATCTTTTTTCTTTGTTTTGACTTTGCTTGCGTGCTTTGCTTCTCTTTTATATTTATCTGACATGCTTTCTGATTGTTCTCGATAGCTCTCAGATTTCATGTAGCCCCTCTTTGTCATACCAAAATGGTTGTTATCATCCCTTTCCTAACTTGGAAACTTAAGCAGACTTCATGGGATGCTGCACAGCCATTAGTATTTTAAGAGAAAAAGGAAATTACCAAGAAGTTGTGCTGTAATAATAATAAAAAAAGGACGCTGCTTGAATGAACCCTGGAAAGTAAACTCTTGGAGGAAAGATTGTTTATTCCATGTTTTCTATCATCACCAGAGGAAAAAATTAGGCAGAAGACTGAGAATGGTGCATTTGGCTTTTTTCGATTGTTTGGTTTTTAATTAACAAGGCCCTCTGCAGCACAAAGGCTGTAGAACACTTCCTGGTACCATAATGTCTCCTGTATGGTATGAAAGTGATGCATATCTTCAGTTGGTGTAAAGCACGGTTGCACTATTGGCATGAGTGGAGCCACACTGATTTATGCCAGTTTAGGCTCTGACCACTCTATAGTTTAGTTATTTGAATGACTAGATGACGGCCTAATCAACTGGGGTCAAATCTTATCCTTATGTGGGTAACACTCCTCTTGAGCTCATCGGGCATTTTGTCTGAATAATCCTGATTGGAGGATTTTGCCCTGAGGCAGAAGACACAGTTGGATGCTTGTAGCTGAGACTCCTGGGGACCAGAGATGCCTGCTTCTACAGTATCATAATGGCTGTGCAGTGAAGCAGTGTGAGAGTGTGTGAAAAGAACCAAAGGAGGGCTTCCTGCAGACATTTCCCTGGATGGAAACTTGCCTTGGAAACATAGGTGTGTCTAACACAAGGAGGCAAATTCAGGCCCGTACACAGGAATTTCTGGGGGTGAGTGGGTGCTTTTTTTGTAAATGTGGACTCTAAGGGTGCCAAAGCACCCTGCCATGGTCCCCCAGGTAAACATGCGAGAAGGCAGAGGCTGGGGCTAATCTGCCCACAGCTGGCCAGAGCATCGAGGAGGGAAGCTCAGACAGTGCACTGCTTTTGCCTTCCCCCGGCCAGCTGGAGCATGCTTACTTGGGGGCCATGGTGAGTGCGTTTGCACCCTTCACGTATGGGCCTGAAATTCTTTGCTAGTGCAAAAGGTGCAGCTCCATTAACAGGGGAGTTTTACCCAGTTACATCAGCAGAGAATTTAGCCCAGAACAGACACAGATTAGCATGGAAATAAAGGCACTGCAGCAGGCCTACAATAAAGCCAGTGAGCAAAGTGGATACAAGTAGCTCAGTGCCATCCTGGTAGAGGGGTCAGTCACCTGCCCCCCTCCCCCATCGTCATTTAGTCCTTCCAGGACATGCCCAGTGTCAGCCTCCACAAAGGCCACCGGGCCCCCAGAATATGTGGTAGTGGCATCTCTTGAGCAGCAGAAGCCTCCCGAGCTACCTGAGGTAGGCACGAGTCTCAGCCACATCCCTGAGCCTCTCTCCCACCTCCTCTCCCCGCCCCCATAGAGGTTCTTTCACCACCTGCAGGAGCATGGCCCCGACCATGGATTTCCCCACACTGAACTGGTTCCTAACAGCAGTAGCTGTCTGGAGTGGTGAACTTATGATGCGCTTCTACGGGTAGATGGTGGGTTGCAATCGGGTGTCCTGTCACCCAAGGGCAGGGGCAAGACACTCACACAGATCCAGGAAGGTGGCCTTCAACATGCCGAAGTTCTGGAGGCAGTGCTGGTTATCCCATTCCTGCATGATGATGCAGTCTCACTAGTCCAAACTGACCTCCTGTCACCAGAAGCAGTGTTCCATGGTATCCAGGGGATTGAGGATCATTTGCTGCATTTGCAGGTTCATTTAGAGTGCCAGGACCTGGGTGAAGGGGTCCTCCGTTTCAGGCTGGTTGTTGTCATGCTGAAGCCACACGAGGGCTGCGTGGATGAACTGTGCCATGAGGCCTGTGAGCCTGGCACTGCTTTGCAGCAGTGCCAGCTCTATGTTGTCAGCTCTGTGACATCTGCAAGAGGAACCAGAGAGCACAGCATGGGCTTGGAGTCCCATGAAGGAGTAGGCAGTGGAGTAGTGGCGTGTGGGACAAGGCTGTAGAGAGACAGGGCTCTGTAAGCACGTGTCTTAGCTAGCTTCAGCAAGCAGCCACAGGAAGTCTCCACCCTCCTGGTGTCCTCTCTGGAGTTCTTCCAGGGGCTTTAAATCTGATGCAGGCTCCAGTCAGTGTAGACATGCTATTTCCAAATAATTCCGAGCTATTTTGATGGTGCCCTGTAGTGTGGACATTCTATTTCCATGTTATTATTTTGAGAGTTATTTTGATTTTACTTATTTTGAAATTATTTCATAGTGTAGACATACCCTAAGACAGAAGGTAGCATGAAAAGGAAGTTATTTACTGGAGCGTAATGACAGACACACCTTGAAAGATCTACATGGTTTCTCTGGTGCATTACTTGGTGCTTATAAGAAGGGGATTTTAAAATATTTGCTTCAATCAGTTCTTATGTAGTAGAGTCTGTTACTATATAATTAGATCATATTTGCAGCATGGTTATCTTTTTTTCTTTATTCTTGTGGGATTCTCAGCTATAGACAACATTATTGAGATGGCTGCATTTCATCAAAGTCCTCACCTGCACTGTCATCTCTGAATTTGTTACACTTCATGATATCAGCTCTAACGATCTCATTCTCTCGCTCTCTCTTTCCTTTACACCTCTACTCACTTCCTGACACTTGACACAATAAAACACTTTTTTTTCATTTAGAAACTGTATTTAACCCCTTTTCACCAACAGCCTATCACTCAAAAGAGGAAACAAAAGTAAATCTCTGGGACAACAGAATTTTGAGGACTGTTAAAATGGTACAGTTAAGTACAGATACTACAGTTACCTGTTTTATTTATATATTCAATAACTATAAGCAATTCTGTTACCTGGACATCCCATATTTACAAATTCAAGAATGAAATGTGTGCACCAACAAACTATCTTTTCTTTGTCAGTCTCTGACAATTGAAGTTCATTTCCTGGCAGTTAAGACAGTAAAAGTAAACACCCACAGTACTGAAGACAAGCTTACTTAACCCTTACACACAGATGTTTTCCACTAATAGAAAAGAGTTAATCTGCATGACTTGGCAGGTTTTGTTAAATATTGTGGTTTCATTTAAATTGGTATTAAACTCCCATAATTAGAAAATGTAAATTAAATAATCAGTGTGTATTTTGAAAACAACAGAGATATGTTACATATTTACTAGACATTCAATTGGGCAGGTATAGAAGAAGTTAGTAGAACATAGATTATTGTCGCTGTAACTGTAATTATCTGTCAGAACCTTGTATATCTGGGCATTTGGTAATATTTCCTTCCGTTAAATGTATGTAAACTGGAGCCCTTATTTATTTTATTTCTCTTTTACTTAATGAATCATTCACAAACAAACTAGATGTTCTTTCTAAGTACTTGCGATTTGTATGTATTCACTAAATGGTTTGGGCGATTAGTTTCCAGCACATTCGTTATTTATGTGTTGTTTGCTTCAACTATTTGCCATTTGTAGTTAGCTATTTGCAGAGCCACAAAAACCCAATTGAAGAAACATAATCAAACTGTGTCCAATCTCAAAAAAGACATAGATTTAAAAAATTAAAATGTAGTGATAGCTACATGTAATTATTGTATTCAGGCTGGTTCATCCATCCCTATTTTTAATTATCCCATGTGTTTATTTGTTTCAGTATCTCCAACCAGTGAGGGACCTTAAATAATGGGAGAGAGGGGATTTTAAACACATAAACATGAAGGGTAGCATACAGACGGGGTCAGTTCCTCAGCTGGTGTAAATTGTTGCATTCCCACTGAATGAATGGATCTAGCATAGTTTACATCAGTTGAAGATCTGACCCCCAGTTTTCATCAGTGCCACTACATTGATTTACACTATGTGAAGATCTGACCCACAAAATCAGCTAAGATTTTAAAAATTTCCCTGGTTTTTTTGGGTGATATTGCCCTAGACTCAAATTTTCAAAAGAGGCCACTGTTTTTGAATGCCTCAGAGTCTGAGTGCTCATCTGGAGATGTTTTAGGTCTGCTGGAGTTGCTCAGTTCTTCTGGAAATCAAACCAATGGTGTTTCAAGCACACACAATCTGAGGCATCCACAATCTGTGAGCACTTTTGAAAATTCACCCCTTAACTTGATTCTCCAATCTGCTTTCTCTCAAATACAGTGAGATCTCATGGTTATACACTGGACTGGATACTCAGAAGAGCTGTGTGTACTTGACAGTAGTGCCACAGATGTTCTGTGTGCTCACTTAATATCTGCGTGGTTCTCTTCCCATTCTGTAAAATAATTCATAGCCCGTTTATTGTATAAAATGGGGATAATATTACTTCTTTTGTCTTGTTTTCCAATTTAGATAATAAACTGTGTGAGGTAAGGGCTGTGCACATATATAACCTAAAACAACTTGTCTCCAAACTCAGTGCTATTATAATGCAAATAATGCAATAAAATATGTCCAATGCACTTGAATATTTTCATGGACTGAAGGCTGCCAAAACATTTGTAAACAGATTCTGCATATCCAGTCATAATTTATAATGATTTGTCTCAAAGTTGTTCATGAGGTAAGCTATTAAAGAAATGTTATGAACTTACCAAATATATAAACATTAGTGAAGTTTGTAAACTGATTAAATCTTAATAGCAATGTTGCTACACTCACTGGCATAACAACATTGCTGTCTCTAAAAATAGCTATTTTTCCGAATGTAATGAATTACAAACCTTACATATTGTAACTATCCCATATCGAATACTGTAAAGTTCTTCCTTTTATGTAAACAACTGAGCTTTTCTTTCAACAATAATCCTCAGAATTAATCACTTTACACTCTTTTTCATAAAATTCACATCCCCTGCTTATTCAGTGATTTGTAATCGCTGCAGTACAAGGCTGGTAGACAGCAGGGCAAGGAAAAGGGACACACTGATCCCAATGCCGAACCTGGTAATCATTCATCACTGCTTTCTCTTGGAGCTTGTGCAGCCTCTAGTGAGCACTACTCCAGCTTTAATAAGCAAGCAACCATTCTCTTGTGTGAAAATCAATAATATCTCACATGGGTGTTAGCTATGCCTGGATAGTAGGGAGTGAGTGTTCTAATTTACATTGAGCTGTAACTGTTAAATGCTCCTGAAGGAAACCCTCACTTTTCAAGGCTACAAGAACTCAGTCTTTTGAACTATTCATTTCCTTTGACCCTTATGGTAGTTCATGCTTGCATTAAATCCACATGCAGGGGCTGAATGAGTGACAAGATACTACAATGCCCACAAAACAGATATTAGACAGGATCACAAAGAAAAAACAGTTTCTTGCCATTTCAACCAGAAAGGGCATTGTCTCAATGACTTGATTACTTGCATCCTGCTTCAAAGACCTTTTCACACCAGACTTGAAAGAGAATCCTCTGAACTGTCATTCATGCTAAAATTCGACACTTTACGCCTCGGTCTAAACAAAGTCATTAATTATCTTACCCATTACAAAGATAGCTTCCCCAGTTATCACCTCTAATATCATTAGCTCACAGACATTTACCTCCCCCCCTTTCATCCCCCTTCTGTTCTGAAATTTGATTTGTCCTTTTCATATGTGTTCATTTTTTTTATTGTATTCTTTGGTATATATGGTTGTGCCAATTTTCTTCCACTATTTGATCTGAGGAAGTGGGTATGGCCCACAAAAGCTCATCACCTAATAAACCATCTTGTTAGTCTTTAAAGTGCTACATAGTCCTGTTTTTTGTTTCAGCTAGACTAGACTAACACAGCTACATTTCTATCATGATTCCAAGATACTACAGTGTCCTTTTAAAGTTGAGAAGATAATAACTAGTTTAAAAAGCTTGCTTTTTTTCTTTACAGTAATCCATCTAAACCACAACCTGATAAAAGCTTATTATAAGCACTGTTATTGTTCTCTGGGGGTACATCTACACAGCAGGGCTAAAATCAAATTAAACTACTCAACTTCAGTCGAAATAGCTTAATTCGGCTTTTGGCACTGTCTACACAGTAGGAAGTCAAAGGAAGACTGTTCTTCCTTTGACTTACCTTACTCCTCATGAAATGAGAGTTACCATGAGTTGGAGTAAGAAGTCCTCCAGCTCAACGTTATTTTGAATTAAAGGCTTGTAGCGTAGATGTGCGCTATGTTATTTTTGAGTAATGTCAGTAATTCCAAAATAATGCTGCTGTGTAGCTGTACTCTGAGGGTATGTCTACACTACCACCCTAGTTCGAACTAGGGTGGTTAATGTAGTCAATCGAAGTTGCAAATGAAACCCGGGATTTAAATATCCCGGGCTTCATTTGCATCTTGCCAGGCGCAGCCATTTTTAAATCCCCAGAAGTTCGGACTCCGTGCCCGCGGCTACATGCGGCATGGAGTAGGTAGTTCAAATTAGGCTTTCTAATTCGAACTACCGGTACTCCTCATGGAACTACTGGGGATTTAAAAATGGCAGTGCCCGGCAAGATGCAAATGAAGCACGGGATATTTAAATCCCAGGCTTCATTTGCAACTTCGATTGACTACATTTACCACCCTAGTTCGAACTAGGGTGGTAGTGTAGACATACCCTGAGTGTGTTCAACAAAGCAAATCTGCTTGAAGTTTTCTCAAACTTCTCAAATGTATAAGTGTAATTATATTATAAGTGTTAATGGCCAAGTCTGGTTTATCTCCACTGACCTAATAGTACTCACCTCCATAACAGCTACAATAACGAAATCACTGGAACAGCAAAGGAATCAAGTGATGTTATAGTTTAGAGTAGTTCACAATTAGATTGGCCCAGGAATAATGCAGATAATCAGTTTTATTCCCTAGAACTCTTTCACACGTGGCCTTTTCCAAGGTATACCAATGAGTCACTGCCTGGCCTAGATGAATTGGAACACTTTTTACTCAAAGACACAGAAATTCTTCTTTGATTACACAAGATCAAGGTGTTGTGTTCTCAACTGGAACAAAAAGGAATAATAATATACTTCTTTGAAAATTAAGTTTGGACACAGAAGAGTGGGCTGGAACCCTTTAATTAGTCCTGTTTGTAATATTATAATTGTGAAGCCATTTCCATTCTTGGGATAGATTCTCTCTCACAGAGAAGTCAGTGGCATAACGATGGTTTAAAAGTGGTGTAAGTGAGAAGAGAATGACAACTATTGTATTTTTTACAGTACCACTTCCAATACTTAGCTGGAGTCACACTGATGTGATGTTAGGGAATGTGTGGGTAGTTTGGAGACAGTGTAACAACAGTTCTTAGGTACATTGTTTAAATTTTGTCATTATGTTAGTTGTTGCTTCCTTTAAATCACCTAAGGACTCACCCAGGAAATTACAGGCTGTTGTGCTTTCATTAGATACTATCAGTTGTAAGCTTTAAAAAAACTATGTTGAAAATGAGTTATACACATTCAATTGACTGGTTTTTTTAATGTGCATTCACAGATTCCAAACTTGTAACTGCACCGGTTGCTAATTAGTTTTTAGGTGCAATTCAAGGTGTTGGCATTAATTAGAAAGCTTTATTGGTTGGATCTTTAGCTACCTGAAAGTCTGCATTCCCTCAAGGAGTTCCCCAGAAATTAAGATTAGCTGAGTTAGTAGTCCCCTAGTTTTAATCATGAAAGGGCTATTGGCAGGGCATTTGTTAGTAAAGGGCCTTTAATTCTATAACATCCGTTCAGTTTTTCCCCTTGGTCTGACAGGGCCCAACTCTGTTAGTCTTGAGAACATGCTGCAAAACCTGCCTGTTTCTAGAACTATGTGGTCATACTAGTTAGGGCTGCCTCATTATTTCAGTTACTAAGACTAAAATATGATTCATTCGAGGATGTCTGTTTTACTTCTGTTGACAAACCTTGCAAACCTCAGCTACAAATCTGGCATGTTTGCTGGAACAGAAACCCTCTTTGTGACAATGGCATCCCTCCAAGCTAGTTAAATATAATACAGCGAGTTTGTTGCCTGTGCCTTGTTTCCACTAGGATTTTTTACATTAAAACAGCTATAAAGATATACACTTTCTTGACCAAGCTAAGGTATGTTTCTCTTCTTCACTTTAGGAAGAGGAGTTTCTTTAGTAATCATGTCAGCAGTTAAAACAAAATAAAACCGCATTCTTGCTTCTGCTATCTTTCCAGCGTCATCTTTGCTCATCAGTTCTGTTTACTGCTAGATGAGCTTTCCTTTTCTTTTGGGGCCCTATTAGTTGTATTTTCCTGGCTTGGGGAAATGCTATGTCAAGTTTTCTTCTGTTTTGTCGATTTTCTTCTGTGGTCAGGTTTTTGGGTGCCATGGAGTATTTTGCCTGAGCTGATCATCTAAATAAGTAATTCTCTCCAAAAGAGCAACTTCTGATGATTGTGTCCATGTTAATCTGCTTTCATGAGCAAATGTAGCTCTCTCCTTACCAGCCACAGAAGCTCCTGTGAAGGACAGCTGATGTGATCTTAAGGCACAAAGGGAGGATTGGATGTGATAGAGCCACAGAACATAATCAAAATAACTTCTTGGTGTGGACTTTCCTATGTGGCAGCTAACTGGAGGAAGAGTGTGTGTGGAAAAAGTATCAATAGATCCTTCCATTCATTCCTGATGGTGAGTGTGTGTTAAAATCTGATCATTGGATGGGAATAGTCTTTGAAGGAACTTTGCTACAGCTGCCTCACAGTCCATGGCAAAGGATTCCTCTTCTGAGCTCAACCTGCATAGCTCTCCAGGACCTGGCCTATCAACCTGGCCTAATAACCTGAGTGACTTTTCTCCTACGTGTTTCTGTCTATGACAATAAGGGTACGTCTAAACTACATGCCTCCGACGACGGAGGCATGTAGATTTGTGTATTCGAAAAAGGGAAATGAAGCCGTGATTAAAATAATCGCGGCTTCATTTAAATTTACATGGCTGCCGCGCTGAGCCGACAAACAGCTGATCAGCTGTTTGTCCGCTCAGCGCGCTAGTCTGGACGCTCCCCTGCCGACATCAAAGCCCTTTGTCGGCAGCCCCAGTAAACCTCATCCCACGAGGAATAACGGGGCTGCCGACAAAGGGCTTTGATGTCGGCAGGGATGCGTCCAGACTAGCGCGCTGAGCGGACAAACAGCTGATCAGTTGTTTGTCGGCTCAGCGCAGCAGCCATGTAAATTTAAATGAAGCGGCGATTATTTAAATTGCCGCTTCATTTCCCTTTGCCTACAACCCTTATCTACATGGCTCCGTCGATGGAGCCATGTAGTCTAGACACAGCCTTAGATAGGGATGAGGCTTTTTTGTTTTTGTTTTCCATACTCTGGGTTTCATTATATACCTTTGAAAATATTATTGCATCAGCCTTGGACTTATGAATAGGGTTCAAATATTCCTTTTCTGTTTTTGTAACCATTTGGCTTGTTTTTGTTTTAAATTCTCGACAAACCGTAATCAGTCACAGAACATTTATGCAGCAATGAATAAAAAAGGTATGTACAGTAGTTCATAGTGGTTCATGCATGATGGGATTCATTTATTTCATGCTCTAAAAATTCCATATTAATAACTAAAACATTTTCCCTTTTTAGCTATTTTACTTATGTAACAGTCATTTTCTCTCTTTAAATACTGCTTTAAACCCACCTTGCTTTATAAACCATTTTTTTTAAGAAACAAAACAACTGCAGCTGGAATAATTTTTCATCAAAAGTAATTAAGGAAACATGCTGAAGAAAAGGTAGAAAACATGCTGTAACTGTGGAGCTGAAGTGACACCTTTATAAATTCTATATGTTATCCCCAATCGTATGCAATGTATCTCAAAGGAGAGGAATCAGATTAATTCAGTGTAAAGACGATGTTTTAATGGTGGGCCATCCTCATGGATAGGGCTCTACCAAATTCACAGCCATGAAAAATGCATTACAGACCATGAAATCTGGGATCCTGCCACACGATCTGGTATTTTGTGTGCTATTTACTGTATACTATACAGATTTCCTGGAGGGACCAGCATTTCCTGACCCAAAAGTGAATTGCAGGAGGTTTGCAAGGTTATTTTAAGGGTCATGGTATTGTCAAGCTTACTACTGGTCTGACTTCAGAGCTGGCAGCCAGAGAGCAGTGGCTATCAGCTGGGTACCCAACTCTGAAGACAGCCCCTCCCCAATAGCAGCATAGAAGTAAGGGTGGCAATGCCATACCGTGCCATCTTTATTTCCATGCTGCTCCCGATAGCAACTCTGCCTTCAGAGCTGGGCTTTGGCCAGCAGCCACTGCTCTTCAGCTGCTCAATTTTGAAGGCAGCACTTCTGCAAGCAGCAGTGCAGAAATAAGTCAAGTACCGCAACCCTCCCCCCATGCTAACCTGGCAACTGCCCTCTTCACAACCCCTTTTTGGGTCAGAATCCCTACAATTACAGCTCCATGACATTTCAGATTTAAAAAGCTGAGATCATGGAATTCATGAATTTTAAACTCCTGTAATTGTGAAATTGACCAATAGGCCTGGCAGTTGCCTTGGGCTCCATGCCTTCAGGGCCCCACGCAGCCCGGTGTCTGCTCGCCTGGCCACTTGCTCACTGCCCTGACTGGGAGGCACCCAGCCACGAGGTGCAGCCAATGCCTTGGGTCCCACAAACTCTTTAGCTGGGCCAAAATGGACTGTGAATTTGGTTGAGCTTTATTCATGGACATTTGAGAGCCTGTCCAGTTTGAATCAGCCCTCATCAGGGATGTTGTTTCTCTGAACTGCGTGTCTGCACAGCATTTTGGAGCCAGGGCCAGCAGGCCCCCCAGTCTGGGTTGACATATTCAGGCTAGTGAGGCTTGTATTAGCAGTCTAAAAATGTTGTATAGACAGTGCTTTGAAACTGTGGCTCGGGCTGGAGCTTGGGTGCGGAAGCCTAGGAAGGGCGGTGGGGGGGCGGGAGAGAGGGCTTCACAGCCCCATCTCCAGCCTAAGCACATGGAGTAGAATAGTGAAGGGCAACCTAGGCTAGTGAGTGGGCTGCTGCTTGAGTAGTCCTCCTTCACCTCAGTGGGCCACAAGATTGAAATCGGGCATGTGCACTAACCATGAACCTAAGAATAAGATTAACTATATTAATACATGACATGCTGAATATTTCAAAATAAGTAGAAATGCTTCAGTCACTCATACTGTAATAGAACTGTCATCAGTTTCAAATACGGAAAAAAGAAACATTCACACTTTACAATATCAAATCCCTCTTTCATGTCTCCTCTCCCAAGCATGTCCCATCCCTACTCTTCCTCCCACCCTCCCAGCACTTCTGGAGCACCATTAATGGCTGATTTGTACCCTGTCCCCACTCCTCCCCCTACCTCTCTGAGCTTGAACACTGTGAATCAGCTGATTCATGGTGCTCCAAAAGTGCTAGGACGGAGGGAGATGAATAGGTAAAGGTGGGGCCCACAGCATACAAGAGCCATGGGGAAAGGGGGCAGGGTGGGAGTGTGTGGGCTGCACTCCAGTGGTCCCACAGGCTCCAGGTTGCCCACCGCAGGAGTAGAAGATTGAGAAAAAAATAAAGCCTTAACTATATTTTAAAAATCTTCAAGAGATTAGTCTGTAACATGTCTGAGGTGTAAGGGTGGCTGCTTGAAAGAATTTGTTTCAGGTTAGGGGGTTGTCTGTAGGCAAGGGCTGGCCTATCTCCCAAGACCTGTGAGACTGAGGAATCATTTTCCAGCATAGGTTGTAGATTGTCAATGATATGCTGGAGGGCTGTGTCTACACTGGGCCACTTATTCCGGAAAAGCAGCCGCTTTTCTGGAATAACTTGCCAGCTGTCTACACTGGCCGCTTGCTTTTCCAGAAAAGCAATGACAATCTACTGTAAAATTGTCAGTGTTTTTCCGGAAAAACTATGCTGCTCCCGTTCGGGCAAAAGTCCTTTTCCGGAAAAACTGTTCCAGAAAAGGGCCAGTGTACACAGCATATTAGTCTTTTCCGCAAAAAAGCCCCGATCGCGAAAATGATGATCGGGGCTTTTTTGCGGAAAAGCGCGTCTACATTGGCCACGGACGCTTTTCCGGAAAAAGTGCTTTTCCGGAAAAGCATCCGGCCAATGTAGACGCGCTTTTTCCGGAAATACTTATAACGGAAAACTGTTTTAAGCATTTCCGGAAAAGGGTGCCAGTGTAGACGTAGCCGAAGGGTTTAAGGTGAGTGCTGTAAGTGATGACCAGTGATGTTCTATTATTTTCCTTGTTGGGACTATGTTAAAGTAATTGACTTCTGGGTACTTGTTTGGCTCTGTCAATCTGTTTCCACATCAAAAGCTATGTCTGGGACATATCCAGTCTATTTAATTAGCCTCATTAACATGGGTCCTACAATTGACAGGTACTTCTGATTTTTATATATATATATATATATATATATATATATATATATATATATATATATATATATATATTGGTTTCTGTTATTTGTGCCCTAATTCATTTCATGAAGTGAGTTTTACCCTTGAAAACTCATGATTCTATGTATTTTGGTTAGTTGCTAAAGTGCCATTGCGGAGAAACTAAATTATTTCTTTGCTTCGGTCTTCACGGCTGAGGACATTGGGGAGATTCCCAAATCTGCACCGTCCTTTGTGGGTGATGAATCTGAGGAACTGTCCTGGATGGAAGTGTCATTAGAGGAGGTTTTGGAACAAATAGAAAAATTAATGTTAACAAATCCCCGGGACCGGATGGCATTCATTCAAAGGTTCTAAAAGAACTCAAATGGGAAATTGCAGAACTATTCTCTGTGGTTTGTAACCTATCCTTTAAATCGGCTTCCGTACCTAGTGACTGGAAGATAGCTAATGTGACACCAATATTTAAAAAGGGTTCTAGAGGAGATCCTGGCAATTACAGACCAGTAAGTCTAACGTTGGTATCGGGCAAATTAGTCGAAACAATAGTAAAGAATAAAATTGTGAGACATGTAGAAGAACATAATTTGTTGGACAAAAGTCAACATGGTTTCTGTAAAGGGAAATCATGTCTTACTAATCTATTAGAGTTCTTTGAAGGGGTTAACAAACATGCGGACAAGGGGGATCCAGTAGATATAAGTATACTTAGATTTTCAGAAAGCCTTTGACAAGGTCCCTCACCAAAGGCTCTTGTGTAAATTACATTGTCATGGGATAAGAGGGAAGGTCCTTTAATGGACTGAGAACTGGTTAAAAGACAGGAAACAAACGGTAGGAATAAATAGTAAATTTTCGGAATGGAGAGAGGTAACTAGTGGTGTCCCCCAAGGGTCAGTCCTGGGTCCAATCCTTTTCAACTTATTCATAAATGATCTGGAGAAAGGGGTAAGCAGTGAGGTGGTAAAGTTTGTGGATGATACTAAACTGTTTAAGATAGTCAAGACAGAAGCAGCCTGTGAAGAACTTCAAAAAGATCTCACCAAACTGAGTGATTGGGCAACAAAATGGCAAATGAAATTGAATGTGGATAAGTGTAAAGTAAAGCACATTGGAAAAAATAACCCCAACTATATGTACAGTATGATGGGGGCTAATTTGGCTACGACAAATCAGGAAAGAGATCTTGGAGTTATCATGGATAGTTCTCTGAAAACTTCCACACAGTGTGCAGCGGCAGTCAAAAAGGCAAATAGGATGTTAAGAAAGGGATAGAAAATAAGACACAGAATATCTTACTGCCCCTATATAAAACTATGGTACGCTCACATCTTGAATACTGAATACAGATGTGGTCTCCTCACCTCAAAAGAGATATTTTGGCTTTGGAAAGGGCAACTAAAATGATTAGGGATTTGGAACAGGTCCCATATGAAGAGAGGCTAAAGCGATTAGGACTTTTCAGTTTAGAAAAGAGGAGACTGAGGGGGGATATGATAGAGGTATATAAAATCATGAGTGGTGTGGAGAGGGTGAATAAAGAAAAGTTATGTATTAGTTCCCATAATAGAAGAACTAGAGAACACCAAATGAAATTAATGAGTAGCAGGTTTAAAACTAATAAAAGAAAGTTCTTCTTCACACAGCACATAGTCAACCTGTGGAACTCCTTGTCAGGAGGCTGTGAAGGCTAGGACTATAACAGAGTTTAAAGAGAAGCTAGAGAATTTTGTGGATAGATTAGGTCCATAAAAGGCTATTAGCCAGGGGATAGAAATGGTGTCCCTGGCCTCTGTTTGTCAGAGGCTGGAAATGGATGGCACGAAACAAATCGCTCGATCATTGTCTTTGGTCCACCCTCTGTAGGGCACCTGGCACTGGCCACTGTTGGCAGACATGCTACTGGGCTAGATGGACCTTTGGTCTGAGCCAGTACAGCCATTCTTATGTTCTTATGCCACAGGACCACTTTTTGTTTTTAACTATATTTAGTGAGGCTCAAACTGTGAGGCTGGTCTAAGGACTATGGCAGCTCTGTGCTATTAATCCACAAAACATATTTCAGGACAATTGGAAGAGTAGTCTTGGAACAATCTCATTCATTTGTCTTCACCTCAGGCAGCCCGCTTTTCAGCTGATAGGGATCTTGCAGACTCTGTCAATGGCAGCAGAAGTGGATCTGCCCCCTTCAGCCATGAACTGATCTGTAGTGTTTCCAAAAGCCCAGGGATGTATGGATATGGATCTTCTGGACCCTAAAGCCTAGCCCTGGGTATACTGTAAGGGACTGTGAATAATCTATAATCACTAGTTAAAATCAGTGAAAGCTTTGAACCTGGAGCATGAAAATGAAAACTAATTACTCTATTAACATGGAAAGGTGCATTAAAAGAATGAAAGCCATGGTTCCCATCTTTCCGCCCCCCCCCCAAATTAGATGTCCTACTCTAGGCTTTTCCCGTTGAGAAAAAGCTGGCTCTCACTGGGAGATCATCCAGTTCAGAGAAACGTCATCATTTTCAGGGGTTTATTCAAATTGGATGGAATTTCCAAGGCCCACGAGGTTGGCCCATCACCAAAATACCAGTATTTACACTACGTGAATTTGATTCCTCTCTTCTGAAAGAGATTCTCTGCATACTATTGGGGATGGCATATGCTACGTCTAAGGGTGTCACTCCAGCTCAAGGGTTGCAGCATGTTTTCTGCCTTTTCTTCAGCATGTTTCCTTAATTACTTTTGATGAAAGTGCAAAACCTTTCCACAAGGTTCCCCGGGACTGTGAAGACTGGTGCAGAATGCTTTCACTGCCCAGCAACAGGCACGAGTCAGTCACTCCTTCTGCCTGAAGCCATGCGTTCGGCTGTGCTGTAGTGCTTTTTAGGCTGATCGCAAACATCACAGACCTTTAGGAAAAATGGTTACATCTGATTAAATTATTTAAAATCTCCAGAGTTACATCTCTTTTTATGGCTTTAAATTGACTCACCTGTTAACTCCAAGTGTTCAGATTCCTCTAAAATTTTATTGTATTTAAACTATAGAGGCATCCAGAATGGAACAGTGAATTATGAAGCAGCATAGAGACGTACCATTTCTCATTAAAAAGTCTTTACCACAATTAGATAGCTCTCAGATGCATTCTTTCTGTCTGTGTCGCAGTTCAATTGCTATTTTTACTATTCAAATGTTTTGAGAATTGATTTTAATTTCTATTACCTTGTCTCTGACATTTCCTCTGGGCTCCGGGGCTGCTGGGTGTAGGGCAGATGCAGGAGGGAGAGGAAGAAGATTAACTTAGCATTCAGGGATGGTCAGCCTCCTGATCTCCCCAGAAACGCTCACTTTCTTCTTTGGGGGGGAAGGAGGGCTTCTCTCCCCTCTAGGTGCTGGGGAACAGAGTCTCAGGTATGCTAAGGCCCCTTTGTGCTGCTGTGGCAGCCTGAGGAAGCCTTAATGAAGGCAGAAATACCGCCTTGAAAATTCTTTCCTTTTTAAAGAGAGCTTCCCTGTTCAGTGTAAAGCTGATGCAAGGACTTTGTATCAGCCTACTCCCCACTGCAGAAGGGTGTGTGTTGGGGCCTGGACAGACTACACTCTACAATGGCTAGTCTCTGATTCCTGGGGCCTTGTGAAGCAGAATATGAATTAAGACTAAGGGGTGGGTGGGTACTTGCCCAAGTGTGGAATATCAGGAACACAAAGGTATTTTAAAGCCCCTTCCTTCCTTCCTACCTTAAGTGTAAGAATGGAGTGACTGAGGGTATGTCTACACTACAAAGTTAATTCAAAATAACAGCCGTTATTTCCAATTAACTTTAATAGGGTCTACACATACAAACGGCCATTTTGAAATAAATTTGAAATAGTGGAGCCCTTATTTCAAATTTGGTAAACCTCATTCTACGAGGAATAACACCAAATTCGAAATAGCTAATTCGAAATAAGTGCTATGTAGACACTTGTTTCAAATGAGGGGGCCTCCAGCCCTTCCTAGTTTCCCCTGGTGGCCACTCTGGGCCAAACCAGGAAAACTCTTCTCCTCTCCCCCAGCCCTGGGGCTCTTAAAGGGGTAGAATCTGACCACTAGGCACGTGCGAGAGCCAGGCCTGCCAGCAGCTGCAGACCGTCAGCCAGTGGCAGCTAGCTGTCCCCCGCCCAGTACCCCAGACCCAGGTGCCAGCCAGGGGCCATAGACGGCGCGCCCCTTCATGGAGTAGTACAGACATCATGGACCTCATTGAGGTTTGGGGGGAGGCCCCCAACATCCATGATCTCCGCACTAGGAGGAGGAACGCGGCCGTCTACAGCCGCATAGTAGCCACCATGGCCAGGAAAGGCCACAGGAGTACCCAGGAGCAGGTGCACCTGAAGCTGAAGGAGCTGTGGCAGGCACATGCCAGGGCCACCAGGAGTGGCACCGCAGCAGGGGCTGACACTAGCCCTACTTCCCCACCCTCGACCGAATCCTGGGGGGCAGGGTGGTCCATGCCAGCCCGGGGGGCAGCGAGCCAGGAGCTGAGGACCCTGACCCGGGTGCAACAGATGGGCTACCACCAGCTGTCCCGGCACCAGAGTCTGCAGGGTCATCCGGGGAGGCCATACCAGGTAAGTGCCAGCACTGTCCCCTTCCCGGGGGGAAGGTGGGAGGGAGACCAGGGACCAAGCATGTGGGCCACGCCTCCCACGGATCATGCAGCCACCTGTGCATCTGCAAGCACGTGCCATACCAGCCTTGGGCAGGAGGCTCCAGCTACGTGATACCTAGGGGCCGTGGCCCAATAGGCACATGCGTGTGTGAAGAGACCTGACATGCTCCTGACCTCGGGGTGGGACCCTTCACACGCCCCCTCTGCACAGAGGCAGGGGACATCTCTCCATCCCCCGCCCTGGCCACACTATACACAGCACAGGGGCATGGGTGCGGTCTTGGGGCAGCTCCCAGTCACGGGGAGAGCCAGACATCCTGACCATGGCCTCTGTTCAAGCACATCGGCTCTGACAGTGCAGGGCACGGTCGCTCTCACGTCGCGGGGGGGGGGGGGGGGAGGCTGGGCATCATCCACTGTGTCCCCAGGGAGAACTGACCACTTCTTTTCTTTCTCTACAGCTGCACCAGCTGCTCGTGCAGGGCGCACCATCCCACAAGCTCCCACACCTGCGGCCTAAGCAGGACCACCAGCATGTGTCAGGGGTACCAGGACCAGCACCTGGGGGCCCCGTGAGCCCTGCACTGCACCATCCAGGCTTGGATGCAGGAGGACCTGCAGCTCCGCCGACAGCAGCTTGCTAAGGACCGTGCCATGTGCTCAAACCTGCAGGCCCTGCTGCAGAGCATGCTGCCCCGTGCCGGTTCTACACCTGCTGCCCCCACAGCTACTGTTCCTCCTCCCACTCCTGCCCCCCCACCTCAACCTCTGCACCCCCAACCTCAACCTCTGCACCCTCCTCCCCATCCCCCGGGGATGCTGAGGCCCCTGCACCTGCCATGCTAGGAGACATGTGGCCTGATGAGACCCCCACCCCTGAGCCCTGAGCTACCCCTCTCCCTTCTTCCCCTTGCTTCCCCCTTCCAGCTCCCTCCTCCCAGGTTTCCCCCTCCCCTCTCCCACCCTCTCTCCTCCATGAGATGCAGCAGAGTCCCCGGGAACAGGTCTGGTTCCAATTTGCAGAGTGCTATGGTGTCCCGAGTGAGGGCAAGCAGAGCACTCCGAGACACAAATGTTTTGCTGTCCCTCAGCGAGGTGGACCAGCAAGCAGAGAAACCTGAGAACTGTCTGTCCGGGATCAGGGGTCGGGTCCCTATAAGCACAGCCCTCCGCTAGCCTGAGGCAGCAGCCCCACACACTAAGTCCAACCCTGGTGCCCTTTTGGCACTGGTTCTGGTGAGCCTTACCTTCGATTCAGGGTCCACTCAATGTAGACGCGCTATTTCAAATTAGAAAAATGCTATTTCGATTCAGTTTTTGTGTCTAGATGCGTTATTTTGAATTAGCTTATTTTGAATTAACTAATTTGAAATAAGTTAATTCAAAATAGCCGTGTAGTGTAGACATACCCTGAGATACAGGCTGTTGATCTTCTGAGGGAAGGACATATGTGTATCTCTTCCCCAATCCCCCCACCCCCAACCATCTGTCTGCACATAAGGGAATTTGTATCCCTGTTCCCCCCTCCCCCACTAACTAATTATAGAGCAGTACAAGTGTTGCTCCTTTCCTGCCCCTCTTTCCTCCCACTGTCCATACATGTGAGGCATTTAAAGCAGTAGTGACTTGTGAACGTCTGCCTTCACACAACCTCTGTTGACTTCTCTAGCACGGTTGTTCACGATCCCGGTTCCTACTGGTGACATACAACCCACTCCTGTTCCCTTTAAGCCAGGTACAAATTCCCATTGGTTGTTAATGGTGCAAGCAGCAGGAAGAGGGCTCCTCCAAAAAGAAATCAGATCAAGACTGAATTGTTCAGCTGGACCCTGAATTTTTCCTAAAAAGTGGAGTCATAAATTCTAGCCATTCTAAAATGCTCACACTGGCAAGAAGTGACGGACTCCACTCTTGTATGCAGTAATAAATGTATATCCCTGTAATAAACAGTTAAAGAAATAACTTGTGTTTATTCAAATTCTCAAATAATGAATATGTATCAAGGAGCTAATAGGCCAGTTGGAAAAGCTGGGCTGAAACCAAGATCTCTGTGTTATTTGCAGACAGATGGGGAGATCTATTATTCTTATTCATTATTTGCCTTGTGCTGCCAGTGTGTTCAGTATTATATAAACATGGAGTAGACAAGGTCCCTGCTCCCAGGTGTTTATAGTCTAATTAACAGTCACTCTCCTAATTGTCCTATTACTTGGGTGTGAGTGTATGCAGTGTAGATGGGCAAGCAGCTACAGCAATGTTGCAGGAAACTTCTATTTTTCAGAGATAAAAAACACCGGTTGCATAAATGATAAATTAGTCATAGCTAAAAACTTGTGGCCTGATTCTCCCCATATAGGATGCAGGTAGTTCCTGCAAATGTCAATGGGAGTTACTCGTGTCCTGTGGCAGGAGACCTGGCCTTCTAGTAATGCCTAGTACAGGCCACAGAGCCTCTAGTAATAGAGTTTGGCTCTGCTTCTGCAGACCACAGTCTGCCTGTGTACATTTCCTTAGTCTGTCTTCAAGTAACCCTTTCCATCTAGAAAGCACAGGGTCAAAGGAGTTGTAACAACTTAAGTGGATGGAAATATATTTTGCTTTTTTGTTCAAGAGACATGTAGATTTGGATCACCATCAGTCACTTTCTCCTGCACCCCGCAGTTAAGTTTCACCTCAGTCATGTGAGCACAGTCAGCATTTTTAGTCTTACTGTAGTCCACTTTCTCTTTTTCAGGTAACTTGGAGTGTGCTGGTTTCAGCTGAAGATGAAGCTTCTACCTTCAGCCTAGTTTTCACCTAGAAGTGTCCCTCTAACTTTGCTAAAACTAAATCTATCCCATCTGAAAACTCCCACTCTGGTATGAGATCAAACAAATTCTTTTTGAAATTAATGCAGATTGCACAAGAAACTTCAGATATGTGGTTCAAAAAAAAGGAGTCTCATTTTCAAGATTAGGTGCACACATACAGACAGGTATTAATCCTCCCACCCCCAATAGGCAGGTGTACATATTCACACACATATAGGTGAGGAGTTTATACCTAAAATAAAAAAATATGGTTCAAAATATTTAGCATTTCTTGGGACGTTCTGTAATCTCTTTTTAGGGCTTTGTTTCTCAAATCTCTTAGCCTGGAAGCTCCAGATTTGTTGTGTTGGCCTCATTGAGTATTGCCACCTTTGGTTATTTTAGGAAAGTTATTACATGCTGTTTGCTTGAACATTTTAACTCCTACATCGTCCCAAATTCCTAGATGGTCCATTGACTGCAGATGATGGTCCTTGGTATAATGCCAGTATTGTAAAAGTGTCTGTAGATGTTGGAAGTGCAGAAGGGGAAGTCCACTGTGTCCAGGTTGGAAAGAAGAGAAAACAAGATGGTGTATGACGGCTTGTTTGGTAGAAGTGAAAGGAGAGTGTGGCAAGAAACTTTGCTGGCAGAATTTCTAAGGTGTGTGGTGGAGCTTCTGAGGGGCTGCGTCTAGATGGAAAGTTTTTCCGCAAAAGCACCTGCTTTTGTGGAAAAACTTGCCAGCTGTCTACACTGGCCACTTGAATTTCCACAAGAACACTGACTTCCTACTGTCTGAAATCAATGCTTCTTGAGGAAATGCTATGCTGCTCCCGTTCAAGAGGGCCCGCGCAAAAGGGCCGGTGTAGACAACACGGTATTGTTTTGCGCAAAAAGTCCCTGATGGCGAAAAAGGCGATCGGGGCTTTTTTGCACAAAACCGCGTCGAAATTGGCATGGATGCTTTTCCGCAAAAAGTGCTTTTGTGGAAAAGCATCCGTGCCAATCTAGACGCTCTTTTCCGCAAATGGTTTTGTTTAATCCAGAGTTGATTGTGTCAAACTTGAAGATGAACAGTAGCTCAGCAGTTTCTCTTTGAAGTCTGGTCCTGAAGTTTTTTTGCTGCAGGATGGCTACCTTTAGATCTGCAATTGTGTGTCCAGGAAGATTGAAGCCAAGCACTGAGGTACAACCGCATATGCTCCAAACCCTCAGACAGAGACCTACACCTACAAGATCTTCAACAAGCATTCTGTAAACTGCGATACCCACACGAGGAAGTGAGGAGACAGATTGACAGAGCCAGATGTGTACCCAGAAGCCTCCTGCTACGGGACAAGCCCAAGAAAGAAACCAACAGAACACCACTGGCCATAACCTACAGTCCTTAGCTAAAACCTCTCCAACGCATCATTAGTGATCTACAACCCATCCTGGACAATGATCCCTCGCTTTCACAGGCCTTGGGAGGTAGGCTGGTCCTTGCCCACAGACAACCCGCCAACCTGAAGCATATTCTCACCAGCAACTACACACCGCACCATAATAATTCGAACTCAGGAACCAATCCTTGCAACAAACCTCGGTGCCAACTCTGCCCACATATATACACCAGCAACACCATCACAGGACCTAACCAGATCAGCCATACTGTCACTGGTACGTTCTCCTGCACATCTACCAACGTAATATATGCCATCATGTGCCAACAAAGCCCCACTGCTATATACATCGGCCAAACTGGACAGTCCCTACGTAAAAGAATCAATGAACACAAATCTGATATTAGGAATGGCAACATACAAAAACCTGTAGGGGAACACTTCAATCTTCCTGGACACACAATTGCAGATCCAAAGGTAGCCATCCTGCAGCAAAAAAACTTCAGGACCAGACTTCAAAGAGAAACTGCTGAGCTACAGTTCATCTTCAAGTTTGACACAATCAACTCTGGATTAAACAAAGACTGTGAATGGCTTGCTAACTACAAAAGCAGCTTCTGCTCTCTTGGAATTCACACCTCCAGATCAGCTGCTAGAAGTGGGCCTCATCCTCCTTGATTGGATCCACCTCGTCATCTCCAGCCTGATCCTGGCCTGCATATTTATACCTGCCTCTGGAAATTTACACTACATGCATCTGACGAAGTGGGTCTTTGCCCACGAAAGCTTATGCACCTACACTTCAGTTAGTCTATAAGGTGCCACAGGACTCCTCGCCGCTTTTGCAGATTCAGATTAACACGGCTACCCCTCTGATACTTGAAGCCTTTAAACTTCTCTCAGAACTGATGGACTTTTACTTTGCATTTACAGGTGTGAGAAATGTGTTTTCTCTGTCTTTCAGTGAAATTTAGGTGTCAGTGAAGAGCTGATTATACTGACAGATACCTTGTTTCACTTTTAGTTCTGGATTTCTCATTCTTTTCTTTCCAAGTACCCAGTAACTTAATTTGCTCAAAATATAAATATTAAGCCCAGTTGCACAAACTCAAAAACATGTATTTGCCATCTATTAATAGTCTGCTTCCTTTCTGGTAACACAGGAAATCGCATACAAACAAGTGCACTGATAACTGTGATAAACAAGTTGATGTAGTGCTTATTTTACTGCTTTCAGACTTCAAGACTGCAAAATAAATCTCTGTTAAGGTGAAGAAAGAAGAAAATAGAAAAGTAGGCAATATGCCTTTGAGAGAAGGCACATTTTAGCTAATCAACACTGTTAATAAGAATAAAGATTCAGGCCAAAATTCAGGTATTAAATCCATATTTACATACATTTATTGGGGTGACTTTCTGAGGTGCAAAGGGTCACTTTCCCCACAAAACCCTAAGGGAACATCAATAAGAAATGAACTCAAATCACAACATTTGGATCCAGAGATGCAGGATGTTGGGTTACTAGAAACTGATACCAGCTACAAACTGTGAATACAGATTTGTATTCTGCCCCCTTCAGTTCTGCTCCTCATACCACCAAAGTTAGGGGGTGTTTGTATTTTGGGTTTTGGTTTAGACCTACTTCTAACATTGAGTAAGAATTCTCTTCTCCAGGTACATAATTATATCTAACATCTCCATGGAGCATCGCTATAACCATTGCCTTCCTGTGGCATTCTTCAGTGTCCTTTTCATCTGCTATTCCATATGCTTGTATAAGGTAAGAGTTTTTTTCTCCCACTACTTTCTGAAGTGTCTGGCTAAGGGTTTGTCTATATGGGAAGCTATTCCACAATAACCTCCTTGTCGACATTCTTCTTGTGCCGTAAGGCTATGTCTACAGTTGGATCTGGGGGCAAGAGGGATTGGACCTGTTAGTATTTGGGGTAGCTAACTCATGAGGTCTATAAAATCATGACAGGTATGGAGAAAGAAAGTTATTTGCTTGTTTCCATAACATAAGAACTAGAGGTCACCAAATGAAATTAATAGATAGCAGGTTTAAAACAAACAAAAATATTTCTTCATGCAGCTCACAGTCAACCTGTGGAACTCCTTGCCAGGGGATGTTGTGAAGACCAAGACTTTAAAAGCATTCAAAAAAGAACGAGATAAATTTATGGAGGTTAGGTCCATCAATAGCTGTTAGCCAGGATGGGTAGGAATGGTGTCCCTAGCCTCTGTTTGTCAGGAGCTGGAAATGGATGACAGGAGAGGGATCACTTGATAATTACCTGTTTCTGTTGACTACCTCTGGGGCATCTGGCATTGGCCACTGTTGGCAGACAGGATACTGGGCTAGATGGACCTTTGGTCTGACTCAGCATGGCTGTTCTTATGTTCTTATGTTGCTGCTGCTCATGCTACCATGGCTACTTTACTATTTTAAGAGTGTTGCTCAATGAAAGATAGAACAAATATGTGTACTCAAGCTGTGAATCAACCTCCCAGATCCCACTGTAGACCTAGCTTAAAAGTGCCGTGGGGCAATTTTGCCTAGTACAGCTGAAAGTGTATTAAGCCAAACCATACAAAGGCACTTTTAGTATATAGTAAGAGTAGCCACATAGGAAGTTAATGCATCATTTTGAAGTTTTCAAAATATTCATAACACATTTTATTGAAAGTTTTCAGTTTTCAAAGTTTTTTATCTCTCCCCATTTTTCTCCTTTTTCATTTTATCACTGAAAAGGGGAATCTAAAGATAAAGCATGGGTAAGAAAAAAGAAAAAAAAATCAACTGAAAAATGAAAACGGAAGTTTTTGAAGAAGATGGCTTTTTAAAATAAAAGGCTGGGTTTTTTTCAATTAAAATATTTCATTCAAAAAATTGCATCCACCTTTATTTCTAACACTTCCAAAATAAGGACATTTGGAGTAGCAATGAGAACTTTTTAAATCTATGTGTAAAGCAACATAAACCCTATCAGCCAAAAACTTGTCTTGAATATGAAATAGCAACTGTTTGACTGAGTTTGTCTGTGTGTCTCTCTGTTTTTTTTTTCAAGAAATCCTAAACACTAAGGCTGTGTCTAGACTGGAAAGTTTTTCCGCAAAAGCAGCTGCAGAAGTTGCGGAAAAACTTGCAGCTGTCTACACTGGCCGCTTGAATTTCTGCAAGAACACTTACGATCTCATGTAAAAAATCAGTGCTTCTTGCGGAAATACCATGCTGCTCCCATTTGGACAAAAGTGCTTTTGCGCAAAAGCTTTTGTGCAAAAGGGCCAGTGTAGACAGCTCAGATTTGTTTTGCGCAAAAAAGCCCCGATCGCGAAAATGGCGATTGGGGCTTTTTTGCGCAAAAGCACGTCTAGATTGGCATGGATGTTTTTCCACAAAAAGTGCTTTTGCAGAAAAGCATCCATGCCAATCTAGATGCTCTTTTCTGCAAATGCTTTTAATGAAAAACTTTTCCGTTAAAAGCATTTGCGGAAAATCTTGTCAGTCTAGACGTAGCCTAAGAGCTAGGACCACCAAATTTGGTATACAGGTTCTTCTTTTCATAACTTACAGAGAAGGGAGTCTTGGACCACTGCAACAACTCATAGCTGTCCCATCCAAATCAGGTCTGTTAGAATGTACATTATGATGAGAGATTTAGGGCCTATTTGCTTGGATAGTTAGCGCGCAGAATTTTAGGGTGGAATTTACAGCATGTTTGTTATTTCTTTTTACCAGATCTAGCCCTAAAAAAATTGATCCATATAAACGGGTAGGGGATGGAATCTGAACAATTGTCTGTCTATAAATTCATTATATTACTTCAGTTAATTCTAAATATACCTCTGAATTAGGTGTCCAAAGAACCATCTGAAAATGAGATCTAGACACACAACACCTGAAATCTAGTACAATACATATTCTATTTTAAAAGCAAAGATTATTGCTTAGCCCATCACTTTTATCCTCTCTTTGCATCCCTTCATTGGCTCCCTTTTTGCTATTGTATCAAACAAAAATATTTGGGCTTCCGTTTCAGGGCCCTGTGAGTCTACTCTACTCAGGGTCGGTGGGTAAGGTGGGAAGTTGGCTCCATGCTCTCAGAATGGGTGGGGCTGCAGGCAGAAGGGGCCGTGTTGAGGGCAGCTGGTCCTCATTGCTGCCTGGTCTGTGGCACCCCTCCCACTGCAGTGCTGCCTGGTACATGCCGTGCAATACCCCCACCTCCCAGGCAGTCCTAAATGTTGCCCAGAGCACTGCTGACAGCGGTGACTGGTACCCCGGACCTCTTTGAATCACTGAGTCCTGGGGCAATTTCCCTCTTTGTTTCCCCATCAGCAGGCCTGACTCTAATTATCATCTTTCATTGACTACTGAAATGTCATCTCCTGCCTCCAATCTGCCAGTAATGTCAGTCTCCACCACTCACTTGTTCAATTTTCAGACAAGCATCTTTATGCTCCTCATACTTGGGAGGAGCTTCCCATACAAATCCACAAAGCAGCTCATTATCACCCTTCAGATCCCTGCTCAAAATTCTTCTGTGCTGTGCTGGCTTGATAAGGATAAGATCACAGGTGTCCTGATCCCACTGCCTATCATACTGACCAGTACTGCACAGTGTCATTCTGTCTGCATCTACCTGTTGTCCTTGCCTTATACTTCAGATAGTAAGCTCTTTGGGGTAGGGCATCTTTTTGTCCTGTGTTTGTACAGTGCCTAGTTCAGTGAGGTCCTGCTTCATGACTAGGGCTGATAGGTGCTAGGCTAATACAAATTATTATTTATATTAATGTAAAATATAATATTATATCTATGTATCTGTCATGTAATATACACCAAACCTGCAGTAATGGAAGTAGCTTTCATAACATTGCACATCTTAGACCAGTGTTTCTTAATTTTTTTAAGACCGAGGAACACCAAACAATTTTTTTTATGAGACACACCAAGGATTTTTTGTTGATCAAAAAAAAAAAAAAAAAAGTCTGGGGAGGGAAAGGGTCAGGGGGAAGTTATTGAGCAAAAAGGGTCGGGGGAAAGTTATTGAGAAAAAAAAAGGTCACCTGCCCCATTAAGGCCAGCCATTTTGAACTCTGTTATTCTCCGCGGCATACCTCCGACTGCCTTGCAGCACACCGGTGTGCCATGGAACACAGTTTAAGAAACACTGTCTCAGACTCTTTCACAATATGTTCTCTAATTTACTTGATTAATCTGAATTGCAGTAAAACTCATTGGGTATGCTTACACTACAGCACTACTTCGAACTAACTTAATTCAAATTAGTTAACTTAATTCAAACTAAGCTAATTCGAACTAGTGCATCTAGACCTAAAACTAGTTCGAATTAGTATTTTGCTAATTCGAACTAGCATGTCCACATTGAGTGGACCCTGAACTGAGGTTAAGGATGGCCGGAAGCAGTGCTGGCAGGGCATCAGATTAGGACTTAGAGCGTGGAGCTGCTGCCTCAGGCTAGCCGAGGGCTGTGCTTAAAGGGACCCAAACCCCAGCCTGGTCCCAGGAAGAGGTGGAGGGCTGGGTGGCAGCGGGTGGCTGGCTCATGTCGTGCCAGGTGCAGGGTCTGCTGGCTGGGTGCTGGCAGGCTTGCACCTGGCACGGGCACGGTAGCCAGACTGTGCCCCTTTAAGGGCTCCAGGGCCATGATGGGGGCAGAAGAGTTTCCCTGGTGGTGCCCAGAGTGGCCACCAGGGAAAGCTGGGGAGGGTTAGCCTCCCACTAGTTCGAATTAAGTGGCTACACAGCCCTTAATTCGAACTACTTAATTCAAACTAGGAGTTAGTCCTCGCAGAATGAGGTTTACCTAGTTCGAATTAAGCGCTCCGCTAGTTCGAATTAAGTTCGAACTAGCGGTTTGTATGTGCAGCGCCTATTAAAGTTAATTCGAACTAACGTCTGTTACTTCGAATTAACTTTGTAGTGTAGACATACCCATATATACCTGACCTAGAACTTTTCTATTTCCTTTAAAATGTGTGTATGCATGCACACACACACACATTATTATTTATTTTACAGTAGCAGTAACTCAGATCATGGCCTGTGGTTCTAGACTCCGTACACATGAGTTATATGACACAGTTTTCTTGCCAAAGCACTTACAGTTGAAACAGAAAGTAACACAAATCGTAGGAGAAGGGAGGCATTAGTCCCATATTAAAGATGGAGAAATGAGGCATAGGGATATTAAATGGCTTGCCCAAGGTCATATGGAAGGCCATGGCACATCCAGGAATTGAACTCAGACTTCCTGAGTCCCCATTCAACTTTTTGACCTCTGTGTATTATATATACTCACACTATGATAGTTTACATACCCCAGTGGTCTAAGAAAACATGAACAGGAAATAGTAAAATACAAAACAAAACATACACAACTAATTTGAAAAGATAACAAACATATTCCACTATCTTGTGCCATTAGGCACTGTCTAATCAAATATGATTTGTAATATGTTGTCCTAGCCATACAGTAATAATATTCAGTTCAGTCAGGGGCACAGTTAGAAAAGCCTTGGGATGGACAAACTTTGTGCCAAAAATAGGAAGATCTTTTCAAATTTGAGAGTGTGTTATTTTTTCCTCTCTTCCCAAAGCACTCCCTTCCTATACCTAGTTAGCTAGTTAGAAAGTGCAAAGAACTGAGATGTGGGACTAATGAATTACTTTATTCATTTATTATTCTTGATGAATAGTAAATTATTCTAATAGCATTTACTATTCTATTCATTTATTACTTGAGAATAATTAGCAGGAAATAGCTGTTAAAAAGTTCTCCAGAATTAGACTTTAATGCTTTTATTGTGTTTATCTTCACCTGTGTGGAAATGTCTGTAGCTCTCCCTGTTCAGGTGCTCCCATTTCCTCCTCCACTCAGATATGCAGCCAGCTCTTCCCTCCTTTCCCTTTGTCTGTCTTGTTCAGACATGCCATATCACCTTACATACAGATATGTCTCCTTCCCTCTCAAAGACCCAGCCACCTACTTACACTTTGATCACTCCCAATACCACATCTATCTCCTCCCTTCCCTTCAGATGCACCCCTTTTGGACAAATGAGTAGAGAGGGTAATTGAATGGATAGCATTTGAATGAGGAAAGAGCATATGTCTAAGTGAGAGGATAGATGCATCAAGGAGAGGGCGTGTCTATATAAATTGAGGGAAAGGCTACATCTGAATGAGAGGAGGTAAAAGTAGGGAAAATACATGTCTGAATAAGGGACAGTCTAGTGAAATTGGGAGAGATGCATGTCCTGGCATGTGGATATAGCCAAGTGAGATGCTGAAATCAGTATGCTTCCATAAAGGCAAATAAGTCCACCCACTTGCAATTGATTTCATTGGAGTTGTGCCTAATTAAGCCAGCACTTATTTTGGGCTATAATCATTGACATGATTGATTTTGCTTTGTTTCTGGATCTCGGGATCTTTTTGCTGGATCTCTTTCCTGGTATCTCATACCCACCAATTTGAAGAAAAAGGTGTGTACATTAAAAAGTTCCAGAGTATCTCTGCTTCTTATCAGAACTAGAAGAGTAGTACTTATAGCCTGTTTTGTCTTCCTTTTGAATTGCTATGCCTATACCTGTGAGAGGGTTTCCAGCACGCTACTGCCCATTCAAGCCAAATATGGCCTGTGTCCATGTCCCATGTGCTTTTTGTATGCAATATGCTCTGCCTTTTGATATCAGCTGCGTTATCTTGGTATCTTGGAGAGAAGGCAGTCTGAAGCAAAATTAGTTTCTGCAGAAAGAGTAGGGTTTCAGTGACTTATCTGAAATATTAGAGGATAACAAGTATCCTGGATTACATATACAAAAATTGTCATGTCATAGTGTGGCAACCAACATGTAGCATCTGTTCTAGAACCTCTCCATGAAGTTTGCTTTACTGTCATTATGGCTCTTCACCAGGACTTTAAAAATGTAATTATTGCTGAGACCTCGGTTTCAGATGGGCTGACTCCCCACAGAGGCTGATAACTAGTCTCTTAATTTAATCCAGTCTTTGGACCCAGTGGCCCAGGCATCCAAGGCATCCGGGTCTGAGCAGCATCTAGTCATTGTTTCTAGAGCTGAGATTTTACAGTACATGGTGCAGACTCTTCATCTAGCACCACTTGTCTATGTCCACACCCAAGCCCGGCCAAAGAGTTTGCAGAGCCCAATGTGGCATGTTGTGGTTGGCTGCATTATGTGGCCGGGCGGCTCCCCGCCATGATAGCGAGCGAGCGGGCGGTGGGCAGCTCGGGGCCCTGAAGGCGCTGGTCCCAAGGCAAACGGCTTGCTCTAAGGCTAGGCCTTTCCACACCTTCTTGGGATTTTTTAGGCTGAGTCCGTATCTCACTTCTGCCTTGTGCACTTCCGGCAAGTCTGCTGCTATCTGATGGTGGTTGGCTGTTGAGAGAGTGGGAAAGAGCTGGGACCATTTTTCCTCTTAATTAACAGGTTTCAGTCCCTCTGCTATGTGTCCAACTGTTGAAACACAGATCTTCAGTCGGGGGTGAACTGGAAAGTCCCAGTCCCTTTGAGTTCACCCTGGAAAACACCAGTTTTCTTTAACCTGGCTACTGCCTGCTGCAAAAACATTGTTCTAGCAGGTAAAGCGCTTTAATTGATTACTATTGTGTTAGCTCCACAGGGAGTTAAATATTACAGAAAACTGTCCTTAGTCTGTCCTTTACATCTATAAGAAATATTTATAGTCTCTGCATGTAGGTCATCTTCAAAAATGATGATTACAATGTCAACTGACAGTCACAATTTCCTCTGTGACTTAATACCAATGTACAGATATTAACCCGATGCTTTATAACATCTGTGTACAGTGGCATTATTAAAACAAGTGAGGTGCAAGGCTAATGCCTCTGACTTTGGGGGCATGCCACATCCTATTTTAAGGATCCTTGGACATAGATGTGCTTGGAATACGTAGGTGTATCTACAAATACACCTTCTGAAGGATGCCAAGATCTAAGGAAGATAAGAGTTCTTTTAAAATAAAAAACATCTTCATTGAAGACCAGGGAGTTACATCAGTTTGTTATTCATGTAAGATGTCCATATTTTGATACTAGCCAGCCTGATACCAGCTTTTCACATGAGCAGATAATTACAGGTAGGCATATATGTATTTATATATGATGGCAGGACTGCACCCTCCCTGTGCACAAGTGGCCAGATTTTCAAAGGTATTTGGGCACTTATAGGATCAGATTGTCACTTACTTTTCAAAAGCACCTAAGCAAGCGAGGCACCTGAGTCCCACTGATATATGGCATAGTTGACTCTGTGCCAGGCTTCTGTCATTCACCAGTGTAAGGCTTTGATGCTTCTGAGGCTGCTCTAAATTACACCAAGGGCTAAATGATTCTCTGAAGACCTGGGATAATATGCAGCTACCTTCTCTTCAATCCAGGGCCCTGTGTGACCACAGCTGGATTGTTGAAGAAACACTCTCACTTGCAGAAGAACATAGGAATGGGATCAAAGACACTGGGTTCTCACTTTGAGAAATGTGTTTGTAACTTAGAAAAATGTAAATGGCATTTTATCTTCTTTGGAAGAAAAGGAAGCCAGTGTTCCTTTTAATAGAGATGTAGCTGTGTTAGTCTGGTCTTGCTGAAACAAAAGACAGGACTATGCAGCACTTTAAAGACTAACAAGATGGTTTATTAGGTGATAAGCTTTCATGGGCCAGAAGTGGGTCTGACCCACGAAAGCGCATCGCCTAATAAACCATCTTGTTAGTCTTTAAAGTGCTTCATAGTCCTGTCTTTTGTTTCAGTGTTCCTTATGTCTCAGTGAATCTCCAAAACAGTGGTTTCTCCCAAATTTCTATTCACTCACTGGCATTAAGGTGTGAGTATTCAAACTAACAATAAAATAGAGATCTCAAAAGCCACTGACAACTTTGATGTTCTGCAGAGAGATCCCTCCAGAAGAGATACAATACCTTCCAAGTTAGGAAGAGGAGGCACTGCAAGAAATTTAAGTGGAGTGCACTGTCTGCATTGGCAAATCTTGCTTGTTGGAGCAGTTCTCTGCTTTTGTACTTACATTGTAAAGCATGCATGCATGTATACCCTCGACCTCTTAACAGTCACTTCAGGAAGTATGGAAGGTAGGTGTGTAATGTTAACTAGTCAAAGATTGTAAATACTTCTTACCCTCTCATAAAAATAGTGAGATGTGTAATTTTGATTTATTTGACATGTAAAATGGTCTTGGGATAATAAGATAAAGGAATCCTTTATGCATTCCTGCCACTGTCAGAAAGAGCCAGTTGGGCAGAGTGAGTTTCTCTTTTGACATTGCCAGAAAAAGATTGAAAATAGATTGCACTTATCTAATATCACTAATGAAACCACAGTGATGTCAGTTCTGATCAGGCTGTAATCGGAGTTGCTGATGGTGTGATAACAGGCTTCCTTTTTACGTGTTTTCTACATGTTTGCAGTGGAAAAGACCATAAATGATTAATTGTGGGTGAGTGGAAATAGTCGAGAAGAGAGTAACTCTGCCACAACAACAACAAATGAGAGGAGAGGACTTGAGAATGAGTGCAGAGGGGAGGGGGACGAGAGAGAGAATTCTGAGTATTATTGAATATGTGAAAGAAAGACTCATTTATTTTATAAGAAGTAGATCACTTACATACACACATTCACAATTTTGTGGTAATTCAAATTTGCGTAAGTCTATTAATCAGCTCACCACAGATAATCATCGCTACTTCTTTGGAAATGTAACTTGAAATATAAACCTAATGTTAAAAGGGAAAGTAATAAAACGATGAGTCAGTCAAACACTAAGAACCACAAACCCTGCTTCAGAGGTTTGTTTAAATTCCTTAGGCTCCCATTCTGCCATCTTTACTTGCACTCAGTAATATCTTACATGGTGAGAAATGCCACTGAGGTCGATGGGGTTACTTGCAGATGGGAGTAACAACGTCTGCCCCTTATATAGAAGTCACTCAGAGAGTCAGGACTCTATAAAAGATCTCTCTCCAAAATCTCTCATATAGAATATAAAAACTAATTCTTCAGAGCCAGATTCTGATCTCCTTTGCTGAGATTCTAAATATGATTTAGACTACTTATGGAGTGAAGAACGACTCATCCTGAATATTAGCAGCAGAATGTGGCCCATACAATATATTCATCTCTATCAGGAAGCAGCCAGGATAGAGGGCAAACAATTGTCACAGCCTTTGACTTAAGTATCTTTGCCCCTGAAAAAAGTGTGTAAATTTTTCAGACTCTACGTAACAATAGTGGTGGGTGTTCCAGATAGCAATGAGGGACTTCTGTAGGAAACATCAGAATGTTTCATTTTGGTCATACGTCAGAGGCGTGCCTGCCTAATCTCAGAACATTTTGGCTCAAGCCTACACTTAAAGATACTTACTCCCAATCATTCTTCTCTAAGAACAGAACAATAAAGAGCCTAGATCATCTATGCCATTCTTCCCAACTCAATAGTTCTTTGTTTAAATACTCAGGGGGCACTCAGCTACTAAAGAGATGAGGACTGTACAGTGAAATAGCAAATGATGGACATGGAATCAGAAGAGTTTGGTTGTAATAAAAATCTGAATTTAATAAAAGAAAGGAAAAGCAAGGTGACTGTTAAAAACATAACTACAAATAGCACTACACTACCCAATCAACACATAATTACAGTATCAATAATCAACTCCACCAGCCCTTACCCAACTGGATACTGCTGCTGCTGAGAATGAAAGAGAATCATCTTGGGAGATAGCTTCACTGGTTCATGTGGTGAACTAATTTGCACTAGGACGACCCTTTAAATGAACATGTACTTTATGTCAAGAGAAATGCTCACTCCCCATTGCAACACGGCTGGGATTAGAGGTCAGTAACAGAAATTGGATAGAAAGCTCTGGCTTAGAATCTATTTTACCTCACTGTTCTCTTCTCTTCCCACTTTTCATGCATCTGCCTGTTCCTTCACTGCGGCGAGGAGCTAACTAGCGCTGTAGGAACAACAGATGCATACACTCTCCAAGGCTAGTATGGCATTTGCTTTGGGTAATCTGCCTCTGTCTTCCTCTTCTCTCAGATACACTCCTGCATGTGTTGTGGCTATTCAGTTCCTAGAGGTAGGGCAAGGGGGTAGAGTTCTGATTTTTATCATTTAGCTATAGACTGAAGCCCCAAAATATTAGGTGATTTCCAGAACAGTATGGATCCCTGCCCCAAGGACTCTGATGGTCATCTAAGAGACATGTGTTCCCCTTATAGTCCCAAGTCCAGGTGATGAGGTGAGTTATTGAAATGAAAAATGTGCATTAAAATATTATGGACACGATGGCTGCCTATGTAGATTTATACAAAGAGAGACAGAAAGGAGATGCTGGGTCTTTGTTGGGGATGCAGTGCCTACACTTTTC
The DNA here is from genome assembly GCF_052426305.1 of Pelodiscus sinensis. NCBI lineage: Eukaryota > Metazoa > Chordata > Testudines > Trionychidae > Pelodiscus > Pelodiscus sinensis. The sequence goes on along the minus strand of NC_143053.1, from coordinate 194,747,470 downwards.
CTTGCCTCTCTGTAGCCCCTTTAGTGTTATCTCCTTGCAAATCCGTTCTCCTCTTGTAGCTAGCATTTAGACAAATCACCTGAGGAAGTAGGTGGAGTTGTATATCCATGTAAGGAGAGTTAAGGAATCAGGCCATTCCTGCTGCTCCCCATGACTGAGTTTTTGTTCAGGAGTGGGTGGAGCTTTTGCATACCACACTTTCCTTTGCCCTTTCTAGATCTGCTTCTGACTGGCATGCCTATCAGTCAGTGAACTGGGCCAATCAGTCATCTTAGGAGGCAAAATGCTTTCATTCTACATTTCAGCCGAGCAGTAGTCCAATTGTCACTGAATACTGGAGAGGAGTTCTAACAGCTCAGTATGGGTATGTCTACACTACAGCGCTAATTTGAACTAACTTAGTTAGTAGTTAACTAAATTAGTTAATTCGAACTAAGCTAATTCAAACTAATGCATCCAGACTAAAAAACTAGTTCGAATTAGCATTTTGCTAATTCAAACTAGTTTGTCCACACAGAGTGGACCCTGAACCGGGGTTAAGGATGGCCGGAAGCAGTGCCGGCAGGGCATCAGATGAGGACTTAGAGCGTGGAGCTGCTGTCTCAGGCTAGCCGAGGGCTGTGCTTAAAGGGACCCGACCCCCACCCCGGACAGACAGTTCTCAGGGGTGCCCCGCTTGCAAAGCAGTCCTGGCTTGGAGTGCCCAGAGTACCCACACTGGGCACATCACAGCACTCGGCCATCGGACCGGCTGCACTTGCCGCAGGCTGCCATCTGGGGAGACGGGACAATTGGGGGGCTGCAGGAGAGGTTCCACCCCCAGAAACCCGCAGAGCCAGCCCAGTCCTCCCCATCGGGGGCTCGTACCCCATTCCTCCCTCGCGTCCTTCCACTTACCCCTCCCTAGCCCCCCTTCCTGATGTACAAAATAAAGGACAATTGTGTTCAAAAATAGAATCTGTCGTTATTGAACAAAACTGGGGAAGACTGGGAAAAGGAGGTGAGAGAGGGGAAGAGAGAGGCTGGGAGAGGGGAGGGCAACTAAAATGATCAGGGGTTGGGAACAGGTCCCATATGAAGAGAGGCTAAAGAGACTGGGACTTTTCAGCTTAGAAAAGAGGAGACTGAGGGGGGATAGGATAGAGGTCTATAAAAGCATGAGTGGGGTGGAGAGGGTGCATACAGAAAAGTTCTTCATTAGTTCCCATAATAGAAGGACTAGGGGACACCAAAGGAAAGGAATGGGTAGCAGGCTTCAAACTAGTAACAGAAAGTTGTTCTTCACAAAGCAAAGAGTCAACCTGTGGAACTCCTTGCTGCAGGAGGCTGTGAAGGCTAGAACTAGAACAGAGTTTAAAGAGAAGTGAGATAAAGTCATGGAGGTTGGGTCCATGGAGTGGTATTAGCCAGGGGGTAGGAGTGGTGTCCCTGCCCAAAGTTTGTGGAAGGCTGGAGAGGGATGGCATGAGAAAAATGGCTTGGTCACTGTCTTCGGTCCATCCCCTCCAGGATCCCTAGAGTTGGCCGCTGTCGGCAGACAGGCTACTGGGCTAGATGGACCTTAGGTCTGACCCAGTACGGCCATTGTAAGCTCAGGGCTCAGGGTTGGGGGTCTGAGTGGACCACCTTGATTTTCATGCACACCTGCTCCTGGGTGGCCAGGCTGGCAGCTCTCCTGCCCTAGATGGCCACTTTCCTGTACCTAGTGTGGAGGTCGTGGACAAGGTCCACGATGTCCACACTAGACCAGGCGGGTGCCCGCCTCTTGTGGTCCTGGGCAAGCTCCCAGGAGCCGCCAGCCTGGTCCTGGGAAGAGGGGGAGGGCTGGGGGGCATTGGGTGGGTGGCTTGATCCGTGCCAGGTGCAGGGTCTGCTGGTTGGGTGCTGGCAGGCTTGCACCTGGCACGGGCACCGTAGCCAGCCCGTGCCCTTTTAAGGGGTCCGGGGCCGGGAGGGGGGCATACGAGTTTCCCTGGTGTTGGCCAGAGTGGCCACCAGGGAAAGCTGGGGAGGGCTAGCCTCCCACTAGTTCGAATTAAGGGACTACACAGCCCTTAATTCGAACTAGTAAGTTCGAACTAGGCTTAGTCCTCGTAGAATGAGGTTTACCTAGTTCGAACTAAGCGCTCCGCTAGTTCGAATTAAGTTCGAACTAGCGGAGCGCTTGTGTAGCGCCTATCAAAGTTAATTCGAACTAACGTCCGTCAGTTTGAATTAACTTTGTAGTGTAGACATACCCTATTTGAGCAGAGCTACTGCTACACATAGTGTATGTTCACTTCATATCATCCTTGCTTTTTATATAGTTTTATGAGTGTTATTATCTGCCAAATTATAAACAGAAAATGCTAGGCATTTTTCTATGTTCAAACTAATACACTAGGACAGCTGAATCCTCTAAAAGAGTTTATTATTAAAATACTAACTAGTCCATTGCATAAATATCAGACCATTTCATAACTACTTCTCATATTGTTTACTATAGTCAGACTTGCAAACTAGGTATTGGTGTGAAAACTAGCCACACTATCTTGTCTTGACTAGAACTAAGTGCATTAATTATTATTATTTCTGATTATTGTACTTTTATGTATTGCCACACTAGGAGCAGAGCCCTATTGTGTCTAACATTGTACATAGTTGAAAGCCCCATTCTTCTGCTCCAATCTAGGGTGCTTACATTCTAAGGTCATCCAAAATCAGAAATCAGAGACATCATAAGATGTTGGGATGTCATTAAGCGTTGTGCTCTACTATGGGAATAGAGTGTAGCAAACTTCTGCCACGTGAGTAAGGTGGTTGGAGCCCCAACTGGAGCAAGTCTACTGTATTGGGAACTAGTCTACTGTGTCCAGACCTTAGCAATTTTCAGTCCCACTCAGAGGAAAGTGCCCTCTGATTGTCTGACTTCCCCATTTTCCTGCCACCTTGGGAAACAGCAACCATTCCGGGCTGCTGCATAAGTCAGGTAGCTCTCTCCTCACTCTCCTCAGGAGTTAAGAGGAGTTTTTGTGTGGAGGAGGGGAAGGGGAGCAGCCAGCAATATTTTCATTAGTGGAAAGAGGGAGAAAAACGGTTTGAGTTGCTCTCTGCTCTGTCCTCTCATCCTTTCAATCCCAGTCCTGGGAAAGGCAGAGAAGAACCCCTGGAACTGCCCTCCATCCTGTTTAGGCTTTCCTTAGATCAGGAGTTCCCAAACTTTTTGGCATCACGCCCCTTTTTGATTTTTTGAGAAACCCTCAGCTCCCTCCTCCCCCATAGCAGCAAAACTTGTTGAGTAAAAAAAAAGGAACTGACCGGGCTGAAAAACAAAAATAGAAAAATAGCGGGGGAGAGATTGATGGGGGGGGAGGAGGGCTGGGTCACCTCGTGCCCCCCAGAATTTCAGCACACCCCCCAGTTTGGGAACCCATGCTTTAGATTGTCCATTTTTGACGGAGCTGTCCAAGGAAATCAGTAATAGTGATCAGCACAGACTGCAAATTTTGTGGGCTCAAGGTCACTCTGAATATCCAGAGGTGCCAACACTCTCTCTCCTACCCTAGTCAAGGGGGTGAAGAGGACCCTGCTTTTGCCACACCTGCAGGCCTGGGAGATGAGGGGGAGAGCTTCTGCCGCAGCAAAAGAAGAAGTTAATGGAGGGGCATAGGGTGGATGCATGGCTGTCAGAGAGATAAAGATGATGTGTATTCTGAGGGTGGGCAAAGATGATGTGGGTACAGAGTTGGAGCATAACTAATTGCTGGGTAGTGAATGGGTAGTTGTCAGAGGGAACGACAACACACAAGCAATTAGAATTTTAAGATCTGGAGTTAAAACAGAAGTGCCACGCCAGGTGGCAGAACTTTATTTGATTTTAGTTGGGTTTTCCAGTGACAACTCCCGTACCAGGAGCCATGATCATCTTATTCTGTAAATGTGTCAGAGACTGTAATAGTCACACACTCTGGATATTGGCAGGGGGAACTAAAAATCAAAGCATAGGCCAAAATCATGAGTTAATTTTAGAAGAAGTCCCATTGTTTTTGTGCTGATCCCATGATTTTGACAGTCTGATTCATGATGCTAGAATGTTTGGTATTGGCCATACTGAGAATGTGATGATGATGTTAGATGATGATGATGTCAAAAGTCATTAGGATTTTTTTAAAGTTTACAATGCCTAATAGTACCATAGCAGAGCAAAATTGGCATAAATAAATCCAAAATATATACAATACTTTAGTTATAAAAACTCAGTATTTCTTACAACCATATCTTTGGCCTTCAATGATTTATGCATTTCACTCTTTTTGCTATAAGTAACCAGAGAGCTGAACTTTTAAAAAGGAATTAGGTTTTTTCAATATGCTCTATTAGAAGCTAGCCCTTTAAATATGGGGAAGACACTCGGTGCAACTGTACAGTAGCCATTTTGCATTTGATTTCCGGAGGTTACATAACCTTCATTTTCATAATCCAACTTGCAGGTTTCTCTTTTGATTTTGTTTGGCTCTCCCTTTTTCTTATTTCTGAGGTGACAGACTATATTCACAAGCACCATAATGTTGCTTCATTTTGATGTTAATATCCTATGCTCCTAATTATTGTAAAGACAGCTAAAGTGGTTGGAGGAAAAGCATGCTTAGATGACTTGATTTTTAGAGTAAAAATTGGAAAAGTTTTTGTTTGAGATTAATTTCTTTTTGATTGAATTCTACAAATGGTTAGGGAGAGACAAGTTCAGTCTTTTTCCTTTTAGGTGCCCTGTTCTAATCATAATGGAGATTTGTTTTCAGAGTACATGCTTCATATTTTATTTATAGCAAGTCCTAATAACAGCAGAATGATGTTCCTTAGGGACAGCCCTTGGTTCTATCGTTACAGCTGAGCCAACTATATCGTCTGTTGAAAATCAAGTTATTTATCTGGGTTTTTTAGAGGCATCCCTATATTTTAGGCATGTGAAGTATCTTAATTTGTTTTTACAGAGGTAGTTCTTTAAAATAAGTGTTGGGCTATGATATTAAATTAATTTTAGTGAAATAATAATCCAAAGTGAAATTCCATTTTTGGATCTCCTGTCAGAAAGGAAAACAAAGAAAAAGTTTTCTACATAATTTGAAAAGTCAACCTTCATAGGAGGAGTTATCCTTTTTGATTTATAGGCTCACTGTCACTAGATAGATTTCTGGTTAGAAGTGTCTTGTATTTGATAAAAGTGATCTGGTTTGATACTGCCGGGTTAAGTGTGCACTGTGAAGTTTGGTAGGCTCAAAATATGACCTACTCACTGTACAGAAAATATCATTGCAAAGTCAATAAACAGAGAACATGTGTGTCTGTGTGTGTCTGTGTGTGTAATGTTCAGAAAAGGGAAACAAAAATAATTAGTGGGGTTTGGAATGGGTCCCATATGAAGAGAGATTAAAAAGACTGGGACTTTTCTGGGACTTTTCAGCTTAGAAAAGAGGAGACTAACTGGGGATATGACAGAGGTCTATAAAATCATGACTGGTGTGGAAAAAGTGAATAAGGAAAAGTTATTATTTGTTCCCTTAACATAAGAACTAGGGGTCATCAAATGAAACTAATAGGTAGCAGGTTTAAAACACACAAAAGGAAGTATTTCTTCACACAGCACACGGTTGGCCTGTGGAACTCCTTGCCAGAAGAGGTCGTGAAGATCAGGGCTTTAACAGGGTTCAAGAAAGAACTAGATACATTCATGGAGGTTAGGTCCATCAATAGCTGTTATCCAGGATGGGTCAGAATGGTGTCCCTAGCCTCTGTCAGAGGCTGGAAATGGATGACAGGAGAGGGATTACTTGATGATTCCCTGTTCTGTTCACTCCCTCCGGGGCATCTGGCATTGGCCACTGTTGGAAGACAGAATACTGGGCTAGATGGACCTTTGGTCTGACCCAGTCAGGAGTGAGCCAAGGCTGGCTGTGGCAGCTGGTGCCCCAGGCAGGTGGCGCGATTGGCGCCCCCACCTCCATGGGCCATGATGTCACCATTGGGCGCCTGGGCCAGCAGCGCTTTAGGCAACTGCCTAGTTCGCCTAGGCTCACGGGCCGCCCCTGGACCCAGTATATGTTCTTATATTATTACTAGCCAATAGCCCGTCATAAGACGGGATTTATGGGTCTCTCCTCCACGTCCTATTCCCTTTCTATCTCACACTTCTCTCCTGAGCCTCCGGTCTCTCGTTCCATCTCTCTTTTTCTCTTCTTCCCCTCCTGCCTCTCACTCACTCTTTCTCCTCTTCTCCTCCCCCTCCTGCCTCTCATTCTCTCTTTTTCTTCTCCTCTGCCTCGTGCACGGAGTGTGCGGAGCCCAAATGGCCGTTTGTGCCACTTGCTTCCATGCTGCGGCCCGGCTGAGCAGCGCAGAAGTCAGTCAAGTGCCACTGCGGGAGGCGAAGGGGGGCAGGGAGGTGATGTTCACAGCCAGGAGCCGCTGTCATGCCACACATCACCGCTCCGCCCCTCTCACCTCCTGCTTTGGCACTCGGCTGAGTTCTGCACTGCTCAGCCAGGCTGCCACGGGGGAGCAAGCGGCACAAGCAGCTATTTGGGCTCTCCCGCCCGGTTGAGCAGCACAGAAGTCAGCTGAGCACCACGGCGGGAGGTGAAGGGGGTGGGGTGGTGACATACACTTCCCGCCCCCTTTATCTCCTGCTTTGGCACTCAGCTGATTTCTGCGCCACTTAGCCAGGCTGCCACGGGAGAGCAAGCGGCGTAGGCGACCGTTTGGGCCCTGCACTCCCCATGCAACACGAAGGTGCTGCATGGGGACCACAGCGCCCAAACGGCCACTTACACCGCTTGTTCCCCCACGGTGGCCCAGCTGAGTGGTGCAGAAGTCAGCCAAGCACCATGGCAGGAGGCGAAGGACATGGCTCAGACAACAGCGCCACCCAGAGGCAACAGCCAGCATTTCAGCATTACAGCATCACAGACATTGGGCTACTATATATATGATGATGTATCTATAATTGTAGTGTATATTTTATTCCTGGCAAAACATATGTCAAATTATTAGAACATCACAGGATGGAAACTCCATTTTTTCAATCAGCTTTACACATCATCAATTACATTTGTCCTCATAACATACTCATGATGGAGATACATTTTATTGTGTTTTTACTGACTGAGAAATGGAGCACATAGATGTTAAGAGGCCACCAATGGTCACATAGGAAGTACTAGCAGAGTTGCAAATATAATGCAGGGGTGAAACTCAGGTCTCATTGAAGTCAACGGTAAAGCTTACAATGATTTCAATAGGATCAGAGTTTCACTCCAGGTATTTTGTCTCCCAAGTCTCTGTTTTAGCTAAGAGATATAGAGAGAAAAGGAATCTGGAAGGAAAAACAGACTTCATTTTCAAGGTTTGGAGGCTATTGATGAAAGTGAATAAAATTATTACAAAAAATGAAGAAAAATGCTTTGTCTGTGTCATTTTAAAACAATTCTGTTAAGTGGCTTTTTACACATCTCATACATTGTGGATATCTAGGTTGGATTTTTAGATGGTAATAAGATAATTGTTTTTCAGGGTCTGAAATTTTCAGTTTAGTTATTATGGCTTGATACTGATGCAAATTACACCAAAATAAAGCCTGAAGTGTTTGCAGAATAAAAGTTAATTAAATGAGATTGATTAAAATCACCTCAGGAAGGAAAGATTAAATACTGGACATAAATCCTATAATACAATTAAAGTTGTATAAACAGTTTTAAACATAAGGAAACTTTCTCCCTGCTCTGGATTTTGCAAAGATCATTGAAAACTGATTATATTGACACTATTCTTTTAGCATTCCAGTGAGCCAAAAAACGCTCTCACAAAGACAGTTGAACCTCCCTAGTCTGGCACAATCTGGTCTGGCAACATCCATGATCCAGCATGATTTTAGTGAGCCAGATGTCCACTTACCATGGGTGTGGCCAAGTTTCCTGTGGTCCCAAAAAGTTTGCTTATAGCCCCCAGTCTTGGCGCTCAGTGTTCTGTACTGTTATTTAGCTCTAATTTACCTCTAAATGTCTTCTAAGGGCACAATAAGCCGTGGAAGTGTTGGTAATGCTGCTACACAATATTGACCTCCGGCGGTTTGGCAAAGGATCTGGTGTGGCACTGATCAGATCCTGAGGTTCCTGGACTAGAGAGGTTCAACCTGTAGTTCATATCCCAGTTGATTTAAGTTTTAATCCGGAAGAATTTCTGGTGATGCAACTACTTTTACCATATATGCCTTAAAAATCTCAGCACTCACTACTTTACATACCTAGAAAAACCACCTTTCTATGCATCAGAGATATGGCATTAGTTTAATATCAATTCAGTGGCAAATGTTATACTCACTGTAATCTCTATGGGCAATGCTATGTCATGACTATTAAGTGCCATTGATTTCCATCAAGCCATGCTAATTAATTTATTTCTGATGAGGTGCAGGTGCTAAGTGTTAAAGGCACTTATTTAGATATATGATTTTCTAATTGGAGGCCACCCATGTAATACCTGGAACAAAATATCCACACCGAAGTATTACAGTGTAAGACATATACAATGAGTTAACACATGACATTTCTGCATAACTAGAATGATATAGCTCTCTCCTCCATGCTGATGACTCATAAATATCTTTCTTCAATCTCTTGCTTTCTGGGGTTTTCGGAAAAAGATATGCAAATTGTGAACCGCAATTTGCATACCTTTTTCTGATTTTTTTTCTGAAGAGGCTTTTCCAACATTTGGCCCATCTATACTGGATCAAATGTCAGAAAAAAACCCTTTTTCAAAACATCCCTTCTTCCTCATAAAATGAGGTTTACAGGGATGCCGAAAAAATGTGTCTGCGTTTCCAAATTTTTTTTTCAGAAGAGCAGATGCATTCTTTGGACATGGCAGAGTTTTTCCAGGACCCAGATATCTCCGGTATCCTGGGAAAACTCTGCAGTCTAGACATAGCCTCAGATATCTCCATTTTGGATTACTATTATCACAAATGCCATATGTTCAAAAATTAGCGTAACTTTTCTTTTCTTTTGCTTTTCCAACACCCATCTGAATCAACAACTCCACTATTCTTCCTCTATCCTAACCTTATAATCTCTTTCATTTTTGGTGGAGTTCTTATTTCGCAATATCCAGTCTTTGCGTCTTAAGGTATCCATCATTTTTGTCTGTACACTAGGGCTGTGTCTAGACTGGCATGATTTTGCGCAAAAGTGCCTTCTTTTGCGCAAAATCTTGCTGCCTGTCTACACTGGCTGCGAGTATTTGCGCAACACTGACTTTGTAATGTACAAAATCAGTGGTTCTTGCACAAATACCCTGACGCTCCTGCTCAGGGATAAGCCCTCTTGCGCAAGTATTCTTGCGCAAGAGAGCGTCTAACTGGCATGGATGCTTTTGCACAAAAGCAAATCTTTTGCGCAAAGGCACATGCCAGTATAGACGCTCTCTTGCGCAAATACTTTTAACAGAAAAACTTTTCCATTAAAAGTATTTGCGCAAAATCATGCCAGTCTAGACGCAGACTATTTGTTAGAACTATTTAAAAAATTTCATAAAAACATTATTTCAGTGAAAACTTACTTTCCGACATACAATTTTTATTTTTTTTCAACAAAAATATTCAGATTTTGAAAACTGAAAAAATATTCAAGTTTTATTCCTCCTTCTTTAGCTGTGGAACTGTAGGGAGAAAAAAAGGGGAAACCAAACAATAGAATAAAAGGATTTTTCCCTGTTTTATATCACTGAAAAATTGTGTGGAAATTTTGAATGAAATGAAATTTGAATGCAGAAGTCACTCAGAGGTTGACACACACTTATTACTGGCTCACATTTGGTGCAGGATTAATGCATCATCTGTATATACCTGCAGCTTTATTAATAATTTATCAGAAGTTTATTTAAATCTATCAGATTACTGTTTGTGTCTCTTCATGCCCTGTGCCCTGGGTTTTTCTCTCTAATAATTAGATATAGATACAGAGCCATTTTAAAAAGAATTAGTCTTTGAATTCCAATGTTCTGTACACAGAATTACCTTCTGGCATACAGGCTGAGCACACTGGAAGCTCACCTTGTTCTACCTTTCTACAAGGGAAAATCCTGGTTCCTTTGACTTGCCTTACATAACTGTCAGGTACACATTTTCACTTCAACCATCAGTGAAGAAACCATTAGTGAAGCACTTAGTAAGATTATGAGGATCTGCTCCTGTATATGTTAAAATTGTGTGTGGTTTGAGATAGCTTTCTTTTTTTTTTGTATGTTGCTTAGGTGATACATGATCATTGATTGATCTGACTAAGGGAGTTGTGTGACTGAGGGATTAGCATGGCTCTAAATGAAGATAATACTATAAGTATTTTATCATGTTTAAAACATTGTATAGTATATTTTAAAAGAGTGTTTTGTATTGATCGCTGTGTAGAAGGTATATTGTCCATCATTTTCTAGTACTTTGAAATCTTTGTACAGAAGGTGCAATATGCCATAGGGGCTATTAATTATATTGATTTTATTTATTATTTACAACTCACCTGCATGCCTCAAAATGGATGCTTTATTGTCCAAATCTTCCTTTGTGAAACATTGCCCATGGAATCGCTCTTCACAAAACAATCTAAGCTGAGTGTGGCTTACTATTTCCATAACATCTGTCTTTTCTACTATGGAACAGATTAACAATTATGCTTTAAAAAAAGAAACAAAAATGTGCAGTTTAGACTGTAATAGCTTGCTGTGCTACATGTATGTCAGAGGAAAAGGTCTCTCCCACAGTGCAGCTGGTAGGGTTCACACTTTCCCATCTCATTGTACAAGAGAATACGATATTATTTCTATTACGAAATGATTGTCTGGAAAAAAAAGACAGCAGATCAGTTCCCCCCCCCCCCACACATGCAAAGCTTTTTTTTTTTCAATTGTGTTAAGCAGTATAGCAGAAGGATTTTTTAAATTAGTGTTTTGTTTTGGCAATCGTTGCTGATGTGTACATGTAATACAGTTTTAATCAAATCCCAAATGCTGAAGACCTTTCAGCAGTATCTTAGGCAGCGCTGTGCAATGCTTACTCCACTTGAAGTGGCCACTAGGGAGGCACAATTAGCTGTTCCCATGGAGAAGTTTGTTATAGTAATAAATAATAAGTAGTGTAGGTAGAGATGGAATCAATTAAAGATATTTTTGACCATCTAATGGTTTATGGGAATGCTGAATAATTGACAACAACAAGTTTTTGACTGTGTTCAGAAGTATATTTCATTGTAACTAAACTGCATCCATAGAACTGGGGAGCACTCTGTGTTTACAGAGTTATAAAGGTCAACTTGTACTGTTTTCTTAAAGCATCACTGCTCCTAATATTACTGCTAAGAACATATTGAAGATGGCAGCCCTTCTATTAACTGATTTTAAAGTTAAAATATGGCCATAAAAATATTTGCCTCATCTGACAAAGCTCAAATGCAATTTTGGTAACATTTTCCAAACAGTCTATGTGCTATCAATAATCTTAGCAATGTAAAGAACAATAGAAATGTACTAGGGTAGGGATTTTTTCCTACCCTGACCATTTTGCTGTTTGTATCAGTTCTGTTAAACGTATCTATAACATTGGCATATGACTTTTAGTTTTCAGAGAGGATAAATATTGACATAGGCTCAAATCCAGACCCCATATCCTCCAGTCACTTAGAAATAGCTGGTTGGATAGTCGTTTCCTGAAAATAAGAGTCAGCCAATTGAAGGCCAAATTTACCAGTTGTTTAAGTGTCGCTCCAGTGGCACAAAGAGGAATTAAAGGTGGTAGCCAGCTACCTGAGACTTCTCCCAGCACAGGAGAATTTCTGGGTGTCATAGTTATTGCATAGTGGTTCCTATGCCACTTCCCTCATTTCTTTGGGCACGTCTACAGAGCAGGGAAAAAGTTGAATTAAACTACGCAACTTCAGCTACATCAATTGCATAGCTGAAGTCGAAATAGCTTAATTTGGCTTTTGTCAATGTCAACACAGCAGGAAGTTGAAGGAAGGACACTCTTTCTTTGACTTCCCTTTCTCCTCATGAAATGAGGGTTACAGTAGTCAGAGTAAGAAGTCCTCCAGCTCACCATTATTTTGAAATAATGGCTTGCTGTGTAGACGCGCTCTTTGTTATTTTGGAATAACATCAGTTATTCTGAAATAACACTGCTGTGTAGACAGTCCCTTTCATAGTGGAGGCTGTGGCTGTGGAAAATATGGTTATGGATGTATATGATTTATGGTTATGGATGTATATGGATGTATATGATATGGTTCAAAGTCCCCAACCAGATCCTGCTCTAGCTCTGAATTTTGCTGTTGCCTATCCCCTTTGAAGTGTGTAGAGCTCAAAATACGAATTCATATTTTGCAGTTTGTCTCTGTCTCTACTAAGAACAGACAACATATTATGGTTTAGCAATAACTGTCATGAATTCACATTAAAATTTAGAAAAAAAAATCAGATTTATATGATAGACCATAATGTCTCTTTCAGAAATGAGTGAATGAATAATATGTGGCCCCTGTGTTACCTGGGGTACCACATATCTGATGCCTCATGAATTGACACGTCTACTAGCTAAAACATCTTAAATTATAATAAACATTTTATTAGAGCGATTTTGCACTGGGTAGTGGTGCTAACAAAGGTTCAGTGAAATCCGGTTAGAAGTAACAAAGGAAATATTTTAATTAAAAAGTTATATTTGTCTGATATGAAATAAATACCATAAATGTGTACTACAGCCTCAAACAGTTAATATGGCCTTTTGTAAGAAAAAAATTATATTCTTATAAACATAAGCCCATTGTTAATTGATGTGCTGATACTTTTTCACATTGCTTTTTGAGAGAGAGAAAGTTGCATATAAGGAGCGAAACACCGAAAGATTTCACAAATGCTAGTGCTTGCGTTTGATTTTTCCATATTCATAGACTTCATTGTTAATGAATTTGAAAAGCTTAAAACTGGACTGTCTCATTCTGTCAGAGACACACGCACATTCTCTATAAAATATATATATTTAATTGTGAATATGCATTCAACATAGAATAACGGCAAGTGTTCTACCTGCTAATGATTTTGAAGCTCCAGAACTGAATACCAACATCTGATACATTGTGAATAACCCATGAACTTTTTACTTCTTCTGTTGTGCACCAGCCCAGAAACAGGACTTGTACACAACAGAAATTTGCTGAATTTTGTATTGTACCTCTTAAAGAAGGATGAGTCTTTGTCATTGCTATATGTTTTTGTTATTAAAAATAGAATGCTGTAAGGTTAAGAAATATAAAAAAGCCCAAGGACATACACCTCTGGTAGGTGTCTTTAGTTTGTCTGCATGTCATCTGCTTTGGCTGGCTGTCATTTAAATCATCTTTGGATATGGTCCATCACATTACTCAACTTCAAAGACTATACCAAAGATGTTTCCTTTAGTTCTCTGGACTTTAAAATGGGGACAATACCACCGTTTTACTGCACAAGGTTGTCAGCCGATGGTCAGGGCAGTACGTGTGGTCTGTGTGTGTTATACACCCAAGTCTTCAACTGCTAGGACAAGGTTCCTTTGCAGTGGGCAGCCTATTGGAGGCTGACGGGCGCTCCAAGTTTTACACCCGAGTCTTTGACTGCTAGGACAGGATCCCTTCACAACGGGCAGTCTATTGGAGGCTGACGGGCGCCCCAAGTTTTACACCCGAGTCTTTAGCTGCTAAGACAGGGTCCCTTTGCAGTGGGCAGCCTATTGGAGGCTGACGGGTGCCCCAAGAGTTCGCAGGGAGAGCTTATTACACCCAAGTCTTTAGCTGCTAGGACGGGGTCCCTTTGCAGCGGGCAGCCTAGGGAAGGCTGACGGGTGCCTGAAGGGTCTGTCCCGTGGAGGCGACAGAACCCAAATGCCCAGCTCTGCCTGCGTCTGCCCCTATAACCAGCTGGAGTTTTTTTAATTGTGTCTGGTTCTGTTACAGCATCAGGAGGAGTCAGGTTAAAGTTTAAACAGTTACAGGTTTATTAAAGAGGCTTATAAAGCATGTGGTTACAATGGCTATTGTTCTATTTCTTAACTGCTAGCAAATACAGATCTTAAAATGGTTACAAAGCAAAAGAAAGATAGAAAAATAACGGTACCAAGTGACAGCTTAATCTTTAAAGAGCTCTATTCTATACGTGCACTAAAACAAAAGCACACATACAGGTACAATTTTTACCCCCTTCTGCATCCCTAGATTCCAGCGTGTCAGGCCAGGATGGGTCCCTCAATTCCTCGGAAAGACGAATATGAGGTGGATGTCCCCGGGGACCTCTGGAAGCAACTACCTAACCCGATCAGCAGATAGATGGTAGATTGACGCTCAGAGCGAGTATGCTGCTGGGCCCATCTTTATACCCGTGTGGTCATGTATTCTCTTTCTTATCCATGGTGCCAAATTGTGCTGGTTCGCCTTTGTGACGCCAGTTTTTACAAGGGATTTTCGACATAATTTACACTTGTAAGAGAGAGATAACTAAATTGGGAGTACTGGACATTCTTTGCTCAGCGGGAGATTCCTCCCCGGAACGGTTGTGAGTGATCATATCAACATAGGTGCCAGTCAAGGGCAATTTCTCGCAGCCTCTTGGTCAGTGATTAGCTTGACCACCTCTTATATATGTTTACAGTTGTCCAGGGTCATGATGAGCCAGCATATCTGGGCCTTCTGTTAAGGCTTCAAAGACTATGCTGATTTTATTGATCTCTATGCCCTGTCTGGTCTGAGGCACCTTAGAGGGGCAAGTAAGATGGATGTTGCAAGTGGGGGTTCTGTCTGGCTACAAAGGTGTGCTATGAAAAGTTGTGAAGTGCTATGAAACACTTGCACCCTATAGCAATGTGCAATGTGGAAAAAACCCACGATGACGTTCTATCTTCAAAGCATGATTTGAATAGTGTGGTATGTAAGGCATGAGGCCCTACCTAGATCAATGAGGGAAAACAATATAGCATACCTGCTCATTGAGTGAACCCTGAACATTCTGTGTGCTGAAAGATGCAGGAGTCCTTTAAGGGAAAACAATGTGGTATGTAACTGAGGCTTCATCTATACTGCTTCCTTCTTGTGCAAAAGCCTATGCAAATGAAGTGCAGATTAGCATATTGCCATGCTTCATTTGCATAATTAATTCGAGGGTGTTTTTGCGCAAGAGGCTTTTGCTCAAAAAGGAGCTGTGTAGATGGCTGTCTGTCCGGGGTGGGGGTTGGGTCCCTTTAAGCACAGCCCTGGGCTAGCCTGAGGCAGCAGCTCCACACTATAAGTCCTAACCCGATGCCCTGCAGACACTGGTTCCAGCCAGCCTTAACTTAGGTTCAGGGTCCACTCAATGTGGACATGCTATTTTGAATTAGCAAAACTCTAATTCGAATTAGTTTTTAGGTCTAGATGTACTAATTCGAATTAGCTTATTTCGAATTAACTAATTCGAATTAAGTTAGCTCGAATTAGTGCTGTAGTGTAGACATACCCTGAATCAGCTGGAGTGTATGTAACCCACACACCAAGGCTATGTCTATACTGTGGCCTGGTGGTGATTATACATATCTTTGGGGAAAATAAGCTGTGAAATGCTATCAGACTCTCCTGAGGATGTGCACTTTGAGATGTTTTTCAGTGGTTTATAACATGGCCAGGTTTGAGCAGATTTTTATAAAGACAGCAAAATACATCCCTAACTTAAAGCACACCACCTAACAAATGAAACCCCAACTCCAAAGCCTGAGGGCCCAATGGCATGGGTCACCAGAATCTTCTAATGTGAGAAAACAATGTGGGGGGAGGGAGGTTCACCTTAGATTCATTCTCAGAAATGGCCGAACCATTTTGGATGAAATTGTCCAAAAAGAAAGAAAAAGAATCAGCTCAGATGTTTAAAGTTTGATGAATTTTTATGCAAATGAAATGTTGTCTTAGAATGGGAAATACTGAATAACCTGAAAAATAGGTGGCACTACCAGCCCATAAAAATGGAGTAATGCAGCAATGAATCAAGCACTATGCAAGATATGTTAAAAGAGTCTTAGGTGCTCATTCCAAAAGGTCCAGAAAACTCCAATTATTTACATTGCTGAGTGTCCTTTGAGTACTCCCTTTCAGGGAGGAAGGAGACAGGGTGTAGGTTTCTAAGCATGCAGAATCAGGGAATCCACAGGAAACTCATCTCTTAATTTTACAGATCCTAAAGCTTCTGAATTGAGGGCCCAGTTTTCTACTATGTCTACTTCTCCTACACCTCCGTGACAGCATGGCTGTGTTGCCATTGACTGCACACTGGGATCTGTGTGATGCTCTGTGGCTCCATTCCCCGCTCATCTCAACAAACAGGCCTTGTCTTGTCCAGAGCTCTTGCTAGATTTAGCAAGATACTACCATTTTCAGATGCTTCAAGCTCCTTGTTTCTGTGGACTGCAACATAAATTCAAGTTCATGGAAAAAATTAGTGGGCTTGGCCTGTAAAATATTCTGTAGCCTAGGGCCAGGTGAGCTGAACTGGGGTTCTGGTCTCAGTTTTAGTGAGTGCTATTTGTATTGTTGCCTTTTGCTTAAGTGCTGGTTCATCTCAGGGCTTTGGTTTCTGTTATGGGAGGGAAATTGATGTCATGGAATCAAGTCTGGTGCAATTTATTTCCTTTATGTACCTGAGTTCTTCTTTTCTTAAACTGAGAAACCATCTGTACATGGGGAACTCGAAGGCCCAGTTTAGTCACCCTGAGCAGCTGTCCTCATTATTGTCCCTCCAGACCTCTATACATCTTTCTACCTGCCAACAGAACCTTCTCTTTCTGGCTCAGCTATTGCTTTCCGGTCAGAAGAGCAGAAACAGTAGATTTTTCACACTGCCTTCAGATGAGCTATTATTGTTCAGCAGATTCATCTCAATATTTCCCTTCACTTCAAAGTCATTATTTAGCAAGGCCTCATACCCTACCCTAGAAAGCATCAAATATAATCCCTCACATTTTTACAAATAAATTAATTGAGAGTTTGTATAAGGCAATGGATGAGTGAGTTGGGAATTAGAAACTTTGATATAGCAGGCACACTGATTTTCAGTATGCATGGGACAAATATCTCTTTGGCTAGCCTATTTCTAATGACTAGAACACATTCCCAGAACCAAGGAGAGAATCCAGAGCGCCTGCTCTCCAGTTTTATACTGTTGCCTAGCAAATAACTGTCATCCATTGGTAAAATATATAATGTCTTCTTCTAGTAGCTTGTCCATGGAGAGACTATGCTACTATAGCTTAAGTGGTAAAAGTGTGTGCTGGGGATCTGAAGCTTCAATACCTTTAATACATGCCGAGGACTCATGCTGGAGTACTTTATGGCTATGTCTACACTGCACTCTAAACTCGAAATGAGATACTCAATTTGCGCTATGCAAATTGCATACTTATTTCAAGTTTATTTCGAAATAGGCTATTTTGAAATTAGGTGCTGTCTACACAGCGCCAAATTCCAAAATAAAGTGCTATTTCGAGACATCTCTTAACTCTTGTGGAATGAGGGTTGCCAGGATGCTGAAATAGCGCGCCTGTTATTTTGAAAAATATTTCGAAATAATGGGTGGCTTGTGAAGATGCAGGAGAGCTATTTCAGGATACCACTGGTGTCCTGAAATACATTTGATGTGTAGACATACCCTATGATTGTACCTGATGTAATTTTTATTTTTTTAGTTTTCTTTTCAAAAAACTAGTTTATTTAATACATAGAGTGAAAAATATTATTTACATCTTCCTCTTTAGTCAGCTTTCAATTAATGTTCAATGATTGAGTTTATGGTCAGGAATTATTTGGAAAATAACCTATTTTAAAACAACATTAAAGAATAATTGGAAAAAGGATTTTGAATTACTATATTGAGTTTGGGTGAGAAAAAAAATCTCAACTTAAACATTTTATCTCGTCACCTATGAAACAGAAATAAAACAATGTGACTGATGTGTCCCGTAAAAAGAAAACAAAAGCAAAAGAAGAAGAGACCGAGTTTTAAATACTAACATTCAATGGCTTATGATCAATCTACAGGTTAAGAACTGTACTTGGACTTACTTGGAAATCATATGTGATTAACTAATAAGTTAAAGAAAATTATAAGCTGTTTTTGGATAGTTTATTCACATAAAAGGAAGCTAAATTTGTCAAATTATTCACTAGAAACTATTCTCCTAGTTCAGCTTTAAACGGGAGCAAAGAAAATACCAAAGTAGCTCCCAAACTATGTTTTAAAAAAATGCCACCAAGTGAGTGAATGAAAAAGAATAGCAACTGTAATTCAAGTAGCATGTAAGAATAAAAATGAAATAGGGCTAATCTGTCTAATGCATTAGAGAAAAAAAACAACAACTAGTGAAGCAAAAGGTAGATTTTACTTGTATTTGCATTTCATCTTCCAAGAAGTATACTGTGTCTCCATCTGCTGGTCAGCGGTATAACCCTGTGGTCTGCTTGTGAGCAGGGGGAACATAAGCCAAACCAAAGGATGCTTTTGTAATGTCCTCTATCATCTACAGTCATTGTACCTGGCAAAGCTGCTTCCCAATACAAAAAGGACATTGAAATCACAGCATCCAAAGGGACCCAACCCAAAGTTTAAAATAGAAAAATATCTCTTTATCCTGCACTTTTATGTCTGATTCGTCAGCATCATGCTTTTGGTTCTTAACAATGAATCATTTTTATACCATTTGAAAAAGAAAACTTAGTTCACTGTTTTCAGGTACATGGTAAAAGTTCATAAAAAGTTATTGATCTAATTTCTCAAAATTAAAATATTGCAAAAAGAAGTGAAAATATTTCAAATAATTATATAAATATAATTGACCTGCCCATGTATTAAGGCTTGAAATATTGTTTTAGATTTAATAGGAAAGCAAAGGGGTTGTGCAGTTCAGATCAAGAATTATTTTTTGTTATTTTAATCTTAGCTATAGGGTATTTGAAATAGTCACAATAAATAGCAAAAGTTGTCTAAGATCATGCCCTTTGTATTTTTTTATAAACCTTTGAATGGTAACCATTTCCACAAAATATATATCTTTCAAGCAAAATAGGCCTATTTGTGCATGAAGATGGATTTACATCAAAACATATGGAAGATCATATTTTTAATGTTTCTGATATGAAAATAGCTATTTCATTTAAAAAAATCACACTCAGAGCTTTGCCATTGCAGATAACTCTGCTTTCTCTAGTACAATTCACCAAATCCTCATTGCTGATAGCATGTCCTTTCTGAGTTTTTGTAGTATGGTTTCCTTCTCCTTACAAATTGGATTGCTCCTTCATTGTATCCTGCCCTGCCCATCCACATTTCCTTCTATACCCCCATCATTGGAAGATGGTATAATCTGTGCTGATGACTCACATATATTTCACTGTCCATGATCTCTGTCTCACATTCCAGCCTGCCTCTCTGCTAGTTCTTTATGACTTTTCTATTCCCTTTTCTCTTTTGCTTTGATGCCCCAGTCACTGATGATGCTGATACTACCTTGGTTCCAGAGATTGGAGAGAACTTTCACAGGCAACTATCTTTAGTAGACTGTAACAGCAGCAAGCAACAGCATACAAATATTGTCTTACTGTTTCCTTGTGCTCTTTAGCATATCTGTAGCCATCTGTCATTTGATATCTTAGATTATGGACCCTTTGGAACAGAGACTGTCTTTGTTTCCTGTTTCCACAGGACCTGGTACAATGGGGTTCTAGTTTAGGACTGAGACTCTGAAGTCCTACAACAAAGGAAATAGTGAGTGAGGATCTCTGTCATAGAATCATAAGGTTGGAAGAAATCTCAGGAGGTCATCGAGTCCAATTCCCTGCTAAACCCAGAACCAATCCCAGCCAAGGCTTTATCAAGCCAGGACTTAAAAACCTCTAGGGATGCAGATTCCACCACCTCCCCTAGGTAACCAATTCTAGTGCATCACCATCCTCCTAGTAAAATAGTTTTCCCTAATATCTAACCGAGATTTCCCCCATTGCAACTTGAGACCATTGCTTCTCGTCCTGTCATCTATCGCTGCTGAGAACAGGTTGTCTCTATCCTCTTTGGAACCCCCATTCAGGTAGTTGAAGGCATCTATCAAATCCCTCCTCATTCTTCTCTTCTGTAGACTAAATAAGCCCAAATCCCTCAGCCTCTCCTCAGAAATCATGTGCTCCAGTCCCCCAATAATTTTTGTTGCCCTCTGTAGGACTCTCTCCAGTGCACCCAGATCTTGTTGTGAGATGCAAGATACTCGTTCCTCCCACAGTGGCATGTGCTGCTTTTATGCCGCATCCAACTGCTGCTGTTTCAGAGCAAGAGTCCAAACAGTCTACATTTTTAAAAACATTTTCCCCCCTGTGTGAGCTTAGTACGGGTATGTCTACACTACCCTCCTAGTTCGAACTAGGAGGGTAATGTAGGCATACCGCACTTGAAAATGAAGCCCGGGATTTGAATTTCCCGGGCTTCATTTGCATAAACTGGGCGCCGCCATTTTTAAATCCCAGCTCGTTCGAACCCCGTGCCGCGTGGCTACACGCGGCACGAACTAGGTAGTTCGGACTAGGCTTCCAGGTCCGAACTACCATTGCTCCTCATTTCACGAGGAGTAATGATAGTTCGGACTAGGAAGCCTAGTCCGAACTATCTAGTTCGTGCCGCGTGTAGCCGCGCGGCACGGGGTTCGAACGAGCAGGGATTTAAAAATGGCGGCGCCCATTTTATGCAAATGAAGCCCGGGAAATTCAAATCCTGGGCTTCATTTGCAAGTGCGGTATGCCTACATTACCCCGCTAGTTCGAACTAGTGGGGTAGTGTAGACATACCCTACCACTGGAGCAGGGCCATTCAAAGACCGCACGGTCATACACGAGATTCCTCATGTTTTACAGTCAGAAAAGGGCTTGTAAAGAATTACTGTTCATGGAGAAAAGAATATTAAATTCAGTATATTCTTTCTACATCTGAAAAGTTACTTTATTAATATGTTCCAGAAGCTCTTTTCTGACTGTTAACTTTAGACACTTACAGCCCATCTCCATTGTGGATAAGAAATCTGTAGTGAAGATTGGAAAGGAGAATTCTACCCTTAAAATTGAAATCTCTGAGTACTACTACCCAGGTCTTGGGTTAAATGGCAATGCTGTGGTAATACATATATATCATAGCTGATTTATCTGCTTCCCTTCCTATCTCTTACAGATATTTTAAATATATTATATCTAGAAGATACTGAAAACCTGATTTTGATTAAAACAATCTCACTGCAAAAGCTATGACTAACTTCGAATGTAAAGCTTTACTCCTGCTGTACTTTTAAACAATACAAAGTATAGCAGTGTTTCATAGTGGTAAGACTATGGTGCATTGTGAATGCATCAGAAACATAATGACATTGATAATGAGGATTTAAATCTAGTTTCCCTGCATTTTAACTCTGGCACGAGATGGTGAATTTGAAAGAAAAACCTGAATTTTTGCTTATTAAAAAAGTTGGCTACCTAAAATAAAATTAAAATGTGCCTGACCAAACTGTACCTTAAAACTTTATTTTTATATTCAATCTGTCTTTCTGATGCTTTATATACTGCTTAGCACTGCAATGAAAATGCATTCAGAATGGACTTCTCCAGGCTGTTAAATTGCCTCTTAACAACATTGAAACTATATTTGCAACACATTATCTTAGGCTATTTTTATAAGGGAATTGCCATCAAAGCATAGTTAATCTGAACTGAATTAAATTACAATTGGAATCCTTATGAATGGAGATTTAAAATTATTCTGTATTGTTGTAGCTCAACAATACATTATTGGGATATTAAAAGTATTTGGCAGTAGTATCAGGGGCACATTTCCTATTATCACTTGGTATGAAGTTAAGTCTCTGTTCCACATATCACTAGAATAGTTTCGCTTAGTGAGAGATATTGGAAATGTTGAGGCATTTTTCAACTTAAAATATTCACATTTTAAGATATAGCTCAAAAAAGGTCTGCTCCAACATGCACTGAAATCCGTGGAAAGGCATTCTCCTTTTGGATCAGGCCTACAGTGCACTTGTTTCAAAGTAACAGCTGTGCCGGCCTTTGTTTACAAGAGAATCAGGAGTCTTCAATGTGGCTGTTAGAATGCAGCGAAGTGCAAAAAACAAGAAAGACGGAGGCAAAATAATACATGACATCTTTAAAAATTAAAATGAATTCTATTTTTTTTCAATTTCATAATGCATCATAAGTCTTCAGCACTGCATTGTTCTGCTCTAAACATTTTGATGAAAAACATCTGAAGGGGTCAGACTTTTTCCTGTGAAATTTGACAATGGTCTCTGAATATCGTGCTGCAACTGAAGTGGGTGACATCTTTACATCTTGTTCATATACAAATTAATAAGGCAGCTTCCATTCATTTTCTAACGCATACATTTGAGGTTGTTTCCCTCTACTTTCTTCTCATTTAACACTAGCAGAAAGTACCATGGGCATTGCTTCTCTATAGATAAAGTGCCAGCTTTTTTTTTTTCATATCATAGCATGCTGGATAACCTTTAGATATAGTTAACACAGCAAACATTGACATAATGCAGTCAACTCAATTGACATAATGCAGTGCATAGTGAATAAAAATAATTATAAGAAGTCCACATTGTATGATTAAAAATGTATATTCACTTGAATGTCTAACTAGGAATGTGGGTTGACAGGCTCCAACTGTCATCTGTACTCTTATGGAAGTAAAAAATTGAAACACACATTATAACTATAACAGGGTCAACTTCCTGCTGATGGGGGAATAGTTATACCAGTGATTTTCAAACTATGGGTACTTCACTACCCTACGGATAATTTTCAATACTGAGTCATGGAATGTTAGGCACTGGGTCTTGTTGCTGCAGGGTGATCAACTGACCAGTGGGCTAAGGCAGGCTACTTGCCCATCCCAGTACCACAGACTGTGCTGTGCCCCAGCAGCAGCTGACAGCAGGCCTGGCTCCTAGGTGTGTGTGGGGAGGAGAGCACACGGGATTCCACACACTTCCTCTGCCCCAAGCACTAGCTCTGCATTGTCTGGGAACCTGCTGCTGGATGCTTCTGGGGCACAGCATGGTCTGTGGTATCAGGAGAGGGAGGAAGCCTGCCTTAGCATTCCTGCTGCACAGCTGACCAGGAGCTGCTCAAGGTAAGCCCCTCCTTTCCCAGCCCTGACCCCCCTCCAAAGCCAGAGACCTCCTAAAGTTCTCATCCCCAGCCCCACTCGGGAGCCCACACTCGTCAAATGATGTTGAGTCATGAGCATCAACAATTTTCTTCAAATGCGTCATGAGAAAAAAAGTTTAAAAACCACTGGGTTATACTATTTCCTGAATTAGAAGATCTTTTAATAAATAAAAAAGTGATGCATTTATTTCAATACATCTTGTGTTAATATACATTGATTGTATTCCCCAACTCTGTCTTGTTATAAAATCCAAGTAAAGGCTACTAAGAGGCAATGTCAAGCTCAACTCTTCCTCTTTATACTTAGGGTATGTCTACACTACCATCCTAGTTCGAACTAGGGTGGTAATGTAGGCAACCGGAGTTGTAAATGAAGCCCGGGATTTGAATTTCCTGGGCTTCATTTGCATCTTGCAGGGCGCAGCCATTTTTAAATGTCAGCTAGTGCGGACTCCGTGCCTCGCGGCTACACGCAGCACGGACTAGGTAGTTCGGACTAGGCTTCCTATTCCAAACTATCGTTACTCGTCGTGAAATAGGAAGCCTAGTCCGAACTACCTAGTTCGTGCCGCGTGTAGCCGCGCAGCATGGAGTCCGCACTAGTGGACATTTAAAAATGGTGGCGCCTGGCAAGATGCAAATGAAGCCCGGGAAATTCAAATCCCGGGCTTCATTTGCAACTCTGGTTGCCTACATTACCACCCTAGTTCGAACTAGGGTGGTAGTATAGACATAC
Organism: Pelodiscus sinensis; assembly: GCF_052426305.1. Lineage (NCBI taxonomy): Eukaryota > Metazoa > Chordata > Testudines > Trionychidae > Pelodiscus > Pelodiscus sinensis. Next base: position 194,723,449 of record NC_143053.1, on the reverse strand, counting down.
CCTTAGTCTGTTGGTACCCGTTTCAATGCTAGCTATGTTAATGATAGAGCTGAGGAATTGCAGCAATTGCTCTACCCTCCAAAGGCTTCATTAGCATATGCAGAAACTAGGTTTAAAAAAACAGGTCCTAGATCTTACGCTTGTGAAGAGAACCTTCCAAATGTGACCTGAATGCAAACCAATGCAGACCTGAGTATGCTGTCAACAGCTGGAAGAGATGTGTGAGCTAACACATCCTATCTCCATTCATGTGGATTCTAGAGGCTATCCCTGGAATACAATATAAATGTTGATGAAGGCTCATGTAAGATACACTGTTGTCTCTGTTGTCAAAGCTAAGGTAGGTGCGTAATAGGTAGCATGTTTAAAACAAACAAAAGGAAATTTTGTATCAGAGGGGTAGCTGTGTTAGTCTGAATCTGCAAAAGCGGCGAGGAGTCCTGTGGCACCTTATAGACTAACTGAAGTGTAGGCGCATAAGCTTTCGTGGGCAAAGACCCACTTCGTCTAGCATGTCCACATTGAGTGGACCCTGAACCGAGGTTAAGGATGGCCGGAAGCAGTGCTGGCAGGGCATCAGATTAGGACTTAGAGTGTGGAGCTGCTGTCTCAGGCTAGCGGAGGGCTGTGCTTAAAGTGACCTGACCCCCACCCCGGACAGACAGTTCTCAGGGGTTCCCCGCTTGCAAAGCAGTCCTGGCTTGGAGTGCCCTGAGTGCCCACACTCAGCACATCACAGCACTCGGCCATCAGCCCAGCTGCACTTGCCGCAGGCTGCTATCCAAGGGGTGGGGGTCAATCAAGGGGCTTCAGGAGAGCTTCCACACCGAAGAGCCCACAGAGCCACCCCAGTCCTCCCCTTTGGGGGCTCATACCCCATTCCTCCTTCACCTCCTTCCACTTATCCCTCCCTTGCCCCCCTTCCTGATGTACAACATAAAGGACAATTGTGTTCAAAAATAGAAACTCTCTTTATTGAACAAAACTCGGGGAGACTGGGAAAAGGAGGTGGGAGAGGGAAAGCGAGAGGGTGGGAGAGGGGAGGGCAACTAAAATGATCAGGGGTTTGGAACAGGTCCCATATGAAGAGAGGCTAAAGAGACTGGGACTTTTCAGCTTAGAAAAGAGGAGACGGAGGGGGGATATGATAGAGGTCTATAAAAGCATGAGTGGTGTGGAGAAGGTGCATAAAGAAAAGTTCTTCATTAGTTCCCATAATAGAAGGACTAAAGGACACCAAATGAAATGAATGGGTAGCAGGCTTCAAACTAATAACAGAAAGTTCTTCTTCACAAAGCAAATAGTCAACCTGTGGAACTCCTTGCTGCAGGAGGCTGTGAAGGCTAGAACTGGAACAGAGTTTAAAGAGAAGTGAGATAAAGTCATGGAGGTTGGGTCCATGGAGTGGTATTAGCCAGGGGGTAGGAATGGTGTCCCTGGCCTCTGTTTGTGGAAGGCTGGAGATGGATGGCATGAGACAAATGGCTTGGTTATTGTCTTCGGTCCATCCCCTCCAGGGTCGCTAGTGTTGGCCACTGTCGGCAGACAGGCTACTGAGCTAGATGGACCTTTGGTCTGACCCAGTACGGCCATTCTAAGCTCAGGGCTCAGGGTCGGGGGTCTCAGTGGACCACCTTGATTTTCATGCCAACCTGCTCCTGAGTGGCCAGACTGGCAGCTCTCCTGCCCTAGACGGCCACTTTCCTGTGCCTAGTGCGGAGGTCGTGGATGAGGTCCACGATGTCTGCACTAGAGCAGGTGGGCGCCCACCTCTTGCGGAACCGGGCAGGCTCCCAGGAGCCGCCAGCCTGGTCCCGGGAAGAGGCGGAGGGCTGGGTGGCAGCGGGTGGCCGGCTCGAGCCGTGCCAGGTGCAGGGTCTGCTGACTGGGTGCTGGCAGGCTTGCTCCTGGCACGGGCACCGTAGCCAGCCCATGCCCCTTTAAGGGCTCCGGGGCCGGTAGAGGGGGGCAGAAGAGTTTCCCTGGTGGTGCCCAGAGTGGCCACCAGGGAAAGCTGGGGAGGGCTAGCCTCCCACCAGTTCGAATTAAGTGGCTACACAGCCCTTAGTTCGAACTAGTTAATTCGAACTAGGCGTTAGTCCTCGTAGAATGAGGTTTACCTAGTTCAAATTAAGCTCACCGTTAGTTCGAATTAAGTTCGAACTAGCGGTTTGCATGTGTAGCGCCAATCAAAGTTAATTCGAACTAACGTCTGTTAGTTCGAATTAACTTCGTAGTGTAGACATACCCTCAATGTGAGAAGCAGTGTTCTAAAGGGAAGCTTGGATTCTTTTTGTGAGGATGGAAAATGAGAGATGATTTTCTACTGTTTGCTTAGCTGTACAAGATTAATTTCCGAAAGACCACACTTTCTGTTTTTCTTAGCTACTGCACCCGTATTTTCAGGATTCATTTCTATAGAGTCTAACTATAGGGGTTACATTTGAAAGTGATTAGTCACAGTATTTTACAGGGTTGGGCTTTGCACATGGGAAGTTTAATAATATATAATAATATAAAAACTTTTACATGGTGATTACAGAGAGGTACTGCTCAAAATTTCAGGAAGATGTTACCCACTAGCAATCCAAGTGAAGAAAGGACAAATGCAAGAAGTGAAAGGAAGAGGAATTGCCAGCTACTACACTAGAGAAAAATACATTTCCTTTCTGGTATCTCTATACACAATAGACACTTCAGAAGAGAATTTCTTTTGCACCATCTAGTTAGTAGACTCACTTTTAATTTCCATGTTAAATATGCATATGTTGCTTCCCAAAGATAAGACATTAAACTCCTTTTGTCTATAGAGTACTCATTTTATATTGGAAACACGGCTGTCTTCTGGTCTGAATTTCATGATTGGACATACATTCTATAGATGGCTGAACCAAAACCCTAAATTTGAACACACTGGCAATTTGGAATGCCTTGAAATCCAGATATAAATTTGACAGTTCAGATCCATCTCTGTGTAAAGCTTCTATAAAGTCACAAAAGGATGAGGAGGCTAATGGAATATGTATGCTAGAGAGGTAATGTATGTCTCACTGTTTTGGTGTCAATGTCTCTATCAGGATACATCTACACAGCAGGGCTAAAGTCGGAATAAGCTATGCAACTTCAGCTATGTCAATTGTGTAGCTTAAGTCGAAATAGCTTAATTTGACTTTTGGTGCTGTCTACATAGCAGGAAGTTGAAGGAAGAACACTCTTCCTTCGACTTCCCTTACTCCTCATAAAATGAGAGTTACAGGAGTCAGAGTAAGAAGTCCTCCAGCTTGACATTATTTCGAAAAAAAGGCTTATAGTGTAGACACACTCTGTTATTTTAGAATAACATTAGTTATTCCGAAATAATGCTGCTGTGCAGACATACCCTTAGAGAAGTCTTTAGATTAGGGGTTACTGACATTGATAGACATGAGTCTTTTTAAACCTCCAAGAAAATTTTGCCTACCAGCAAATACAAATATTTCTTTGAGGGAATGGAATGTTCACTAGCTTTCTAAACAGAGTACTAAGGATTGAAAACCTGATATTTTTATTAAAAAGTTAGTGATCATTTTGTTGAAAAACCCAGTGTAGAAAGGATTAATTGAAGTAATCTCTTTTATTAATTGATTTTAGCACCTGAAGGCAGACCCAATATCAGTTGAACAATTCAGTTTTATATTTTGTATATATCCCACTTTCTGAATTCTGGACCGAATAAACACATTTTTTAATTCACATTTGGGCTCTAGTTTCATTCAAAATCTCACATGAACATTCTGTACAGTTCATCATCAATCGTTCTGTCATCTTAATGGTACTATGTCAAATGTCTAAATGTTCCTAATTGCCGAACCTGTATGCCTAAAGTTAGGTATCCTGATTTAAAGTTAAGCCAAGATTTAAAAAAAATGGGAGACCCATAGTTAGGCTTTTATAAGCCATTTTTAGTCTTATAGGGTTAGTTCATTGTTGCAATGACTAACTTCTAGGTATACAGCTTCCTAATGAATTCACAGTCCTGAGTGAGCTGCCTTGTATAGTTGCCTGGGAAAAATATGATGCCTAAATATGTGATCTAAAAAAGCCAACACACTGACCAGGGAGTCACCTAAACTAGCCAATGGAAAGTGCTGAGGATAGGGGTGAGGGCTAAGCCAGAGCCCTCCAAGAGGTTTTAAGAGGTCCAGGTTAGTAGAGGTGGTAAAAATAGGAGTAGCAGAGCTTTCACTACACCAGCCAAGGAAGAGGGGTAGTAGGCAATGGGGAATGAAACCAGGTGAAATTTATGACCCAAATTTTTCTGATGAAAAAATGCAAATTTGGCAGTGCTCTAACATTTTGTGAATTCATGTTGATTTAATTGAATTGTTTCAGGGAACAAAAAGCAGAGAAAAAAGTCTGCAAAAATGGAAATATTCTGTTTCTGCATTTTCTAACCAAAGTGTTCTGATTATTTTTACTGAAAATGAGTTTTTCTTCAACAGTTTCCTTTAATTTTATTTTTAAAAAATTAAAATGTTAATTGTTTAAACTGAAATGAAATGCTTTGGTTTGGGTCGAATTACATTTTTTGTTCAACAAGAGATGATTTTCTCTCTCTCCCCTGCCTCCCCAGAATTGCTAGCAGAATGCATAATTCCATTATTTGTCCAGCTTTAGTGGGAACATGCTATTTCCCTAAGCAAAGGAGAATTCCCTTTAATTTTTGAGAGGACGGCAGGCAGGCTGTGTTCCCGCTTGCTTTAATCCCTTCACTGTGGTAACTGATTCATAAATGCTGACTTTTTATGGTGCCTACTTGCAATGTTACTGATTGAAATATTGTCTTTATATGCTGGCTCTCTCTAACATAATTTATATGTTTAATAGATGCATCTTAATACAAAATATATAATCAGACTGACTAGTTATTTGGTTAAACAGACTCTTCAACAGTATCTCCTTTACATTCTTGTATTGTAAGGAAACAGATAAATGTTGCCATAGATCAGAAAGTTAGGTACCACTGAATAGAAATTTCAGAGGGAAATCAAAGGAAAATGTAAGTGTATTGATTGGTGCACTTTACTGAGAACAAAGATGTTAAGCATCATTTTGATCTACTGACATCTGATTGGAAAAAGGTGACTACATAGATGGTAGTTAATTTACACACATGGGCTAAAACGCTACATACAAAAACTGTAGGGGACATGCAACTGTTTTTTGCATTATACAGCTTATCAAGTCTGATGATTTGAAGATGATCCCTTGGTATAAAAGCAGGTTGTGTTTTGATCACTGCTGCAATCAGGCTTCTGGAACATTTGAGTGACTATGTACTAATTATCCCCCTGGTGTCCTTGTGTAACTGTGCCTGAGCTGGTGACTCCACTACTCTTTCCCTCTCTCCCTCTCCCCTGTGCTCACATTGTCTTATTTATTTATGCACCTCCTTCTCCTCTCTTTCTCTTTTTCTTTTGAGGAGGTGGGAAGCATTTGTTTCTGTTTACCAATTGCCATTTAAATATGAGATTTTCTGAACAGTAAGAAGAATGGACAAAATATATACCACTTGTATACTTAGTTACAATTAATAAGTGGGTGAATTTTTTCAGTCAAAACTTATTTTGGTGAAAAAATGTTTGTCAGAAAAATGTCAAAATGGTTCATTCCACCAGTTCTAAAATGAAACATATTGATGTTTGAATAGATTCACAATGGGACTGGAGTGCCATTCACAAGGAGGAGGAAGTGTTGTTCCATTTATATGCAACGGCCTCCTGGTGGCTGAGGCATTCATGTGAAGTGTGGGAGACAAGCTTCACATTAGAACTGGCCAGAACCCACAGTTTTTAGTCTGTAGAAAATGTCAGCCTTTTGAAATTTGATTTCATTCCAAATCATTCCCATTTGGAATGCCTGACTCCTGATCATGTGAGCCAGCTGGTTTAAGAATCTGGAAGCCTTGGCATCTCTGAATTAATGCAGTCTGAAAGATGAGGTTACTTTGGAGTTATAGACATTTTGGGGTCCTACAGGAATTGGTTATTGGTCCTAATCTTTTTCACATTTTTATCAGCAACCTTAGAAGAAAACATCAAATCATCACCGATAATGTTTCCAGATGACACAAAAGTTGTCAGAGTGGCAAATAATGAAGAGGACAGAGCAATCTGGATGCTTGGTAATATGGGCACAGGCTAATAATATGCAGTTTAATACAACTAAATATTTGATGATTGGCTCTTCAGTCTCACATAGAAAGGTATAACATGATTCTCTGGCTTCATGTCGAAACTATTTGAATGAGAAATAAGGCGTAAACTTTTGATAGTGAGAGTAATTAATTCTTGGAACAATTTTCCCAGGGTCATGGTGGATTCTCCATCACTCTCCCTTTTCTAAAAGATAAATCAAGGAATTATTTTGAGGAAGTTCTATGGCCTAATTTATATAGAGTGTCAGGCTAGATGATCAAAGTGGTTCCTTTTGGCCTTAAAAATCTATGATCTATGTCCCACAGCTTCTAGGCTCCCAGGGAACCACACCTAAAGTACACTTGTGAGTCTGGCCATTCAATTCCAAATTTTCCTTGCTTTATTAAATAATCAAAGAAGCCCAAAATCATAGCAAACTTATTCCCGATACTCAACTTGCCAAAAGTCCTGAAAAATTTCACTTTCAGGTTGATCTGAAATGACTCTTTAAACATTTTTTGGAATTTCTAGTACACCAACATATAAGTTATTCACATAACTTTTACTAAATAGAAAACAAACCGTTATTATAGCCAGTTTTAGTATCTCTTAGGGTATGTCTACAATGGCTGTTTTTCAGACAAAACTCAAGGAACGTCCACACTGCAATTGCGTTCTTCTGCAAGAAAATCGAAAGAACAGACGGTTTTTTCCGGCATTGGTAATCCTCATTCTATGAAGAAGACTTTTTGCGAAAGAGCTCTTTCGCAAAAAGATGAGTGTGGACGGGGAAGAGGGAGTTCTTTTGGAAGAAGAGGAAAGAGGAAAAAGCACAGGCTGGTGGCTATTCCATCCATTGCAATCACATCTTACGTGCGAGAGAGTGTCCATTCAGTCTAGATGCTCTCTTTCAGAAAAGTAGATCGTTTTTTTGATGTACTTTTGCAGTGTGGACGCTTTCTTTCAGAAGAAGTTTTTTCAGAAGATCTCTTTCTGAAAAAAGCTTCTTACGAATGAAGATTGTAGTCTAGACGTAGCCTTATAGAAAAGGTTTGTAGAATATAGTAAGTATGGGTATGTCTACACTACCCTCCTAGTTCGAACTAGGAGGGTAATGTAGGCATACCGCACTTGCAAATGAAGCCCGGGATTTGAATTTCCCGGGCTTCATTTGCATAAACGGGGAGCTGCCATTTTTAAAACCCCGCTGGTTCGAACCCCGTGCAGCGCGGCTACACGGGGCACGAACTAGGTAATTCGAACTAGGCTTCCTAGTTCGAACTACCGTTACTCCTCGTGAAATGAGGAGTAACAGTAGTTCGAACTAGGAAGCCTAGTTCGAACTACCTAGTTCGTGCCCCGTGTAGCCGCGCTGCACGGGGTTCGAACCAGCGGGGTTTTAAAAATGGCGGCTCCCCGCTTATGCAAATGAAGCCCGGGAAATTCAAATCCCGGGCTTCATTTGCAAGTGCGGTATGCCTACATTACCCCGCTAGTTCGAACTAGCGGGGTAGTGTAGACATACCCTATGAATCAGCTAGAGAAATGACTCTAAAATTATAGAATTTAGTAAAGAATAGCATATTTTCAAAGGTTTCTTGCATGTTCCTAAATAATTCTATAGCAGGTTTAAAATCTCCTATTTAAATTTATAAATTGATCAGAAATATGTAGAAAACTTTATTGGTCTTCATACTCAGCCTCAAGGGTTATGTCTACATTGCACCAGAGACTGGTGTCTGAAGGACATGGGCTTGTGGATTCTGTTTCAAAGCCCACATGTGAGTGTTCACATTGCTTTTTAAACCTGGATTATGAATTGCTGGACCCAAGTCTCACAGCTATGCTAACACTTACATACTGCCCTATGTGGACCTTCTCACTCAGTCTGCAGCTATGGCTGCATCCACACTACAAAATAGGCTTTGGGGTGTACATGCATCAGGCACTGATCTACTACCCTAGCAGGATCCTAGGGCTCAGGTCTTGATTGCAAGCTGATCCAAGTCATTGCTTTGCATGTGGACAGAAGAGGGCTTGGGCTCAAACCTGAGTCAGAACCAAGTGTGCAATATAGACATACCCTAGGAGGTACGGTATGGATGGAGATGAAAAGGTAGCTTTTCATCATCTTTGTATTCTCCAGATTCTGAGGTGCTTGGCCTTGGAATTCTGTTCTAATTTATGGCAGCCAATCCAGGAGCACCTAAGATATGCAGTGCAGCCCAGAATCCCTGCAGCTTCATGGGCTATAGACCCTCTCTCCTCCCCTAAAACTGATCCTATTCCCAGTCCATTCCAGGTTTTGAGAAGGGGCTAGTATAGAGTCACTTACACTGACCACACACTGTGCCGGCATTAGAGGAATTTTATTTACAATAGGCACTAAAGTGGTGCATAATCCTAAACTTTTCCATTGAATTCTGTGGAACACTTCCATAATTTCAACTAAATAATTCTACTAGTTAAACTGCTCAGCAATCTTATTAAGAGTATCCACACCTCTAAGATTGTGTTCAGTCATGCTATGCAATTTATTCAGTCATGGGCCAGATATGGAGAACTAGTTGGACATGGTAGGAATTTTGCATGAATTTTTTAAAATAGTTTTTCAAAATAATTTTCCAGTCACTTTCCAGTTTTGCCATGTGAAACCAGAACATTGTGAAATAAAAATTCCATAAAATTAAAGACATTTTCATCACAAAATATTGATGGAGGATTTTCTACTATCTGTGGATATAAGGTAATATCCCAGGATTCACTATCTGATTTGCTAGTCCAACAAGGTAAGTGAATGTTTTCTTGTGTTTTTGCTATTTTGTGGTGGTACTTACAGTTTAGATCAATGGACAACTAATTACAAACTGACGTTGGTAGTCTCCAGCACACTCACCAATGATTCATGTGTTCACATTGATTTTTACATAAAACCAAAATGAAGCTGCACCATTTAGCACTTGGAATTTGGTCATCAATGAATTGTTTTGAGCTTAATAGGTTTAATAACACTTGGCAGCTCATTATTGTGTTGTTATAATATTACTTAGATTAAATTATCTATGTATCTACCTGTCTATCAAGGGGTTAATTTTGGCTTGGTTCTATAAACACCCAGGCACTAATTCAGCTAACATTCTTAAGTACATACTAACTCTATTCACACAAATAAGTCCATGTTAAAGTTAAGCAGCTACTTAAATACCTTGCTGAACTGGGTATCTAATATGCAAATAGTTATTATACACAGAATCTATCTGTGAGATTCAATTGCATTCATCCATTGTTGGGGACAGATAATATCTAGTGAGCCCACTTTGGTCATAAACCTAGGCTCCCAAATAATTGGGGGTGAAAAATGCTGGCAAAAAAATCTCCATGAGAGAAGGCCCCCTTCAGAGAATAGGAGACTACCCATCCAATTTATTTTAAGCTTAATATACCAGTCACATTTTCTCGTAAGAGTATTCAGGAAGTTTAATTGTCAGTTTCCCCTTCTGGATTATATTTTACATTGCAACAATCTGCAACCCCTTGCCCCCATACCTCAGGAAGTAGTGTTTTTTAATTTAGGCATTTTCCAATGGACTCAAACCCTTCAAGATGCAAATGAAAGCATGTGGGTTTGTCTCTCAGCTAACGGAAGCCATGAAAGAAAATGATGAAGCTCTAGTGAATCCAGGTTTAGTTTTCAGTGTTAAAATACTATTTCTGCCTTCCCAGTAACTGGTACTGAACCTGTATTAACTCAGAACAGTAACAATTAACCACAGACTGCAAACTGCAAGAATTACTAATGTAGACAGGTGGAACTGGGCTAATTATCATATGGGGTTACATAAGGAAAAAAGGCCTTCGGTATCTCTCCAAAAGAATTACATGTGTGTGATGGCCCCCTCCCTCTTCAGTAATTATTTCCAAATCACACCTGCCAAGCTGTAGGGAAGCATTCCCATTGTTTGTGGGTGAGAACACAGCCAGGTAAACTGTTGTTTTAGTTGGATTAAAAAAACACACTTCAGTCTTTTAAATAATATTTTACAGTGCTTATTTCTTGCATTAAAGGGACACTGGGAGGTTATAAAAATAATATTTAAAATACACCAAAACCCAATTATTTTATGTTACTGATTGCAGCATAGTTGATAGAAATATTTTTAAAAATTTAATTCAATTTTTTTACAATGTATACTATTTGTTATCTTTAAACTGAACAAAATACTGGGGTAGTGAGGCTAGATGGTCAATTTTTAGGCAGGTTTGCTTTCCAGTACTGTATCAGCTTGCGTATGCAGTATTTGGATTGCAAATGTTTCAGGGGAGTTTTTAAATTAAAATATTTTTTCTACTGATATTTGTTAAAAGTCATGAAAATCATTCAATTAATTTAGCATTTTCAAAACTTTATTTACCTTTGCATAATCTAAATTTGGGGCTTGAATTATTCTACGGTGTTCTTTTTACCTTATTAAAAATGAATTTGTACATACTAAGAGAGAGAGAATAGGTTAGGTACCTTTTGTGTGGAAAGCTTAACTAGGTGGTTGTTGTTAAATGCTTTACATCTATGTGGTAGCATAAGAGCATTCATAAGTTTGTTATGGAAAATCATGACTCAATAATTATTATTGTGTATTCAATGTGTTAAAAGTTATTTTCTCTAATTTTGGAGTGAAAACATATTTGACTCTATTCTTGCAAATGTTGCTGCCTGTGAGTAACTCATGGGTCTACTCACATAAAGTTATAGAACATAGCTTGTAGTTGGACAATAATGAAATGTGAAAGAAAATCTGAAACAACCCACTCCCCCAAACTTAGCAGTGGGAGTCTGGGAAGGGGATAGGGAAGAGAAGGAAATTATGGAAACCTGAAATAATGTGATCCCAATTTCCATTGTATGAACCAGTGCTTCAGCTGTAAAAACTTTACAGTGATCAAGTTGGATAATAAAGAGAAGCTGAAAGTGAATCCTCTATTTATTTCACCAGAACTCTTGTTATGAAAGTTTCTTGCAATATTTTTTTACAAATCTCTTGAAACCTTGATTGCTGTGGTGTCCAACATGCTACTAGCCACATGTGGGCTGGTTGAGTGTGGCTAGCTCACGACTGTATTGCAGTAGCCACTATGGAGACCACTGCTTCAGAACTGGTTGGACACCATGGCTCTATTGTATGCAACAGGCCTTTGAATTTCATCAAGAAAAAGGTCCTTGGGCTACAGAAATAGCCTTTGTCCTTATGTACACAGGAAAGAGTTTTTTTGTTATAACCTAAAGGTTTACATTCATACTGGTATATTTATACCAGAGAAACTCTCATGCAGACATTATTAATCTGGTATAAGAGTGCTTTTATTAATTTAAGCATCTGTGGCTTAGGAAATGGTTAAACAAGACTGAAAACAGTTATTTTTATACAAAAATAAGAGAGTTCACATGAAGGTTTATCTTAGTATAACTATGCCTGTGTAGCACAAGAAGTATCACTGGCAAAACTTTTCCATGTAGACCAGATCTTTATCCCATAAAATTGCATTCAGGTTTATTGGAGTGTAGGGACTGTGAAAATTAATTATTTCCCTTTTCTCGGTTTTCTTGAACATGAAAAATTTGTCAGCCTGCAAAAATAACTAATCAGTGTGAACGTTCTAAAGAGGAAGGTCTATGCTGCCATAGCACCAGTGGCGGAGACTACACTGGGAATGTCTGGGAGTAGCTGTGGGATCCAAATTAGTCATTCCTAGTCCCTTTTTTGCAATTCGGAATAGCAAAAAATATTCCTTCTCTCCTTGTGAACCCATCTACAGTACTTCTGGGAAAGCGATGTGAGGGGAAATATGGATTGTTCAGTTTTTACTCAGTCTCTATTTCCAACAAACTCTCACTGGGGTGGGCTAAATCCTTGGACTCCATCTTGCACTATAATATGTGATCTAGGAGTCCTCTGTGGGGGTGTAGCTGTACTAGAGCCGAAGAGTGTAATTTCCTGCGTTAGTAAACATACCTAGATTTGCTTTGAGGTGAATGTGTTAAAAATAGAAGTGTAGCTATGGCAGCGGAAGGAGCTAGCTGCCCCAAGTACAATCCAATGTGAGGCCCTAGGTATATATTTGGGCAGGTAGGCCCTCCCGCCATTGGCACTGTCATGGCTACAGTTCTGTTTTTAGTGCGATGGCTTGATCAGACGTAACACAGTGTGTCTATTTGAGTGGGAAATGATAACTTCCAGCTCTAGTGTAGACACGGAGTAAAAGAATGATAGAAATATAGGGCTGTAAAGGATCACAAGATGTCATTTTGTTCATTCTTCAGTCTCACTCTGAAGCTGAGCCAGTTATATGTTGCTTATCCTTCACTAGTGTTTGTCTAACCCAGGGATGGGCAATAAAAAACCCACAGCCTGCAGTGTTAGTCTCTGGTGGGCCATCACCACTATGTTTACCTGCACCTCAGCAGGTATTGGAGGATCGCAGCTCTGGTTGGCTGTGAATCACCATTCACTGCCAATGCAAGCAGCAGGAAGTGCCATGGACAGGACGCTGCTTCCCACAGCACACGTTGGCCGTAAATGGTGATTCGCAGCCAACCAGAACTTTGATCCTCTGGATACCTGCAGAGGTGCTGGGAAACATGGAGGTGGGGGCCTGCCAGGGACTAACCCTGCAGACAAGATCTGGATTACAGGCCAGAATTTGCTCACCACTGGTCTAACCTATACTTTAAAACCTCAAGGAATAGGGATTCTATATCCTTCATTGGAAGCCTATTCCAGAACTATCCTTATTGGGAAAATCTTTCCAACTATCTTATCTAAAACTGATTTCCTACAGATTAAGCCCATTGTTTCTTATCCTATCTTCACTGAACATGGAGAACAATTGATCATTGTCCTCTTTATAACAGCATTTCACATATTTCAAGACTTGTCTTTTTTTCCCCAAGACTAATCATGCCAAGTTTTTTAAATCTTTTTTAATAGGCCAGATTTCCTAAATCTTTTATCATTTTTGTTGCTGTTACCTGGAATTTCTCCAATTTGTCCACCTTTCTTGAAGTCTGATGACCAAAACTGGACAGAGTTCTCCAGCTGATGCCTCACAGGTGTCAAGGAGACAAGCACAATTACCTTCTATGTCTTTCACGTGACACTCCAGTTAATAAACCCCAGAAGGACAGTCGCCTTTTCTGCAACTGCGTCATGTTGCTGGCTTATATTCAATTTATATCCATTATAACCTTCTGATCCTTTTACCCAGAGAGAGAGTGAAAGACAGATTATATTAAAATGAAGAATACTGAACTCTGAGTAGTTCTTGAAGAAAAATATAGATTAAACCCGAGTTACTCTTAGTAAAATATCAAGACCTACTTTCGTTGTAACACAATTACATACATCACAGTATTTTATTTGCAGTGATATTATATGTACTGTACTAGTCATACAGCATTAACCTAAAGATAAACATTTGTGTTAATTGAATCCCTAGTGACAGCAGATTTTAGAATCAATCTTATTTTTTATGTGATCTAATTATCTCTGTTGTATTGACTGATAGCTAAAAGTTGGATGATTCTATCATCGAACTGCTATTCGAAAGGAATTCTGACAAACAGTTCTTTCACTTTCAAATGCCAAAGATAGTTCAAATTATGTCCAGTGACTCTTCTTGGCTGGAAACAGCGAACCAGATCCAATGGGAGCTGCAAGGCTGTGTGACTATGGACCCTTTTGGTAAACAAAGCAGTGTGTGCCTACTAGCGGCTTTCTCCCCTGCAGACCACTTTGAGAAACACTGATGTAGACACAGCTTCTAAACTTATAAATGCATAGGCCCTAATTCTGCAATGAGTTTTTTGCAGGTGAACCTGTGCCCAGAGACTCGATTAAATCAATATGGTCCCTTATAGTGTAAGTGTCTTATGGAGACATTATTGCAGGATCCAGACAAAACCTGGAGCTAGGACTACCTGAATTTGTTTTTAATTGAATTTTAAAAATTGTGACAGAAAATTAGGTTTAATCAAAATGAAATATTTGACAGGAATTTCTTAACAGAATGAAAATGCTGCCTTCATTTAGTTTCAGATTTAAATTTTTGATGTGTGTGTGTTTTTTTTTTTTTAATGTGAATTCCCTTCCCTCCTTCCTCCATTTTGCCACTGAATACAGTTGAATATAGAGGTTTTTCTTTTTGGTTTCTTCCCTCTCCCCTCCCCCAGTCTTTCCATTTCCCCCTTTTCCATTCTCATTTTTCATATCTTTCTCCATTTTTGAAAATACAAAATGAAACTCATTAATTTTTCCTCCAAAACTTTTCCAAAGATGAGGATGTTTTGAAAGGTCAAACTATAAAAATAATCAGAGACAATGGAGGGGGCGAATAAACTACAAAACTTTGGATATTATTAATTTTAGTGCCAAAAAAGGGGGAGAGGGATTAAAATTCAAGATTTAAAAGACTGACCTCTTGACATTTTTCAGAAATTAGACAGTTATCAAAAACATTTAAAAAAAATGAAAAACCAAAGTGCTTCATTTCACGTCTTATGAAATGGACATGGCTTCAAATTTTTTTCTTTTCATTTTTTTCCCCATGCTTCTCCCTTCTCCATTTTTGTACCAGCCCTACGTGGAGCTCTGTTTGTTTCTCTGAAACTAAATAAAATGTCTGGATTCAGAAGGCCTGCAAAAAATTGTACATCTCATTTTAGAGCTAAGCCCTTGTTCCCCCTACTGAACAACTGCCCAGCTCACAGTATTCCTTAACATTGAATCAGGATCAGCATTGTCTCTGAGGGGAATATATCCACTACAGGACCTCATTCCACTTTCTGCAGTACAGCTAGTATCCAGGTGAGCTATACCAGGGTCAGTACTGACCACAAAGGAAGGGCAACTATGTTGACTCCCCACCCTCTTCTGTGTCTTTCTTTGATGAGTGATGTTTTAACTCTATTGAATAGAAGTTTTGTAGTTTCCCTCATCTCATATGATTATAGAAGAGACAATATTGTTGTTTATCCTGTTTAGCCACTTAACCTCAATGATCTTTCATGCTCAGTAAACTAGAGGCCATAATACAAGCTTTATGATTGTTGGATTGTTCTGAGTTTTCAATAGAGGTTCAGGTCAGTTTTTACTTTATCTTTTCCATCTTTCATCCTACCTTGGCACATTACAAGGTTTTTTCCATAGAGATATCAGGGACAAGTCCTCCTACACCAGGCAATGGTCTGACTCTGGCTATTGTAGCCCTTCTCTATAAGGGGAAGCACCATGTAACTGAGAACTGCAGAAGATGCCGCCATCTTGTTTCTATCTAAATCCTGCCAGACATTCACTTCCCATCCTCAGCCTTCAAAGCGAACCATCTCTTTCTCTTGAATCTCTGTCCTTTGTCTACTTTTGCAACTCTACACATTGGTCTCATTCTTTATTCTTTTCCTCCAGTCTACAAAGATGTTTGACCTCCTGCCTCTTCTTGCTTCAGCTTTCACAAAAAAAATCTTTACATAGATTCCTTTCAAAGGTTGGCATTTTCCTGTCAGAGATGTTGGGGTGTGTCAGAATAAACCCATAGCTGTATTCTTTGTGTGATTACAGCCAACTTTATATATGCCATTTGAAATATGTCTCCAGACTTATGGTAAAATTAATAAAACAGAAATTAAAACTGACAGCTCTGAAATGTTATTCTACTCTTAGCATAAGGACTACCTCACATGAACATTTTTTCAGAATTTGTACCAGGATTATAGACTGTTACCCAGTTGTCAATAACATCTAGATATATTCCTAAATCTCACTTGACAGGTTTTAGATACTTTCAATACTATTACAGTATCACACTAATGATACTATAGTTTTTGTTAAGTGTGTACTTTCATTCTCAGCTAATTTTGCCTGTTAATTCTTTTTGTATTGAAATTGCTTTCTTATATTTTTCTCAGCACAGGAAGTAAATTTTTTTGTTTTTATGGTTTTGTTATCCACCAAGAAGTGTGCATTAACTTAGAAAAGCTTACCTGACTATGGGAAAAATAATTCAAGTTTTTATGCTCTGATAATTTAAATACAGTTTTGATTTAAAATTTCAAACTTGTCATCTTCAATAAAATTAGTTAAGTGATAAAGATGTGAAACTAACATTGATTCATCAGCCAATGGGTGGTAATTTACTACCAATGTAAGTGCACAAGAGTCCTACATCTGAATGCAGGACTGGGCCTTGGGTTATCTAGATCAGTGTTGCTCAACCAGTGGTATGAGTACCCCTAAGGGGTACTCGAGAGAAGTCTGGGGAGTATGTCAACACAACAAAAATTAAGTTTTCTCCAACTTTCTATTTTAATTTTTACAAAGCTTTATTATTTTTGTACTTTTTACACCCAGCTACAATTAAGTTGTTTAAACAAATTTGTTGCAATAGTAGAAAAAAATATTGTGTCTGAAAACTGTAGGTGCTGGGGGTAATTACAATTTTTTTAAAGAGGGTACTTATATTTTTTTTAAAAAAAGAGGTACTTTATAAAAAAAAAGGTTGAGAAACACTGTTCTAGATATCTGTGTAAATCAGAAACAGATCTCTGAAATTGTAGACTTCTGTTCTCTCTGAAAAGCTATCCTGCCCTGAATACTCTTCATCTGTTCTCTTTCGAAAGAAGCTTGTAGTCTAGACGTACCCTTAGTGCTGCTCCAACCTTCCCCCACCTAACTCAGTAGGGATATGTCTACACTACAGCGCTAATTTGGACTAACTTAGTTCGAATTAGTTAATTCGAACTAAGCTAACTCGAACTAGCGCATCTAGAACTAAAAACTAGTTTGAATTAGCATTTTGCTAATTTGAACTAGCATGTCCACACTGATTGGATGCAGGGGCGCATTTAAGGGCAGCTGAAACCGGTTCCGGCAGGGCATCAGGTCAGTAGTTGCTTTGTGTGGCTGCTGTCTGAGGCCATCTGAGGCTCGTGCTTAAAGGGAACCCCCTGGACATCCGGTTCTCAGTTTTTACGCTTGCTTGTCTACCACGCCGAGGGACAGCAAAGCGTTTTTCTCTGCGCCCGTCTGTGTCGGTGGGTGGAGCAGGAGGGATGGGGGTGCGGAGGGAGAGGGAGCAGGGGCGGGAGGAGGAGTGAGTGCTGCGGCAGCCGCAGGAGCCGGAGCAGGAGGAGGCAGGAACTGGTCCACCAGGGTCTGAAAGTGGCCTCTGAGGCCACGGCTCTGCTCCTCCAGCGCATCCACACTCCGCTGGCGCAGCCGAAGGTCCTCCCAGACCCAGTGCTCCTGGTTGCGGAGCAGCTGCTCCATGAACCGGAGGTGCCGCCGCTGGTAGTCCTCCTGGTTTCTGGCACGCCGGCTGGCCCGGGCACGGGTGGCTGTTGCAGGCGGGGTGGTGCGCCCTGCAGTCCCAGGTGCTGCGGCTGTGGTGAAACAAGAGCAGCGGTCAGTTCTCCCTGTGGACAAGGTGGGTGAAACCCAGCCCCCCTCTGCAAGGCCAAGGCCCCTGCATGACACCCAGCTGCTGCTCCATGGTGGGCAAGGCCCAGGCCCACAGTCCCTGGGCTCCCTTTCCCCTCCACCCCCCGTACACATAAGGGGAGCATGATGGTACTCACAGATGGAGGCCTCTCCGGCCTCGGACAACACAGGAGATGTTGTCTGTGGGGTTCCTCAGGGGTCCTGGGTCCTGGGCAGGCTCCTGGCAGGCTCCTGGATTGCGGCGTCCTCCGGCTCCTCCTCCTCGGTGTCCAGGACCGGTCCCTCTGCCCCGGGGTCGATGACCACCCGGGGGGCATGGACGGCGTGAGCCCCCAGGATGCGGTCCAGGGCCTGAAAGTGGGGGCAGGCCTCCAGGTCGGCCCCTGGCAGGCAGGCCCGGGAGTAGGACTGCTGCAGGTCCTTTATTTTGCAGTGGACCTGCTCCCGGCTCCACTGGTTGCCTCTGGCAGCCAGGCTGTCAGCCATGCAGCCTTAGACAGCCGCGTTCCTGTGGCTAGTGCGGAGATCGTGGACATTGGAGGCTTCCCCCCAAACCTCGATGAGGTCCACAATCTCCATACTAGACCAAGCGGGCGCCCGCCTCTTGCCAGGCTCGTCCCGGGAAGAGGGGGAGGGCTGGGTGGCATCGGGTGGCTAGCTCATCTTGTGGCAGGTGCAGGGTCTGCTGGCTGGGTGCTGGCAGCCTTGCAACTGGCACAAACTGTGTAGCCAGCGCTTGGCCCTTTAAGGGCTCCGGGGCCAGGAGGGGGGCAGACAAGTTTCCCTGGTGTTGACCAGAGTGGCCACCAGGGCAAGCTGGGAAGGGTTAGCCTCCCACTAGTTCGAATTAAGTGGCTACACAGCCCTTAATTTGAACTAGCTAATTCGAACTAGGCGTTAGTCCTTGTAGAATGAGGTTTACCTAGTTTGAATTAAGCGCTCCGCTAGTTCGAATTAAGTTCGAACTAGCGGAGTGCTAGTGTAGCGCCTATCAAAGTTAATTCGAACTAACATCTGTTAGTTCGTATTAACTTTGTAGTGTAGACATACCCTAGGAGACTGAAAATCAGATTTCTAATATACCTCAGTTTGTTGTAGCTCTGCTCCTTTTTGCATGAGGAAAACTATGAAAAGTTGATATCTATGTCTTGTTAACTTAAAGATAGGCCCTACACTACCTTTACTCTTAGCCATTATAAGGAAATATGCAGGTACATGCTTGCCTGAGATCCCCTCCCCTTCATGAGGTTCATCTGCACTCACATAGCAAGGCTAACCACTCTGTAGTGAAGTATCATACTAGTCCTGGCTCATGGAATAGCTAAAGTCCTTCTCCTTCTCTTCCTTACCATTCACGGGAGAGGTCTCTGTCTTGGGCTTCTCTGAGGTAACCACGGTAGTCTAAAGGATGCTAGTGAAGTCTCCACCAAGGATGCCATGAAGTTTCTTGTTGAAACAGCAGGTTTGTACTGTTGCATGAGCTCTATTGTTGCATTCCCCAGCCTTGTCGAATTCCTGGTAAAGTGCTTTCCTATGGCACTGCAGCTGACCCCATCAGACCTCTTTGCTGTATCCCCCTTGCAATCTGCTCATAGATGTCTACATTTCTATGTCTATTCTGTAGTGTTGGTTGCACAGTTCTCTTCTCCTCCCCCCACGTGCCCAGGAGATCCTATACTTCCTGCCAGTTCCAGTGAGTGGAGCTGGGATGGTTAGGTAGACTGTTGCACACAACAAGGGGAAGCTGCTAGGGCTGCTTGCAGGTTTGGGGCATTCAAAAATACCTGGGAGAATTGAAAGGAGGTGGTGGGGCAGCTTCCAGACCCTGTGACCACTGAGTAGTGAAGGTTAAAATTATGTCCAGAGCAGTCATTGATGTAGGTAATGTCAGCTTCATGGGACAGGTGCTGGAGGATTGTTAGGGTTGACAGGTTACATAGCCTGGTCTACACTAGGGAGTTATTTCAAAATAACTCCCCTTATTTCAAAGTAACAAGTGGAGCATCCATACTACCAAGCCTGCTATTTTGAAATAAGGGGCTGATTATTTTGAAACAATAATACCTGCTTTCCACGAGGAATAACACTTATTTTGAAATAGTTATTTCAAAATAGCGGTAGTGTGGATGCTTCACTACTGCTATTTTGAAATAACTTCTCCCAGGAGTCATTCAAAGTAATTACTCCCAGGGCTTTCTGGGGCTCTAAGTTGAGTGCATCCACATTCAGGGTATGTCTACTCTTGCACCCTCTTTCGAGAGAGGTATGCAAATGAAGAGATTCAAAATTGCAAATGAAGCTGGGATTTAAATATCCCGTGCTTCATTTGCATATTCGCATTATGGCGCTATTTTGAAATCGCGCTAATTCAAAATAACAGACGCTGCTAAGACACGGTTATTTTGAGAGAGAACCCTTCTCTCGAAATAACTGGTAAACCTCATTGTATAAGGAATACGGGTTATTTTGAGAGAAGGGTTTTCTCTCGAAATAACCGAGTCTTAACAGCGTCTGTTATTTCGAAATAGCGCCATAACATGAATATGCAAATTAAGTGTGGGATATTTAAATCCCGGCTTCATTTGCAATTTTGAATCTCTTTATTTGCATCCCTCTCTCGAAAGAGGATACAAGTGTGGACGTACCTTAATGGAACCTGCCTCAGACTAATTTCGAGGCTTCCCTGTAGTGTGGACCTGCTATTTTGAAATTGTTATTTTGGGTTTTATTATTTCAAACTAAGTTATTTTGAATTAATTTCTTGGTGTCGACATGTTCATAGTGTCGATGCTGTCATGGTTTCAGCCTCAGTAGGTCAACAATGGCATGATGCCATTGCAGGAGGTGTTTTTACTGTGTCACTGTGAAAGGGTCATTACTTTGGACAGAGAAAAATGTGAGCATAGATGCAAAGCTACTTATGTCAACCAAACTGCTATTTTAAATAGATTTAGTTAAACCAGTGCTGCTTTATGAGTGGTCCTCTTACATTGGTTTAGCTTTAAACCTTGGTTGTATCATTTTAGCTTATCCCTATACGGGCTTGTCCACTTGCAAAACTGCTCCTGTTTAAATTAAGATGAAGTTTCAGGGGGTACGACTACACTGTGGCACTATTTCAGGATACTTATAGTATCCTGAAATAGCTATTCTGTGTCTTTTAAACAAGCCCATTATTTCAAAATAGCGTTCAAAATAATGGGCTTGCTATTCTGATGTCCCTGTAAATCTTGTTCTATGATGATTAAGGGACATTTTGGAATAGAGCTCTATTTCTAAATTTGGCACTGTGTAAACAGTGCCAAATTTCAAAATAAGCTATTTCAAAATACACTCGAAGTAAGCTATGCAATTTGTGTAGCTAAAATTGCATGGCTTATTTTGAGTTAAGGGTGCAGTGTAGACTCACCCAAATTGATGTAAGCCTCAGCTATGCTTGATAGTTGATGAAGTACAAGTAGATTTTAAGTGAAGTTGCTGTTCCAGAACAGCTCGATGTACGGACAGACTTATTCGGAATAAGAGTGTTATGTTCCTGTTTAGTTTAACCTATTTCAAAATAGCTATGTCCACACAGAAGAGTTTCACAGGTACAGTTATGTAGGTATAAACCCCTATTTTTATGCTTTTATGTTGGTATAAGAGTGTTTTTAAAGTGATATTTAAACCCTTTTTTCCCCAAGAGATATAAGCTAAACAAGTAAACAAACACAATGAATTCTCTTATATCAAAATAAAAGCATGTAACTCTCTGTATACAAGACAGGTATAACTATTTTGGCTTAAATTAACACCTTAGGTTATGCTGCTGCAGTTTTCTCCAGTGGACCAGGAATTAGCAGTGAGTTGAGTTAATTGGTGAGGGCAGTGACTGACAAACAAGATCTTTTCTAAGAGGATGTTTCATTCAGACTTGAAAGTTTATTCATTGATTGCTTCAGTTTGTTTTGCAAAAGTACCATCAGTATGTGGGGGTAATGACTCTGACAGTCCAGGGACATGATTTTAGCTGCATGAATAATTCATAATTGTTCTTTTACATTATTCATGTAGTTCTTGGTCTACAGCTTGTTTGAGAGCAGTTGTAAAGATTCAAAATGTGCATGAGCTGTTTTGACTGGACAGAGAGGTGGTATGGTATATGTCTGTTCTTTGGTTGGATGTGCAGAACTCAGAATCACTTCAGTTGCAAGAACAAAATCAAAACTCACAGTCTGTGATTATAACTATAATTAAAATCCTTGTTTTGACAAACGGGCCTCCCAATAAACTCATTGCCAGAATGTGATGTGATAGCTAAAAAAGATGTGGAACCAAAGTGGATTTGTTGAATATTTGAATTGGTGTAAAAAATATCTGGTGTATTTACCCAGCTTCATTTCTGAAAAAGGACTTTGTTGTGTGATGTGGGGAAAGAGTTTGGACAACTAAGCAGTGGAAGGATGTGCTGAGAAGCAGCAACCCTCATAGGTCTGTTTGAGAACTTGATCTCAGAGTTGCTCTGCTGGGGTTTGGGGAAGTTATATTTATGAATTATAAGCTATCCTATGCTTTTGCCATTGAATGCCCCTGTTCAAAAGTGCACATACTAATGATTAGTAAAGTATACTAGAAATACAGCATTCTGTCTGTATCTGCTTGCTGATTGCCACCTTTTGAAAGCAATCAGGTAACCTTTCTGATCTCTTGGAAACCAAAACAATATTAAATAATATACCAAAGTAATATAAAATCAATGGAAAATACTGTCCACTTGTATTTAGGTTTATATAATCACACTTGTCCCTCCCCTTAGATGTAATGCCTATATGGCCAAATATACCATCCCTATTCTCATCTTCCTGCTGTGAGCTATTGCAGAAGAAGGCCCATTGAAGTTGGGTTCCCTTATGGGATGGATATGCCCTAACAGGTCCCTTGACCTTGGACTACTGTGGAGTTCATCTCATCCCTTAGCCTTATAAACATATGCTGTCTGTCCGGTTGCTATCATTCCTGTGCCTGCTTTTTCAGGGAAATACTGAATTGTGCCACATAAGGGGTTAAAGGAATCATGAGGAATCCCGAGGCACAAAAACAGCAATGCCAGAATAATCCCCCAAAGAGTAAACAAAACTCTTAACTGTTGCAAACAATAAATTGTCCATACCTTATAGAAGCAATGGATAATGAAAAGTTATAATGCCTATAGTTTAGTACCCTCTTTAAAAGAATTTACACAGTATATGAAATTAAATTCTGTTCACAGTTCTCTTAATTTGTCCTTAATTAAACAATACTCCATAAATGGTGCATTCAGTGACCAAATGTTCAGAGACAGCAAAATGGTGGGTCCCAAGCCATTAGGAATGAAATAAAGTTGGTCCCTTGAGAGCCTGCTAGAATCTGGTCTATGTAAGTGACAACTGATGGTTTAGGAAAGATAATTAACTTTGCAATTACAAACCCCAGCTTTCACCAATGCTATTTCTTCCAGTATAATCTTGTAAATGTTCTAGTATTTGATGGGAGGGAGAGGAGGGGAGAAATTCTGAGTTCATAGGGGATTCATTCTTCATGGATAAATGTACTGAGAATATTATTTTTAAAAATATTTCATAAATATTTGATGTGCAGTGGTTTTGTAGATTATAAAAAGATGAAATATTCAATTTTTTGTTTACTGCCAGGATTTTATTTTGCACTATGTAAGATAAAAGGGATCATTTTGGAGTACATGCTATATCAAAGAAAACGTGATTTTTCTTTTTTTGTAACAAATGGTATGGAAGTTAAACTAGATTTGTTCTATAGCTCTGCAGACTGAGGGTCTCTATCTGTAGTAGAAAGTGCAGCCTAGGGGTCATCAGTGTTAGCTCCCTAGTATCACATTGTCAGTGTGCTTTAATATTCATCCTGAAGACCCCCTTTGAAGACATGTCTACATGTGAAGTGGTGGGTGTGATTCTCAGCTATGGAGGTGTACTCAGGTTAGTTGAACTAGTGTGCTGGAAATCACAATGTAGCTGTGGTAATATGGATAGAGGCAAAAGCAGCATGTGCTAGCCACCAGAAATTATATGCCCATGGGATTCAGTTGTGTTTGTACACAGAACTGCTAGCATGGTGTCACAGCTTCTGCTGTCACCACTACACTATTATTTTTAGCATACTAGCTCAAATGAGAGCTGCCAGGAGTTTGTATAACTGAGCTGGGAATCACATCTTTAGCTTGTCACCAAGATGCCCATTCAGCCCTACCTATCTATGCCAGCATGGTCAAGGAGGTTGCTCATTACCTTTTTTTCCCCCCATAGTAGCATTCATATTATTGAATCATAAATACTGCAACATGCTCTTGTTTACATGTACAAGTACCAGTGTCTAGATACACTTAGTTAAATCACTGGGAAGGACCCTTAGGCTAGTGTGCATGATGACATATTTAGCGCTCAGCTACACAGTCCTGTGGTTCAGACTGAGGGGTGTGAGAATGGCAGCACACACCAAAGTGTTCACTTTCACCGACTCACGTGGATGTTGCTGGTGTGATTGAAAAAGTATCCAGTTTGTGTTAAAGGGATCCTGTTGGAGGACTACATTAATGCAAAAGAGGTAACTTTTAATTCATGCCAGTAGCATCCACATGAAGTCATCACAGTGCACCACGTAGGTCTACACTGTGATGCAGTGTAGACATAAACTTCCTTACAGTATATTATTCAGCCTCTAGATGGCTTTGTGTTTGAGGAGAGCACCAGACAGATTGTGGTCTCTGATAACTGAAGCAGGCAAAGGTGCAACCCAAGCTGCATGGGAGCCTGGCTGGCTGTGACTCTGGTTATTATTGTGTTCTTTAGTAAATGCCTCCTGTGATTCCGTACGCTTGACAATGTAACACCAGCAGACTCCAGTCAAATCTGGGACCTCTGGAGCTTAAAGCATGAGCCTCTACCGCATGAGCTAAAAGCCAGTTGGCTCTCAGCTAATGCTGTAAAGCACACTCATTATTCTCTCTGTAAGTGCCACTAGATGGGACCGCATCAAGAAGGTGTGTGGGTTACCACAGGCTATTGGGTGCTGGACTTGTAGTTGAGGAATCTGAGTTTATGTAGATATGCTCAGGCTAGCTGAACTAGTGCACTGGAAATAGTAGGGTAGGGTTGCACTGGGTAGAGGCAACAGCAGCATGTACTAGCCATCATAAACACATGCCCATGGGATTCAGCTCTGAGAATCTGGAAAGCAGATTCTCTAGTTTTGCCTTGACTTGAGGGACCATTTTATGCTGAATTGAGCTCAGCTTCTTCGTCTGTAAAATGTGGATAATAAAGTGTATATAGCTCTGCAGTGTGTTTTGAGATCTACAGATACTGCTGTCTACTCCTTATGAACTGCGGGATGCATGTATGTGACTGAATTTTGTTGCTTCTGTAAAAGCAGGTCACATGGCCACACCCTGAATTATGTAAGAGTAAGATGCCTTTTGTGCCATTGATCATAGCAGTACAATGGTGCCACAAGAACTAAATTTGCATGTGGACTCAATCCATGTGCCCATGGTTCCTTAAGTTTCATAACTACTATCTTTTGCATTTTGTTCCTTTTTAAAAAAGCAAAGCAAAACAAAATATTTGTCAAGTGAAAAAAAGAAAAAAGAAAAAAGGAAAGAAAATATTTATACTTATTTGTATGGCCTTCCACGTAAATTACTGACACCAGTTCTGGATTCAGTTCTTAGGTGTGCCTGTGAGATCAGATTATCTTTCTGCCTCAATTCCCCATATGTAAAATGGTGGTAGTGCTACTTCCTTTCACCCATGTTTTGTCTGTCTTTGAAATGTACATTTTTGAGGGCATAGAATGTCTCTTACTGATCATGTGTACAGAAGCCAGTACAATTGGGCCCTGATGTCAGCCAAAGTTTGCAGATGCTCTTGTAGTAAAAATAATAAATAACAAACATCTGTATATTGTTACAATAGTAGGAATGAATTATTTTGAAAATATATATTTTTCACTGATGAAGTCAACTTTATGGGTTGGGCCATGTATCTGAGATTATAATGATCACATTTGCCATTTGTATGTAATTAGCATTACTATAGTACTCCCTACCCATAGCAGAGGGAATATTGTAGTAAAAGTTTGATTTTTAGTTATGGTACTGTGCAAGTTTGTGTTCTAAAGGAATGTAATGACTAACTGCATACTAGCATGTAAATTTGTAAATGGTCAGAAGAAGGGATGTCACTCCTGATAACATGTATATTCTGTTTTCTTAACTGATGTCCCTTCATTAATATACTTGTTAAAATATTAAGCTACTTTATATGCCTTTTTTTTCAACTCTACGGATTGTGAAGCAAAATGCATATTTGCTTCATCACAGATAGTGGTCCCATCATAACAAGTGGATTAGAGTTTTAATTTAATATATGAAATTCACATGGTAGGAAGTGTTGCTTTCAAGTGGGCAAGCATTGAATTTGTGGCTACATGCATGGACCTATGGTTATTGTGGCGATATTCATTTGATTCAGTCAAATCACGTTGTTCCTCTGTGATTTGACACAGTTCCCCAGAGTACCAGTTCTAGTAAGGATTTTAAAACTGCAGCAAATAAACATCACAGGTGCTGTGTTTTTCTTAGTATGCCATCTTCAATGTTGATATGTCTGGGGAAAGCACACTGGTGGGTAAAAGACAAGGATATCAAAATACATGGGCCAGCAAGGACCCTCTTGTTTGTAGGTATCTGTTTTTACTTCTGCTTTAGTTCCACATAGATGGTATATAATTACTGCCAAATGATACAAATGATTTCATATTTAGGAGCTACTTGCAGTATAAAGTGTATGGGCCAAATTAATCCTTGGTAAAAATTCACAATAATTAGAGTTATCCCGAAGTAAATATGCCTTTGTGAATCTGGGTTCTTATATGTACTAAGAGGAAAATAAGTGACATTGTACAGAGAAATAATTTGTGCTCTTCGCTGTCTTTCTGTGAAAACTTTCTAAAGGGCTACAGTAGGTTTTTTTTAATTATATTTTTTCTCAGACTAATGCTCCACCTGGTGTTTTCTAAAAACAAAGTCTGAAGTGGATTTTTGCTTTCAAAAACATCAAGCAATTTGGGAAGGAAGCAAAGGAAGCAACACAGTGTTAACTAACTTCCTGGAGTTTTACTTGTATTGTGGGAACTCCTCTTCCTGCCAACCAGCACTGAATATCTTTAGGGAGGAAGACTTCTATCAATACCAGCTGTCTCCACCCTTCTCTATGATGTGCAATCCTGGATGCCAGTCATCGAGAAGAGAATACAGTTACATTCATTAATACATCTAAAATAGAGAAGCTTGCTGTCAATATATACTCATTAGTGCTAAACTGCAAATGAACTGTATTCTTATTAATTAGGTGGCAGACTAGAAAACATCCCTGCTTCTGTTCCGCCAGATGGAGGGATGCTGGGGGTGATGACCTATGTTGGGCCTTTCCCAGTGGATTTCTTTGGTGAGTCTATGTGTTTGCATAATTCCTGTTCTGATTTTCCATTGAAAATAACCATTCTTGCACTTAGACAAGTGAGCACTCATATGAAAGTCTTTTAAAAATGTGGTATTTTTGCCTAGTTTTGCAGTCAGCTAAGCATCACACTCTTAAAACCCTAAAGGGACTGGGGCACACAGATGTAAGCTGCACAGCTCTCTTCAGCAAAGATAAGCTAGACTGCTTTTCCTACTGCACTATCCCAAAGTTTTCTGCCATGGTGCCCATTCAGGTGAAAGACGTTAGATAACAAACTCATTCACTTAATTGCCAGTTACTGATATTGCCTTTGTCAGCTGCTGAGAATGTTGTTAAGCCTAAGAGGCGTTTTTTTTTTTGTCTCAGAGCGGTAGTGTGTTAGTCTGTAACTTTAAAAGCAACAAGTAGTCCTGTGGCACCTTAGAGACTAATAAATTATATATATAGCATCATGAGTTTTCATGGACAAAACCCACTGGTTCAGATAGTGTATTGGATTTTTTTTTCTTCTGTAGGTTTTCAGCCTATGTGAAAAGTCCCTTCTTCTGCAGGAGCTTTGGCTTTTTAGGGCATGTCTACAACACAATTAAACCCGCATGGCTGGCCTGTGTCAGGTGACTTGGGTTTGGAGGATTTGAACTACAACTGCTGAATCTTGTGATTAGGGAGGGTCCCAAAGCCAAGGTCTCAATCCAAATCTGAACATCTACACCACAATTAAACAGAGCCATAGCTCAAGTAAGCTGACATGGGCCAGCTGATGTCAGTACAGACATATCCTTCTTTTAATGCTTCTGTGTACTCCCATTGAAATAAGTGAGATTACTAATCTTCTTAAAGGTTCCCATGAATTTAAGTATCTTTCTGAATCATGGACTATGTGTAACCCCCTTTTTTCTCCCTGGGTTACTTGGGAGCAGGTCACACTCACAGGTGTGCCTGGGCGCCTGATGGTCTTGACAGAAAAGTAGATCCTGAGTAACCCAGTGGTGATGTTCTTTGGTTGGGGAAAACCTATCCACCCCTTGCTCATAAAGAATGTACAATGGCGGTGCCTCCACGTGGCTGGTCCTGTACACACTTACTGGTGTGCCTTGGGAACCTCCAGCAATAAACTTATTCCAGCAATAAACTGGATCTAATTTCAGAACAACAATTACAAATCATAAATAATATACATCTAATAGATTGCATTAGAATGAACAACCTTTACTTAACTTAAAGAAACAGGATTTAACAAATTAACAGTGAATAACGTCAATTAACAAAGTGCACAGAAGTAAAAGAAACTTATCTGGCTGCCATTTGCACTGCCAATATTTATCCCACCCCAGAGCGTGCACACTCCTGGTCTCAGAGTCCCAGACTCTTGCTTGCATGGGTGCGCTTGAAGAACTGCAGCTGTAATGGAGATTCTCTGTAGGTAGTGAGTATGTGGGTCCAAGCTATGCAGCAGCTCTGGTTCACTGGGTTGGCCTCTCTGCCTCTCTTTGAACCCAGAGTTAGTCTGTATCTCAAGGGTCTGTCCCAGGCAGCACTTTCCCAAAGATGCCCAGTTACTCACAGTCTCCTTCTGGGTGCTGGATGCAGAGTAGCTTCTAGCCACAAGTACAGCCAAAGGGCCTCCCCTCTAGGGCAATCAGAAGCAGCCTGCTAGATCCCAGTTCCAAAGGCTCGCTGTCCCAGTCTATAACTGCAACATAGAATCATAGAATAATAGGACTGGAAGGGACCTCAAGAGGTCATCGAGTCCAGCCCCCCGCCCTCAAGGCAGGACCAAGCTCCGTCTACACCATCCCTGACAGATGTCTATCCAACCTGTTCTTAAATATCTCCAGAGAGGGAGATTCCACCACCTCCCTTGGAGGCCTCATCCACCTCTTTCACCTGGCTAGGTGGCCTGTAGTAGACTCCTAGCATGATATCACCCTCATTTTTTGCCCCTTTTAGCTTAGCTGTGTAGAGAGTCTCTGGGTTATCTCCTACGTTCATCTCCACTTCAGTCCAAGTGTGTACATTTTTAATATACAAGGCAACCCCTCCTCCCTTTTTTCCCTGTCTGTCCTTCCTGAGCAAGCTGTACCCTTCCATACCAACATTCCAATCATGCGTCCCATCCCACCAGGTTTCTGTAATACCAATGATATCATAGTTGTATTTATTGGTTAGCAATTCCAGTTCTTCCTGCTTATTACCCATACTTCTTGCATTTGTATATAGGCATCTAAGATACTGATTTGATCTTGCCTCCCTGTTGTGCCCTGACCCTCCTTTCTCTTTGCCATTATAGGCCGTAGTCTCCCCCATTTCGAACCCATCTCCCAGTCCCGCACATTCAGCACTTACCTGTGGGCTTTGCTCACCTGCCCCCGTCAAACCTAGTTTAAAGCCCTCCTCACAAGGTTAGCCAGTCTGTGTCCAAACAAGGCCTTCCCGCTCCTGGAAAGGTGAACTCCATCTCCGCCAAGCAGTCCTTCCTGGAAGAGCACCCCGTGATCAAGGAAGCCGAATCCCTCCTGGAACATACCAGCTCCTGAACTGGCTCAAACTCCTCCACAGCAGCCTGGCTCCTTTTCTGCTCCAAAAACAGAGGGAAGAGTCCACAGACTGCTGAGTCTTCCTCCACACACATGGAGAGACTCAGCTCTCCCAAACAAAAGCCACTTCCTTCCTGGTTTCCTCCAGGGCTCATGGGAATTGTAGTCTCTGGGGCTAGATTGCAGCACACAGGATCTTCCCAGAGAATAAGCAGAGGCACCACATAAGGGGACTACATATGTAAGGAAATGCCTGGCACCATCACATTGAGAAACCATCCCATGTCTCTTTTAGGTTATCAGTGATTGTCTCAGCTCTGTCAGGCCATAAAAATAATTATTTGTCTATTAGTATTTCATTTCTAGGGATTAATGTGTCAAGAAAAATGTTCTATGATAGTGAGTTAAGGTACATATTTACAGATGTGCTGTATACCAGAAGAGATCATACATAACTGAACTGATGTAATTTCTTGCACCTGTTCACAGAAGAGAACACTGTGGTGACATGGTAAATGATGTTATTTTCTAAAAGTGTTTTGTTTTATGCAAGCAAAACAGTGAAGGTTGGTGACCAGATAAATGGTGACACTAATAATGCTTGAAAACCTATCATCTCACAGCCTTTGCAAAATGAAAAAAAAAAACCTAGTAAAGTAAGGAATCCTTAATAGTCCACAGCGTTAGTTAATGTACATATATGTGTGATTTAGTCCCTGACCCAAAATGCTTGCAGTCCAAACAAAAATTTACAGTTCTTACGGTTGATCCAAAACAATTGGCAGAATACATTTGAGAAAAATGTCATATAACTAATACGTTTAAGATCTTTGAAATAAAAATGAAAGGTAATATTTGTACAGTACGTTGCTGAATAAGGTAAACGTAGTAGATTATTCATTCAGCTTTCAGATTATTCATTCACAACTTTGCAATGGAAAAGGGTGATGGTACTCGCTACTTTGTGTATCTGGAATTACATATGAAGTTACATTGCGATACAAGTATATATAGTTGGCAGTGCTCTGAAAAAGTGACTAAAAATGCCATTGCGTATGTTACATATTTATTGTCAGTTCCCATATCCTTACATGGGAAGGGAAAATATATCTTCTTAACTGCCAAAGTGTGGAGAGAGTCAAAGCGATGATCCAAAAAAGCAATCCGATCTTTCCTAGTTGAGTACAAGGTACTGCCCTGATATGGGGTATAAACTAGGTTCCTACCTGTTTGTGCCTAACCAGTAAGAAAAGTTCTGAAGACAAAAAAAGGCTCTTCAGCCCTGATTTTTAAAGGCATTTAGGCTTTATGGCACACAATGTTGCAAATTCTAACTGGTTTAGGAGTCTAAATCTCAGTTTTCAAATGACACCCAGTGAGATTTAGGCTCCCAATTGCCTAAAATATATTGAAAAATCCCTCAGTGTCATTTAGGCTAACCTAACATCTTACATTTATCTAGTGTTCTTGATGACAATGGAGTTACCCAGGTGTGACTGGTTGAAAGTCTGTGAATGATTTTGCTGATAATGCATAAAAGCAAAGCCAATCTTGTTTGCTCTCTTAGCTATTTGTTTCTGTGTTGCGAACATGAGTAAAAAGCAGTAAAAAATAATTTCAATTGCAGAAGTAAGTAAATCAGATTCTCAATACAGAAAGGAAGCAGATGAGAAGTAAGGAGGAGTCATTTTTTCATAGTTCCATTTCAGAGAACTGCACTTCAAGCATTTTTAGAGACATGGCTAAATAAATGCCTGCCTAAGGCCAGCCATATCAACTTTGAAATCCCTAAAAGATGTGGAGAGGGAGACTGGATACTAGTCATTGGTCACTTTCAGAATAATGTAAAAGGGCATGACTCCCATGAGACCCATTTTTCTGATCCCTACATAATAGGTCATTTTTTTTTCAAGCTAACCCTTCTATCGGGCAGAAACACTGAAAGTACAAAGGCTGTCATCTATCATGTCTGCCCATGAAGTTCAAAGAAGGATACAATAAATTTCACTCACTCACTCTTTTGTTAAAGCTCCTTTCCCCCTTTTATTTATTTATTTTTTTACTTCTCTTTAAAACATCATGAAAAATACACAGGATGGAGGATTGGCAGTCACTG
Source organism: Pelodiscus sinensis (assembly GCF_052426305.1). NCBI lineage: Eukaryota > Metazoa > Chordata > Testudines > Trionychidae > Pelodiscus > Pelodiscus sinensis. Next base: position 194,691,622 of record NC_143053.1, on the reverse strand, counting down.
AATCTTTTTGGTACTCTCTTTATATGTATTTTGTGTGACATCGTGTTGAGAGTCTCCTTATGGAAAAAATATACTGTTGAACCAAAGAAAATGTAGTGCTGTTTTTTACCTACCCCTGAATGATTCTTCAGTATTTTTTAAATACTCATCAGTAAAAGATTTCTAGGAGGGTCTTAAGTCCTTCAAAGTGTATTGAAGGACCACTTTATCAGGATCCAAGAAAATACATTAATACATTCTGCAGTGTGAAGTAGGTTCAAAATAATATGTACACTGTAGATAATGGAAACATGTTGACATTCTTAAGGTTATAAAAACACTTGAAGTTATCATAATCGTAACATTGAGCAAGATTGAAGATTATGAAGTACAATGTCCCTGAACATCCTAGAGCAGCAACTTTCCCATTTCACTAATTGCTGAGACACTTGAAATCTCAGTGTGATTTTTTTTCCCTCTGCACAAATGAACAAGTGGAGGCCACAGTACCTCTTTAAAAAAGCAGATGTGTTAAATAATTAATTTATAAAGAGAATTGGCATGGGAACTAGAATCAGAATAAGATGACTTTCCAGGTGAGTGAGTGCTCAGGTATTTCAACTAAAGAAGCAAGTTTGTTAGTGTGGTTTTCTTCTATGAAAACTGGTGTGTTTGGGAATGTACATGCAACCTATGATGCCTTGTGTTCTGGCATGAGAGCCATCCAGGGCATCTTCAACCCTTCCTCAGTTTCCTCATATTACTAATGACAGTGAGAGGGAACCCAGTGAGTGTCCAGCTCCCTACTCTCATAGGGTATGTCTACACTACCCTCCTAATTCGAAATAGGAGGGTAATGTAGTCATACCGCAATTGCAAATGAAGCCCGGGATTTGAATTTCCCGGGCTTCATTTGCATAAAGCCGGCTGGCGCCATTTTTAAATGCCGGCAGTTCGAACCCCGTGCCGCGCGGCTACACGCGGCATGGAGTAGCTAGTTCGGATTAGGCTTCCTAATCCGAACTAGCTGTACTCCTCGTGGAATGAGGAGTACAGCTAGTTCGGATTAGGAAGCCTAATCCGAACTAGCTACTCCATGCCGCGTGTAGCCGCGCGGCACGGGGTTCGAACTGCCGGCATTTAAAAATGGCGCCAGCCGGCTTTATGCAAATGAAGCCCGGGAAATTCAAATCCCGGGCTTCATTTGCAATTGCGGTATGACTACATTACCCTCCTATTTCGAATTAGGAGGGTAGTGTAGACATACCCATATAGGGCTTAAGTTGGTTAATTTTCAGTTGTTTTCATGAAGAAATCTTTGCACTTTCATTCAAAGGCTTTGACCCATACCCCACACCATACTCTGCTCAGATTCAGGATGGTAACATTTGCTTCCATCATTCCGTTTCGCTGGATTCAGAATAGATTCATGGCTTGTGACTCACAGGATACATAATTCCATGTAACCGTCCATCTAAGTCACAGGAAGTACCTAAGATTCACAACAGGTCCTAATTATTACCAGCATCTACACTACATAGCTTCAAAATAAGCTATGCAAGCTGAGCTATGTCAATTGTGTAGCTTATTTTGAAATTGGGAGTGTCTACACAGCACTTATTTTGAAACAGAGCACTCTTCCTCCAACTTCCTTTATTCCTCATACAATAAGTCGTTGTAAGAAGTTTTCAAGCTTGATAGTATTTTGACACTATTTTAAAATAATTGCCTGCTGGGTAGACGTGGACTAAATTATTTCAGAATAGCACTAGTTATTGTGAAATAGTGTTGCAGTGTAGACATATCCTAAGGGTGTGTCTATACTGCGCCGTTGGCTCAAAATAAGATGCACACAATTTGCATAGCACAAAGTGCTTATTATTTTCATTCTTTTTTAAATAGGCTACTTCAAAATTTGGTGCATCTGCACAGCACCCGATTTCAAACTAAATCATTCTTTTGAGACATCCCTTATCCCTCGTGCAATGAGATTTAAAGGGATACCAAAATAGCATGTTTGTTATATTTCGCAATAGTGGACACGTTCAAAAGATGCGGGTAGCTATTTCGGGATACCAGAGGTATCCCAAAATAGCATTGCAGTGTAGATGTATCCTAAGATACTACTATTTGGACTTTCCAAATCACTGAGAGCCTTCGGAAGCAACAGCATTCACATTTACCCTTAACTGAATAATTGGCTGATCAAAAGCAGATCCCAGCAGGAAGTGGGCAAGCTTTGGACAGCCTAGAGCAGGGGGCTGGACTTGATGACCTTCTGAGGTCTCTTCCAGTTCTATGGTTCTATGAGACTGTCTCTTCTATGATACACAATAATTATGGACTTTCATGTTGTTTTCCTCTAGATGCACTGCAGTAAGACTGCAGTGAGCCATGGGAAATGTAGTCCAAAGTAGGAGCCTTGCCCATAAATAAGAATGGGGGCATGAAGCACTCAAAGTACAACTCCTGTGAAGCACCATGGGTACTGAGCTGCACAGATTAATTCATACTGACATAAAGCTAAAATATTTTGATTCAGTTTGTCAAACCAAAATGTTTCAATTCAAGCTGAACTCACTTGAAATAAAATGCTATACTTTGTGTTTCCCAGTAGAAAATGGAAAATAACTGGGCAAAATAATAAAACAATCTTGGAAAAAATGAATTTTTGGAAGCTACATTTTTAGTTGAAGACCTGTTTGATAGGAAACTTTTACCAGTTCTAATTAGCTGTTTATTCTGTGAGCAGTTTAAGCTAGGAAAATCTCTCAATAATTATAATAATTTTAAAAAATCTTACCTTGGAACTAAATTCAGCCTTTAGTTCCAAGGATAATAAACAATAGACAAACACTGTTTGAACAAAGATTGCTAAAAATCATATAATCTTGGCCAGTAAATCTATCACCTTGAAGGTTACTGAAGTAACCATCTAAATCAGTAACTGGCATTAAGAAATATCCTGCTGATGGAGGTTCCTGAAAATAAAGCAAAGTTTTTCATACCAGGAGGTTTATAGAATGCACATTGAAGGTGTAAGAATGAACACTTCCAAATTCAATTATGTTTCTTTTATAAGACTTTTTTATCCTTGGGAAGATGAGTCAATTATTATCATAATGCCTGGACTGAGTAATGTAATTCTGAAATAGTTTAAATATATTTAAAGGTATTTTTCAGTGTTAGTCTTCTTAGCATAGAACTTGGAAGGGAGGAGCATAGGTTACAGGAATTAACAGTTTGTGGGAATCACCAGGAAGCCAGTGTGTAATATTGCTTGGAATATTAGTTGCAGTTCTTCCAGAAAATGCTCTCTTGGGGTGTGTCTAGACTACAGGGTTTTGTCAACAAAAGTCCACTTTTGTCGACAAAACTATACCTGCATCTACACTGCTGCTGAGTTCTGTTGACATAACATTGACAGAACTCAGCAGTTTTGTCAATAACTGTAAACCTCATTCTACAAGAAATAACGCCTTTTGTCAACAGAGTTCTGTCGACAGAAGGCGTTATTGCATCTACACTGTCCTTTGCGTCTACACTGTCATGTTGACAAAGCGGCTTGCTTTGGGTATGTCTAGACTACATGCCTCTGGCGACAGAGGCATGTAGTCTAGACGTACCCTTTGTTGACAGAACTGGATATAGTCTAGATGTTCTTTGTCGACAGAAGCTTTGTCGACAGTATCTGTCAACAAAACCCTGTAGTCTAGATGTACCCTTAGTAAAAACCATGTTAATTTTTAGAAACATGGAGTCAACTCATGTTATTACCTAGAATGTGTAGAGTGCAATCTACTGTTAGATCAATGAAGTGGGACTTTGGAGGGTTAGGTTCTACTCCCAGCCCTACCCTTGACAATGCATTTCGTCTTCATGTATTGGCTTCTCCTCCCACGCTTCTGTTTGTGTCACCTCCTTGTCTGGAAAGTCTTACATTTTAGGGATTATATCTTAGGCCTAGTCTACATTACTGTGGGCCTCCAGAGTTACACAACTTCAGCTATATCAATAATGTAGCTAAAGTCAATGTTCTTAGATCTACTTATTGTTTTAAGTTGACAGCTGACATTTTCTCATTGGCTCTACCCATGCTTCTCACTCGGAGGGAGTACCCGAATCAACAGGAGATTTATCGTTTCTATATTAGACATGATAAATCGACCCCTGCTGGATCGCTGCCTTTCAATCCGGTGAGTAGAGGAGACATGCCCTTTATATGTGTTTCTACTGTGCCTAACACTATGGGGTTGTGATTCTGGTTACAGCCTCTAGGCGCTGCCATGATAAAAATACTGATGCACTAATCATGTTTGAGAATGTTAAACATGATGAAGATAATACTTGGTGGGTAGTGCTTTACAAAAATTACTCAACTGAGCCTCACAAAACCTCTCTGAGAAATAGGAATCCTTTCATGTGTGACAGAATTGCTATCATCTTTGGGTTAATCTCTGTCTGCAGTTCAACAGCATGCAAAAGTTACTCCAAAACAGGGAACAAATAAATCCTATGCAGTTACAACTACTGAAAGTGAAATGTAGGTGGGTGCAATCATCAGGCACCAGGAAGACAGCCAAAATCTGTACAAAAGTGCCTGGGAATCCATCTCTAATTACTAATGCTGAGGACCTCTGTTTGGTGCCGTAGACATGGCATCTCCTGTTGCACGATGTCCACTAACACCACTGTAGGCCATTGGTTCAGCTTTCATTCAGAAGGAAAAGTGTCACCTACTGACTTCCTGCAGCCTCTCAGTGCTCATCTACCAATCTAATCATTGATCAGCTCAGCCCTTCTTGGCTTCCCTGGTCTAACAAAATCACAGTACAACATACAATGCATTCCAGTTACTTGCTGTATTTAGTTCCTCACAAAATGTTGCTGTTAACGGGAAGGCATTAATATCCAGGTTGCTATTAAGTGGAATTGACTGTATCCTGTTAAGTCAAACCAAATTCATTGTGTCTGCTTCTCACATGGGTGGTTTTATTTTTCTGCTTCACAAAGAGTAAAAAAGTTAATCTCAGGATTCAGGACAGTTTCTTAAAAGGTCCACTTAATACAGTGTCATGCTTTTAAAATGGTATTATCTTTGTCTTGTTTTTTCAACTTCTTAACACCAAGTTTAATAATAAGCTCTTTGGGCCCCTCAGAGTTACTACCATATAAAAACGATTTTTTTTTTTACAAACAGTAAGCTTTTCAAAACTTTTATATGGTACAGTAGGTAAGTATCACAGCATTGTACTCATTTTACAGCTGAATAAACAGAGACACAGAGAGCTTAAATAACTCTCACGAGGCCACACAGCAAGTCAGTTGCATTGCCAGGACTTGTAGTGCTGCATGCTCTCTTCTAACAACTAGACAAGCACCCAATGTGTTTAATGTTAAAGTATTAACTTCTTGTCTGTAACACCATGCTCAAACTTTCAGGTGTAATGAGATACACTTGTAACAGACATGTCTAGTGTACCAGTGCTTGCTAGACCTTTTTTGATAGTCTTCTCTCAAACACTCATTGCAGTGCTTATTACTGAGGCTGTCACTAGGGATATATATGGCAACCAGCTTACAGATTCACTAGTTTGCATGAGGGAAGGGAACATGGCTAACGGGCGGCAGAAAGTATGTGAACATCTTATTGCACATTAGTTCCCCCAGGTAGGAAATTCTTCCAAAGGAGATCATTGAACTTACCTGATTCATATTTCAAACACCATTGTACAATGCCCAATTGCATATAAAGCATCTGGTATAAGCAAAACTAATTTGGATCTTCTTTTGCAAAATGTTAGCAGGATTAAAGGATCAGGTAGCCTGTTTCCTTGCAAGAATCACTAGAGGGAACCATACCGAAGAAGAGATAAAATAATTAGGACAGCAGAAAACAGGCAGCATGCATTTCCACTGCAACTGTTCCTGTATAAATTCAGCCTATAAAATTATATTAGTTTGCTTATCAAGCAAGCTTCTTTTCAAATTTAATAGCTACCTATATTACACTGAGTGTATCAACACCTGTGTCTCTTATATTGTAGACCATTCCTAGCTCTTCTGAGCGACAGTTGCCAAAAAAGTAAAGCTACCAAGCCTAGGCCAGTGGATGGAAATAGCATTTTAAAATAAGTGATATAGAGTATTATGTTTAATTAAATACAGTATTTTATACAATTGTTGTGGTTTTAGCAATACACCAGTAATTATAATAACATTTGCCAGACTTTAGATCATGATGGGAGCCTAAGATCTATAGTAATATAAATAATAAAATACAATAATACACAAAGCAGTTAAAATAGTTTCCAATGTATTTTAAAAATATAGTGAGTACATACTGGTAGCATGCTCTAGTAAAGAGACAGTGTCAAGGAAGGAACATAGGATGTTCTGCACTCTGATGTCTCCAGCTGCTATAATGGCAGCATGGGGGAGTTATACACAACTATAAATTACACTTGAATCTGACACTGGACTTTTCCCCAGGAGCGTAGGCATCTACCTTTGCCCAGTTCACCTGGACTCTCACATGAAGACCATCTGTCCCAGATGGAGTCAAGGTTCAGTGCAGTGTGCTATACCGCAAATAGGGAAAAATGTGAAAAGTGATCTGTTCTATGCTATTGTATGTGTGTGTACAGGCAGTCCCCGAGTTACGCGGATCCGACTTATGTCGGATCCGCAGTTATGAAGGGGGTTTGCTCCCCGTCTCCCTGGTCTGCTGGTGATCAGCAGACCAGGGAGAAGGGGAGCAAAGCCTCTGAGGACACCGGCAGCGGGACAGCCCAGACGCGCCACGGCTGTCCCGCTGCCGGCGTCCTCAGAGGCTTTGCTCCCCGTCTCCCTGGTCCGCTCTGGGCGCTACTGGACTAACCCGGCAGCACCCCAGCTGCTCTGCCCCAGGCGTCCTGATTCAGCCGCTGCTGGTCAGATTCAGCAGCGGCTGAATCAGGAAGCCTGGGGCAGAGCAGCTGGGGTGCTGCTGGGTTGGTCCAGTAGTGCTGAGGAGCAGTGCTACTGGAGCAACCCAGCAGCACCCCAGCTGCTCTGCCTCAGGTGTCCCCAAGTCAGCCGCTGCTGAAACTGACCAGCGCTGACTACAGGAAGCCTGAGGCAGAGTTGCTTTGCCCCGGGCTTCCTGGAATCAGCCGCTGATCAGTTTCAGCAGCAGCTGACTTGGAGACGCCTGGGGTTCTTAAGTTGAATCTGTATGTAAGTCGGAACTGGCGGCCAGTTTCAGCAGCTGCTGAATCTGGATGCCAGTTCCGACTTACATACAGATTCAACTTAAGAACAAATCTACAGTCCCTATCTTATATGTAACCCGGGGACTGCCTGTATATAAAATATATATATAAGCTGTTCCACCTTCAAACAAAAAATAAAGTTGGACATATTTTACATGGGAAAATATTTAGTATCTTCTATATAGGGTTTCCTAACACTTCCTAACACTTCCTAACACCTTTAGTAAAAATTATATAATACATGTAGAGCACCCACCTGTGTACCTAATCAAACCACCTTTTGAAAATGTATCATTTTGGTCTCAAAGCATAAGGATACTTGAGCATTCATTCTTTGTTATACTTCTGTGCATTACTCTATATATTACATAAAATATTACTGATACAGAAGAAAACTTATTTTGTTATATAAGGCAACTGGCAAGCTTTTAGACATGGATACCATGGAGAAATTAGTTAACCAGTAATGGGTAGGTAGCTGGTTACAAATTGCCCATAATATTAAGCCTTATAAAAATATAGTTCATAACAATTTTTTCCATGAGACAATTTGGGTTTTTTTGCATTTTGTGCTGCTAATATGCTCAAATATTTTTAAATAAAAAACATTATAGAAAGGTGGTTGGATTTTTTGTTTGCTATACCGCTAAAAATTTTGATAGCTAACGTTTTTGATGTTTCCGATTTAAAAAATGAAGGGAAAATAATCAAAACCCAACCAGATTTTGACTTTTTTGAAAATTTTCAGCACTTCCAGTGGAAAAGAACTGTGACATTTTTTGTTTTTATAAGACTGCTTTTGCATTTTTCAACCAGCTCTAATTATTATTTGTTACACAGGAACACAAACACTCAGACAAGTGCTGTATAGAGTGATCCCATTCCTCCGACCTCTGAACTGTACATTATTCGTGGCAAGGGAGGGATTTTGTCTGTGTTTTTATATGGGCCTTGCACTTTTGGGGGGCACTACCTCAATATAAATAATAATAATTTGCAGAATAAATCAAATAACTGTGTAGGGAAAATATATTCTGCTACATAGGGAGGCTTAGTCCTTGGTCCCCTACAGTTAGAGATAGCTCTAGGTCAATCATAAAAATGTTCCTCCTTGATATCCTCCAGTCAACACAATAGGAAGTAATAAAGAGATCTGGGGGAGGGACAGCTTTTTTTGTTTTTGTGCTCCTGATATTTCAAGTATCTCGTATTGCTTGGTAAATCTGCCACAACTGGTCTCTAACATCAAGGTTCTCTTGTAAATATTTTTTCTCCCTACCTGCCATCCCAGAGGGATGTATTGTAACTAATTCTAGAAAAAGAGGACTCAAGCAGTATTGGAATCTTTTATCCATCACAGCATATTTGCAGAGTAGTGATAGAAATGTCATCAATTCACAGACACTTACCTTCCTTCCTCTCTCCCCCCCCCCCCCCCCGCATCCCCCTTCTGTTCTGCAATGTGATTTGTCCTTTTCATATTTGTTCATTTTTTTAATTGTATCCTTTGGTATATATGGTTGTGACTACTTTCTTCCACTATTTGATCTGAGGAAGTGGGTCTGGCCCACGAAAGCTCATCATCTAATAAACCATCTTGTTAGTCTTTAAAGTGCTACATTGTTCTGCATTTTGCTTCAGCATATTTGCAGTTATACAAGGAATTCTGAATCTTTACTTCTTACAGTATATGGTATGACACAATGTTTTCCTTATACCACTGCAATATTAGAATTGAAGTTTTGTATCTTTTCCATTATAACCCTTTATTTTCAGTAGCTTGGTGCTTAGTTATTAAAATTCACTCCAGGCTGCAAGATGACATAGTAAACATTTTTAATATATTTTCTGTTTTTCTGAATGTGAAACAAAATTATTACTAGCAGAAACAAATGCTAACAAGATATTAAAATGGACAGTTAATCTTCTTGCCTGGTGTTCAGAGCTCCCCATGGGCTCACTCTGCACTACTGTGCTGAACTTGCATCCAGCTACAATCCTGACTGCTCATTTTCTCCTCTTCCCTCTGCCACCTTCAGGCCCAACCTTTATTTATGCTGCTCCTTCTGTTTGGAAATTCCCTTTTCCCTCCTCCCTTTGAGTGACAGAGTCACTTCCGATTTTTAAAGCTCCCTTTAAATTCCATGTTTAAGGGAGTTTGTTATGAATTCAAATATAAAACCACAACATTAAGTGTTCTGCAGAATTTCGAGGAAATGCCGGATTACTGTGAGTGAGGCCCTTTTACTGTATTTTTAGCCTGACTGGATATGAGTAGTAAAAATCTAGAATGGAATCCTGTGCTTTTGGGATATCTAATATTTGTATCAAGTAGAACTGTCATATATCCGGTCCCTATATTTTGAATCTGCATCCCTAACTGTGAGAGAGAAGGACAGTACTTTTTGCATGAGGAAGGTACATTTGTATCTTTCAGTTGATTTTGCTTCATTCTTACTTCCTAACATTTGCCATTCTCATTGATAAAATACATACATCTATTTATTGGTTTGTAAACTTAAGCCATTTAATAAGAGTCAGAACGTGCTTTGAGGCTGTGCACCTCAAGACATGGGGAATACAAGGGAAATGTGGTGTAACTCAGAAATGTTGCAATCACTTATATTCAACACAAGGTGGCATGACATTGCATCTGATGAACCCTTGTGAGTTTGGGATCCAAATCTTCAGATTGGTCCTCAGCGTCATTTGTTTTCTGTTTAGCAACTTCCTCTTATCTGTGTTTTGCTCAGCAAAATCATTTTGCTCCTATAAACAGTTTGCACATGCTGCAAAAATAACTGGGTGCAGTTTGGCAGATTGTTACTGCACCTGTAAGTGTTGAAGATATGGAATAATTTTTCTCTATATCTCTGTGAGAAGGTTCAGAAGCAGATACCCTTGGAAGACCCCTAGTGGTGAACAGTTAAAACACTGGATCCAATGGCTTAGCTGAGTTGTGCTTGGCACAGGGCTGGGAGGTAGGGAAGAGGGTGGTTTTGTGCTTCCCCAACAAAGAGTGCAATAAGGGCTGAATGACAGAATTTAAAAACCAGAGTGAACTCAAGACGATGTGCCACCCTAGACAAAGCTGCGGAGTACCAACCCCTCAAGATGCCCAGAACAGAAATTCTCAGTTTGGTAGGGGTGACACCAAATTGTCAGAAGAGTACAACAATCATTCTGAGGGTTCAGATTCAAACCACTGTGAATGACACCTGTCTAGCCCTCCATCATGGTGAAGGGGGAGGGAGACAGGTGGCTGCACCAGATTTAAGTGGGTGATATTTTGACCTGGCATATAAAGTCACAAGACCATTCGGGGTTGGCCAGACAAATCTGCTGTGGTAGGCAGTTGCCTAGTTGGTCTGTGGTGAGAGCAGCTTTGAGGTCATTTCAACTATCCCTTCTCCCTCTACTGGGGGCTTGGAGTGGCTGGTGTAGAAACAGTACAACAACCCTGCACTGCCTAGTGATTGTTTCCAGAATAGGTGAATGGCTAGTGAAAATAATTATTTTAGCTTTATGGCCCCTTTGCATTGTCAGATTAAAGGTGCCAAGAATCTGGTCCAATGTCTTGTGCTCAACAAGTAAGATTTTTCAAATAATTTTCCTCTAATCTTAGATAGACATCTGTGTTGCTCTCCCACCAGCTTCAATATATTTTTGATTGACAGCTGGCAGGGCTTATTTTGTAATGTGCTAGTGTATGACAAGTGAACTCATGTTTGATCAAGGAGTTTCAGTGTGTTTGCAGTGGAGGTAAGAGAGAAAGAGAAGCGAGAAGCTGCAATCAGAGTAAAAGTTTGCTTGGGACTGGTAAACCAAGCTATGTTTTGCTGGAGCCCTGAAATGAGGCTACACACGTCAACTTCGCTACTTTTGCTGTTAAACCATCTTCATTCAAAGGAATAAAAAGAATTATGTTTGAGTCACACATAAAAAGTAGATGAAAATATCCTGGGCCAAGAAGTAATTTACCACTCATCATTTTTGTCTTGTCAATGCTGCAATTTTCCACATCTCTAATGCTGAACCTTGTTCAAACCTCAGCTTCCATAAAAGTAGGTGCACTAATTCGAGATACTAGTTCTGAAAAATTATAATGTAGACAAGTTCAGCTTGTCCTCTTAGTACCTATGACACATTGAAAGATGGATTGCAAGTCCGATACATCAAAAAGTATCATTAGATAGGTGTATTAATTTATATACTTATTTACTTGTACATGTATGCAACATTTGACAGTGAACTTGTTAAACAGAATAATAACTGCAAAGGTAAACAAGTAAAATGATCATTCAGGAGTCACTTTTATCAACCAACTTAGTCCTACATTTTCATCAATGAACGGAAAATATTAAATGAGCCACATAATCCCCAAATCTGCAAAAATGATCCATTAATAATGAAATTAAAAATTGTTCATTTGGTTGCAATAATGTTCATACCTCTTAGCTTTTTGTGAAATTTCAAACAGATTTACAGAATTGTTTTTCATAAACAAAAGGAAAAAAGTAACAGCATGCAGAAATGTAGTGCTTCACATGGAACAGTGACAATTATTAGTGAAAAAATTCATTACATTGTTACAAAAATCTTTGTGGAGTACAAAAGATGTTTTTCAGTATATGTATTTCAGGTAATCTTCTCTTTATTTCATAAATATACCCATATTTCTGTGAACTGTCTGATGTAGAATGAAGGGTTACAAAATGTTCTCCTGCAAGGACGAAAACCTTTGTGATCTCAGGAAATAAACTGTGGACTAACGGAAAGAACATCATGAGCGACAGTGAAGGCAGAGTATATTTGTAACTGGCAAATCTTCATTAAATATTGTGTTGGCAAGGTGTACTGAGGGCAGAAGTGTGAGGCAACAGCTATCGGAGAAGTTTGCAGTATTCTAACGAGCCCAGTTTTAAGGAAAAATTATTTTATTTTTCAGGGTGAGTGTACTTAACCCACAGTTGCATATATTTTTAGCTGTCTACCAAACAAATGGTCCAGTCTAGCTCCATTCCCATTGCCAAATCCTTCCTCTACCACTTGGCTAATATCTCATCCCTCAACATGTAGTTCCCTGACATAAGATATCAAAGCCTTTATTAGAACCCTCACCAGGTACATATTGTGACCCAATTTGCCTTGCATTTGGCACTTTACATACTTATACATATGTGCTGCATTCAGCCTGCAAGTAGCCTGTGTTTTTCCATATATGCATTCTTATTAAATTCTCCAGGTCAGCTTCCTTGTCCTTCTCAAAAGGGATGGTCCAGTTTGGTCAGATACAGCAAGGAAGATGAGGAAGGATGGTCCATAGTCAGGATGCTAGTCAAGGATTGTCCTTTGGTCAAGATCCTAGCCAAGGACTCAAAAGAACTGGGTTCAGTGTTCTGCTTCACCATGAACTTCTGTGTGGCTGCAGGCAAGTCACTTATTCTCTCTGTGCTTCAGTTCCACATCTATAAAATGGGGACAATAGTACCTTTGGATCTCGTGGGTTGTTTTAAGGATATATACATTAAAGATTATGAGGTGCACAGGTACTACTACTGCTACTACCTCTACTACTGCTATGTAGCTGGGATTAGACAAAGTACCTGACAGAGAGAATAATACCTGTCCTTTAAGTATTAGTATTCTCAGAGGCTACGTCTACACTGGCATGATTTTCCGGAAATGCTTTTAACGGGAAAGTTTTCCATTAAAAGCATTTTCGGAAAAGCGTGTCTAGATTGGCAGGACGCTTTTCCGCAAAAGCGCTTTATGCGGAAAAGCGTCCGTGGCCAATCTAGACGCACTTTTCCTCAAAAAAGCCCAGATCGCCATTTTTGCGATCAGGGCTTTTTTGCAGAAAACAACTCTCTGCTGTCTACACTGGCCCTTTTACGCAAAAGTTTTTCGGAAAAAGACTTTTGCCCGAACGGGAGCAGCATAGTATTTCCGCAAAAGCACTGACAATCTTACATGAGATCGTCAGTGCTTTTGCAGAAATTCAAGCGGCCAGTGTAGACAGCTGGCAAGTTTTTCTGCAAGAGCAGATGATTTTGCGGAAAAACTTGCCAGTCTAGTCACAGCCAGAGGCTATTTTGCAGTATTTCCATCTTGAATAGAAAGGGGTAGTACTGGAAATCTAGCAAGAAAGCTTGTGCTCAGGATTACTGTTGTAATTTTGCAGATTTAAGAGGTTTGAGCAGTTCCACCTAGGTCTGAGTAAGTACAAGTGGTAATATTTCTAGTTAATGTTGAAGTTTGCATCCACCCACTATTCCTTCATGTTTCTACTAAAGCTTTCCCTTGACTTCAGATGTACCTCTTTCACAGGCTAGAACTTCTTGTCCCCATGTACACGTTGGATTTTGACCCCTACCACAGGAAGTATGCAGTGGAGTTTCACTAACTGCTGCCTAATTAGTAAACAGGAGGAAGTGGTCTTCAATAAACTAGATCCTTTGGCACTTCTTTCCTACCATTACGAAGACAGTAGTTACTTTCTTTGTTCTTCCCTACCTGGAGGTCTTGACCGAACTGCAAAATTGTGCAAACCCACAGTCCATGTATGGACAGTCTCTCTTTTTATGTTTTCCATGTTCTCCAGGGGGACCTAATTAATACTAATAGTGACTTGAGTGCTGGTTCAAGTGCTAGCCCTCACCCTCAGCCATTTACCACGGATTCCAATATTCGCTGGATTTGGTATCTTAATTTCTTTGTTGTATGTGATTTTCAAATGCTCATAACGTGAGGAGATGAAAATCAGTTCTTTCTAGAAAAAGGCCATGCACTGCTTCTTTTTGGACACTATTTCCATGCTACATTGCAGCTCTCAAACCTCAGCCCTTTTGACTATGGGACTATTCAACTAAGCATCACAAGAATTTTATTAAAACCAGAAAAGCATTTTTAGTTTCTTCTGAATGGCTGAACTATTTTTACTCAAAACTTTAGGCAGAAAATTGCAAGAACAATTTCTGCCCAAAAGATGAATCTTTCACAAAGTTCTAATGATCTGCAAGTAGAACTCTGTGAAATAGTTCCCATCTAAACTAATTACAGTTTTCACTGCCACTGCTTTTCTACTATAATAATGGTCTTCAATGTAGCCAGTTTGTAGCCAGTCTACTTCACCATTATAATAGAGGTTACAACATAAAAGGCATACTTACAGGCAGCACACAGTTGAGTAGTGGATTCTCCTCATATACAAGATTTTTTTTCTCTGAAAGTTTTTCTTAACTATCTTTTGAAGAAGTGCAAAGTTCGTGAAAATGAGAGTGACAATCTAGCTGCAGAAAATGAGCGCAGAGAAGTTATAAAGCTATTTTGCTATATTCCTTCTGCCATCTGCATGTACATGTTTCTCTGAGAGTCTTTTTTTATCACCTTATCTGTCTGCCTGGACCTAAATTTTAAGACAATATTTTGGTTTTGTTTTAAATTCAAATGTTAAATGATTTGTTTTGTTTTCATGTCCTAAAAGTTCAATCCATTTGCAGGACATGCTATTGCATATTTCAGTATTCTTCAGAACAGCACTCTTGGGTCTTTTTTTGTTTGTTTGTTTGTTTTTGTCACAAACACACAGTAAGAATAACACAAATGAGGCAGCATTGGCTAGGTTTAACTTTTTTTTTGTTGCCATTGTGAAAACAGTAAATTACTCAATGTCATCTTGGCCTTTTCCATAAATGCTGACAGCCTACAATTTCCTCTTCCCCTTTTAAGTATCAATTTTTTTACAGTAGTCTATAAACTACCTCGTTAATCAGATAGTGTAAAATCCAATTAGAGACATTAGAATCCAGAAATACAGAAGTGTTAAGGAATTTATTTCTTGATTGACAAGAAAGCCAAATAGACTCATCTATTTAGAATCTTAGCAACAATTAGCTGCCTTAGTTTCATTTATTGTGACATAAAAAATCTGGTTTATTGAGAGCTCTATTGAATAAGATTTCTATGATATGCACCATGAGAAAATATCTTCAAACTAAAATGATTGTTTTGCTGTAATAAATTGAACCATATGTACACTATGTTATTCAATCTTTTTTCTTCAAGGCATAAATTGATATTAAAGAACATTTAAGTCATAACACATGGTTATCCAGGCATGAACGAGGCAATAACCCATATAAGTTGTCAAGGTGAAGCCAAAGCATTTATTAGAGGTTTGTGTTGTTTTTGAAAAGTGCACGGTTGGATAAACATGGATTAGTGCTATTATGCTGCTACGATGACTCAAGTGTGTTTTTACAGTGTCAGTAATTTTTATGTTTAAAAATCACTGGTGCAGTATATTAGCTATAATTTATGTTTATCATCTTGTGTACTCTAATAGGTTTCAACAAACCATTTAACACTTCAGCTTGTGCATATACATTACTTAATAGGTATTTATCTTAAAAAAGAGATACTTAAATGGGACTTTCAAAGCTTGCAACTGAATGCTAAGAGCAAATACTGCAGTGAGGCACATTCAGATTTTTTTTTCCAGACAGCATTTAACTTTGAACAGTATGACCATACAATTTCCTTGTACGCTTTGTTCCCAAGTGGAGCAAGAAAGATAGATAGATCATTTTCAAAGCCTGGCGGCATGAATGACATCAAAATCCCTGACATGGAGTGTCCGTCACACTTACTAAGTAGAGTGGATCTGATAAAGCTAACGCAGCTGAAAATGCCAATAACTTCCTGTCATCAGAAGTTGCCCTTTGAAGAGGGCATGGAGCTTTATGCTTTCCTGATTAAGGGATATTATCAATAGCATACACAAATATTTATAATTCTTCTCATTATTGTTTTTCAGCACTTCACATCCCCTGTTTTTAATAGCCCCTTCTAGCCCCAAACACCCAACACTTTCTTTGAGGAACAATTTTTCCCACAAACAAAAGGGACAGAAATGGGGAAGGTGGCAGGGAAGGAGATCAATTAGAAGTGCCTAGCCACACTAGCCTTCTTGTGGTAATGTATGAGCAAGGCTTAATTTATTGTGATACTATTGACTCTTTCAAACAACACATTGCTCACTGAATGGGCTGTGTAGATGATGTATTTCTTTTCTGGACAGGCTTGGTATATATTATGAGTGCTTAGTACTTTCATAAAGGAGATGGATGCTAATTTAAAAGTCATCATAAACTGGCCTCTCTCTTTTTTAAATCTATTATGTAGGAACATGGGGAAAAGCACTAGACAAATATAAATGTAAGTTCTGATTGCCAATCTGAAACAATACCAGCTTCATTTACCAGTAAGGTCTATTTGATGGGGTAAAAAGAGTTTGTTTAGAATCCTAACATTTTGGATATGCTAATCTGCTCTATAATAGATTTTTACAAAGAAGCTATCCATTCTCTTGACTCGATAAAGCATATCAGTTGACTGACTTGGCAAATAGAAAGGATTTATTACTCAGTAGGGAAAAATTGATCAAGATGGACTTCTTTCTTAAAACCTAATTAGAACACGTTGGTATAATTTGGAAATTATTTTTAATTTCCAAATCAAGGTATTTTGTCAAGTTTTGTTATTTTTCATATAGGAACAGGGAAAGCATTTAAGAGTTTGGGTTTTGGTCAATATACCTATCAAAATAAGTCAATACAAATATCAGAGGAGTAGCCATGTTAGTCTGTATTGGAGAAAAACAACAAGGAGTCCACTGGTACCTTAAAGACTAAGGGTATGTCTACACTAGCCCCCTAGTTTGAGCTAGGGAGGCTAATGTAGGCATTCAAAGTTGCAAATGAAGCCCAGGATTTAAATATCCCGGGCTTTATTTGCATCTTCCCATCCGGTCGCAATTTTTAAATGCCACTAGCCCGAAGTAACTGCCCGTGGCTACACGCAGCAGTGAAACGGCAATTTGAACTAAGTCCTTAGTTCAAATTAACTGTTACTCCTCCTGAAACGAGGTGTAACAGTTAATTCCAACTAAGGACTTAGTTCGAATTAATGTTTCACTGCCGCATGTAGCCGCGGGCAGTTACTTCGGCCTAGTGGAATTTCAAAATGGCAACTGGACGGGAACATGAAAATAAAGCCTGGGATATTTAAATCTCGGGCTTCATTTGCAACTTTGAATGCCTACATTAGCCTCCCTAGATCGAACTAGGGGGCTAGTGTAGACATATCCTAACAGATTTATTTGGGCATAAACTTTTGTGGGTAAAAAAACCACTTGGTCAGATGCAAGAAAGATAGGGTTTGTGGTCTCTCCTTTTGGTGATGTTGATAGATGTCACTTAGCCTTTCAATGTCAGTGAGAATTTAATTCTGATTCTTTGTTAGAAACCATGTTATTGCTTTTGGACTTGCTGGCAGCATTGAGTACAATCAGTTGCAAAGTACTGCTGACTCAGTTGCTTTAAGCTGCATCTACTTCTTGATAACAGAGTGGCCACAAAATATTACAGTGGGAGGCTACTAGTCCTTGCCAAAACTTACTGCATTTTCTGATAGTTGATCTTAGCAGCTCTTTAATTCATCCCATAAGGACAGAGAAAGTTGTGGGCTGGTTTTAGCTATCATGCAAGGAACAAGCTGATGATCTCTAGTGAGGAATAAGGGTTCTTGTGCAAAAGGATTTTTTTGTACAAAATGGCCCCATCTACACTGTGTTTTTTTCTGCAAAAACCTCTTCCGCAAAAAGGATTGGAAGAGAATATGCAAGTGAGAGTACGAGAAATGCTAATGAGCACTTCATTTGCATTTCCTCTTCCACAAAAACAGTGTAGATGGAGCCAGAGTACCCTTTCTTTCCCAGTGAAGGAAATAGGTGTTTGGATTAAAAATAGGTGTCTCAGAAAAAACTGTGATGATGGGTAGTGGGAAGGGGAAAGTATGTGGAGCAGGGATGGGCATGAATGGCCCTTCTTCATCTCAGTGGGCTGCAACAGCCTGGGACCCACTGGGGTTCCATCTTCAACCCTGCAGCCCTCATGTCTGCCTCCCCTCTCTTATGCACCTCTTATGCATTGGGGCCCTGGAGCCCCACACTTACCTGCGTCTCCTCCTCCCTCCCAGCACTTTTGGAGCACACAAATCCCCTGATTCATGCTCTGTCCCCCCTCCTCTTCTTCCCTCCCAGAGGTGTAACACTGCAAACAGCTGATTCACAGAATTCTAGCTGGGGGGGGGGGGGGCGAGAGAGGAAAGGTATGGGGACCGAGTGACAATCAAGCAATTTGCAGCTCCTCTAAAAGTGCTGAGGGTTAGGGTGATTAGAACTCAGGTCTCTCAGAGCTAGATTCCTATCCACTGGGCCAGCCTTTCTCTCCTCTGTATGCTGAAAAAAAATCTCTGATGGATGGAAACAAAAACCAAGTTCACTAAGACTCAAGCAATTGGCATCCCATGGGAAGGATGTCATGGTTGGCAGTGTGAAAAGCAGCAAAGAGGTCAGGAAGAATGATAAAAGAAAGAGCATGAGAGCTGAGAGGAGAGCACTGAGGTGGCCGGTTCTGCCCCAGGCTGAGCTACTCTGCCTGCTGTGCAATTTTAGATGCGCCAAATTTCAGAAAAGCCTCTTTTGACAGAAAAGCAGTTCACAATTTGCGTATCTTTTTCTGACTTACCATTGTTGTTTAGATGATTCTGACCCCTTAAGTCTTACTGCATGAGTGCTGCTTCTGGAATCAAAAGGCTGGATTCCCCACTCATTTATATTGGCATGAATCAGGAGTAGTTCCCTTGTGAAAGTAGTGTAAGGGTGAAAATTCTCAGTCTGAATGTCTTTTGAAATCATACGTAGATATTTACACTTCTTATAAAACACAAAGTGATAGACCACTCCCATGTAAAAAACCAACTAGCAGACTTACCCAGCATTGCCCACGTCCTTCAGGGCAGGGTGTTACCTTCCCAAAATACTCTCACTCTCTACGAGCACCCACCCTCACCCATTCCTTGGGCTCAGGTGCAACCCTCTCAATATAGACACCCACCTGTTCCTGTTTCTAGAGCTCAGGCATAACCTTTCCAATGTAAGCTTCAGGGGGTAGCCGAGTTAGTCTGTACAGAAAAAACAAGAAATAGTCTGGTAGCACTTTATAGACTAACAAAGCATGTATATGGTATCATGAGCTTTTGTGGGCACATCTGAAGAAGTGGGCTGTGCCCATGAAGGCTCATGATACCATCTACATGTTTTGTTAGTCTATAAAGTGCTACCAGACCATTTGTTGTTCTTTCCAATATAGGCACCCATGTTTACCCTTCTGCAGATTCAAGGGTAACCTTAAGCTTTGTAGGCTTGTGGGATCTTTTACCAGTGAAAGAGCCTTACACAGTAATATCCTATTAATCTCTACTTATTAACAATTATAAAAAACGGGTACACACACCAGGCATACAGCGCTCACCACTCCCAAAAAGACAGATGTCTTGATAGCCAGTCAGGTCCATCTGGGGGACTCCAGTTTCAGCACGGTGTCAATGTCAGTGTGTGGGGGTTTGGCAGCACTGATCTTGGAGCTGTGACCTGGAGTTGGTTCCCCTAAGAACTTCCTTTTGGATCCCAGTTTATATAATGGAATATGAGTCCTGCTTAGCTCTATCTTAACCAATTATTTTAGTTTAATTTCATAACCAATCATAACCTATAGTAACAGAATTACCTAAGCAATCAGACCCCACCACCTCAGTTGATTTACACCTAGCAAAATTAATTATACAGCAGACAGAAACAGTTACAAACCAGAGAGAGCTCATACAGACACACAATAGGTAAGTGAGGGCCATAATCATAGAATGAGGATTTCACAACCTCAGTTATTGATAAGCAGTTTCTTGCCAGATGAAATGCTATTAAGCTAAGTTTTCTTTACCAATCTTGATATCTATTTCTTTATCTGGTGACAGTGGGTACCATTAGGATGGGATCTCCTTCTTTCTTGTTCCCCCCCTCCTACCTATTTTCCCTTCTTTCACCCCCGCTCCCGTCTCGCCTATTTATTTTGGTCCTAGACATCAACACTCGGATCACCTGAAGAAGTGGCTGTGCCCACGAAAGCTTATGATACCATATATGTGTTTTGTTAGTCTATAAAGTGCTACCAGACCATTTGTCGTTTTAACAACCCAGTGTGACACTATTTTAATGCAATTTAGATAGAATGTGAGTATGTGACTTCAAGCTTTGCAGTCTGGCTGCAGAGGAAGGCTTTAGGTCTTCCATTATGGCTACCGGCCTACCAATATGGCTAGAGAAAAAGCATATTGTTACAAGGGGGTCTGGTGGTATGGGGGTGCAGGATTTAGGGCAGTGCTTTGGGAATGTAGGGGGAGAAGTGCAGAAGGCTGGGAGTGAGTGGGAGTTGTGAGAGTGAGGGTTGGGGGATGAGGAGGAGCTCAGAGCATGGGGTCCAATCTGGCACAGGTCTTTTCTTTCCCCCCAGCTGCCAGGGCATTTTTTTCTCCCTCCAGCCTCCCCTGGCTGCCAGGAGTATTTTTTTCTCCACCTTCAGTTCCCTACCCCTGGTGCTGCAGCCAACGGCTGGCTGGGGGAGGGGAGGGGTCACTAGCTTAGTGTGCTGGCAGGGAAGATGGTGGAGCCCCCACCCCCTGCTGTCCCATCTACTGGTGGTATAGCTGCCCCCAGTGGACACTCTGCAAGATAATACTCCTCTGTGGGCTTGCTGCCTTCAGTGAACACTTTCATATCGCATCCCTTCAAACAGCAGCCTGTCCTTTTGCATATTACAGAAAACAATCCTTTTCCAAGGGCTTCTGGTTGTCCTGGCACAACCAAACCCTGATCTTATTTTAAATTAGGAGAGGAGGAAGCTGCATACCAAATTTGGTGGCCCTAGCTCTTACTGTTTAGGAGGAGTTATTGAACAAATGGGACTCTCAGACAGATACAATATAGAGAGATAGGGATAGATTAATTCAATGTCTTATTCCATGAGCAAATTCATTCTTACAGGATAGTAAAAGAGCACAATGCCAGGGAAAATTTGCCAAGAAGATGATAAAGGATATAGGACGAGATATATTTGTGTAAATTCAAATTTAGAAGAGGCACATTTTCCCCATCAATCACTTTTGAGGATTTAGGCCTGTGTACAGTCATTCTACATTCAGAATTTAGTATATTTTTAAACAAACACTTAGAATAAACTCTACTAAGTAGGGAACTATCAGCCTTAACAGAAGCAATCCTGACAAACAATTATTTTCATTTTAGCACTGACAATTATGTAAATGTGTCTGGAACAGCAATGGGCACCTAATTATGACACCTAATTATGCCAATTTATTTATACACTCCTTGAACAACATTTTATTTATAACTCTCCCACTCATTCAAAGACAAGATAAAGTAGTGAAGAATTTCATAGATGATTGCTTCATCATTGAAACACAAACACAATATGAACTATTTGAACTTGTATATCCATGTGCACACAATGTCCACATTATACTTTGGGTTTTCCTTCTGCAGGTTGTAAAAGAAGACAATTTATGGTGTCTCTTTATTTAATACCTTACACTGACCAGCAAATAGAAGGTTCTCCTCTTTGAAAATGACCTCTGAAATTGTCCTTTTTGTTGAAAGAACAGATTGATTTTGTAACATAGTCCCAAAATTACCTACATTACACTCAAATTTGATGTCATCTTATTCTCATTGCTGAAAATTATTTAAATCAGAAATAAAGAATCAAGAAAGTTAGGTTTTAGAAAGAGAAGCTTATACTAAAGGCAGAAATACCGCAGAATTTTAAATTATCTGTGTGAATACATTTTTGTGTCCATCGTATTGTTATGTAACATTTCTACATTTTAGCATCGGTGGGTTGAAAGTATCTTTCTACAGACAAAATAGCTGACACAACTTCATCAGCAGATCTTGTGTAAGGTGGAATATCAGAAATTACTTTAGTGCTTAGATCAAAGCTAACAAAAAAAGAAGTCTCAGACAGTCCAGGGGCTGGGTTTGGTTAGGCTTGGTTAATAACTGAAAAATGTGGATGCATCTTGAAAACTTTTCCCCATTTCTCTCATTTGGATTTGGTTGGAATTGTAGAATTTTCATATAAAATTGCCAGAATTTTCCAGCTACAGCAGGTTGGAATTTTCAGAATTTTGGTTTTTTGTGAAGAATTTTTTTTATTAAAAATTCATTTTTTGACTTTCCCAGGAAAGTGTTTATTTTTGTGAAAAATTTCATCTGAAAATTCCTAGTGGAGAGAAATTTTTAAATAACTGAATAAGTTTAACAATATGTATTCAATTTTTTGAAAATGTCCTGCAAATGTTTGCTTTCACCAACTCTACTCCAAGCTAGCAGCAGGATCCCAATAGATAGTATAGGACAGATGACATTTACAAATATGTAATATTCGCTAGATAAAATATGCAAAATGTGTTTCTGATTTTTAATAACTAACAAAATAATGGAGGGGCATTATTATGGGTTGCTCATGAGGTTAGAGCTGGGAAAATTGGGTATCTCTACACAGCAGCATTATTTTGGAATAACTAACTTTATTACAAAGAGTGCATCTGCACAGCAAGTAATTGTTTTGAAATAATGGTGAGCTGGAGGACTTCTTACTCCAACTCCTATAACTCTCATTTCACAAGGACTAAGGGAAGTCAAAGGAAGGCTATTCTTCCTTCAACTTCCTGCTGTTTACACAACACCAAAGGCTGAATTAAGCTATTTCGATTTCAGCTATGCAATTGACGTAGCTGAAGTTGCGTAGCGTAATTTGACTTTTGCCCTGCTGTGTAAATGTTCCCATAGAGTGAAATAAAAAAATGGGAAAATATAGGCTAAATAGAGGAAAAACTTCCAGAGAATGGGTCTGCCATTGTTGTATGCAGTATTGCAGCTATAGTGCTTCCTGGATGTTAAAGAGAAAAAGTGAGAGAGTTAATAGCTTTATATTAACAACTTCTGACAAACTTTTTAGCTATACAGAGTTCTTCCTCAAGTTTGGGAAAGGTACAGAGTGTCACAACTAAACACTGAAAACTGACAGTTTTAACATAAATAGCACAGGAGAAGTGGCCCTTTAACATCTCTGTAGTCATAGGACAAAAAACTGGCCTTAGTATGTTATCAATTGAAATGCACCATAAATCCAGTACCTTTAGTAAGAACACAATTTTTAGTGTCTAGCAGAGTAATGAATTTAAGAAGGTTTCCTTTGACAATGAGGACTAATAGATCACATATAGGGTGATTGATTGCTTAAAAATGTTCACCCAGGTGATTAAAAAAATTTTTTTTTTTTGTATTATCATTTGCTTGTGTTAATTCTTCTGAGAGTGTAGTGATTATCTAGCTTCACCCACAAAGTTATTATTGGAGCAGTTGATGAACTGAAAGAGGTATACCACCTCTTATCATTGGTAGGTGTGGGATCCATTGATCTTGAAAGGTATGTGGTAATATATTTTGATCATTGTTGCAGTGAAACTATGTCTGTATGTTTTGCATCTGTTGTTCTGGCAGGATCTGGTGTACCTCTGAGTTTGTGTGTGCTAGTCTATGCGGAGCTTGCTTCTGAAAGTGAATTTGAAGAGGTTGGAGAAAGGGGGTGTTTGAAAGCCGTAAGAGGGGGCTCAGAAAATATTTCTTTTAGGATGGAGTCCCCATCAAGTATGTATTGTTGTAGTTTGATATGCTGTATGGGTTCCAGTGCGGACAACTGGGGGGCAAGGGGATTTAAAAAAAATACAAAGCTGGTTCTGGTGGGGTATTTGCGTGGACCATTACATAAGAACATAAGAATGGCCATACTGGGTAAGGCCAAAGGTCCATCTAGGCCAGTAGCCTGTATCCTGACAGTGGCCAGCGCCAGGTGCCCCAGAGGGGGTGGACCGAAGACAATGATCAAGTGATTTGTCTCGTGCCATCCATCTCCAGCTTTGGACAAACAGAGGCCAGGGACATCATTTCTATTCCCTGGCTAATAGCCTTTTATTGACCTAACCTCTATGAAATTATCTAGCTTCTCTTTAAACTCTGTTATAGTCCTAACCTTCACAGCCTCCTCTGGCAAGGAGTTCCACAGGTTGACTATGCACTGCGTGAAGAAGAACTTTCTTTTATTAGTTTTAAACCTGTTACCCATTAATTTCATTTGGTGTCCTCTAGTTCTTCTATTTTGGGAACTAATAAATAACTTTTCTTTATTCACCCTCTCCACACCACTCATGATTTTATATACCTCTATCACATTGGTCACCAACCAGTAGATCGGGATCTACTGGTAGATCTTGCAGCCTCTGATAGGTGATCCTGACCGGTTTGGCCAAGAGGCTATCAAGTGCTGGCACTTCAGCTGCCCCTTCCCCCTATTGCTGCACATCTCCTGCTCTTTGCCTTGGAGCTGCCTCCTCCCACCCCCAGGAGCCTCCTGCTTGCTACGCAGGGCAGGAGAGGGAGAAGAGGGGTGCTGATGTCAAGGTGCCCCCTCTTCTACCCTGTATCCTATCTCCACAGAGCAGGGTGGGGGGCACAGCAGGACATGGGAGGAAGTTCACTGGCTGTTTTGGGGAGTAGTGCAGGGCCAGGGCAGGGGTGAGTTTTAGCCCCACTGCACCACCACCCAGGAGCCACCTGAGGTAAGTGGTGCCCAGTTGGAGCCCACATCCTGAAACACTACCCCAGTCATGAACCCCCCTCCTGTATCCCAAGCCCCTTCCCTCGTCCTGAGCACCCCTGCATCCAAACCTCCTCCCAGAACCTGCACCAATCCCTCTCTGGCACCCCAACTGGAATCCCTCTCTGGTACCCCAACTGCCTGCCCCAAGCTCAGCTCAGAGCCCCTCTCACACTCCAAATCCCTTAATCCAAGACAAGAGCCTGCTGCCCCTGCCTGGTGAAGGTGAGGGAAGATGGAGTGAGGAGGGGTGAGGCCTTGAAGAAGGAGCACAAAGGAGGCGGGGCAAGAGTATTTGGGTTTGAGGTAGATTTTGGATTGTACTTCAATTAAAAAAGTGATATCATGCTTTAAAAGGGTTGAAGACCACTGCTCTATCATATCCCCCCTCAGTCTCCTCTTTTCTAAACTGAAAAGTCCTAGTCACTTTAGTCTCTCTTCATATGGAACTCGTTCCAAACCCCTAATCATTTTAGTTGCCCTTTTCTGAACCCTTTCCAAGGCCAAAATATCTTTTTTGAGGTGAGGAGACCACATCTGTACACAGTATTCAAGATATGGGCATACCATAGTTTTATATAGGGGCAGTAAGATATTCTGGGTCTTATTTTTTATCCCTTTCTTAATAATTCCTTACATACTATTTGCCTTTTTGACCGCCGCTGCACTCTGTGTGGAAGTTTTCAGAGAACTATCCACGATAACTCCAAGATCTCTTTCCTGATTTTTCGTAGCCAAATTAGCCCCCATCATACTATACATATAGTTTGGGTTATTATTTTACCAATGTGCATTACTTTACACTTATCCACATTAAATTTCATTTGCCATTTTGTTGCCCAATCACTCAGTTTGGTGAGACCACTCAGTTTTGGAGTCCCTGACAGTCTGCTTCTGTCTTGACTATCTTAAACAGTTTGGTATCATCCGCAAACTTTACCACCTCGCTGCTTGCCCCTTTCTCCAGATCATTTATGAATAAGTTGAAAAGGATTGGTCCCAGGACTGACCCTTGGGGGACACCACTAGTTACCCCTCTCCATTCCAAAAATTTACCATTTATTCCTACCCTTTGTTTCCTGTTTTTTAACCAGTTCTCAATCCATGAAAGGACCTTCCCTCTTATCCCATGACAAGAGCCTTTGGTGAGGTACCTTGTCAAAGACTTACTGAAAATCTAAGTATACTATATCTACTGGATCCCCCTTGTCTGCATGTTTGTTAACTCCTTCAAATAACTCTAATAGATTAGTAAGACATGATTTCCCTTTACAGAAACCATGTTGACTTCTGTCCAACAAATTATGTTCTTCTACGTGCCTGACAATTTTATTCTTTACAATTGTTTCAACTAATTTGCCCGGTACTGAAGTTAGACTTACTGGTCTGTAATTGCCAGGATCGCCTCTAGAGCCCTTTTTAAATATTGGTGTCACATTATCTATCTTCCAGTCATTAGGTATGGAAGCCAATTTAAAGGATAGGTTACAAACCACTGATAATAGTTCAGCAATTTCCCAATTGAGTTCTATTAGAACCCTTGGATGAACACCATCCGGTCCCGGTGATTTGTTAACGTTAAGCTTTTCTATTTGTTCCAAAGCCTCCTCTAATGACACTTCAATCCGGGACAGTTTCTCAGATTCATCACCCACAAAGGATGGCACAGATTTGGGAATCTCCCAAATTCTATTACATAATGGAATTTACTTTTTTGATGGAATGTACTTGTTGAATGAAAGTGGTTCTGAGTATATTACGAGATACATCCCAAACATTCCTGATATGAGTGCCTGGCTGTAGATAACAGATTTCTTGCTGTGTTTGAGGTGGTTAGTGGATTTATAAATGTTGGTGTGCTTATCTATAATTGTCTATAGACTGCATTTGTTGAAATCTAACATGGTGTCGAGGAAGTGGTTGCTAGCGTGTTTTAAAGAGAGTTTAATGGATGGGTGGTTGTTGAAGTTGTGATGTAAAATTGAAGAATTTTATCATCTGGCCAAAATATCATTGATGTGTCTCTGATTGATTCTGTGATGTATTTGACCAGAAATTCTTCTTCACTGTGGCCTTAAAGAAGTTGGCATTTGGCTGTTCCCATGGTCTGGACAAACCGTTTCATCATTATCTAGTAACTGGCTTTCAAGGGCTGTATAGTTGTCCTCTCAGCTGTGGTGATTGTGTTGGATGTGATGTGTGGTAAAGATTTCATAGTCAATTTATTTTCCTGAAGCAATCAATGTAATGATCAAGAGCATGGTTTTGTGCACTCTGTAGCATCTAGTCAGGTGATTCATTTTTCTTAGGATTGTGGGTGGGAACGTGGTTATTGCGAGTGATATCATCATTGTTGTGAAATAGTTCTTTGAGGCAGAGTCAGTAGAAAAATTCTTCTAGTTTTCCACAGGTTAGTATGGTATCAAGTTTGGGGGGAGGGGCAGAAGTTCAGTCTACTAAAGAGTACAGATAATACAGGTTCAGTCTTGATAAACTGATGATGTGCAGGTGTCATGTATTCTCTAAGCAGTGTCTGTGGGTGCCACGGTTTCTCCAGAAGATGGTATTTTATGAGTTGGGAGTAGTTTCAGTTGGTTCCATTCTTTGCTTTTGTGTTGGATGGCTGTAATCAGGTTATTTTGATATTTGTTTCTGATTTCTTGCATGATTTCCAGGTAACTTTCCTGATCTATTTCCTTGTAGTGTATGGGAGGGAACATGTGATGATTTCTTGTTTGAGGTGGTTCCTTCTGGAATAGGTGAGATGCAGTAAGTGGCTCCTTAGTTTTTTTTCTGAAGTCCATGTGCAGAACTGTTCAGCATATTTGGGGGAATAGATGGTGAGACCTCTGGGGACTATGTTTTTTTTTTCTTGCTTTGGCTCAGAAAACAGATGTTTCTGTGAAGTTTTGCTGCTTTTTTCTTCATTTTTTTTACATTTACACAACAGTGTATCACCTGTGGGTGAACACCTTTTAGAAAACAATTGCTCTCTATGTGACATCAGTCCTCATCCACAAAGGAAATCTTTCGGAAGAGAAGTGTCTGGCCATGCATGGGATGATCGCAGTGAGGCTGTCCATTTTGGAAGTGACATTGCATAGCAAAATCTGTAACAGCTCAGTCATTTGATGAGTGCCAAGTCATCTGTTAGTCAATGTTTGTTCCCTTTAAAAGTGGTCAGAGTAGGCCGACCAAAAATATTTGGCAAAAATTTAGCCCTCCATAGAGGAGTTTTTCTGTGTATTGGCCACAGCCATGTCTTTACCATATGAAATTCCACACCCTGGTCCTGAGGTTAGAATTGCTGAACCAGTTTGAGTTCTGAGAAAAAGTTGTATGTTTCATAGGCATATAGCTCAGAGGTCCTTCTTCATTGTGCACAGACCCACTATGTTTATGGCATCGCCTCCTACGGAGATAGAGGTGATGATCTGAGCTTGTAGACTGGAAATTCCTTAGATCACCTCACTTGTATCTCTGAGAGCATATCTACTTTCCAATGAGGATGTGTAATTCTCTGCTCAGGTGAATGTACAGGCACTAGCACTGTTTGAGTTAGCATGTTAAAAATAGCACTGTGATCCTGGTGGCATGGGTGATAGCAAAAGCTATCTCCCCAAAGTACATACCAAGGATCACGGAAGGAGCTGTATTTAGTGCAGCTAGCCCGAGTCACTGTCTACACAGGTATTTTTAGTACCTGCTGTGACCACACAGGTTTTGTTATCACCCTAGCCTGATCAACCTATGTTGGGAAATGCACCTTCCCACTGCAGTGAGGATGTACCCTGACTTTTCTCCACAATAAAAACATTTAGAATATACCCAATAATTTCTGCTCCAAGACAGGTGGGGTTTGAATGTCAGTGAAAATTGTGTATCCATAACAGGCTTTGAAAAATTTAGCCTACTAGCCTGGCCTTGTATCCTTTGTCTCATTAAAATATTTATTATATATTTTGCTGATCTGAAGAGGAAAAGACAAATACAAACAAAATTGCTATCTTCACTTAAGGAATCTTTAGTTGTGAACTCATTTTGCTGTGGCATTATTTTAAGATTATTGTACTGGCTATGAATGTTTATTGTCTGACTTGAAGATGCACAATGTAAGATTAAAAATCATTGTGTTTTTTTTCTAAAAATGCTTTATTTCTGCTATTGTGTTTGGAATACAGCTAGATAATAATTGATTCTGTGACAGGGATTGGCTAATTTGCCAACACTATAGTATAAAACACATTTATACAGTCAATTACACCCAAGTGCATGGCCTATTTGCTTTATAATTTCATAAACTTGCCAGCAATTTAAATAAAAAAGTTCCATTAAATTATCATATCATGTGATGGAATGATATTGCCAAGTATATTAAACCATGTGTGTTCAGCCAGAATTAATTAAATATTATTACTTTTTTCTTATTAACACATTGAACCTACCCTTCTTATTCGTGACTAGAAATAGAAGGCTATTAGTGAACAAAGTAAACTTAAGGGCAAAGTTTAAACATTTTCCTGAGGATGTTTCATTAAGATCCCTAGTTCTTTTGTTTAAACATTTGCTCATGGTAAACGTACTTGTCTTATGAAAATATTTTGTTCCTAGATATGAATACTGGAAAAGTTTAAGGAGCCACTTTAATGATATTATTGAGTCATTTAAAACAGACCTTATCTGATCTTATTTTTAACCCATCCTGATAATGAACTATTGAAATAATTCAGAGTATATTCAGATTCAGTGTTTGTTTCAGACTTCGTTTTTATTTGTGATCATGATTTGATAGGCTTGCTTGCCCCTTGTAGGAAAAAGTAAATATTGAAGATACTGGCATGGCAGTTATCTTAAATGTTCCATCTCTCCACTGCCAAATAAAATAAAACAAAGCAGGGTTAAATACCTGTTTTATATTAAATAAATTAACGAGACCATCATGTGGAAGTTTGTTAATATTACAGCATTGAGCAATGAAAGCTGACCTTTTTTTATCACACCTATTTCATCTCCTACAAGGTAACACATAAAGGGGTCAACTGATTTGCCATCTGCCAGCCTTACTGAATAATACTATATATATATTAAAAAAACCCTCACCACTACACATAACTTGCTCTATGCAGGTGTTAAGATTTCACATACTGTCTGCACTCTTGTGGCTTGTACTCACAAGGGATCATTTTAGGGAGGGCTTTATCTTCTTATTTTGTAAAGACTTTTAGAAAACCCCAAATTTAAAACATGCAGCTTTATAATTACTAGAGTGCATTTAGTTTAATAAGATAGTGCATATGAAAGTGGATAAGCATATCTTTAACAGCAGTCTACCAGGAATCAGCAGAAATAATTACCATCAAGATTTAATTATGTCAGACAAGAGTATCTGTCCTGAATAACAGTGTAGACAGTAGAAATTGGCATTGCTGCATTTTTATATTCTAACTTGCTCCCTGTATACTTTTGTTAAACATAGTGTTAGCTATTCTGCTGTGACTGACTTTAAATTTAGGTAATTGAACATGTCAAAGCAATGAAGAGAATTATACGTGATAGGAAAAATGAGAGAAGAAAAACTTTTAGAAGAATTGGTCCTGATTCTCCTCTCTGTACAAAAGTATAAATCAGGAGAAACTGTCACTAAAGTCAGTGGATATGCCTTAGTTAAAAAAAAAAAAAAAGTGGAATAAGTGAGATTAGAATAAGGCATCTAGATATAACCATATGATCCTCTCCCCTGGCTTATTCCTCACCTCTTCACATTTTCAGTTTTCCTTGTGAGATTATCTTTGGGAATCACTTTTAAAAAAAATTAAGTTGTGATGAGATTTCTCTTTTTTATTAAAACTTTCTCGAAATCATCTCCGCACTTAGAATCACTCTCCTTTATGTTGATGCCAAGCTGAAAAATGTGAGGTTTTTGATTATTCAAGAGACTGGTGTTTTTGAGAGAGGCAAATCTGTAATCTGAGTAAATATTACACACTATTATTAAAAAAGGGGAAAACAAAACAAAATTGTACTGGAGTTAATTAAGGCTACAAGAAAAAGCTTGCTTTTATTGGCAATTTTTAAAAAAAAATTGTAACAAGAATTAAAAATTAAGAGGATGGTTGGCAGCAATATTGATATGCTAATGGATAAACATGCTAATTTAGAAAAAAAACTAATCAGCAAAGACATTACTAATGGAAATGTACTGGAAAATGGCTAATGCTGTATGCAAACCTGGTATCTGCAGTATTAAAAACTCCTCATTTTATATTTATAATTGTAACTTGAAAGCTAAGCTTTGATCTTCTCTCTGTTTTGCTTCAGTTAAGATTTAAAGACACTTCAACTGACCTGGCCTGGTACCATGAAACCTGCTCAGTCACTCTATAATTATACAACTTAAATTACACATTCTGTTGACTAACACAAGAACTAAAATCTAGCATGTTTTATGTTTAATTTACCAATATCTGCAAACAAAGAAGAGTCCCTTCAAATTAAAAACTGTACATGAGAAAGGCACAAGTCTACTTACCTAATTTAGGGTGTGGTTGTGACTTTCTCTGCTAAATTAATGTTCTGTATCTCTTATCTCAATATATGAGTGTATGATGAAGCAACATGTGAGCACAAGGTTATGATGTTCAAAAGCACTCAGTAATGGCCTGACTCAGTTGCTACTGAAGTAAATGGATTTCAGTGGGAGCAGAGCTAGGCCAACATTAAGCTTTTGAAAATCATCCCCCACACGTGTGTCCCATTCTTTTCTAAGAATGACATGAGACCAGCCTGCAAACACTTGGGTACCTGATGAACATTAATGAAGTGCCAGACACTGTTGTGCTGACACAACGG
Organism: Pelodiscus sinensis; assembly: GCF_052426305.1. Classification (NCBI taxonomy): domain Eukaryota; kingdom Metazoa; phylum Chordata; order Testudines; family Trionychidae; genus Pelodiscus; species Pelodiscus sinensis. The sequence continues at coordinate 194,659,905 of NC_143053.1, read as the reverse complement.
CTACGTCTAGACTGGCATAATTTTCTGCAAATGCTTTTAATGGAAAAGTTTTCCGTTAAAAGTATTTGCGGAAAAGAGCGTCTAGATTGGCACGGACGCTTTTGCGCAAAAGCACTTTTTGCGGAAAACCATTGTGGCAATCTAGATGTGGCTTTGGGCAAGAAAGCCCCGATCGCCATTTTCACCATTGGGGCTTTTTTGCGCAAAACAGTTTTTAGCTGTCTACACTGGCCCTCTTGTGCAAAAGCATTTGCGCAAGAGGGCCTTTTCCCGTGTGGGAGCAGCATAGTATTTGCGCAAGAACACTGACAATCTTACATTAGATTGTCAGTGTTCTTGCAGAAATTCAAGCGGCCAGTGTAGACAGCTGGCAAGTTTTTCCGCAAAAGCAATTGCTTTTGCGGAAAAACTTACCAGACGATTTTGCGGAAAAACTTGCCAGTCTAGACGCAGACAACATGAATAATTCAATGCCCTTATTGATGGTTGTATTTTCCAGAAAAGCTTCCACTTTATCCTCTTTCATATCTCTCCTTTAAAGTCATTTCTGTTACTTTTCCAAAAAAGCATTACCAGTTGACAAATGACAAGACAGTTAGTGTGTGAAGACTTATGTAATATACTTTACTTGCTTTACTGTTACACTGTCCTTCCTTCTTTAGCTTCCCATTCCCATTTGTTTGTCTCACCCACTAGTGATATTTTGTGTACTCTGCTCTTTTCACTGTAAAGTGCCCAGTAGTGGGATCGTGAGCCTTGATTGGTTGCAGTGCAATAGAAGTAATAATAAATGCTGATTCTCCAGGACTGGAACATCAGTCTGGAGACAGCATACTCTGGGGTGGTATTTTTTTTTGAAAGGATGTGTTTCATATTATAAAACTGATGAAGTAAAAGGCAAAGCTCAAATAGTCAAGGTTTAGTTTGTCACCCCCTCACAGTTTGTATACTTGAAATCCATCTGAAATTGGAAACCTTTTCTCCTGCCCCTCATGATTCCTCCCAACCAAATTTTTCTTTATCTTTCTCTGCTTAGCTACCCTTACTGTGCTTTTCTCTCCCAGTAATCTCTTCCTAGTTGTTTTACTCTATATCCAGTGACACCCATCCTATCCCTTTTCATCCTTTCTTCCATCAGTTTCCACTAGTTCTGCCCTTCTTTGCTGACCATCCTGCTGTAACTTCATGGAATACTTTACTATAAATTCAGTGCTCTGTAACTAGAGAGGTCTTCAGGGTTAACCTTAGATGGAGAATTCTGGATTTCTTCTCCAAAAGCAGGAGACCCTGCCACTTGCAATAAAGGAGCTGAAAATTTTAGTACTAGCAGAATTTCCCAGTTTTTAAGGCAAATAGAAGGCAATCTAGGCATAAAGCATGTGACTAGGTTTGGTATTATGTCTGACTGTAGTATAGATATGCATACACTTTACAGTATCAAATATCCTGCAAGGTCTCAATGAGTACAGGTTGGACCTCCCTGGTCCAGCATGCTCGGTACTGACTGGTCCCAGATGAGGGATTTTGCTGAACCAGGGGAGGTCATATTTGCCTCCCCCCTTTACCAGTCCCCTGCCCCAGCCCTGGACTAGATACTGACCAGCTCCTTGCCTCCTGTCACCAGCCCTGCTGCCCTGCCATTTCTCCCCCCCCCCCCCCCCACTTCCCTGCTAAGCTGGGAAGCCCAGCTCCAACCCAGTTTCCAGTACGCTGGGCTCCTGGTCCTGCCAGGGACTCCATGGGCTACAGCCACACCAGGAAGCCCATCTAAGTCACGCCAAGTAGCCCAGCTGCGAGAAGCCAGCCACCAGCCCTCCATTGATGTTGCTGAATCAGAAAGTCCCAGTTTACAGAGGTTCAACTTTTAGTAGATCTTGTCCAACACCAGTTTCTGAAATAATTTTTGAAGAACCGGTGGTTGGAGGCTCAAATGAGGTTCAAAACCCCATGGTTTTGTTTTTGAGGCACTGATGTTGAAACAACATATATGCTCATTTAAAAGGTCTCATTTCTATGATCCTCAGTCTCCAACACAACATCCTAATTACACTATCCCTGACCCATCCAGGTATGATTACCACTTTCAAGGGCCACCTCCCTGTTTCTTCTGCTTTATCAGCCTATCTGGTGGGAAGGTGTCAGGTGGCCATTTCCATCTTCTCTTCAGCATTTTCCAGGCAGTACAACTACCCTCCTCAATCCAAAGAGTATGAGGAAGGTTACCACTAAGCATGCAATCATATAGTCCCATAAGAAAGAACTTCCTCTCCTGTTGCGGGAAGCATGTCTCTAAAGGGATGTCTACTTGAGAGGATAAAACTTGCAGCTCTTAAATTAAATTTAGTTACATTTGTGAAAACATCTGTGTGGGTATTCTTATTTCAGAGTGAATGTGACATAAAATTATCAGTGTTATCCCAAAGAGCTATTTCAGCACTAAGGGAAGGTTAAAATAATAATTGGCAATTAATATAATAATAATTTATAGTAAATTATTACCATCATATTCAATATAACCATGTTTCCTTCAGCTCACGTATATGGACGTCCCCAAACAAAGTGATTTTAATCACAGAGAGCCAAATTAATTTGTGGTGTGAAACTCCACTCCCCATCTTGTACTAATGTAACTTAGTGTATGATTTCTTAAAAGATGAGCAAAATATTAAATCTCCTGTAAACATGTGTTTATTGTAGTAAACCAGTGGAATAAATTATTCTTTAAGTCTTCAGTTTATTATTTTACCAACACACAACTTTATTCACTTTACCTTATTCAAACTTTTCTGACTAAAATGGTTTTTGAGACAGACCATTAATCAAACTCACATCTAGTAGATTAACTGATTTAATATTTTACCAAAGAACATCATATTTCATTTACTGTAATATTATAATAAATTACCCAAATGGTGTGTGGAAAGGTTTTAGATTTGGGGGATGAAAACATCTACAATGATTGTATATAACATTAGAGTTTCTAACTTCTTAATTATTCTTTAACAAGAGTTTTTTTTAAAGAAATCAGTACCTTTTCTCCTTTTTATAGAGGGATTACTGTATTTTAGTTTACAGAAAACACTGTTTATAGAAAGACCGTCACAATGGTAGCTAATGTAGAAGCAGTTTTGAAATATTCTCTTTTCTCCCAGAAAGCAATTCTGATTGAGAGCTGTAAGACTTGAAATATTCTCTTTTCTCCCAGAAAGCAATTCTGATTGAGAGCTGTAAGACTAGATCTTCAGATGGTGTGGCATTATATTATTTACTCTTGCTGAAGAATTGGTCCTGTAAGTTCTATATAACACACATTCCTTCCTGACTCATGGTTTGAATTTCCCCATAGTCCAAATAAACTGTGAAAGTGACTAGATGCAATGCTATTTAATTCTGTAATGCTCTGATTATAGTACACTACCTTGGTAAATGTTTTCTCCATCAAATGGAAGGGAATTGGGGCATAGCGAAAATACTTTTTAAAAAAAATCACTACTGGGTATCATAAAATTCATCACTCTTCACTTAGATTTAGGCAGTGTACAACCACAATGACAGTGTTACAGTAAGAAGGCCTTTGATAGGTGAAGAGATGGAGCTAGTGGGTAAAATGATGGTAGCAGTAAGTGCCGGTATAGGGAGCTGTTTGGACTACTGGTAGAAATTGGCACAGTTCTATTGAAGAGGTACTATTGCAATGTACATCAATTGAGGGTCTGGTTCACTAATTACAACTTGTGTACTGGGCTTGGATATTGAGCTGTGCTGTTAAAAGGAATAAAGTTAGTGGGCCGGTGAGAGGAATTCAGGATCCCACAGATGGTTTGTCAACAGGTACTATAAGGGATAGACTTCTCTGGGCAGAAGAGAGGAGAGAAAAAAAATGAAGATGTTTAGAGGAAGTCCTACTGTTGCTGGCAGGTATCTGCTATAATTTATTCTAAAGGAAGGTTAGAAACTGCTGTTTCTACTTTTGTTAGCCCTGAAATATTTCATATTTGGTCTCTCCACAGAGGTTTGGGTGGGTTTTTTTTGGTTTTCTCTCTATGCTTCAGTTTGCCATTTTTAAAACGAGGGATAAACCTAGTCCTACAGGGAGTAGAGATGAATGTTAGGATAACAAGCGAGGGAGGTTTTGGAATGTATAGGGGCTATGATGAAGTTAAAAACAAATTAAAGAAATGAATTATCAATGGTGCAACATGTCTTAGGATCATTTAAAAATGTTTGCTGTGCAAAGCTCAGTAAAGATGTCACTGAAAATAACTGCATAGGAAATTTAGTTTGGGCCAAATTTGGAGACTAAATTTATTGAGAGGAATTTTATTTTAAGTATTAAGTTTTGATCTTATTTGAAGTACAAATCTGAGCACAAACTTCACTGTAGAATTACTACTAATGTTTCCATAACGAGAATGATTAAAGAATGAATGGCAGCTAAATGATTGTTAAAGAGTTGTTTAACCTAATCAGAGAAAATAAGCCTTGGTGGAATAAAGAGTGTTTATAAACAAGCAAAATATTATCACAAAAATGTATCCTTGATACCCTGCCACATTTCTGAAGGCAGAGGAAATTAGGGGCCTGCTTTTCCTGATACCTGAAAATAGATTTTTGCCATTGGCATTGGTGGAATCTGTATTGGGCTCCAGGTACAGAATTAAGAGTTATGACATCTTTTGTTGGTTCATGTTGTATGAAACTCTGAGCACCATTTCAGCTGAAAAGACACTTTTGTCTTTATCTCATATTTTGTAAGAGAGAGAAAACTATTGAAATAGTGAGTTATATATCACCTCTTAAAACTGTTAAGAGCACATAACTCTCTCTCTAGTCATGTAAGTATTTTAAATAAAAGTTGCTCTTTTTTTTTGGGAGGCAGATTTTCATACTTACAAATTATACCGCTAAAATATATGAAGTACAAATAGCTGAAAGATATTTATGACTTTTACATTGTATTAGGTATTCTAACCTTTTAAAAAGGGAGCATAATTTGAGGATAAAGTGTGCAGGACATGTTATTATTGTTGCATTAATTACAGAGAGGGCTGTCCTTCAGTCCTTCTTTGGAGATGTTCTGTCAGATTTTATGTTAGACAATGCATATAGCATTACTGGAAACTGTGAGAAGATAGTTTTAGAATTTCAAACACAAACAACACTGGAAAATCATTTGTATGCTTGTTTCTTTGTCTCACACATATTGAAAACATTTTTCTTGCCACTAAGTGGCACTGTGTTATTTGCATTATACTATTCAGATCATTTCAAAAGCCCATTGGGCCAAATGTATCCCTAGTATAATTTCAGTCAAGTCAGTAAAGTTATGTGTGAAATAATTTGGCCCAGAGTTTTACAGACACCTAAATTCTACAGCATTGCTGTAAATTTCCATTGTGTAGGCCAGTATAAAATAAGAATCAGTTAATATTTAATCTTGCAAGCAGCTGACCCTTTCATCTTGTATTTAACTATTTCATTATGATTTTTCCTACCAAATTAGCCTCTATTTAAAAAGGATCATCTTATCTATTTCAGTAGGTCCCTCAGTAAATTCTGATTTAGAAATGGAAGTGCTGTGTGTTCAGAATTCATTCCCATTATTAAAAGAAGAAAAGGAAAAAGGAAAAAAGAAAAAAGAAGAGTACCAACACAAGTGCCTGCAATGAGAAACTTCAATTTAAAAAGAAATGCAAGATGATTTAGTATTTTAAAATGTCCATGTTATTCTACCAAAAATTGTAGACTTGTAAAGAATTTCAGAATGTTCATTTTGTACAGTAGTGTTGATCAATTATGACTTGTTTCTCTGAGTGATAGTTTAAACAAGCTCAGAACCTTAAAACAACTTGATCACTTTAATGTCTGACTCAAATACCTACAGCCCAAAGAACAGAAATATGTATCTAGTTCTACAGTTACTATATGCATTTAAATAGAGTTACCTAGACCAGAGACAAAAGACAACCTTTTCCCTCCTCACATACATATCAAATGCTAAAAGAAAAATGCATTTTTTTCCTGAGTATTTGTAAATTAACATAGAAAGGAGCATCTTGTATTTATAATTTGTGAGATTTCTTTGAAATTCTGCCTGCAGATCCACGTGCACATTTTCATTGACTTCTCTGGGATTTAGTCATATATACATAAGGGCCAAATTAGGCCCAAAAATTAAGGTAGTAAGAATGACTGTGTGACTAGCCTAAGAATCAAGAGATCTGAATTGTATTTTTCTTCTGCCAAGGAGGCCAGATACCTAGCTTCTGTGTTTTTTTTTTTCATGAAAACAAAATAACAGCAACCAATGCCTTATGATATTCTATAATGATAGACATTGGCACTTCAGTATTGCAAAGCTTAGCCATAAAATTTTGAAACCATGTTGCATTATGTTTTTAATTGGGATCCCTTTTTATAGTAAAATGGGCATAGCTATTTTCTTAGCTCCCACAAATGTTGTGTTGCTTAATTTATTAATGCTCAGAAAGTGCTTTGAGATCTTTGGATTATTATGTGGAAGTGCCATATCTTCTTATAGTTAGCAAACCTCAGTTTACTGATTGTTTGGTTTACTAAATAATGGTAAAGCTAGATATATTTTTCTATATTTAATATTAATCTTTCATTAAATTTTCCAGTTTTTGCCATGAAGTCCTAAATGGCTGATGCCAGAAATGATATCTCTTTTTAAAAAATGAGAGGCATAATAGTAACCAATCCAATAACTAACTTCCTAGAACTCTGGAATGTTTTCTCCATGCCAAACACTTATTATAACTTGCTATAAACCTGAGGCTACCAATTTTAATTATTTTTTTCCCCAATATTTTTCAAAACTCGCATATGAAAGCTGTGTTGTATGGAATTAACATTCAGAATGCTCTGATAAATGAAGGGTCCCCATCTTTTAACTATTTAATAATAACTCCAATATTGTGAATGGGGGCTGGAAGTAAATGATATTTTTTTAAAAAAAATTAGCTGTATTTAGTGCTTATGAAGAATGTCAGATTGGCATCCCAGAAAATGTTTCTTTTGATCCATAGGACTGGTACAGCACAGATTGTGGACATGGAACTTAGACACACTTTTTTAAAGTAGGATGCACTAACTTTTGGAATAAGCTTGATTTCTTGGCCTTTACATAACTGAGCCTTCTAGTTGAGAATGAGAAAAGATGTCTTTTAATATCAATCATGACGTCTTGTGTTGGATTTCTTTTGGTGACTTATGTACATACTCATTGGGAATTAGAACGAGACCACCAAACAAACCAACAGGAAACTACCAACTTGGACAATATTTGAACTCTTTATCACGATGTGGAAGGTTGGTAGTTATTACTATTTCTCTGAGCTTTCCAGGCCCCAGCACATCATTATTACATGTAAGGGTCAAATTCTGCCCAAAGATATATACACATAACTGCTTTGGACTTCAAACAGAGTTGTCCGATGGTAGATCGTCAAGAAAAAAATGACTAAGTGTAAGAGTTTCTGACCCAATTTCCAAGTGCCTTGTCTTCTAATAATATTAGTGCAGGCGATAAATTTCAGATGTGAGGTACCCAAAATTAGTGACCTAAATCCATATTTAAGCATCTGAAATGAAAGCAGCCTGAATTTTAGAAGTATCCTTCACCCAAGCATGAAAATGTTGGTAATAAAATATTAAACTATAATATTGCAAATAATAAGGGAACAGTTAAGTGGCAGGAAGCCTAAAGGCAACAGGTCACTTAAGAAACACTGTGAATAAATTGTGTTTTGGTCATTTGGGACCTATGGTTTAGTAGTAGATGAGTTGTTCTCTTACTTGCATCTGAACAACCCTATGTGGGTTTCTTTAGGAAATTTGCTTATATGGTGCAAGCTACATGGAGAATCTTGGTGTAACTTTTGAACTGTGCCCTCTCCATGGAAAGAAATATGTCAAATAGGGTATGGAAATGGTGTGCAATCTCCAGATGCTGTGTCATAATTTACCCCCGGATAATCTTGCAAGAGTATCAGTTCCCTTCATGGCTAGGAGGCTCAGTAATGGTAATTCTTTCTGCTCAAAGTCTTATTAGAGTTGTTCCGTCACTTACAGCTTGTTCAGAGTGCAGAAACCTAGTTGTTCACTGACTTAAGCTACTGAAATCTTATTCTATCCACCCAGCATGCTTTACAATAATGCCTGTAAACAGAAACACTGTCTCTGAAATTGCATTTTTAAAGGCATTATGAGTGACAGTTGTGCTACATTTTAGACCTGCTTCTTAAGCTTGGTACTGACATCTGTGTTCACACACCACCTGCTGTTTAAAGATCCCACCATTACATATGACATTTTCAGTTGATAACCCATTTACTGCGGTGAGTGAAACAAGTGAGGCTCTCTCTTCCCACTGAAGTCATTCTCTCTTTGTCCCTTCTCACTTGTTAAAACACTTGAAAGTTTATTTGTTTAGCTTAAAGCTCCTGCTAAAAATGACCTTGGTAGGCCCTAGATTTATTGCCTTCCCTTGCACCCCTCTCGTTGCCTTTTAAAAATTGTAACCCCCTCATTTGTACTTTTGATTATATTTTAGGTGACTGCATTCACTCTAATTCTGCTATACAGAACCCCACACTTTCCTGAATAAGGAATGACTGCAGGGACCACTTTGTTTGGTCCAATAATGTTATATACTGCCCCTAGCTAAAGCCACTGGGAGTGGCACAACAGAACAAAAGTAAATGCAGTATAGATACCATTCTCTTAAAATAAAAGCATACAAATGATAGAACTGGTCATGCCTATACTGCCTAGAAATTAATATTTTTTCCAGCCCACTCTCAATACAGTTTTAGTTTTGTACTCGCAACAATGACAGCAAGATTAACAAGGAGTCTTATCAGCTTTCACGCATAAGGAATCTAAAAATGTGAGTAAAGATCTCTGGATTTGGTCCATTGTTATCTACTATATATTTTAAAGAGTTTGTGTGTCTGTCTATCTGTGTGTCCGTCCATCTGTGAGTTCATTTAAAGCAAGATCGGGGTTTGCTTGTGCCAGGACAAAGGGATCTGCCTCAAATTCAATTGTTTCTCATAAAATGGAAAGGGGGGAGTCTGATCTGTGGGGCAATTATACTGTGTAATGACCACAGGAGAACAGCAAGGGGCCAGAGATGGAGACTAGGACAACTATAACACCACTGGGCCAGCCATGGGCACGGGTAGAGAAAGGAACAGCTATCTCCTATATATTTCTGTCTGTTTGTGTGTCCGTTTGTCCGTGTGTCTGTCTGTACCCTAGCCTGGGAACATGATCCTGTCCGTTAGCTGTGCCCACTGCAGCTGCAGCAGCCGTGGGCAGGCACTTTTCACCTGGCCCCAAGCTGCTGCAGGGAGAGAGGGCTGAGGGTTGTCCTCTCTCCCCAGGGCAGCCTGCTTACCAAACCCCTCATCCCAGGCCCCACCCTACAGCAACAATTTAAATGAAGAAAAGCAAATGTTGTTTGAATTAAGGACCTGAGCAATGCTGGATAAATCTTCGAGTCATAACTAGTAGTAATAACTGTTAAATAAAAGCAAGACTTGGCTAATTTGTTCTGATCTACCTAACCACATTTTGCCTTCAGGTGTGATATGGGATTGAAGTCATTGGGAGCCATGAGCATACATCTAGAAGCAAATTTAAATTATTCCATTCCAAAGACATATAGGCTGTGTCTAGACTGGCAAGTTTTTCCACAAAATCATCTGCTTTTGCGGAAAAACTTGCCAGCTGTCTACACTGGCCTCTTGAATTTCCGCAAAAGCACTGACGATCTCATGTAAGATTGTCAGTGCTTTTGTGGAAATACTATGCTGCTCCCATTTGGGCAAAAGTCTTTTTCTGAAAAACTTTTGCGCAAAAGGGCCAGTGTAGACAGCAGAGATTTGTTTTCCGCAAAAAAGCCCCGATCGCGAAAATGGTGATCAGGGCTTTTTTGTGGAAAAGCGCCTCTAGATTGGCCATGGACGCTTTTCCACAAAAGCACTTTTTGCGGAAAAGCGTCCTGCCAATCTAGACGCGCTTTTCTGAAAATGCTTTTAACGGAAAACTTTTCCGTTAAAAGCATTTCCGGAAAATCATGCCAGTGTAGACGTAGCCATAGGCAGCAAAATGGGGTAAAATGATGGGCCAGGTCCTCTTGTTGTGTGTATATAAGAATAATTCAAAAAGATTTGTGTTTTCACCAGGTGAGGAAAGGGATAGCTCAGTGGTTTGAGCATGGCTCTATTAAACCCAGGATTATAAATTCAACCCTTGTGGAAGCAATTTAGGGATTTGGGGCAAAAATTTGTTAGGGATGGTACTTGATCCTGCTGTGATAGCAGGGGATTAAACTCAATGACCTTTCAAGGTCCTTTCCAGTTCTAGGAGATAGGCAATCTCCATTATAAAAAAAAGACCCCATTTGTGAAAAAATGTCTACTTCCAATATGAAATTTATGATAGTTTTTAAGGGAAGAAATGTTTCAGCACAGAGAAGAGATGATGCCAGGTATTACTTGAGCTTGTTGAGTGGTAGAGGGTGAACTGGTACACCACATAATCTTCGATATTACATCGCATCTCAAACGAAGAACTTTTCCCGCATTTCTGACATGACTGCGTGCTTCAGGCATTATCTCACATCTGCGGTACAACATGCACTTATGCCACCGGTTGTATGTGGTAACAAAAGTTGTACAGAGAATATATTATTTGCTTGCCGAGATTATATATCTCGGAGTGCAGAACGCTAGGTTGCACTAAGTCTGTGAAATACACCAAGGCTTGGAGTTATGCCTGTGATTTACGCAGGCTACAGCCTACACACACCTACAGCTCAACCATACTTACAGAGATCACAGAACCCTAAATAGATAGTGTGGTAACCTAAATATGCAACACCTGGGGTTTTTGCAAGTTTTCTCAAGACTTTTTTAACCATGCTGCTATAGTTTTTTTTTCTTCACTTGACAGGTTGGCTGACCAACATATACATAAAACTGCTAGACATATGCTTATCATTTGTATCTGGGCCTATACCTCCTACACATACCTACATATGCAACAATGACCTACATAGATTCTCACACATGTTGCTTTGCATAATCTGCGTCAGTTTGCAGGTGCTGGTGCACTACTCAATAAAGACTGGATTCTTGATAAACTCATTGTCTTTCAGATCTGTATGTCTGTTTGGATTTGTCTATATGATTTTCAGATACACCAGTATCGAGATCCACTTTCATGTGGGGTGTAGAGAATATGCATACTCCCAGTCACTTACGAGACTGGCTAATGACTTCTGAAACAAAATTAAGCAGGCCTTTGCTATTAGAGCTTTTCACTACAGCTGACAGTGGAAAGCTAAGAAGCTATATACTGGTGTTGTTGAACAAATCATGCAATTTCTATGCAGAAATGCATTACAATGTTATATGTTTTTTTATTTAAAAAAAACCCATTATACAGTTTTGTTAAAATGAAAAGAATTTCTTGTGTACTGATGATTTTACAAGAATTTAAAAGAACAGCTGCTGGCTCTCATCAATCGCTGGCTGGCTAGTGCCCTCCTCATCCTGCAGATTGTGATGAGCTTCAAAAAGATCTCACAAAAGTGAGATTAAGTGACTGGGCAACAAAATGGCAAATGAAATTTAGTGTTGATAAATGAAAAGTAATGCACATTGGAAAAAATAATCCCAGCTATACATACAATATGGTGGGGACTAACTTAGCTACAACTATTCGAAAGAGATCTTGGAGTCATTGTGGAGAGTTCTCTGAAAACATCCATTCAATGTGCAGCAGCAGTCAAAAATGCAAACGGAGTGTTAGGAATAATTAAAAAAGGGATAGAGAATAAGGCAGAGTATAACTTATTGCCAGGAGAGGCCCGCGGCCGACTGTGGCAGCTGGTGCCCCAAGCGGAAGGTGCAATCAGTGCCCCTGCCTGCACGGCCATCAATGGCTATGACATAATCATCGGGCACCTGGGCGCCCCATGACGTCATCATCGGGCGACCCGGGCTGGCGGTGCCCTACGTGACCGCCAAGTCTGCCTAGGCTCACAGACCGCCCCTGCTTATTGCATCTATATAAAATCATGGTATGCCCACATCTTGAATACTGCATACAGATGTGGTCACCTCATCTCAAAAAAGATATATTGCTATGGGAAAAGGTTCAGAAAAGGGCAACAAAAATGAGTAGGGGTTTGGAATGGGTCCCATATAAAAAGAGATTAAAAAGACTGGGAATTTTCATCTTAGAAAAGAGGAGACTAAGGGGGGATATGATAGTGGTCTATAGAATCATGACTGGTATGGAAAAAGTGAATAAGGAAAAGTTATTTGCTTGTTCCCATAAGATAAGAACCAGGGGTCACCAAATGAAATTAATAGGTAGCAGATATAAAACAAACAAAAGGAAGTTTTTCTTCACACATCAGGTCATTGGCCAGTGGAACTCCTTGCCAGAGGATGTTGTGAACACCAGGGCTTTAACAGGGTTCAAGAAAGATCTAGATAAATTCACGGAGGTTAGGTCCATCAATGACGATTAGCCAGGATGGATAGGGATGATGTCCCTAGTCTCTGTCAGAAGCCAGGAATGAGTGACAGGAGACGAAATACTTGTTGATTCATTGTTCTGTTCACTTCCTCTGGGGCATCTGGTAGTGGCCAGTTTTGGAAGATAGGATCCTGGGATAGAGGGACCTTTGGTCTGGCCAAGTATGGCTGTTCTTATGTAATATGAGCACCAGGCCTTACCTTAGCAGGGCCTCCATGACATGCTGAGCCTCATGTTTATCCTCTTACTAATGGAGCGACCTGCATACGCTGCCAAAGTACAGTGCCATTAGATACATCATGACTTACATGAGCATGACAGTGCTTTCCTGCCAACCAGGCTCCATGCTCACGCTTCTATGGCATCTGCATGGGCAACCGGGCCTTCCCTTTATCTCATGCAAAGGGGGGAAGGGACTAGCCGAGTGCTTTCTGGGACATTGGTGACATGAGCTCCTAACTACCTGCTGCAGAGTTTTGGACTCAGCAGACACCATGAGCATAGCTGAGAATGTAAAGCTGCCCATGATGCCTCGCTTTCTGAGTCAATGGTAGGCTCCCTAATTGGAGATTCAGACAACATTTGATTCTTCCCCGCAGTGAGGACACAGGCCTTCGACTTCGCAAAATCGAGTGGTAGAAAATCGAGCGGTACAAAATCATCCATATTAGATTCGACCTTTCTGAAAGATCCGCGTCTAGACTGGTGCTTTTTTCCGGCAAAGCTCTGAGCCAACAAAAAAGCGGCAGCCATTTTTATGCTAATGAAGCGGGGGAGATTTAAATCCCCGCTTCATTAGCAATTGCGATATGTCTAATTTGCATCCCTTTTACGAAAAAGGGATGCAATCTAGACGTAGCCATACAGAATGAAATATAAAACCCACATTTCTTATAGCAAAAATGTTTTCTTCCAGGCAAGAAATAGTGCTCACTCTAGCTAAACTAGTAGATTCACCAGCCTCTGCATGTTTTATGACTAGAACTTGTCTCGGAGACTAAATGAAAAAAGAATAAGAAACAATTCTCCAAGAGGAGCATTGTTTTCACTTCTGCAGAGCCATAGAAAAAGTGTCAATGAGCAAAATATGCCACCATCTATTGGCAGGGTTGATAAATGTTCCAGCCAACATTCTTTCAGGTGTGCTAGTTAAGTGACAATTCAGCATACTTCATTGCTGTTCCCTGAGACTGTTCTCGAATGTCAATGAATTCAGGTTCACTTTATAAGAAAGATTTTTATTATGGGCTCCAGTGGAGTTGAGAAAAAGAATACAATTGCCTGGTGCCAGATAACAAGCAAAGAGATTAAAAATGAAAACATACTTTATTTACCCAAGAACATTGTTAAGCACAGATTCTTAGCTTCTGCCTAACAAAAATAAATAAAAACTGTCAGTTTGGGCCAAATCCTACTCCCATTAAAATCAATGGGATTTTGGACCCTATAATGAATGTCAGTTGTCATGTTACATATCTCATTGTGTAAGAGTGATGCTAAAAATAATCTCTGAGTAACCACTAGTAAAATGGATTATTTTCTTGTGCACTGACTATTCCCTTATTTAAAACATTTGCTCCATTTTTGAGATTTAAGATGTCACCCTTCATTGTTTCTGAAACAAGCTGTGTACACTCTGGGTATGTCTACACAGCAAAGTTATTTCGGGATACCAGAGGTACCCCAAAATAGCTACCCACATCTTTTGAACGCGTCTGCTATTTCAAAATATACTGGATGCGCTATTTCACCATCCCTGTAAACCTCTTTCTACAAGGCTCAAGGGTTGACTCGAAATAGCGCTGTATTTCAGAATTTGGCACTGTGTAGACAGTGCCAAATGATGAAATAAGCTGTTTTGAAATAAACTCAAAAAAAGCTACTCAATTTGCATAGCGCAAGTTGTGTATCTTTGTTTGCGTTTTGGGTGCTGTGTAGATGCACTCTCAGAGAGCCTTCAGCTCATGGGCTATGAGCATTAGAGGCAACATAAAAAATGCATTACTTGACTATAAATTTGTACGTTTTCAGTGACCAATCTCCCCCCATGCAAATATTGCATTTCTCTTTACAATAAGGATGTTTTATAATGCCAATATAGTGCTGTAACTCAAGAAGGTGCTGTTGCTCACCTTCTCTTTGTCAGACAACTCCCACTGTATTCTAACAGCATATGTCACAACTCTGTCAAGAATTATTGTTTGAGTATGCCCCATTTGTGTCTATATTTACAAAACAACCCGCTTCTCTTGCAAAGAACCAAGAGCCATGTTAGAATGACCATATTGGATAAAGGTTTCTATATTGTAAAACAGTTCCTTATGGTGCTTCATACTTAGGTTTTGCTTCCTAAATTCTTAATTGCCAATCCTTAACTTATATTGGTATCTGAGGAATAGTGCCTCGCTGTGTTGAAATAACTCTTGAAGCTGTTTCAGTCCATGAGGTTGAAAATATACAATTCCAGGAAAAGGAATATATGATTCCTCAAATGGGGAACAGATGCCTGTAGGAATAGGGGACTTTGTACATTTTTGTAATGACCTCATACAAATCTAAAATATGAAATAAGGGGGAGAGTGTAATATACATGGCACAAGAGAACCCTTAATATATTTGACTTAGTTATGTGTAGCATATAATTCTGAAACTGACACCTTTTATCTGTGTGTTTTTAAATTGAACAACTTAGATAGTATGCATAGACAGCAGACATCTTCTTTTCAGAGTTGCTGCAGGTTATGCACAGGAAACAAATGCACGGTACTTTCTTAGGAAGACTTTATTTTTGTTCTATCCTAATATAAAATCAGATTGGAAGTAGGTAATTGCTCTTTTTTTTATGGGAAAGCCCCACAATTTATAGCCTACATCTTGAACAATATCAATGCCACAGTTTGTTAGACTAAAAATGTTCATATTAATATCCTTGTCTTCCTTTCATCAGGACTCTTGCAATTTCCTTCCTCTGTGTTGACCAGTGCATATATTTAGGTAAAAGTCTTCTGAGCTTTGACTGCATCTTTACTTTTGTGTCTGTACATTTCTAAGACATTTATGCTAAGCATATACGAATGTGAGGTCTTCTTATGTTGTGCACTTACTCTTTTCTTTAGCTGTCTATTTTCTTCAGATATTATACATTATGGAGCTCCCTTGGACTCTTGGGTAATGGCATATATTCTGTAGCATCTCTGATAGGAAAGATGTAGAATTTCCTAAGAACTGAAGAAATCATGTGCTCCAGAGACTATCACAGCAAATGAGACTTAAGATCTGCCCGATGTATAACTACCAAAAATAAGAATGCCTATCAAGTGTCAGTTTGAACTCTGAGACACGTTGGGATTTGTGAAGATTGAATTGGATTGGAAGACTGGATCAGAGAAGAACGAAACAATCAAGTTGGATTGGAAGGGATTGTAGAAAAAAAGGAAATGTTATAAGACCCAGCCTTTCAAGGATCAGAACCAACCCTTTTTGAGTTCAACATTCACTGATTATTAAATTCTTTTAAAATCATTCTGAAGATGAATAAATTCATCACTCATAGCAACTAAAACCAAAGAATGCAAAAGACCTTGGGCAATAATAATTAATTTCTGAGATACATAGATAGAAAAAAGATTTTACAACTGGCAAGAAAGAAAGTGGTTCCAGTTTTTAGTACAGAAATCAGCTACCAATGCTCTGGATACTAATGAATCACATCAGTGTATTCAAAGGAAAGGACATACATTACCCAGGTCAATTAAAGGTTGCCTATGATAACAAAACAGAAATATTTATGGATTTGAAGAAAATGAAGAAATTTGTTAATATTTTGAATAAAATCAAAAAGAAAATCTGACCAATGAAATTGGTGAATTGTGGAAATAACTGCTTTTATATAATGTTGATGTTGAAGAATCTGATTGGCCTAATAGTTGGAAATAAGAAAGCAGAACTAAAATTCAGAAGCTTTAAGTGCATTGCTTATAATAAATGTGGATAGCCTGAAAAATCTAAAGGGAGCAAGTCTTTACTCCATGGAGTGCCAGGAACTTTGATGTAAACGTGAAAGGAATGTTCTCCTTCATTCTTTAGGTGATAGATAAGGTGCAGGGGATGGGGGAAGAATGGTCATTTTGCTTTGGGGGCAAAACATCAGCTTTGTAAAAACAGATAATAGCGATGTGCAAAAATAAAGCAGATACATTTGATTATTTTTTTTTCGATAAAACATAATGTAGTGTGTACAATATATGTAAAAAAGATGGCTAAACATTGATAGTTGTTGGGAATCCCTGTTTATTTATTTTTTCATGGACTTTTCCATGGCACTCATCATGGCATCACCTGAGTGCTTTGGAACATTAATGCATTTATTCTCACAAAAGCCCTTAAAATAAAGTGGTATTATCACTCTCATTGTCACAGAGGGGAGCCCCAGACACAGCGATTTTACTGTCCAAAGTGAACACTAATTTTGAGTTTCAATTTGAGATGCCTGTAGTCTGATTTCCCCCCCCAAAGAACTCACCATTTTATAGCACTTTATTTATTCAGAGCACAAGTCTGACTGAGTTCAGTTGCAGCTGTGAGTGCTTAGCACTTTTCTAAATCAGACTTCAGGTGTTTTGAGTTGGATAACCAGAACTATCACATAGGAACTCTGGCAGAGGCAGGGATAGAATCCACTTCTTCAGAGCAGCATTCAATTACCTTAGCTATGAGACTACTCTTTCTCTTTCTGCAATCCTGTGCATTATTCATTACCCACCTTCCAGCTTCTGCAACAAATGCTTCATTAGCTCTGATGCAGCCCCTGAGAATTGTCCATTCTGTGCTCAGAATGAGGCATGGGTCCTGTGGAAGGAGCTGTATGTGATTGTGAATTAAAGACTGTATCAGAATGCATATGCCCAAAGGCAGCCTTAATTCAGGTCGTTCCTAACTCAAAGGTTTTGAATGCTTTGCCTTTGCCCTCTTAATATTCTTCTAGGTAGTTGTAATTTCCTCAGATTATTGATTTAAAACATGCATTCACAGAAATTTCATATTGACCCACAAAGCATTCCTTAACAGGATTGGAGCCTTTAGGTCCATTGTACAGACGGCTGTCACCTGAGCTAACAGACTAATAGGTTATCACCATCTGTGTGGGCACAACACTGGAAAAATGAGACAAACATATTGGCAGGGTTTTCACAGCTGTTTGCTGACTTCAGAAGGATACTGAGACTCAGGAACACAAGGACCTATTCTAGATTCTATTGGATGGTTGCTTTAGTGCAGTGGTGAGCACCCTGCAGTCTGTGCATGCATACCATCAGGGTAATCCACTGGCAGGCTGCAAGACAATGGGAGATGTGGGAAAGGATAGCCAGCATGTCCCTGTGGTCTACTGCTTCTTGCTGCTCTCAATGGATGGAAATAGCGAACCATGGCCACTAGGAACTGTGAGGGCCATGTGTGTGGATGGTCAATGTCAGCAAATGTCTTGCAGCCCGCCAGCAGATTTACCCTAATGGGCCATGTGTGGCCTGAGGGCTGCGGGTTGCCCGCCATTGCTTTAGTGGTATCAGACACTTCCACCTCTGATCCTTCCAGTTTATCCTCAGCCCGGTCCCAGTTGCTCCGTTCTCCACTCGACTCCCAGTCTTAATCCCTGTTCTTCATCCCAATCCTGTAAAACCACCCCCATTGTCACTCATATACATATAGCATTTTAAGTGCAGTGGTATGTTCCCCCACCCTCCTGTGGTCTTGAACAGGCTCATGGAACTACTATACTTTTGATTCAAGCCTTACAATTTGTCACCTTTTCAAGATAAACAACACTGAGATGAGAACAGATTTCTTCTTAATATTACATTTACTATTTAGTTGCCTTTGGCAGATGACAGTCATATAGGTTTGCTTTTGTATAATAACAATGTAACGTTTAGTAAGTCATTTCAGTGGTGGTATTTATCTAATCATTTTACAGGGTGTGAGTATTAGCTGACAGAACTCCACCTTTTGCAATGGCCATACCTGCCTCCAGCAAATTTTTTAGCAAAAATTTGACGTGAAAACTGATGACCACAGCTAACCTTCATTTCTCCACAATAGAGGCCTCAGAAGTTTTAATATCCATATATAGGATTTGAACTGAAACCTACTTCAGGCAGGTCCATGGGGCACTTATACATTTGTAAGCTTTTATATAAAAATATTGGAAATGCTTTTGATGACCTTTGGTAAGGAGAGAGTTTCTAAACTTTCTAAATTGAGACATTTCTCTCTTCAGCAACCCAGAGTGAGTGAGTATTTTTAGCTATTTCAGAACCATTAAATGTGGCTTAAAGTGCTGTAATCTTTATGTGAACATTTACTTTTAATTAAGAAAGGACAGTTGGGTGCTACTAGAAGTTATAGTCCAACCTAGCAGAAATAGGTAACAATAGTTATAGTATTCTTGTATTCCTACTTAAGCTTCCAAGACACATGGTAACTTTATGCCCTGATGCAGAGACCAATTTATTTTATTGGGTTTGAAATGATAAAAGCTCATAAATTTATGTAAAGTGTAATAAAAAGGAAAAGTTGTTGCCATTATCATTAAAAGTAGATTTAACGGATTGAGATGAGCTGATTGCTTTTGACAGCCCAGAAGATATTTATATTTTCACTGAACTTTTTATATCAATTTTTCATCACTAAACTATTTACTCTCTGTGGTTTGGCTAGATTTTGACTCCCTTGATTGTTCATAGGGGAAGCAGATGATGACGTTATATTTAATTTTCATTACTCCTGTGTGTGTGGTATATATTTTTGAGATGCTTGCCAAGATGTATTCTGCTCATATCATATTATTTTAATTCTCTCTTATCCCTAAGTCTGTATTTATTTTTATTAAAAGTAGGAAGCCTTTCCTGAAATACTTATAGCATGGCAACACAAAACAAAAACACAAAACTCTTGTTTTTTTGAACGTACATTTTACAAAACAAAGATCCAGATAGGAGAAGATTCTTTCCTGCTCCGCTTAGGGATTTTAAAGCTGATCTAACACTCAAAACTCCCACTGACTTCAGTGGAGGTCCATATGAAGCACAAACTAAGGATATCAAATTATATACACCTGCCAAATAGACCTGCAGTAGATTTTTAGCAAATGTTTGTGACATCCTTGTGTCTCTTTTTTAGTCCCTCCCCCCCAAATTAAAGGAAATATATTTTTTACCAGAACTAATATTCATAAAAAGAAAAGTTCAAAGTGTTGTGAATGCATATTTGCAGAAATCAAATTTTAAAATTCTTCACAAAAGTATTTCATATTTATCCAGACATGGTATACGAACAAAACCAAAACCATGGTATACAAACAAAACCTCTCTGTTACTAAACAAAACCATGGTATTTTACATGACCAATCACACCTAAAATGGTGGGATACAGAGCAGCTGCTGGAACCAAGAGGTGTCAGAATGTTATGAGACAGAGTACTGGGTCTTCCAGCTGACCACAGTGGGTGAGATATTTTGAGAGTGCTTTGTCAATATCTATTGAATAGGTAGTATTTAGCTTTAGATAATGTGAGCTGCTTCCACCTGGATTTGGGGGGACTATTTTGCATTAACTTTTGGGGGGACTATTTTCGAATTAACTTTTATAGTGTCTATACATGCAAACCGCTAGTTTTAACTTAAATCGAACTAGCAGAGCGCTTAAAAAATAATTCAGTCAGACAGTGTTTGAGTATTTTGGTTCAGTTCTTTAAAACAAACAAACCCACAAACCCCTGAATAATCAGAGGCATTATCTGTATACCTTGTGATTGTTTTTAAAACAATTTCTTGGTTTTTCAAGTTTTATTTAAGGTCCCAGGATAGAAATTCTTGAAAGGTTGGGAAGCACTCACAACTGCTGTCATCTTTCTCTTCCTGGATCAGTGAGGATGATCAAGTCGGACCATGAGAAAAAGACAAAATGTCCGGGAAGACAATGAATCCAGTACCCATGGGCCTGTGTAAGGGTTGAAGTAAGTAACCCTTGATAATAGGGAGTAGCCCCAGTGTTCCTTGCCTTGGAAGCTAATGGAGAATGCAAGGTCCAAAAACTGTGGAGATAAGCTTGGGTTGGCTAAGGTCCATAGTTTGGGTCTATGGAATGAGGCACCATGATTTTAAGGTCAAACTCTTTCCTCACTAGTCCAGTAAGCTGCCATTAGCAGAAGAGGTGAATATTAAGAAATGGAGCTAAATGTCTTCTACTTTTTTACAAAAGAAAAAAAAATGGTAACAGAAGAAAGCAAAATCCTCTTTACTTAATGTGAACCTGTCTCTGGTGATCAAGTCCTCTGTGTCCAAAGATAATTACACTTTATAATGCTAATTATTATAATTATCTCTGTGAAAAAATCATTAGGGGGTAGGTCTATTCAATGATTTTCAGTTGCCCCACTACTCAGAAATAAGGTCACTTTTCGATTAACTTCCTCTAGGAGTTCATGGATGAAAACATACTTAAATTTTTTTTGATTGTTTAGTCTCTCATTTATAACATCCTGCAAGTTATCTGAAAAGCCAAATAAAGAAACAATATTAATGTGAGAAAATTACATGAAAACTTTCAAGTTCCAGGGTATTGAGATTAAATAAATCATTGCATTCTTTGTTGTTTTTCCCCCCATTAATGTGAGCAATTTATGCCAAAATAGTATTACAAAGTTCCCTTATGAATTCTCTTCTTTCTTGTTAAAACAACAAGAAGTCCTGTGGTGCCTTAAAGACTAAGGGTATGTCTACACTACAAAGTTTATTCGAACTAACAGTCGTTAGTTCGAATTAACTTTTATAGTGTCTATACATGCAAACCGCTAGTTTGAACTTAAATCGAACTACCGGAGCGCTTAATTCGAACTAGGTAAACCTCATTTTACGAGGACTAACGCCTAGTTCAAATTAAGTAGTTCGAATTAAGGGCTGTGTAGCCACTTAATTCAAACTAGTTGGAGGCTAGCCCTCCCCAGCTTTCCCTGGTGGCCACTCTGGGCCAAATCAGGGAAACTTTTCTGTCCCCCTCCCGGCCCCGGAGCCCTTAAAGGGACACGGTCTGGCTATAGTGCTTGTGCCAGTTGCAAGCCTGCCAGCACCTAGCAAGCAGACCCTGTACCTGGCATGGCATGAGCCAGCCACCTGCTGACACCCAGCCCTCCGCCTCTTCCCAGGACCAGGCTGACGGCTCCCAGGAGACTGCCTGGGGCCGCAAGAGGCGGGCACCCACCTGATCTATTGCGGAGAGCGTGAACCTCATCGAGGTTTGGGGGGAGGCCTCCAACGTCCATGACCACCGCACTAGGCACAGGAATGCGGCCATCTAGGGCAGGATAGCTGCCAGCCTGGCCACCAAAGGCCACATGCTAACCCAGGAGCAGGTTTGCATGAAAATCAAGTTGGTCAAGTGAAATCCCTGACCCTGAGCTTAGAACATAAGAACATAAAACTGGCAATACTGGGTCAGACCAAAGGTCCATTTAGCCCAGTAGCCTGTCTGCTGACAGTGGCCAACACCAGGTACCCCGGAGGTCATGGACCGAAGACAATGACCAAGTGATTTGTCTTGTGCCATCCATCTCCAGCCTTCCACAAACAAAGGCCAGGGACACCGTTCCTACCTCCTGGCTAATAGCACTCCATGGACCCAACCTCCATGAATTTATCTAACTTCTCTTTAAACTCTATTATAGTTCTAGCCTTCACAGCCTCATGTGGCAAGGAGTTCCACAGGTTGACTATGTGCTGTGTGAAGAAGAACTTTCTTTTATTAGTTTTAAACCTGCTGTCCATTCATTTCATTTGGTGTCCTCTAGTCCTTCTATTATCGGAACTAATGAAGAACTTTTCTTTATTCACCCTCTTCCCACCACTCATGATTTTATAGACCTCTATCATATCCCCCCTCAGTCTCCTCTTTTCTAAGTTGAAAAGTCCCAGTCTCTTTAGCCTCTCTTCATATGGGACCTGTTCCAAACCCCTAATCATTTTAGTTGCCCTTTTCTGAACCCTTTCCAAGGCCAAAATATCTTTTTTGAGGTGAGGAGACCACATCTGTATACAATACTGAAGATATGGCATACCATAGTTTTATACTTCCCCTCCTCCTTCTTCCCCTGGCTTCCCCCTTCCAGCTCCCTCCTCCCAGGTTTCCACCTCCCGTCTCCCCAGAGGTTAATCTCCCCCTCTCCCCAGTTTTGTTAAATAAAGAGAGGGCAGGGTCTATTCACTGAGATTCTTCTGGTAAAGAGGAAAGGAGAGAAGCTGATAAAGTACAGGTAGAAACGGAAGAGAAACAGTGAAAGGGAAAAGAATCACATTCAATTACATCACATAGAACCATAGAACACTAGAACTGGAAGGGACCTTGAAAGGTCATCTAGTCCAGTTCCCTGCCTCATGGCAGGACCCAGTACCATCTAGACCATCCCTGATAGATGTCTATCTAACCTGCTCTTAAATATCTCCAGAAATGGAGATTCCACAACCTCCCTAGGCAATTTATTCCAGTGTTTAACCACCTTGACAGTTAGGAAGTTTTTCCTAATGTCCAACCTAAACTTCCCTTGCTGCAGTTTAACTGAAGGCAGATAACTAAAAAGCACATTTATAAGAGCTTGTATACAAATTCTACAAGTCTAAACACTATGATGAGTGAACTTGAATGACTGGTATTCAAGGAGCATATTGATATAATAGGCATCACAGAAACCTGGTTGAATGAAGACAATCAATGGGACACAGTAATACCTGGGTACAAAATATATAAGGGTAAGTCTAAACTACATGCCTCCGTTGACGGAGGCATGTAGATTTGTGTATTCGTAAAAGGGAAATGAAGCCGCGATTAAAATAATCGCGGCTTCATTTAAATTTACATGGCTGCTGCGCTGAGCTGACAAACAGCTGATCAGCTGTTTGTCGGCTCCGGGCGCTACTCTGGACGCTCCCCTGTCGAAATGAAAGCCTTTTATCGACATCCCCTGTAAACGTCATCCTATGAGGCACAAGGGGGATGTCGATAAAATGCTTTCAGGTCGGCGCGGCGCGTCCAGACTAGCGCACGGAGCCGAAAAACAGCTGATCTGCTGTTTGTCGGCTCAGCACGGCAGCCATGTCAGTTTAAATGAAGCTGCGATTATTTAAATCGCGGCTTCATTTCCCTTTGCTTATCTGTCTAATCTACATGCCTCCATCGACGGAGGCATGTAGTCTAGGCACACCCTAATAGTATATCAGAACAACTGTAGTACTAACCACCTGGGCTATGTCTAGACTGCAAGCCTCTTTCGAAAGAGGCTCTTTCGAAAGATCCTCTTTCGAAAGAGAGCGTCTAGACTGCACGTTGAACTTTCGAAAAAGCGGCTTGCTTTTTCGAAAGAAAGCATCCAGTGAGTCTGGATGCTCTCTTTCGAAGAAGCCCTATTTACATTGAAGAACGCCTTCTTTCGAAAGAGGAACTTTCGAAAGAAGGCGTTCTTCCTCGTGAAATGAGGCTTACCGCCATCGAAAGAAAAGCCGCGTTCTTTCGATTTAATTTCGAAAGAACGCAGCTGCAGTCTAGACGCAGGTGAGGTTTTTTCGAAAAAAGGCTACTTTTTTCGAAAAAACCCCTGAGTCTGGACACAGCCCTGGTGGCTATTGATGGTGACTGAAATGCTCAGGGAGATTAGAGAAACTAAAAATAGAAAACTCAATAATAATGGGGGAGTCAGTGATCCCCATATTGATTGAGTTCATATCACTTGAGGTTGAGATGAAGAAATAAAGCTTCTATTCACCATCACGAGCAGCTTGTCCTGGAAGCTGCTCAAAGTCTCCACAAGGGGTAAGACAGTTCTTGATTTAGTGCTAAATGGGTCACTGAATCTGGTCTAAGAGGTTAATATAACTGAAATACTTGGTAATAGGGACCATAATGTAATAAAATGTAACTCCATCTGGGGGAGAGAAATTCCAAAGTAACCCACATATAGCATTTAACTTCAGAAAGGGAACCCCTTAAAATGAGGAAGCTGGTAAAATAGGCATTAAAAGAAACATTCACAAGAATGAAACACCTACAAGCTATATGAAAACATTTTGAAAAATGCTATATTAGAGGCTAAAATTAAATATATACTTCCAAATTAAAAAGACTAGTGAAGAGGACCAAAATAATTCCACTGTGACTAAACAGTAAAAAAGTGGTTAGAGGCAGAAGGGCATCCTTTAAAAATGGGAAGTAAAATACTACTAAGGAAAATAAAAAGGAACATAAATTCTAGCAAGTCAAGGGTGAAAGTATAATTGGGCAGGCCAAAAAAGAACTTTATTGTCGGAGACCTCTCATAGATCAGTAACTGACTAAAAGACACTGAGGGGTTTTAAAGGGATCTCACAAACTAGGTGACTGGGCAACAAAATGGCAGGTGAAATTCAATGTTGATAGATGCATGCATATTAGAAAGCAATCTCACCTATACATAAAATGATGGACTCTATTACCAGCCATGGAAGACATTCTGTAATAATTGTGGTTAGATCTCTGAAAACCTCCTCTCAACCCATTGTGGCAGTCAGAAAAACTAACAGAATGTTAGAAACCATTGGGAAAGATTATCTAATCAGTAAATATCAAAATGCCACTATTTTTATCCATGTTACTCCCTCATGCTGAATACCATGTACTAAGCTGGTCACTCCATCTCAAAAAAGATATATTAGGAATGGGAAAAGTACAGAGAATATCAACAAAAATGATTGAGAGTATGGAATATCTTCCATATGAATGAATGTTAAAAAGACTGTGACTGTTCAGCTTACAAAAGGGATAACCAACAAGGGGGTTGATGAGAGGTCTATAAAATCATGACTAGTGTGGAAAAAGTTAATAAAGAAGTTTCAGTTATCCCTTCATTTTACACAAGAGCCAGGGATCATCCAATGAAATTAATAGATACAAGTTTAAAACAAACAAAAGTAAGTACTTCTTTACACATCACAGTCAACCCATGGAACTTCTTGCCAGAGGATGTTGTGAAGGCAAAATCTGAAAGTGGCTATTAGCCAAGATGATCAAGTATACAGTCCTATGTTTTGGGTGTCCCTCATGTTCTGACTGCTTTATGCTGAGACTGGATGACAAGAGATGGATCACTTGATGAGTGTCCGATTCTATTGATTCTCTTTGAAGCATTGGCTTTAATACTGGCCACTGTCTATTGAACTAGATGTATCATTGGTCTGACCCAGTATAGTCATTCGTATGCTCTTATGTTTTTAACTTCTGTGGTCAAATCATGGTAGATTTTGAGCACACACAGCTTCCCTTGATATAAAAAAGATCTGTAGTGCTCCACATCTCTTAGGAGTTTGCTCTTAGGTTTTGAGTATGTGGTTCTCAAAGTTATGGTTCGATGTGACATGAACAGATATGACACAGGACTATGAGCTATCTTGTGGTAAGCCTTATATTGGTGCACAGTTTAACAGCTGGGACACAAGGAACTGTGGGCATCCAAAGTCTTAGCTGGTGTGATCACTGCATGCAAGTAGTAAGAGCATCAAGTGACCTTCAAAACCCAAGAGATAGGAACAGGTTCATACTCATATTTCACTCTCACTAGAATTGCTGAGCCAGCAGTAGGGGAGGAGGAATCATATACCTCCTGTAACCACTCGTGTAATAACGCACGTGACCCTCCACAGAGTTTGTAGGAATTACAAGTTTATTCGCACCCACCTGGTGCAACCTGGGGAACCTCCCCACAATCTACTTGCACTACAGCATGACACACGGCCGGCTCAGCTCCTTGGCTGTGGGAGGGGGACCTGGGCCCACCCTCTCTCTAGGTCCCAACCCAGGGCGCTAAGGACAGAGAATCCTCCCTATCTTTGTTGGTGGGGTGTTTCCCCTAAACAAACCAACCCTCTGGCATCCACTCAGCCCTACCCTGGGTTACTTCCTCCAGGCCGGCCTCCTTCTGGCCTTCGCTTACCTGTCTGCCTGACAGGTTTCTTCTCCCCCCCTTTTCCTTCCCCTCTCCCTCCTTTATCCTTGTAACCTTATCGGCCCCAACCCCTCCACCAGAGTCCCTCCTTCCCCCTGCGGGGCTTGCTGGAGCGTCCACCAGCATGGGTCCCATGGCCTCCCCACTCCGGTCCTCCTCCACTCCCGGAGGGGGCGTGGTGACACCCTCGCCCTGTTGCTAGCCCCTAAGGTCACTCCTAGGTGCCAGTTTGGCTTCCGGTGCCTGCACCATGTTCATGATGCTGTGGCTTGCACTCCACGTTCCTGGCCACACTGCCATCTCCTCTTTCCAGGCAAGAGTGTGAGGCAGCCCCACCCCATCACACCGCCCCTGTTACTGTAACTTTTTTTTTATGATCTCCCCTTCCACTTTGAAGAATACATATGCCTCGGGTACAAAACCTTTGGGAGTAGATGCTGGGATAACATAAGCACATTTGAGCCTTCCACCACAGGTTGCAAATAGTGTATCAAAGTAAAGTAGCTCTAAATGAAGGGGTAAAATATCTAGTAAAGGCAGATGGTAGCCAGTCCACAGAAAAGATCCCTTATTCTATTCTCATTTGCTTCATTCAATGATTCTTCTGTTTCAGACCGGGTGTCCACAGTTCAGGGAATGGCACATGAGACTGATGAGAAATTTCCTTTGTTCATTGTTTCCTTAAAATGGAAAGAAAGTTGAAATTACCCAATAATGCTCTTGTTCTAACTTTTTAAAACTTTGTTGTACTAATGTTAGTTTAGAGAGATTAGCTAAATTCATCTCGTGCTTCTAGTGGGCATAGAACCCCAGGTATAAGCTGTGAGATCTCTAGCCCAAGAAATTAATAAATCTACTAATTATGTCATGTCTGTGATTTAGACTGGAATATATTTTGCAATTTGTTTAATAAACTTGTGTGCCTAAATACCATGTGTTTGTGGGATGGTCCCCTGGGATTCATCTTGAAGGTTGCCCAAATGTATTTCTTCTTCCACAGTGACCCACGTAGGAAGTGACATGAGACGTGTGGTGGTTTAATTAGCATAAAGTTGGCATCAGATTAATAATGTAGAATACCCTTTTCTTCAGCTTCTGTTTCATAAAAATATCCCTCTTCAGAGCTGTAGTTCCATATGGCAATTAGAAATACTTGTTCACATGCTGAACCAATTCTGTAGCTGTGTGAACAGTGAAAATGTTTTTTCTATGAGCCTGTAAGAACTCATGATGGACAAACTTCTTCAGATAAAATACTACTTGTCCCACCCACTCAAGAATGTTCATCTATTTTTAGACTCAAACTAAGAGCAAAATGTTTTTGAAGTTCTGACATTTATATATAGCGTTTTAATTTTTAATTCTAGTTTTTGTGTGCCTGTAAACATCTGGATACATGCTGGGAATGAAAGTGGCAATGGCCTGAAAAAGTAAGGTATGCAGCTAACTTAGCAATTGCTAAATGATTCTAATTATAATATTTAAAGAATAGCAAATGATTTACAGTAAATTTCTTATTCAACAATTTGTCAGCTGTTGAAACATCCACAACCAGATAGTGAATTCCTTGAATTTTCTTATTGCTCAGAGAATTTTGGGTAAGTTTGCAGTAAGAATTGGAGGTACGTTTTTTACTCAAGAGACTGATTGCAAATGGTTCGTAGTATTTTATACCCAGTATTTAAAATCTTATCTACACCTATTAGGCATGATTGGTCACATAAGTCACACTAAGAACTTGATAGTTAATATGTTGGCCCTGGTTAACCTCCCTTAGGTTGAATTTATAAGCACAGCGTCCACACTACCAAGCACGTTATTTCAAAATAATGGGCCACTTATTTAAAAATATATACTCCTGTTCTCCTCAGGGAATAATGCTAATTTCAAAATAGTTATTTCAAAATAGCAGTAGTGTGGATGCTCCAGTGCTACTATTTCAAAATAACTACTCCTCAGAGTATTTTGAACTAATTACTCCCCAGTGCTTCCTAGGACTCTAAGTCAAGATAGCACATTAATGGAACTTGCTTCAGACTAATTTTAAGGCTTCCCTGTAGTGGAGACATGCTATTTCAATTTTGTAAAATCGGGAGTTAAGTTGAATTTAGTTATTTTGGAATAATTTCTTAGTGTAGACATGGCCTTAGCAGCCTTTATCTTGGCACTAGCTATTACTACATGAAGCTGGTGAACTTGCAAGGGTGGAAACTTTTGAAGTCCACATCAGGATGGCTTACATTGTTTTCATGAAGCATCTTTACAAGAGCCTCCTGTTTTGCCAAAAACAAATTATTCGGCCTATTTAAATGGAGAAATATAAGGCTGTTCCCTCCCTCCACACCAGCACTCATAATGACAGAAGAGTTGTCTGCCTCTCATATTACTCCTGGGGGAATTCTGCACCAATAAATTAAAAGCTTTGCAAAATTCTGTATGTCTTATTTGTCAAACACTATATAATAATGAAAGTTTCAATGATTTGGGCAATGCATTTCAAAATACATGTCAGCAAGCATGTCTGTAAAAATACAGACACACACAAAATTCCCTGAGAGCAGAGAGATAAAGAATCCCTGCTCATGTTTTTCTGCCCTGCCCTCACAGAGCACAGATGGGAGCCCAAACACTCATACTCCTTCTCTTCAGCCCAAACACTCTCACACACACTCTAGAGAGGCCAGCTGTGGGGCTCCTCTAGCCCATACACTTACCTTTTCCAGAACCCAGCCATAGCCCCCTCCACGCTAGACACACCCTCAAGCGTCAGAGGCCAGCTGTAGGTACCACCCCACCCAGACACTGACAGTCTCTATTTACACACTCACAGGAAGTAGTGCACCACCGATGTGATTCACAGATGCCACAGCATCTTTTCCATTTTTCTTGGCGGTTGTTCTAACAGGCTCGTCCAAGATTCCTTTAGCACTCTTGCTAATCCTTCACACTTACAGTTTACAGAACACTGTTCAGAACAGCTTCACACTCTCGCTTTGGTCTGAACCATTCGCTGAAACCAGCAGGGCGCACATCAGGAGCTCTCATGTGGCTCCCACACCTTTTTGCCACCCCAAAACTCAATTGCAATTTGGGGTGTCCTTACTCCTAAATTGGAATAGGAAGTGATCCCTTCCGCACAAATTCTTAACCCAGGCATATCTCTGGGGCTCCAGTGTGCCAGGCATGCTGGGTTCTCCTGTACATTGGCAGGCCCTTTCTGGAGTGTGTCCTGATCCCAGGGCCTGTGTATATGCAAGGAGCCCATCTTCCCTTTTGGGCTCAGCTTATTGTCCTGAGCCTCCAGACTGAATACTTTTCAACCTCCCCTTATGGGTTGTGATTTGGGATCTCTTGGTTCAGAGGACCCACCGCGGCCATGGCCACCCTCTGACAGAGGTGATTCTGTTCTCAGCAAAATCCTTCCAGCTGTTTCTCTTTTTCCTGAGGCTTCTCTCACCCTTGGACAAGGAAATCATCCTACCCTGCATCTGCCCATGCTCACCTGGACTTTCAGCTGCCACCATGCTCAGCTCTGCCTTTGCTTTCACAGTGAGGGTCGACAGTGAGCTCGCTGCTTCTGTCACAGCATCAGATCCAGTGTCACTCGCATGTCACATGTGCTGAGGGGTGGGGGTCATCCCTATGACTCTCTCAGCTACACGGACGTAAAAATTGAGGACGTAAATGTGTGGTTGCGCAGGTGGTGTCGCAGAGAGGGCTTTGGTTTCTTCGACCATGGGACTCTGTTCCGGGCACAAGCATTGTTAGGAAGAGATGGGTTCCACCTAACAGAGAGGAAGGAGCATCTTCGTGGGCAGGCTTGCAAACCTAGTGAGGAGGGCTTTAAACTAGGTTTGTTAGGGGACGGTGACCAAAACCCTGAGGGGAGTGGGAAAGTCGGATACTGGGAAGAAATGCAGAGAGGAACAAGCAAGAAAGGAGGACCCCTGATTCGAATGGAGAAGATAGGAGATCAACTGGTTACCTGAGGAGTTTGTACACTAATGCGAAAAGCCTGGGCAACAAACAGGAAGAACTGGAGGCCCTGGCCCAGTCCAAGAAATATGATTTAATTGAGATAACAGAGACTTGGTCAGTTGACTCGCATGACTGGAGCGCTGTCATGGAAGGCTATAGACTGTTCAGGAAGAAC
This sequence comes from Pelodiscus sinensis, assembly GCF_052426305.1. Lineage (NCBI taxonomy): Eukaryota > Metazoa > Chordata > Testudines > Trionychidae > Pelodiscus > Pelodiscus sinensis. Next base: position 194,629,156 of record NC_143053.1, on the reverse strand, counting down.
AGGCAGGGGAGAAAAGGAGGAGGAGTTGCACTATATGTAAGAAAACACTATGATTGCTCTGAACTCCAGTATCAAGAGAGAGAAAAACCTGTTGAGAGTCTATGGGTTAAGTTTAAAGGAGCAAACAACCGCAGGGATGTTGTGGTTGGTGTCTGCTACAGGCCACCGAATCAGGTGGATGAGGTAGATGAGGCTTTCTTTGGACAACTGAGAGAAGCTTCTAGATCACAAGCCCTGGTTCTCGTGGGGAACTTTAATCACCCTGACATCTGTTGGGAAACCAATACGGCAGTACACAGGCAATCCAGGAAGTTTTTGAAGAATGTTGGGGATAACTTCTTGACACAAGTGCTGAAGGATCCGACCAGGGGCCGTGCGCAGCTTGACCTTCTGCTCACAAACAGGGAGGAACTAACAGGGGAAGTAGAGGTGGGTTACAACCTGAGAAGCAGTGATCATGAGATGGTAGATTTCAGGATCCTGACCATAGGAAGAAAAGAGAGTAGTAAAATACAAACCTTGGACTTCAAAAAAGCAGATTTTGACTCCCTCAGAGACCTGATGGGCAGAATCCCCTGGGATGCTAACATGAAGGGGAAAGGAGTCCAGGACAGCTGACAGTATTTTAAAGAAGCCAGTATTGAAGGCACAGAAAGAAACCATCTCAATGCGTAGCAAGAGAGGCAAACATGGGAGGAGACCGGATTGGCTTACAGGGGTCTCCCACAATATTCTTGCCAGCAAGTTAAGGGAATGTGGATTGGATAAATAGACAGTAAGATGGATAGAAATTTGGCTAGAAGGCTGGGCCCAGCAGGTAATGATCAACGGCTCAATGTGGTCGGCAGTTTCTAGCGGAGTGGCCCAAGGTTCGGTTCTAGAATCGGTTTTGTTCAATATCTTTATTAATGACCTGGATGAGGGGACGGATTGCACCCTCAGCAAGTTTGTGGATGACACTAAGCTGGGGGGAGAGGTAGATACGCTTGAGGGCAGAGTTAGGGTCCAGAGTGACTTAGACAAATTGGAGGATTGGGCCACAAGAAATCTGATGAGGTTCAACAAGGACAAGTGCAGAGTCCTGCATTTGGGACGGAAGAATCCCAAGCATAGTTACAAGCTGGGGACCAACCAGTTAAATAGTAGTTCTGCAGAAAAGGACGTGGGGGTTACAGTGGATGAGAAGCTGAATATGAGTCAACAGTGTGCCCTTGTAGCCAAGAAGGCTAATGGCATATTAGGTTGCATTAAGAGGAGCATTGCCAGCAGATCCAGAGATGTCATTATTCCCCTTTCTTCGGCTTTGGAGAGGCCACGTCTGGAGTATTGTGTCCAGTTCTGGGGCACCCGCTACAAAAAGGATGTGGACGCATTGGAGAGGGTCCAGCGGAGGGCAACCAAAATGATTAGGGGGCTGGAGCATATGACTTATGAGGAGAGACTGAGGGAGTTGGGTCTGTTTAGTCTGCAGAAGTGAAGAGTGAGGGGGGATTTGATAGCAGCCTTCAACTTCCTGAAGGGAGGTTCCAAAGAGGATGGAGAGAGGCTGTTCTCAGTAGTGACAGATGGCAGAACAAGGAGCAATGGTCTCAAGTTGTGGTGGGAGAGATCCAGGTTGGATATTAGGAAAAACTATTTCACTAGGAGGATAGTAAAGCACTGGAATAGGTTACCTAGGGAAGTAGTGGAGTCTCCATCCCTAGAGGTATTTAAGTCTCGGCTTGACAAAGCCCTGGCTGGGTTGATTTAGTTGGGATTGGTCCCGCCTAGAGCAGGAGGCTGGACTTGATGACCTTCTGAGGTCTCTTCCAGCTCTATGGTTCTATGATTCTATGATTCTATAAGGGTCTACTTACAAACAGGCAAATATCTTGAGTTTAGCAGCTCATCCTTTGTGTTACTATCAGCTGAGCAATTGCCTGTTCTTATACCTGCATTCTCAGCCTGCTGGCTCCTGGGAAACAAATCTTGGACCATTACAGAAATGGGGACTGGCTCTTGTCTTAAAGAGACAAAAATCATTTCCCAAAAGGACATCAAAACTGATGTGCTGGAGAAACCAACGCAGCTACCGGCTCCCTGATTCCCCCTGTTCCAGCAAGTTAAAGAAGTATGGGTTGGGTGAATGGAATGTATGGTGGAGAGAAAGCTGGCTAGATTGTCGGATTTCATAAGTAGTAAGCAATGGCTCAATGTTTGGTTGGCAGCTGGTATCAAGTTGGGTGGGGCCGGTTTTGTACGATGTCTTCATTAGTGATCTGGGTGATGGGGTAGTTTGTATCCTCAGCAAGTTCACAGGTGACTCTAAGTTGGGAAGAGAGTTGGATATTCTGGAGCGTAGGGATAGGGTCCAGAATGACCTGGACACATTAGAGGATTGTGCCAGAAGAAGTCTGAGGAAGTTCAACAAAAGCAGGAACAGAGTTTTACACTTAGGATGGAAGAATCCCAGGCACTACTACAAGGACAGTCTGGCTAAGTAGCAGTTGTGCAGAAAAGGATTGGGGGTTACAGTCGACAAGAAACTGAATATGAGACAACAGTGTGCCCTTATTGCCAAGAAGGCTAATGGCATATTGGGCTGCATTAGCAGGAACATTGCCAGCAGATCAAGGGAAGTGATTATTCCCATCTATTTGGCATTGGTGAGGCCACATCTGGAGTATTGCATCCATTTTTGGGCCTCTCACTATAGGCCTGACCTCCCTGATCTGGCACCCTTGGGATCTGATCAGTCCCAATGGAGGGAGTTTGCCAGAGCAGTGGAGGTCCACCTCTCTACCAGGTTCCCCTGCCTCTGAGACACTGGGCTTCCAGCTCCTTGGCCAGTCCTGGGTCTGCAGGGGCTCTACTACCCAAGGCTGCCAGACCCCACAGCTCAGCTGTTTCTCTAGACCGCCGAGCCACCAGGGCTCCACTGCTCTAGTGCACCAGGGCTCCATTGCTCTGGGGCTCTGCTGCTCTGGGCCACTGTGGAACCACTGCACAGGAGCTCCGCTGCTCCGACATGCCTGGGCTCCGTTGCTCTGGGGCACCAGGCTACCGGGGCTCTACTGCTCTGGGGCACAGAGGCTCCACTGTCCTGGAGCCTCTGGGGCTCAGCTGCTCTGGGGATGCTGGAGCTCTGTGGCCAGCCCCAGGGCCACTGGGCTTCCAGGACTCTGCTGTTCGAAGCTGGGGTTATCTGGTCCACGGGCTCTCTGTCCAGCAATATCTATGGTCCTTCTGGACCACAGATGTGGCCCAACCAGAGAGGTTCAACCTGTACAAAAAGGATGTGGATAAATTGTAGAAAGTCCAGTGGAGGGCAACAAAAATGATTAGGAGGCTGGGACACATGACTTATGAGGGGGGACTGAAGGAACTGAGCTTACTTAGTCTGCAGAAGAAAAGAATACAGGGGGAATTTGGTAGCAGCTTTCAATTACCTGAAAAGGGATTCCAAAGAGGATGGAGCCAGGCTAGTCTCACTGGTGGCAGATGAGAGAACAAGAAGAAAATGTCTCAAGTTACAGAGGGAAGGTCTAGTTTCGATATAGGAAAAAAACTACTTCCCTGGGAGAGGGATGAAGCACTAGAATGGGTTGCCCAAAGAAGTGGTAGAATCTCCATCCTTAGTGTCTTTAAGGCGCAACTGTACAAAGCCCTGGCTAAAATGATTTAGTTGGTGTTGATCCTGCTTTGATTGGGAGGCTGGACTAGATAGCCTCCTTAGGGTTGGAAGAGACCTCACCTTTTGTTTTATTCTTCTATCTATTCTTCAAATTCTAAAATTCTATTATATGTTTCCGGGAGGAACCAACTGTGCGATGACTTTCCTTTGAGAAGTCAGTCACACATTTTTTCACTTTCTGAGTTACAGGTTATCTTCCTGGGTGGACAGAGGCTGAGTTATTTTCCAAGCTGCACTTTCACCAAGTTAACTCTTTGAGGATTCTATTTGGCCTCTAATTTCTTGATCTTTAGTCGCTGTGCCCTCTTCTGCCCTTTTTTTCTGCAGGAATTACATCTGAAGTCTCTGCCCATTGGTCCTTCCCCCCAAGTCTGGATTTACCTGAAACCCACGTCAGGGAGGCTCCCAAGGGTTCCTTTTCCCCAGACCCATGCTTAGGCCAGTCCCCTTTGTGTCTCTTTTCATACCCAGACCTACTGTTAAACTCATTGACCATCCTGCCTACCCTCCACAGTTCTTTAGGCTTCCTATCCACTAACCACATTTTCAGGTCCTGAGGACAGCTCTCATAGGGTACATCTACACTAGCCCCCTAGATTGATCTAGGGAGGCGAATGAGGGTGACCAGAATCGCAAATCAAGCCCGGGATTTAAATATCCCATGCTTGATTTGCATGTTCCTGGACGGTCACCATTTTAGAAATTGACTAGCCCAAAGTAACTGCCTGCGTCTAAACACGGCAGTGAAACGGGCTTCCGATTTAAAGCTTCTGATTTAAAAATCGAATTAGGTGGTATTCCTCCTGCAATGAAGTTTACCGTCTAATTCGAATTAGGGACTTTAAATCAGAAGCCTGTTTCACTGCCGTGTGTAGACGTGGACAATTACTTCGGGCTAGTCAATTTCTAAAATGGCGACCAGCCGGGAATATGCAAATCAAGCCCAGGATATTTAAATCCCGGGCTTGATTTGCAATTCCATTCACCCTCATTAGCCTCCCTAGATCGATCTACGGGGCTAGTGTAGACATACCCATACTGCTGCTACAACTCAAGTGGGGAATCCAGGTCTTGAAGAACCTTTCCTTCATGGGGAAACCAAATGTGGTAGATGCCCTGTGGATGCACCGTCTACTGTCTCTTCTACTTCCAGACTCCCTGGAAGCCCAACTTGGGTCTCAAACTGTCTCCTTGGATTGATTGTCCTTCTTCAGAAGTGCAGTCAGCTGATTCTTGTTGAGCATAGGTTTTCAGTGTCCTTCTTAGGAGATATGTTGTATGCCATTTCCTTGATGCTTCCTTTATCTTCCCTTATTTTATCACAGCCAATCAGTAAATGCAAGGCACCTCTTCTATCAGCTATCATGGATCCATAGGCTCCTGCTCTCTGACAGCTCTGGGGGAATAGTCCTTAAGAGACCCCTTCAATGTACAGCCCTCTTAGGGTATGTTTAGACTACATGGCTCTGTCGACGGAGCCATATAGATGAGTTTACTAGACATAGGAAAATGAAGCGGCAATTTAAATAATCTCCACTTCATTTACATCAAAATGGCTGCCGCGCTGTGCCGATCAGCTGTTTGGCAGTACAGCGGGGCAGTCTGGATGCTCCGCAGTTGACAACGGAAGCCTTTGTCGACCGCTCCGTTATGCCTCATGAAATGCCGGAGCGGTCGACAAAGGCTTCCATTGTTGATCATGGAGCGTTCATACTGCCCTGCTGTGCCGCCAGACAGCTGATCAGCACCGTGTGGCGGCCATTTTGATGTAAATGAAGTGGTGATTATTTAAATCGCTGCTTCATTTTCCTATGTCTAGTAAACTCATCTACATAAATGGTGCCATGTAGTCTAGACATACCCTTAGGGTCAAACTATCTCTTGCAGCAGAGTCATTTAGCTAATTCATAATTGTAAGTCAAAAAAAGGACATTTAAAATATGGAGCATAGTAGAGGGCCACTAGCTCCATATTAATACAAGCAGGTCAAAGGCAGGTTCCACACAACAGGTTCTGGCCATTCACCTCAATTCTGACCTGCTGCACCTTTGTTAAATCAGTGTTGGGCCTCCTGAACAGAGTCTGTGTCACATTTTAGACTGTATCAAATGGCACCAAATGAATGTTGTTGTATGGGATGAAGGAAACACTAAGAAAGCAGGAAAGTCATTTCTTGCAACCATAACTCTGTGATCAAACCCATCTTTCAGAAGCAAAAAGATTAGCAACTTGATCCTTCAATCAGATATGTATGAGCAGACCTTTGTACTCAAACTGAGTTGTGTTGACATTAGTGCTGTGCACAAATACATCTGATAGCAGGATTGGACCCTGGGGTATTCATGTATTTATACCTATAGTCCCTCTCTTTATGTTAAAAATGACAACTGAAAGTACCCGTTCTACTTTTTTCCCAACTACTAGTCTTAAAATCCTGGTGCCTTTTTAAATTGATAAAGAGAAAGAAAACAGGGATTCTTTCTAACCCAGCTTTATGACTGAATGAATGGGAGCTCAACTAATATATAATCTTCTTTCTTAGAAGTGAGAAGTATTTACAGTATATAATGAGATTGTGTCAAAAATGATGGTATTGTGTTTTAATAAATGAAGATTGGAAAATATTAGTTTTATTAAACAAAAAACAACATATTGTTAAAAATATTTCCAATTTCATATTTGTTTTTTTCTACAGAGACCTTATATGAAAAGGCAGATTTCAAGTTAACTATATTACTATGGAAATCAGTTCCAGCAGAGTAAAAATAGTTCAAAATAATGAAAACATTAATACATCTTTGTACATTGCATTATTCATCTATCAATTACTTTCCTTGTTGCGGTATTCACCATCTGAGCTTCCCTTGTTACAATAGTCATAAGATTCCCCTCCTTATATTTACTCAGTTTCTTTTCTTAATCTGAATCCTCCAGAATTAAGAATGCTAAAACATTGAAAAGGTTGTATCATCATTTTCTCAACTAATCTGAAGGTTAATGATTTTACCACTGAAATTCATAATGTATAATCAAGTATTGAACAGATTATAACTTTCTTTATAAATAAGTCTCATTTTCTAGAAGGCATCTCTGTTCTCCATTTTCAGTGTTCCATCTAGTCTTCAGAAGCTTCCAAACTGACTAACGTAATTCTCATTATGGAATCAGCTATGGCTACATAACTCATCTTTCTTAGGGTATGTCTACACTACAGTGCTAATTTGAACTAACTTAGTTCGAATTAGTTAATTTGAACTAAGCTAATTCAAACTAACGCATCCAGACTAAAAAACTAGTTCGAATTAGCGTTTTGCTAATTCAAACTAGCATGTCCACACAGAGTGGACCCTGAACCGGGGTTAAGGATGGAGCAGTGCTGGCAGGGCATCAGATGAGGACATAGAGCGTGGAGCTGCTGTCTCAGGCTAGCTGAGGGCAGTGCTTAAAGGGACCCGACCCCAGACAGACAGTTCTCAGGGGTGCCCCGCTTGCAAAGCATCCTGGCTTGGAGTGCCCGGAGTACCCACACTGGGCACATCACAGCACTCGGCCATTAGACTGGCTGCACTTGCTGCAGCTGCCATCTGGGGAGAGGGGACAATTGGGGGGTGCAGGAGAGCTTCCACCCCCAGAAGCCCGCAGAGCCAGCCCAGTGCTCCCCATTGGGGGCTCGTACCCCATTCCTCCGTCACCTCCTTCCACTTACCCCTCCCAGCCCCCCTTCCTGATGTACAAAACAAAGGACAATTGTGTTCAAAAATAGAATCGCTCTTTCTTGAACAAAACTGGGGGAGACCGGGAAAAGAAGGTGGGAGAGGGGAAGAGAGAGGGTGGGAGAGGGGAGGGCAACTACAATGATGAGGGGTTTGGAACAGGTCCCATATGAAGAGAGGCTAAAGAGACTGGGACTTTTCAGCTAGAAAAGAGGAGACTGAGGGGGGTAGGATAGAGGTCTATAAAAGCATGAGTGGGGTGGAGAGTCTGCATACAGAAAAGTTCTTCATTAGTTCCCATAATAGAAGGACTAGAAGACACCAAAGGAAAGGAATGGCTAGCAGGCTTCAAACTAACAACAGAAAGTTCTTCTTCACACAGCAAATAGTCAACCTGTGGAACTCCTTGCTGCAGGAGGCTGTGAAGCTAGAACTAGAACAGAGTTTAAAAAGAAGTGAATTAAATTCATGGAGGTTGGGTCCATGGAGTGGTATTAGCTAGGGGGTAGGAGTGGTGTCCCTGTCCAAAGTTTGTGGAAGGCTGGAGAGGGATGGCACGAGACAAATGGCTTGGTCACTGTCTTCGGTCCATCCCCTCCAGGGTCCCTAGGGTTGGCCGCTGTCGGCAGATAGGCTACTGGGCTAGATGGACTGACCCAGTACGGCCATTCTAAGCTCAGGGCTCAGGGTCGGGGGTCTCAGTGGACCAACTTGATTTTCATGCCAACCTGCTCCTGGGTGGCCAGGCTGGCAGCTCTCCTGCCCTAGACGGCCGCTTTCCTGTGCCTAGTGCGGAGGTCGTGGACAAGGTGCCCGCCTCTTGCGGTCCTGGGCAAGCTCTCCGGAGCCGCCAGCCTGGTCCCGGGAAGATGGGGAGGGCTGGGGGGCATCGGGTGGCTGGCTCAAGCCGTGCCAGGTGCAGGGTCTGCTGGCTGGGTGTTGGCAGGCTTGCACCTGGCATGGGCACCGTAGCCAGCCCGTGCCCCTTTAACGGGTCCGGGGCCGGGAGGGGGGCAATAGAGTTTCCCTGGTGTTGGCCAGAGTGGCCACCAGGGAAAGCTGGGGAGGGCTAGCCTCCCACTAGTTTGAATTAAGGGGCTACACAGCCCTTAATTCAAACTAGTAAGTTCGAACTAGGCTTAGTCCTCGTGCAATGAGGTTTACCTAGTTCAAACTAAGCGCTCCGCTAGTTCGAATTAAGTTCGAACTAGCGGAGCGCTAGTGTAGCGCCTATGAAAGTTAATTCAAACTAATGTACGTTAGTTCGAATTAACTTTGTAGTGTAGACATACCCTTACTGCCTTAAGAGAGATTCTAACTCAGGGTCCCGGTATGCAAATGTTAAGTGCTGGAAAACAACTAAGCAGTCCATTCTATTTGTGCAATCAGAGTTGTTCTGAAAGAGGCTAAAAACTCTAGGCTAGATGGACTCCAAGGGTGTGTCTAGACTACAGAGTTTTGTCGACATAAGAGCGTCCAGACTGCAGGACGCTCTGTCGACAGAAGAAGGCACCTGGAAGTGCTTCTGAAAGGTCACAGGGGCAGCCATAAAGCCCTGGCTCTGCTGCATGCTCTCTGCAGAGACGCGTGCTTAAAAGGATACTCCTGGATAGCCGTTCCTCTGCTCCTGCTTCTAGCTTGCCAACCTTTACAGGAAAAGCAAAGCTGCTGCAGTTTTCCTGGCTCTGGTTGCCTTGCTTTGTCGGACACCACAGCTGTGTATTATCTGGTTTGTCTGTTTGTCTGTGTGTTTGCTTGTTTATTTGCTTGGGTTTTGACATTTTTGGTTTTTTGTTTGTTTGTATTTTTGTTCTTTTCTTTTGTTTGTGTGTTATTTTGGCTTTTTTGGCCATGGAGCCTGAGCTGCCCCTGGGCAGGCGATGGCCCCACACAGTGCTGCTGGAAGCTCTGCTTCATGCTCAGGAGAGCATGATGACCTTGGCAGCAGAGCTGGATCCTGAGCCCAGCTTTGAGCCCCTCGCTCAGGCTGCAGCCCTGCTGGCCTTGCCCCCCAACTGTTTCCTGGAGAGGTGGGTTTGGAGGCTGGGCACCAGTTCGGACTGGTGGGACCGGCTAGTGCTGCAGCAGTGGGATGATGATCAGTGGCTCAGAAACTTCCGGATGCGGAAGGCCACCTTCCGGGAGCTCTGTACCTGGCTCACCCCTGCCTTGCAATGCCAGGACACCCACTTGCGGCCTGCCATCCCTGTGGAGAAGCGCGTCGCCATTGTGCTCTGGAAGCTGGCCACCCCCGACAGCTACCGATCTGTGGGGCATCAATTTGGTGTGGGGAAGTCTACCGTCGGGGCCGTCTTGATGGAGGTAAGTCACTCCCAGGGGACAGTCCAGAGGGACAGTCAGGACCAGGCACAGGGAATTGGGGATAGGGTGGCAGAGGTAGAAGCCCTCTCAGCCTCACCCTGCCATGGTGCAGGGCCAGGGAAGGGATTGTCTGGGGGACAAAGGGGGGAGCACTTCTCATCAGGTGAGCCAATCCCTCTAAAGTCCTGTGCTGTGTGTTTCTATTTCTCCCATTCTGCAGGTGGTGACGGCCATCAATGCAGAGCTGCTCCACAGGACCGTTCGCCTCGGAGACCTGCAGACCATCCTGGCTGGATTTGCAGGGCTTGGGTTCCCAAACTGCGGTGGAGCACTGAACGGGACCCACATCCCCATCCGTGCCCCGTCCCATCGAGCGGCACAGTATATCAATAGGAAGGGCTACTTCTCTATGGTGCTGCAGGCTCTGGTCGACCACAGGGGACAGTTCACGGATGTTTGTGTCGGGTGGTCAGGCCGGGCACACGATGCCCGTGTGTTCAGGAACTCCTACCTGTACAGCAGGTTGCAGACTGGGGCATTCTTCCCGGAGAGGAACCTGGCAGTCGGGGATGTGCAGATGCCTACGTGCATTGTGGCCGATGCAGCCTATCCTCTCATGCCCTGGCTCATGAAGCCCTACACCAGCCACCTGGACGCGAGTAGGGAACTGTTCAACTCCCGCCTCAATAGGGCTCGCTTGCAGGTGGAGTGCGCCTTCGGCCGTTTGAAGGGCAGGTTTAGGTGCCTGCTGACGCAGCTGGACATAGGGGAACACAACATCCCTGATGTGGTTGCAGCATGCTGCGTGCTGCACAACCTCGTAGAGAGGAAAGGGGAGGCCTTCCTCCCTGCATGGAGGACACAGACGGAGATAGAGAGGCAGTTTGGGCAGCCCCGGACAGCTGCCACCCGGCAAGCCCACCAGCTGGGCCTACGCATTCGGGAAGCCCTGAGGGAGCAGTTCTCACAGGGAGGCCCCTGATTTTCCCCAGGGCCTTCCACATGTGGGATTGCCCCATAACCCTGGTGCCTTCCTCCCTGCAACCCCTCCCTGCCCCACATTCACCCATTCTACTCAGTCCCCACTCACTGAGAATGGAGACAGGTGATGGTGAAAAATAGAGTATACTTTATTTATCTGTTTTTTTTTTTAACAAATGAAAATAAATAACTCTTGGATTCAGAGAAAAAATAAAAATAACTATGTTTGTTTTAGAAAATAAAGTGCTTAAAAAAATGCGTCCCTCAGTTTGTGTCACTGGTGGGAAGGGGGAATGTGAACTTGGAAGGGAGGAGAGAGGCTCGGGGCTGAGGGGGCTGCCTGGAGGCCGAGCTCCTGTGGCTTTGGCTCTGGCGGCCTTGTCGTGCCCGGCTGCGCATGCGGGATGCCACAGAAGGGGGCTGAGCAGGAGGTGGGGCTGGGGCTGTGATGTCAGGGGCAGAGGAGGGGGCAGGCTGAGGAGGAGGGGCAGGAGCAGGCAAAGGACCGGGGAAGGCCATGGCCTCCCGGATCACTGCGCAGATGTCCCTGCGCTGCTGGGTAAATTCGCACAGCAACTGGCGGCGCCACTCAGCGTCTGCCTCCAGCCTTCTTTCCATGGAATCCTTCATCTCTTGAAGGACTCCAACATGCTGGTGCACCAGCTCTAAGTAGCTGCGCCAGTCCCTACAGGTGCCCTGCAGCCGTCTAGGTGGTTGGGCAGGTGGGGCGTTTCCCTCCTGGTCAGCTGGTCCGGCTGTGGAGGACAAGAGGGAAAAGTCATCAGTCATGCATGCTCACCCTTTCCCTGAGAGGACATGCCCTTCGTCTCAGCAGGCAGTGCCTGTGCTAGGGTCAGAGGCTGCTCATGTGCGTCTCAGTAAGGCATGGTGCGGCCTGGCCCAAGCCGTGTGCAGGCCACCTTTGTACCTCCCCGCCCTCATGCATCCCCCATGGCTGAGCAGCATGGATGAGTGTCGGGCCACGGTCGGGTTTCCCACTGAGTGCTGAGAGGCCTGCAGCTGTAAGGCTGTCCCAGCGTCTCCAGCCCATGCCTGCATGTGGCATCCCTGCCTGCAGGAACAGGCAGTGCCTAGCAGCCGTGTGGGTGCAGGGGGGTAGCATGGTCCTCCCTGAGGGCAGCCATGGGTGTGCCCCCTTCCGCCCCCTCAGGCCTTGTTCAGCATGACATGTCACAGCACTACACCGTCCCCTTTGCTCCCGCCTGCCCTGCCCTGTGTGTGTTGGACCCTCACAGCACTCACCTGATGTTTCCTCCCCGGGGTCTGAGGTGGTCTGGGAGGCCTCCTGTGTCTGGGTGCTTGGTTCCTGGGTGCTGTCCTCCTCCTCTTCTTCCTCCTCCTGGAGCGCCTGGTCCCCCAGCAGGTGTTCCGGCCGCGGTAGAACTGGGGTCTCCAGCCCAGACTCCACAAGCCTCTCAGGAGGCAGAGGATCTCTTGCCCCCAGGATTCTGTCCAGGTCCTCATAGTGCTCACAGGAGTGTAGCCTTTCCCCGGACCGGGAGCTCTGCTCACGGGCCCAGACATACCCCTGCCTCAGCTCCTTTACTTTGGCTCTGACCTGCTCCAGTGTGCGGGGATGGTGGCCTTGTTTGGCCAGCTCTTCTGCCATTCGGGCATAGATGTCTGCATTCCACCTCTTCGTGGAGTGCATGGCCTGTAGGGAGTCCTCCTTAGCCCAGAGGCCCAGAAGGGCTTTTATCTCTGGCCCTGACCAGGCGGGTGCCCGGTGCTTGATGCTCCGGGGTTCCCGGGGGGATGATTCCCTGGAAGGGCCAGAGGAGTGTTGGGGGGCTTGTCCCTGTGACATAGCTCAACCTGAACTGAGCAGTACAGCCCTGGTCTGCTTTGGAGCTCACTTGCTGCCGGAGTGCTGCTCCTGGGTGCCTGTGCCTTTTAAAGATGGCTACAGGCAGGAACAATAGAGTTGCAAGCTGTGGCAGGAGTGTCCACCAGGGGTTTTCCCTGGAGGCCTTTTATGTCGACATAACTTTTCCCCTGCATCCACACTGCTGTTTTGTCGACAGAACTACGTCGACAAAGGAGTTATTCCTCGTAGAATGAGGTTTACATACATCGACAAAACTGCTGAGTTTTGTCGACGTTATGTTGACATAACTCAAAGGCAGTGTGGACACAGGTATAGTTTTGTCGACAAAACTCTTTGGTCTAGACACACCCCAAATGATCCCAATATTTAACTTTCCAGGTACTTGTGACTCTCAGACCCCTTCTGGCTGGCTGTTTCATCCCATGTTAAGCAGCATTATTCAGGATGTGAATAAACAGTTTTTATTTTTTTTAAATTAATAATTAAACAATAAAATTGTGTCAAAATGGAAAGAGAGAAAAAGGTATAAAGTCAGTCAATCTGACTCTCACAAAATAATAAATAGGCGGTGTGTGTATAGACTATTTTCTTTAAATCAACATTTTTTTGTTGCTGCAGGCTGGCAGATAGAAATTGCTTATAGGGCCCCTTTTGTTGGCATGAAGCCAATCTTGTTCATTTTCTGCAGCTGGCATGAAAATAAACTCATTTTTTCAGAAGTGACCCCCATTATTTCAATTTTGTTAGCTCCCAACTAGTTGATGAGCTATAATACAAAGCAATGCAATTAATTTTTATATGGCATCTTTGTTAGATGGGTAATGGTGATCAGTGGTTGGGGAGGAGGAGTCAGTCGTAAGCTAATGATGAAATAAAGATTTTCAGAAGAGTACATGGGAAAAGGAAATGGCTTCACTAAAAGGTATGTAGCAGGCAGTAGGACATGGGAAAGAAAGAATGGCTGCAACGTGTGGAGAGTCATAGGCCTAAATTGGAAGAGCAAAGTGACTGACAAGAGGAAGAGGTGCCTATGAAGTCAATGAGGTGGTGTCGCTGAAGCCATTGGAAAGACTTGTAAAGGGAGAGCTCTTCAGGATGAGGTGCAGAAATGTGCAGAAGGTGGTGAAGAGGATGGGTGTGAAAGGGTGCCATGTCTGGAGGGAGGAGGTGAGAAACTTTACCATAGTATGTTGAGTCCCCTGAAGCTTCTCATGGCAAGCAGGGGGGAAATGATTTCAGGAGGACATTCAAGGGTAATTTGTAGTAGTCAAGATGAGAGTATTAAGGCCTGCATGTGCCCCTCCCCTCATGTGAAACATAGATGCTGGCTGAATTAGAATGTACTTGTAGAAAATGGTTTTCTGGTTCAGTGGAAACTCTGCTGCCTTAAGTCCATGATTGGGGTTACCGAAAGGGGTAGAACCAGAGGGAAGTAGTATTATTCCATGACATATTCCCCATCAAATCTCACTGTTCAAACACTTATCTGCATAGGAGTTAATACTACTTCAAACAGAACTAATTTCCAGTCTGTTGTCCTGTGCAGAGGGATTTATACAGGGGTGGATAGAAGATCCACTTCACTGTGGTGACTTAGGGTATGTCTACACTAGCCCTCTAGTTCGAACTAGGGAGGCTAATGTAGGCATTCGAAGTTGCAAATGAAGCCTGGGATTTAAATATCCTGGGCTTTATTAATATGTTCCCGTCCGGTTGCCATTTTGAAATTCCACTAGCCCGAAATAACTGCCCTTGATTACATGCGAACCTCTTGGAATTAGGTGTAATAGTTAATTCGAACTAAGGACTTAGTTCGAATTGCTGTTTCACTGCCACGTGTAGCCGTGGGCAGTTACTTCGGGCTAGTGGAATTTCAAAATGACAACCGGACGGGAACATGCAAATAAATCCTAGGATATTTAAATCCTGGGCTTCATTTGCAACTTCGAATGCCTACATTAGCCTCCCTAGTTCCAACTGGTGTAGACATACGTTTAGAGATCTGTGGGTGCTAAGAAACTCAGGCCATTTATTAAGTGCATGTCCTTGAACTTGAAGGAAGAAAGAAGGAGAACACCACTCTAGATGGCATATGAACTTATGAGAAAAAGAGCACTCATTCAAATTATTGCATTTAGTACTAATATAGCATGATATAGATGAAATAGCACTTCAGAGAGCTGGTAAAGACAGAATTCCTGCCTCAGGGACTTACAGCTTAAGGCCCTGATCCTGAAATGATTGGTTCAGAAGAGTAGCTTCTTATGTATGAGTAGTCCCAATGAAAACCGTAAGATTCCTTGCAAGAGTGAATTTAGCTACATGCTTAAATATTTGCAGGCCAGAAAGTTAGAAAACACAGCAGAAGAATATGACAACACAGGGATAAATATTGGAAAGGGAGAATGAGGATGAGGGCAGTATGAAATAGGATTGCCAACCTCTAAGATTCTCCTGGACTCTCCAAGACTTAAAGATTAATATTTAAATAAAGATTGTTGTCTTGAAACCTCTAGGAATATGTCCAACCAAAACCAGTGACCTTAGTATAAAAATTGAGTGTGATGCATGTATCTTGCAGGTTACTCTATATCTTTTATCTGGTGTAAAACTAGTGTTGGTGAGAACAAAATAAGAGCCTAGCTAGATATAGATATAGAACTGAAATCTCAGGTGGTATAGATAGCCATTCATCAGAATCAAAACCCAAAGACAGGAAAGGAGGTGTAAAGTGATGAAAAGAAGGAGACAAAAATTACACAGACAAAATGCACAAAAAACTCCTACTCCTTCTATCACTGATTACAAATTATTATACAAGCTGAGTCCCATATTGTATACTTCATTTACAATAATTGTACAACAGCTGTGTAATAGGTGTAGTTTAAGGTATGAGTGTTGCTCAGAGTGTAGCTTAAATGTCCACAGTGAGATGTTAATATGAATATGAATAGTCCTGACTGCATGGTAATTGGTAGTATTACCAAAGTGAATGGGAAAGCTACATATGGATGAATGGGTGGGGCGAGGAAAGGGTGCAGCACAAGAGACTAATGGTAGATTTTATTTTCTTATATAGATGCCTTTTCCTTTAAATAATTAGCTAGCAGCAGTAAAAGCAAATGGGCATGGGGGGTGTGGGAGAGGAAGACCAGTTTTACACAATGAAGCTATATATTCATCGTATTAAATCATTCTAATTTCCCTCTATCCACCCCTCTATCTATCGGTTCAGCCCTATTATATTTATAGCATGAACAATAAAAAGTTCCTATCAGGCTTAAGGAATATAGTAAAAATAAAACATAATTATACAAAATGCTTTATCAGCCAGAGATATCCAGGCTCACTCTTCTTTTACATGCAAGTTTCCGGTATGTGTGTTTGCAGTTAGGGTGTTAAAAAAAAAGAGGTGACAGCTCCCCTGAGGAAATAGTTTGTTAGGACTCCAGGGTCAGGACTATTACATCTTAGATCTTCTTGGTTTTATTCTACAGTTACAGTAGTAATGAACATCTTTTTTTCCTGTCTCTTATTTATTTGACTTTTTATACACTCAAGTGCACAATAATTTGTCCATTCTGCCAACCTGAATATATAGTTAATAGAAAAACGATGAGGTCTAAATTACTTGTGTGGTTTGTGTAATCTGTAAGTGAAAAAGCATGAATCAAACTTTAGAAACGAAAAAAACCCCTTAAAAAGCATTGAAAATGAATTGTAGAATGTTGTAATCAAACAATTAAATTGACACTTCATACAGACTAAGAGCATGATCATGTAAATTTTGATACTTATAAATAACCTTACTTCAGTGGAATTGCTCAGATGAGTAAGGATACTAACACTCATCAGTGTCTGTAAGGTCAGACCCTAAGACATGATACTCACTTTATGTTGCTTTTCTACGTATAGTTGATTGCTCTGCACTAGAAAGTGACAAAAGATAACACTCACCACATACAATATTTAAACAGATATATTTGGTGTGACATACTTGGGTGAATCTTATTTTATGAGTATCAAAATCTTTGTGTTCTTGTCATTTTTTGATTTACCAGAGATAATTTTCCATACTGCAAACTTAAAATAACAAGCAGAATATGCTAACATCATGTACCTATTTCTAAATTCTAAGGAATAAATGCAGCAAATCAATTACAATTATTCCTGTTCTTGAAAATAACAGTATATGACAAGAAAAAGGGGTCACTACTCACTCACTCTCCTTTTCTAAAACAATCTTTGTTTACCTAGTCCCCAAGTGTTAAGAGATTGTATGGTACATTTGCATAGGATAACTAACATATACCACACCATTTTCACGTCTGCAAGTACACGTGAGTAACCGTAATTACACGTGACACCAATTACTCTATTACTTTGTATTAAATTATAATGGAAAATTCCACTAGAGAATTGAAGCCTAATTGCATCTTAATTTGCATAATTTTGCATATTAATTACATCTCAGATGAATAATAAATTTCAGCAGATTTTTAATTTATGCATAGACACAAAAACAAGTGAAGAAATAATTTAGAAAAAAATACCAGCAACTATTACTTAGGGCATTCAACTAATTTTGCTTAGTTTAGCAAAACAAAACTTGGTTTGTTTAATATAGCATCTTTAGGCTGATTGCTGTTTATTGCACAATATGTCAGTCTTAAAGCATAAGGAGAAGCCAAGCATTTTCTTAATAATACTGAAAAAAGTGTTAATTCACAACATTTTAAGTTTAGGGATTTTATATTTTGAACAAAATGTTTTGAGGACAGTGCTGTTTAGCTAATTTGAGAATGTGTTTAATTGTGGTAGGTGTTTTTTTTTTACTAGACATCTTATTTCAGTTGCAGTTTTAAAACATGAAGGAATAAAAACACTATTAAGAAACATATCTTGATGAGGCGGTTTCTCTGTTAATCAAATGCAAAATGTTTTCTTATTTAGAGACGGGGTTAAGCAACTGCAATTTTAGTGACTATTAATTTCAGACAAAGGGCAAAATTAAGGCCAGGAAATTTGTGGGTTTTTAAAACAACATATATTTAAATAATTGTAGAGGCATTGTGTGGATTCTAGAACAGTTTTATTGGCTAGACAAATATCTACATAATCATCCCTGAAGAACACATACAGGCTATATCCCCTATCCTGCAAAAAATATTACATTCAATAGGATTATTCATTTGTCAAGTTTAACGTATGAGTGAATGTTTGCAGAGTCAGTGACGAGATGCCCCATTTTTTATTATCTGAGAGTTCATATTACCTTTATGACCAAAAATGAATAAATTATTTTTTAAAAATGTACCATAGCCGTATAGATGAAAAAGCCTGTGTTTTGTTCAGTGGAAAATTCACATTGACAAAATTGCTTCCATGAACTGCAGTCATGATTATCAGTCGTCTTATTGTTCTTCAACCTACTCTATGAAACTAAATTCTCATTCCGCTGCTAATTCACCTAAAACCCTAATCTGGGATTATTCCTTTTTATACCTGCTGCCACAGTCAGTCTAAAATTGTCTACACCATAGATAATTGTATTGATCACTTGCCAAATTATACAAAAGCATTGGATATCAACACTCTAATAAAATCAGGAGAGTGTCAAGATCAATAAACGTATTCCTCATCTCTATTGCTTAAAAAAGGAGGGGGGAATTATAAGAAGCATATGTATACCAACTCATTTTATAGTTCTTTCGGTGAAACTGCTGGACAGAATCCAGGATGCTGTGTAATCTCCAAGAGGCCATTCTATATATCTTTTATCACATTAGTCTGGATTTTGCCAATTGCAATGGTCCAGGAGAAAGAATATCAAGAACACTTCACAACATATATTTTTGCTGCTCTTATTACAGATCATCATTTTTACTTGCTAGGCAACAATTTGATCTGATGACTACTGGGCTGTTTTTGTTTTACAGTAAAATGTTTTAAATTAATGTATCTCTGGAAATTTCTGCTCTTTAGAAAGTACTAAACACAGTGAATGCTTTCTTTTCTATCGTGTCTGCTTCTGGTATCAGGCTTCTGTCACTTGGCTCCATCCATACATCATGCTAAATCCCATTAGTAGCACCGTCTTTTAGTACCCTTCTTGTTAAAAGTTGAAACAGTTTAGCTTTCAAAACTAGCATTCTAATGAGGATTGAGACTGTCCTTTTACTTTCTGAACATCCCATTTGGCAGGGTTCAGATAAGCAGGGGGAAATTGCACTGAATGAACTGAACTGTGAAACCAAATCCTCAACTGTTAAACAATGATTCCCTCTCATGGTCATTGCTAGCTACTGCAATTTGGGAATTAATCTTTGACTGATTTGAGATACTTTGAAAGAAAAATAATTCTAGATAGATAGATAATGTTTGGCATGAGGAATGATTTGTACATTTTGTTTAGTTCCAACTGAAACGTTCTCAAATCTCTTTGTTAAGTATTTTAAGCATATTGTGGGTCTGAGCATCATGTATTGATTAAAATACTCATCGGAGTTTCAAGATGCATGTTCCAACTGAAGTTGCTAATATTTTATTACTTTTAGGGATATGTTAAGATATACAAATTGGGTAAATAAGATTGATAAGGTTCTCCTTTCCTTTGTAACTCTACTCATTTCTGGCCATAGGTTTCTAGTGATTTTGTCTGATCCTGCATAAAAGGCCAACTACAACTTCTGGGATTTGAAGTGGAAATTAATCTTCAACCGCAATGCTGACCTTCAAAAGGTACCATTCCTCCTCCTCCTCCCAGATTCTTTGTGGGAGGGGACATATACACTTTCACCCTACACCTAGGATCCGCAAATGAGTATTATCTGGCCATTACCCCCATTGCCTCTGATGGAACCTGCTGTTCACCTCTCCTCAGTTCAGTAGAATAGCAGATCCTTACACACACTGTGGTACATTTTCTGTAGGTATGGCCACCTATTTGAACTACAAATTCCCACATTTTTATGGGTTTACATAGCTGTTATCATGAACTTTCTACCATTTTGATTGGGAGATGGGATCAAAGCTGGATCTGTTAGAAGGATTTCAGTCAAAATCCAGACTTGAAATTTGATCTTTAGTGGAAGTTACGTGTGGAAGGAAAAGTCTGTGTGCAGTTTTTCCTTGGTATGGGTTGCAGGCTTTGATCTTATTTGAGAACATTTGAGTGCCACCATTTTGTAATCTCCAAATTTATCTAGATACAAAGTTTCCTTCTAGGTATTTCAATGGGAAATATTCTTGAGTTCAGATTGGTAAAGGTTAGGATGGAAATTTTAAGATCATGTTTAATATATAATAATATTTCAGGTGCATTTTAGGGGAATTGTATTGATATTTAATACAAATGTATATTTATTGGTAGTATAGAAATATGAGTGGGTATACATATGTAACATTATAACAATTTTAATTAATTTTAATAAATGAAAACCTCCATTTTCATCAAGTAGTTTTCAGGCTGCTAAAAATCTAGTCTAATACCTACCGCTGGTCACAAAATATGGAGGGAAAAGTCCATTAAAGTTTGAAAATTTTGAAACTATATAACCATCTGGTCAAAACCCATATACAAGCATAAAACAAAGGGGGCGGGGAAATCTATGGAAGATTTCATGATTTTTCAGCCATTTTAAATATTTTTTAAATGATCTAACTTGTGCTGCCAATAAGATTTTTCTTTAAAAATAAAACCAAGTCAAAGTAGAATTTGTTGCATATGAGAAATGTCAAATTAATATTCTAAGGCTCCTACAGATCACCTCAGTTGTGCTCTACAAAGGTGTGAGGCTTGGATGCAACAGCTTATAGGCTCAGAGACCTAGAGAATAATTATATTGTCCATAATACACAATAGCAGATGTAAGTGCTTCTTAGACTGTCCTAGCAGTGTAACTTGCACTTGTTCTGGAGGTACTATAATGAGAAGGTCAGTCAGTAGTTAATTCTTGCCACTGTGCAAAGAGTGGCATTAATAGATATCAATTCCTATCAGTTCTGAGGACAATTTTGTGATGAAGATGCCTTGCTACTCAGAAAGGGGCTGACCTGCCAACCTATTTCACGTAAGAAAATCACATTTAATAGTGGATTCCAATTTCCCTCTTTTTGTATTGTGGTTCATTGGCTCTGTTTCATTGTAGTACAAACCATCATATTGGCAACTATACATAATAGACAATATCCTAACTGCAGTAATAGTTTTTATGACTTATTTAAATCTTACTGAGAAGAGGCGTCAGAACTTCTTATGGAGTGTTTAGCTGTGCTGTTGCCCTTTTCTGACTTATGTAAAACCATTTTTGTTTCCCTTTCTTTAACCGTTGCAAATGGAACCTTGGAAATAAAATTGGGCAGAAGGAGGGCTGTTGACTAAAAATGTATTTGTTTGTGTTTGTTGTTTGTTTTTAACTGGGACAACTCACCTACTTCTCCAATTCAACTGATTTAGAAAACCTAATCTAAAACTTGAAACACATAGCCACCATACATTTTTCCTTTACTCTGTTTTATTTATTTTGACATCACAACCCTTACCAAGCCAAAGGAGAGTGAGAGGCACGTAACAATTTGTTGTGCTGCATTTATTTAAGCAATTGAAAAGGGCATACAATATGTGAGTAGGATCATATGTATATCTCTTGAGTGGATGGATGTTACTGTATGTCTCCAGAGATCCTGTAGGGTTAATTTTACATAGTGGGACAGATTGGTCCATGGCTTTAATTTAAAGCTGTCCGTGATTACTAATTCATGACTGCTAGTTTGCAGGCCAGTATCTACTTTCAAATTCCTGCTTTGGATAGGCAAGATTTGCTGAGTAAGTCAGCTGAGTTAACATAAATAGGTATTCTCATTTTCCTTCTACTTTCTTTTTAATATATATCAACCCTGAATGTTAATCAAGATGGTAAAGTATTGTGGGGAAACTCTGGTCTCCATTAGATCAGCAAAGAAGCATTAGCCACAGAGAAGTGAGAAAATTACAAACTGATTTATAACTGGCAAAAATATTGTTTGGGATACTAAGCTGCTTACTACATTCTTTGTCTCCCATCTTGTAGATAAAGAGAGTTTAAAAACTCTGCTAAATTTTCAAAAACACCTCTAAAAGATTCCATTACTTAAAGTGATTTGGATAATTGTGTTCAATGGTAGCCATTATTTAAAAATATAATTAGTTGCTGAACTCGGAGAAGGAGGGAAATTTCTGCAGGTGTTTCTCATTATTTGTTATGCATACAAAATATCTGCATAAATTACCATTATTATTCCAATGTATACTAAGAGACAATAAAGCATTAGCAAGCAAAAGAAAAATGTTGTTGACCCACAATCTGTGATAGCATCATAGATATACAGTAATAGAGTTTTGGCCTTCGGTGCTTTTGATGCACATGTGCAACTGCATTCAAGATTAAAATTATAGTTTTGCACCTGTAACAATATTAAGCAAAAGGTGCATCATAGAGATACTGAAAATGCAAAAGACAATGGGAGAGAGACATCAGGATTTGCCTGCAAGTGTTTTGTGTCCTGTATGCATGAAAGGCAATGGAAGGCAGAGCTTTTCTTTTTTGTTGGTGTTTTCTCCAAAGTAAGCTTACTCCACTCTTTTACACTGATGGAAATATCCAAGTTTCTCCCTCAAAATAGCCCTGTGATGTAAGAGAAAGGTCTGGGCACTATTTACAAGTAGTAGGTATCATGCTCAAAGCCAAGAGTTTCTGAGATCTTATTGTGGTTTAGAGAATGAGTTGCTGTGGAGCCTTGGGCAATAATGAGAAGTG
Organism: Pelodiscus sinensis; assembly: GCF_052426305.1. Lineage (NCBI taxonomy): Eukaryota > Metazoa > Chordata > Testudines > Trionychidae > Pelodiscus > Pelodiscus sinensis. The sequence goes on along the minus strand of NC_143053.1, from coordinate 194,606,821 downwards.
AGTAGAGGTAAACGCCAATTATCTATGGGTGCGTCTACACATCACCTTAAACACGAAATAAAATATGCAATTTGCACAAATTGCATATCTTATTTCAAATCTATTTTGAAATTTGGCACATCTACACAGTGCCAAATTTTTAAATAACACACTATTTCAAGACATCCCTTAATCCTTGTGTAATGAGGGTTACAGGAATGCCAAAATAGTGCACCTGTTATTTTGAAATAATGGGCGGCTTGTCAAGATTCAGGGTAGCTATTTCAGGATCCCAAAATAGGTGTGCAGAGTAGACATACCCTATATAGTTTGCAGACATTAAGAAAATCCATTGCAGATAGATGAATTTTGGTTCCACCATGAATATTAAATGTGAGGTTCAGAAATTACTTTCTGAAAGTTTCATGAAAACTCAACTACATAAAATATTCTGAGGTTGTTCATTGCATTTAAAATCTCTTTCCCCCCCCCCATAAATGCTCCTACGGATGGTATTTTGTTTAATTTCTAGAATATTTGTGGAAAGAGAACTCATAAGAATTCCATGTATATAGTCTGCAATGAAAACATTTGCATTTCTTTTATGAATTTCTTTGATTTCTCTCCTCTTCTTTGCAAAAGTTTATCCAATGCTAGGAGTGAAACAATACCAGATGACTTATGTCCTGAATAATAAATAGAAGGGCTGTCGATTAATCGCAGTTAACTCATGCAGTTAACTAAAAATACTTAAGCATGATTTTAAAAACTCATTGAAATGAATTGCAGTTTTAATCACACTGTTAAACAATAGACCCAGCAATTTAAATGTATTACATATATTTTTTCTACATTTTTATATATATTGATTTCAATTATAATACAGAATATGAAATGCACTGTTCTCACTTTATATTATTTTTAATTAAAAATGTTTTCATTATAAAATGGTAAACAAAAGAAACAGTATTTATCACCTCATTTATGTACTGTAGTGCAATCACTTTATCATGAAAGTCGAACTTACAAATGTAGACATTTTTGTTCCTTAACTGCTCTCAAAAACAAAACAATGTAAAACTTTAGATCCTACAAGTCCACTCAGTAGTGTTTCTTGTTCAACTGATCGCAAAGACAGTCCAGCTTGTTTACATTTGTAGGAGATAATGATGTCCACTTCTTACTCACAATGTCACCTGATAGAGAGAATGGGCATTCACATGACACTTCTGTAGCTGGCATTGCAAGGCATTTACTGCCAGATATGTTAAACATTTGTATGCCCCTTATACTTTGTCCACCATCCCAAAGGATGCACAACCATGCTAATGTTGCTCATTAAAAAATAATGCATTAATTAAATTTATGACTAAGCTCTTTGGGGGAGAATTATATGTCTCCTGCTGTTTTATCTGCATCATGCCATTTATTTCTTGTTATTACCATCTGGAATGGTGACCCATAGCATGTTGTTAGTTTTTAAGAACATGTTCACAGTAGATTTTTTTGTTTTCTAGTTTTTAACTTTCATGTGTCTGAGACCACAGTGCCCACTAATTAATGCATAAACACCTACCTCTACTGTTACCTTGACCTTCCTTCTCCTTGTCCCATTTGCCTGCTTATTTACTTGGCCTTGATCAAAAGCCAGCTGAAGTAAATGAGAAGACTCCCATTGACTTCAGTTTTATATTGCTATATAATCAAAAGATGCCTCTTTTTTTTCAGTGGATTCAGTCAAAGGTGCTAGATTAGCAGTTCTGGCGACTGAAGTCTTTTATCCACAGAATAAGAATGTTACAGACAAAGGCATACCATTTTATTCCTGCTGCACTGTAGTTTAGCCTGGAGATGGAATGACTACTTGGGGGGATGGGAAATTAGTTCGTTCTCCAAGAACATCCTTTTTGCTTTGTGATAGTGATTTTTCACTACTTTACATATGTTCATTGGGAACTGGACTGAGACCAAGACTTCTTTCATTCAGGTCATTCATATACTTATCAGATTAAACATTTTTTATGATTTCTAGTGCAGGTCAGATTCAGATCGGTGATCTAAATGACAGAGGGTCGATATCAATTTATCAGTACCAGGGGTTGTCCGAACAAGGCATTTAGGATCTCCAAGGTTACTAATTTCATATAGTTTCCTGTTAGAAGAGTATAAAAGCCAACTTACTGTCTCAAAATGAGTATTAAAAAGAAAAGAAAACATCATAATGAATCATAGTATAGTAACGGTAGAAATGCTATACTGGATCAGATCCACCTAGTACATTATCCTGCTTCTGGAATTGGCCAGTACCAGATATTCTTGTTATCCATATAAATGACAATAGGCAAGAAAGCAAGGAAAAAAGAATTTATTTAAACTCCAGGGGAAAAATACCTAACTTTAAATATCTCTCTCCAATGTTTTTCCTACTCCATTTATTTCTGTCTCTTTATTCAAGGTAGACATTTGTCTTTCAGGAGTCTCTTGCGTCATGCTGGTAATCCATTGAAACATAATTTACTCCATTCCAGACCAAGCAAACTTTAGCAGAACAAGGTACTCCTGCTCCTAATCCAAGTTGAAAAATTTCTGAAACCATTTAATTTGCATTTAATTTGCATATTTGTGCTTCCTGGCCCAAGATGCATCCAGAAACGTTATAAGCTACTTTTCAAATGGAAAATCTGTTTTTCATTTTTTATGTCTAGAAAGATAGGATTCCAATTCTGGGCTGAGGAGAATGGTATTATAATGGGCTCTCTGATCTGCCTTCAGTTGAGTTAGTTCTTTATTTTTCAATTTGTCATGTTCATTTAACTTGTTTAAAGTTTTTAACTGACAGTTCTGGAGTCCTGGTACAGCAAACGCCCTAAAATCATCAGCACTTTACCCATCTCTGGTAGTGAGGGAATAGATTTGTTTCCTTAAGCCTTTCAGTTTGCAGTGTTCCCTGTAAATTGAGCAGTTGGGTAGCCATGCAGGAAAAATTCAAATGCCACCCAACTGATGAGCATGCTCCCTTTAGGAAGGGAGGTTAACTGGCTAGATGTGGGAACCTCTCTCCCAATAATTGCTCTAATCCTTGCAATAAACCAAAGCTGTTTTCATTCTTATGTTGTTTTCTTTGGGAGGAGCATTGGCTTGCTCCTCTTCCCATTGTCTCCTGTCCACAGTGGCAGCTTCCTGAGTCTTGGGTGATGCTGGTCATCCAATTCTCCAGCGGTTTTATGACAACAGCTTTATGGAGATTTAATAGAATGTTAAGGAAGTATAACAGAATATTAAGATACGGTAGTCATCTTTACTTTTGTGATCTGAAATAAATGTGACATAAAGATGGCCGGGGGAGGGGGGACGGACGTTACCTGATGATTATATGTAGGAACATAGAATACTCTTCTCTTAGGAAGTGCTTGATGAGGGAAAACAGTATGCATCCAGGAAGGAATATAGGCTGAATGTTGCCCTGTTTTGTCTCTCTGCTTTTATGCTCTTCCTGAGAACAAATGCGACTGCCAGGCAGGGCTACTATCCCATAAGTCCTAAGAGTATTCTCAGAGAGTCAGCAGTGGTGTACTCTTTCCCTTTTACACAGTATAGAAGCTAGAAGTCCATAGATAGGGGATGCTTAGAGGAGAGGGGTAAGGACCAAACTTGGTCCCTCCAAATGAACAGTGATGTGGGTCTATTGTAATCTGGCCTAGAGGGTTCAATCTGAGAGCATTACTGTAAACCTAATCCTGCAAGGTCCATACAATATATATCCCAAGATACCATAATGTAACTTGTCTGGTGACTCCATGTTGCACACCAGTTACTCAGTAAGAGGTAAAACCATGGGAATTGGTGTACAAATGTAACCCCTCCACACACACATATACCAAATGCTGCCAGTAGGAGATGCAGATAAGAGGCTTAGTTTAGAAATGGAGAGAAAGAAAAATGTGGAGGAAAGAGCAAAATCAGAGAAGCAAAATCCAAATCTCACTCTGGTACTGAACAATCTTTATCCAACACTGCACAAATCTCCCTTAAGCCAATGGCAGAAAATGTGGCTGCTCTACATGTTAGCCATTCCTATCCTTGATGACAGAACAAGGAGCAGTCCTCAGAATCCTCTTTCCCACTGACCTCCTGAGGCAATGCTTTAATCTACTAGTGCATGTGAAGCAACATGCCAAAAAAAGTCCGATCCAGCAGAAATCATTTCATTGACATGAATGGGTATTTCTTTAGGCTCAAGGTGCTCACTACACAAGTCTGCAACACTCATGTACTTTTAAATATATGTAATTCATTTTAAAAACTGAGCAAGGGTGACCTGTATTAGTTAGGTAGTGACACTATTACAGTTGGTGTGAAAATATTATACATGCAGCAAGTACTATTTTCCTACTCTTTTAGATCTACTTACGATGGTTAGAAAGTAATTCTATCAAAGAAGCACAAACACATTGCTATGTCTTTCCCTCTTACTTATTGGTATATAGAATTCATACCAGTACATAGCATGTGGTACAGATGAAACGTATTTTCAGGGCTTTACTGGGACTTCAGTGATGCATTAGTCTTCTGCTGGCTGTCTGCACAGGAGTAAATTTTACCTCATTGCCAAATTCATTTTTGTGCTATTGCAAAGCCTTTTCTACAGGAACTGAGGGAAGGTGACTTGTACCTCACTGTGATGGGGTGTACACTGGGAAAGCTGACTCTGACCAGGTTCAGCTGGCTGAAGAAGTCCTGCCCCTGCAGCCCTGCTGCGCATGCTCAGACTTCTGCCCAGGCATAAAAGCCTGGAGGGAGGTCTCAGTCTGGGCTGGCTGCTGAGGAGGAAGGAAGTACTGCCTGAGCGCCTGCAGGTGAACTGCCTGAGAGATCAGACCTAGCAACCAGGCAGCGAGACACCTACACTACTGAAGGAGATTGGGAGGAAGGAGGCCTGGCCAGAGCTCCTGCAAGTGAGCTGCCAGAGGGACCAGATCTGGAAACCAGACAGAGAGGCATCTGCACTACAGAGGATCCTGGAGAGAATCCAATGGAGAATGGTAGGAAGTAGCCCAGGGCAGGATATTGTAGCCTGTGGCTCTCAGCGTGTTGTGGTGGGATTCCCCGCTGAGAGAGCAGTGGAACGTGTCACTGCTAATAGGGCCCTGGGCTGGTGGTAGGGCCCCCTACGACCGCCTCAATCCCTGAGCTAGGGGGGCAGCACCCATTTCCTAGAGACTGTCTGTTAGGCCATACTGCCCTGGTAAGAAGAGCGTTTCCTAGAGACTCTGGCTGCTAGGCCGCATTGCCCTAGTGAACGGGGCATTGGTGTATAACCGATATTGTGTTTCAGGAGACGTGGGGTTGGTTGTGGTCCCAAGAAGCCCAGGAACTGGGAGAGGGATGAGTACAGTACAAAGTGGCCTCAGCAGAGTGATTATTGGAGCTGGTACAAAGTCTGCTGAAGGTGGCAGAAAACTTCCCTTTTACTTGAATGGGCTTTGTAGTGGGGCCAAAAGGAATAATGTAAAGCCTAATGGTCCAATATGCCATCATGGGTGTATCTAGACTAGGCTAGACTTTCAAAAGAGGATATGCAAATTCTGCGGCACTTTTGAAAGTGAAAGTAATTAAGATGCGGTTTTGTCAGAGAACCCTCCTGTTTGTGGACAAGCTGCTTTTCCTTAATAAATGAGGTTTACGTGGCTCGTCGACAAATGGGAGGGTTCACCGACAAAACTGTGTCTTAATTACTTTCACTTTTGTGAAAGTAAAATATCCTCTTTTGAAAGTCTAGCGTAGTCTAGAAACGCCCCAACTGTCCAAAGCATTTTGCTTATAAAAAGCTGTGTTGGAAAAAGAATGGTTAAGCTATAAGCTATTAAAGAAGTCCTTTAAATAGTCACATTTAAATAATTTGGGTCAGATGCTCAGTAGGTGTAAGTGAACATAGCTCCATTGATTTACACTCATTTATCTCAGTGAGGATCTAGCACGGCAAGTAGGCAGGTAAGTGGGCCATATGAGTGGCCCTCAAGATTGTCATAACCAAGGCAGTCTCTTGGGTTAGGGTAGTTTTGCTAACTGCACTTATGTACCTACAATTTGCAGGCTGTGCCGATTGAATCATAGCAGTGCTTTGGCTTTGGATGGATGCAAATGGAGCGCATAGCTCTCATAGTCAATGTTGTGTGCAATCAGCACACCCCGCACTTTGTATTCCCTTGCTTTATGTTCATGTCCTTTCCATAATACTAGTGGATAAAAACAATATGGACAGAAACCAGCAGTATCTGGCAATTCGCATGTAAACACAGGTAAAAATAAGGTCTTGTAGGCTGCTCGTAGAATGCTGATGGGCCGCATGTGTCCCTTGGGCCTTCCTTTATTAAATGTAACATATTTTCAGTTAGGGTTTTGGAGGTTTGAGTCCTCCACCCCTTCAAAAACTTCAAGAAGTTACTTATAATCAAGCAAACTATTTAAGAAGTACAAACTTATTAGGATTTAAATATGGAAGGTCTGATCTTCCAATTGTGGTGTGGAGCTACTTTGGCAAAGCCACACAGCCTTAATGCTAGTTTAACCAGCTGGTGGAAGAATCCTTCCATGTGGGAAAATCCCAGATGGTATACAGCTGCTGTAGCTGAGGATGTGTCTGAGAGGGACACTGGACCTAGATCTGTGACCATCCGTGTTAGAGCCAGAATGCACGTTGTGCTCTGAGTACTAGCTGTCTAGAAAAGGAGTTGGCTTAAAGTACTGTAGTTAACAAAAGAAATGTGTCCTCTTCAAAAGAAAAAAAATCTATCATTTACATTTGTGATATTTTAATCCTTTAGTAGTTCAAGCATCATAGCTTGATGTCAGCACTGCAATCTATAAAGAAACTGTGATCATGTGAGTATTTTGGTGGCTTATCAGAGAACATGGAAGAGCTGATGTATGCAGACTGATATATATATTCTTTCATCTGAGATTAAATGTAATTGATAATCATTTCTTTGTTTGAGTTTTATGCATTTCTTATAAAGAGCTAACACATTTTACTGTAGTCTGACAAAGTGTGCAGTCTTTTATCCTCATTTCCCAGTGGATAAATACTTTGTTAATTAATGAAGTATTATACCAGCACTTAGTGTCTGAATTTAACTGTAAAAGGATTTATTCAGATTATGTTACTAGATTGTCCACTTTATTTTTTTTTGCATTAATTACAACCTTTTATATGATGTTGTCATAAGAGAATGCCTGCTGTCAGTACAGGCACCTTTCTGGGATTACTTTTGTTTGTTTGTTTAACTGTTCTGAAATAACGTTGCTAACATTGTTACATCCTATATATTAAACTTGTATTGAATTATTTATTGTGAATTATGTTAGTTGCAAATTCTGCCATTTTTTCCTGCTTCCTAATCATCTGCAAACTAACTCTAATATATATATGTGTGTATGTGTGTGTGTATATATATATATATATATATATATATATACTTATTATTTATAAGTACTCACTAAATAGTGCAAAACAGTAATCAAATCACAGCTTGTGAACTGTTCTGAGCAGCTATTTGCAGCTCATTATTTGTAATTTTTAATTGGTCACCTATGCCACAGGGTATTGTTACTCTTTCTGGACAAGATGACTGACTTTTTTAAACAGAAGGTTGACGAATGGAGAAATAACTGTACATTAATTATGCAAGTCAGATTGCAGAAAATTGCACATGTGAATTAAATAATGAGATTTAACTACACAGTTATGGGTCAATTACTGTACAGCAATAGTGAATTATTATTGCCTGAGACAACTCTATTTCAGTAGAATTTCTATTGAATTGAGGTTTTTTGTTAATTTTTGTCATGTAATAATTTATTTGTTAGATATTGTCTATGGGAGAAGGGAGAGTTATGTTCTTTATATTGCTGAGGATCCCCCATACTTAGTATCTGGAAAGGTGTATCAAAAAGCAAGGTACATTTTTATTTTTTGACCAAGCTTCCTTTGTAGTAGGAAATAAATGATCTTGCCACTTCCTGACATAGTACATTCTATTCATTATTATTGTTGAATTCAGATAGAAGAATTCAATGAAGATTTAGGAACTACTTTCAGTCCTTCATGAGGAATCTCATTGGCTTCTATCTACCAGTCTGCTCAGATCAGAGTGCAAGATAAGGGCAAAAATAAGAAAAGAACTACATTTTAAAACAAGGCTTTTGTAACATTTCACTTTCAGGTTCAATTTGTATCTGCATTCCAATTATTCCCCGTGTCTTTCTGCTATAAAAACAAAGCAGAAATATATGATTCTATTCCAATATTTACAATCATAGAATACTAGAACCGAAAGGGATCTTGAGAGGTCAGGTCCAGTCCCCTGCCCTAATGGCAGGACCAAGCACTGTCTAGATCATACTTGATGTCTATCCAACCTGCTCTTAAATCTCTCCAGTTATGGAGATTCCGCATCCTCACTACATACTTTACTCCAGTGTTTAACCACCCTGACAGTTAGAAAGTTTTTCCTAATGTCCAACCTAAACCCCCGTTGCTTCTTGGCCTATCATCAGAAGCTAAGTAGAACATTTTTTTTCGTATTCCTTGTAACTTGAAAACCGCTAGCATGTCCCCTCTGTCTTTTCTTTTCTAAACGAAACAAGCCCAATTCTTTCAGTCTTCCCTCATAGGTCATGTTCTCTAGATCTTTAACCATTTTTGTTGCTCTTTCTCTGGACACTCTCCAATTTTTTCACACCTTTCTTGAATGTGGTGCCCAGAACTGGACACAATACTCCAACAGAAGCCTAATCAGTGCAGAGTACAGTGGAAGAATGACTTCTCACGTCTTGCTCACAACACTCCTGTTAATGCATCCCAGAATCATGTTTGCTTTTTTTGCAATAGTGTCACACTGTTGACTCATATTTAACCTGTGGTCTACTATGACCCCTAGATCCCTTTCTGCAGTGCTCCTTCCTAGACAGTCACTTCCCATTTTGTTTGTGTAAAACTGATTGTTCCTTCCTAAAGTGGAGTACTTTGCATTTGTCCTTATTAAACTTCATCCTATATACCTCAGACCGTTTGTCAAGATCATTTTGAATTTTGACCCGACCCTCCAAAGCACTTTCAATCCTCCCAGCTTGGTGTCATCTGCAGACTAAATAATCATACTCTCTGTGCCATCTTTTAGATCATTGATGAAGATATTGAACAAAACGGGTTCCAAAACAGACCCCTGCGCAACCTTGTTTGTTATGCCCTTCCAGCATGATTGTGAATCATTAATAACTTCTCTCTGAGAAGGGTTATCCAGCCAGTTATGCACCTACCTTATAGTAGCCCCATCTAGGTTGTATTTCCCAGTTTATTGATAAGAAGATCATTAGAGACTGTCAAACGCCTTACTAAATCTAGGTATATCATGTCCACTGCTTCTCCCTTATCCCAACGCTTGTTATCCTATCAAAGAAAGCTATCAGATTGGTTTGACAAGATTTGTTCTTTGCAAATCCATGATGGCTGTTACTTATCACCTTATAATCTTCAAGATGTTTGCAGATAAATTCCTTAATTATTTGATCCATTATCTTCCCTGGCACAGAAGTTAAACGGACTGGTCTGTAGTTTCCTGGGTTATCCTTATTTCCCTTTTTATAGATGGGCACTATATTTGCCCTTTCCCAGTCTTCTGGAATCTCTCCCGACTTCCATGGCTTTTAAAAGATGATATCTAAAGCCTCAGATGCCTTTTATGTATCAGCAACTTGAGAATTCTAGGATGCATTTCATCAGGCCCTTGTGACTTAGAGACATCTAACTTTTCTAAGTCATTTTTAAGTTCTTTTTTTATTTTAACTTCCAAACCTACCCCATTCCCTCTAGTATTCACTATGTTAGGCGTCCCGTCACCATCAATCTTGGTGAAACTAAAACAAATAAGTCATTAAGTGTGTCTACCATTTCCAAGTTTACTGTTATTGTTTCTCCGTCTTCACTGAGCAATGGGCCTACCCTGCCCTAGCTCTTCGTCTTGCTGCTAATGTATTTGTCCTCTTGTTAGCCTTTATGTCTTTAGCTAGAATTAGCTCATTTTGTGTCTTTGCCTTTCTAATCTTGCCCCTGCATACCTGTGTTTGCTTATATTCATCCCTTGTAATTTGACCTAGTTTCCACTTTATGGGACTCCTTTTTTATTTTTAGATCATATAAGTTCTCCTGGTTGATCTAAGGTTGTCTCCTGCCATCCTTTCTATCTTTCCCATATGGTAGAATAGTTTGTTTTGGGGCCCTTAGTAATGTCCCTTTAAAAACCTGTCAACTCTCTTCAGCTGTTTTTCCTCTTAGCCTTGCTTCCCATGGGATCTTACCTACCAGCTCTCTGAGTTTACTAAAATCTGCCTTCCTGAAATCCATTGTCTCTGTTTTGCTGTTCAGCCTTCAACCATTCTTTAGAACCATGAAATCTATGATTTAATGATCACTGTCACCCAAGCTGCCTTCCACTTTCAAATTTTCAACCAGTTCCTCCCTGTTTGTTAAAATGAAAGATAGAACAGCTTCTCCCCTAGTAGCTTTCTCATCCTTCTGACATTAAAAAAAAAATGTCTCCAGTGCAGTCCATCAGTTGATTGGATAATCTACACCCTGCTGTGTTAGTTTCCCAACATATGTCTGGATAGCTGAAATCCCCCATCACCACCAAATCCTGAACTTTGGATGATTTTGTTAGATGTTTTAAAAAAGCCTCATCCACCTCTTCTGCCTCTTCAGGGATAGGTGGTCTGTAGTATACCCCTAGACTGACATCACCCTTGGTTTTTAACCATTTTAAACTAACCTAGAGACTCTCAACAAGTCTATCTTCTATGTCCATCTCCATTTCAGTCCAAGTGTATTCATATTTAATAAATAAGGCAACACCTCCTCCCTTTTTTCTCTGCCTATCCTTCCTGAGCAAAGAAGAATTGAGAGAATTGAAGAAATGTTTGGGATCTTCTGAATCCAACATTGTGTATTTTCAACTAAAAATGCCATCCAAACCCCCAGATTTTTGCAAATTTATGAGCAGTGGCAGTTATCATATTTCTCATAAAATAGATCTTTGCTCAAGATATATTAGTAGTCTGTTAAAATAAATCTCTTCCATATCTCAGGACGCAGAAGCCTATTGAAGCTACCCTCTCAAAAACCTTGCTGTAACTACTTTTTTTGTTGCTGTTGTTGCTTCAGTGTCCATTGTGTCTGAATTAAAAACATACCAACATGCACGTCAATATTGTCAGTAAACGCAGAATGGTCTGCTAATGGAGCATTGCTATTAATATCCCTAATTTAATCATAGAATGAAAACATCATAGACCAGTTGGGAATTTTTTGATGATGGGATGTCCAGTGCTGGGGTAGCCGAGGAGTTGGATGTCAGAACAGAAGTGCGCAGGCAAAGCTGTCTGGAAAAGCTTGTATAGAACCTGCCTGTATTATGCCTGGCTGTCATTGCTGCTATCTGTTTCTCCTTCAGTGTGTTCATCAAGTCACATAGAAAAATATGGTGAAAATGGGGAAAATATGGATACACTTGCTACCATATAGAGTGTATCAACAAAAGTATTCCACCTAAAGTAAATTCAGATATAGGAGGGTTAAATGCTTAAGACCTTATTTGTTTTTTTATGTCCTCATTTCAGCAAAACTCCAACTAAATTGAGGTGCTGTTGTGCCTAAGTAAAGCCAGTATAAATTATGGCTCAGAATTTCCTCCCTCTGTGAATGGAGGTCTCTCGCTCTGTGTATGGTTAAATCTCACTCAGCCCATATGCTAATGTAGAACACAGAGGAAATTATTATACTGTTAATGTATATAATCATTTTGTCTCCTGTTGAATCCTGATACAGTTTGTGGCACCTAAAATATTCAGTTATAAAGAGGCTTCCAGAGAATAAACCAAAGGACAGACAAACTCTATGCATTTTATCAGGAAGTGGACAAAAATTGTACTTGAAGTAAGGACACCTATCCAGCCAAATATTTCTGTCCCTCTAAATTGGAGGTCAATATTACAAAATGTCGCTTGAGGACAATGAATCCATCTTCCTCTTGGAGATTAGTGGTTCTTAAAGAAATGGAATCCGTCATGGATCCCTTGGACTCCAGCAGCGGCGGATTTAGGGAAGGGCCAGCGTGGCGGCTGCCCCAGGCCCCGCGCTTCCTGAGGCCCTGCGCATGCGCCGTGTCAAAGGTGGGGGGACCCGCGGCGCTGCTCTGGGCCCCGTGGCACTCTCATCCGACCCTGGACTCCAGGACATGTAAAACCACTCATTCTTGTCCAGAAGGTATCACTTCAGTGAGTGGTGGAAAGATGTGTCCGGTCTGTGGGCCTATGTTTATACTACCAGGGTATTTTGAAATAATAACTCTCGAAAGAACTATTTCAAAATAAGCTTATTTCTCTTCTCAAGCAGGAGTTATTTTGAAATAACAAGCCCATTATTTTGAAATAATAGGCTTGGTAGTGTGGGCTGTGCCCACGAAAGCTCATGATACCATCTACATGTTTTGTTAGTCTATAAAGTGCTACCAGTCTATAAAGTGCTATTTTTTTTTTTGTAATGGACTAACTCGGCTACTCCCTGAAGCTTCCAAAATAGGGGGTGTTATTTCAAAATAACATCTTAGTGTAGACATACCCTTTAGGGATTTTGACATAACATGGTGAGCATCCAGACTATAACTTATTTCAAAATAACCTGGCAGTGTAGACATAGCCTAACTGAAAACACCATGTAAAGGAGAAAGTATGATTGGCCTTCTTAGAGGATGTCTATACTGCAAAACTATTTTGAAATAATTAGCACTATTCCAAAATAACTTAGTCAGCATTTACACAGCAGGCAGTTATTTAGAAATAGTGTCAAAATACTGCCAAGCTGGAGAACTTCTTACTCCGACTTTTGTAACCCTCATTGTATGAGGAATAAGGGAAGTCGGAGGAAGAGTCCTCAAAATAAGATACGCAATTGACGTAGCTCAATTTGCATAGCATATTTCAAGTTAAGCTCTGCAGTGTAGACACAAAGACTGATCTCTGAAAAAACTAGAGGCAGGGCCTTACTAGCCCAGAGTAAAAACACTGGGATAGTCAAAAGTTCTCATTACTGGCTTAACTCTGCTTTTATTGTAGGCAATGGGAGTTTTGGAGTTGATTTCAATGGAGGGAAATTTAAGGCAAAATTTAGTGTTTTTGAAAATCATACCCAAAATGAACAATTATGATTAACTTCTTCATTCCTAGTTTTTTTTAAAGAGTGGTGAGGAAGAGGTGAGCATCAGTTGAATGTTGTTGAAGTTACGGGACAGTTGAACACTTTGATGAATAGAAGTGTAGGGAAGAGCAGAAAATGTAGACAAGAGGGGCAAGTTACAAGTGAAAATGAATATCAAAATCAAGAAACAGCTGATATGACACGGGTGAATAATGGCAACAGTTGTTCTCAGGTTACTCAATTATGTGCTTTGCAAAAGAGATTTGTTGTTAAAGAAAAATACTTAATACAAGTACAAAGGAAGAAAGAACCTTGTTGAGGATGCCTGGTGGATTTTGATGCTCTATGAGGTGTTTGTGGTTTTTGTTTTGAAAATTGTTTGTCTGGGTTTTTGTTAGTTTACCATTCTGAAATTTTAGAATGAGTGATTTTAGATTAGCCCCTGAGCTGCTTCTACATAACCAGGACTTAAAACATGTAACATTTGATCCAGGCCTTGAAGTACCTTTTAATAGGAAAGATTTTACTGTATAAGCCTCTTAGTATTGTGACATTACTCTGTTGTCATTTATTTAAAGAACAGTGATGTAATGTGATTGGACTTTCTGAGCGAATCTGCAGATTATATTACAAACTATGTGTGGGCTTTATAAAATATATATTTGGAGGCATTCCAGTTCATGCTGTCTATGTAGACCTAAGATGGGCAGTGTCACTTGACTGTTTTTTTGATAATGCAGTTTAACAGTTTGTCAGGCTCTGGACAATTGGATTAATGCTGTTTGATATTGCAGTGTCATCAGCATAAAGTAGAAGAACAGTTCTGCTTGTAAGTGTCTGGCAGAAGATCTGAGTTTCAGTGCATCACACGAGCAAAAGCATCAAATAGAATGCTCTTGTATATTGCATTGTAGATATTTTATTGTATCTTGAGAAAATTCTTTAATAAATACCTAATAGGTTCTCATAAGATTCTGCCTTCAAAATAGAAATACAAACTAAAATTTGTTATAGCTGAAAAGTCTCTTCTGCATAATTCTAGACACCGTTTCATGTGGTGACAAGCCTGGGGTGTAACCCTTGCCCTATTGAAGACAGAATTCCACTTGACTTTGCTAGGACCCCCATTTCACCTTTGGTTTGAAGGATGAAAGGTTGTAATGATGTTTCTATTTTGGATGTTTCAGAAAGTGCTGCTGCTAGGTGGTATAGCTTGTTGAGGTAAATGAAGTCCCTCAGGGTTAATTCTTAGCACACTAGGGATACAGTTCAGGTGCCCATGGATTTATGAGATTTCAGTGTCAGGTGCACTGTTTATCCTAAGTAAAGAATTCTCATCTCATGGCCAGATATTATTATTTATTACTTATATTTACATTTATTTGTTGCTTTTGTAGGCCAGGCTGATTGCATGTATGAGCAGAGTCTGAATGAGCTGTCCCCTGACATCTAGTGATGAGCTGGGGAATAGGACTTCAAGAACTGGCCTTGTTTGCACGGGCACACCCATCCTGCCTAAGTGCTCAGCATGATGGAGCTGCTTTGCCCAAATGATCACTTTTGGCTAGTGTGGAATCACAAGCCTCTTTTTTTTTATTGGGTTAAGGGCTATAAAGGGTTTTTAATCCATTTTGTATCATTCCAAAGCAGCAGAAAGATGCTTGGAATACTCTGTTTGCGGGACTCACCCTCAGCCTACCTGCACTCTTGGCTACCCTTCTGAGACTTAAAACCCAGGGGCTACGTCTAGACTGGCAAGTTTTTCCGCAAAATCAGCTGCTTTTGCGGAAAAACTTGCCAGCTGTCTACACTGACCGCTTGAATTTCCGCAAGAACACTGACTTCCTACTGTAAGAAATCAGTGCTTCTTGCAGAAATACTATGCGGCTCCCGTTTGGGCAAAAGCCCTCTTGTGCAAGTCATTGCGCAAGAGGGCCAGTGTAGACAGCACAGTACTGTTTTGTGCAAAAAAGCCCCGATGGCTAAAATGGCGATCGGGGCTTTTTTGCATAATAGCACGTCTAGATTGGCACGGACGCTTTTCTACAAACAGTGCTTTTGTGGAAAAGCGTTCGTGCCAATCTAGACGCTTTTTTCCGCAAATGCTTTTAACGGAAAAGTTTTCCGTTAAAAGCATTTGCGGAAAATCATGCCAGTCTAGACGTAGCCAGGGAGTTAAGAGAGTAGGAATAAATCCTTGTGATAGGTGTTGTGGGCTCTGCCTAGGAATTCTAAACCTCATTTGACCTTCATCTCCATTGTGTAATAATAGAAATAATTAAGACTCAACAAAGAAACTTCTTAGGTGCCAGAGAGCTGAAATCACCTGAGAACCAGATCTAAGCATTAGACCTGCTTTGGGACAGTGTCCCTGATGGAAAAGCATGTCCTGTGCACATTAGCAGTGAGGCTTTCCCACTAAGGCTACGTCTAGACTACATGGCTCCGTCGATGGAGCCATGTAAAATAGTTTATTTGGCACAGTCAAAGAATCAGGGATTTGAATAATCCCCGCTTCATTAAAATAATAATGGTCACCGCGCTGTGCCGATGATCAGCTGATCTGGCACAGCGTGGCAGTCTAGACGTGGCGCAGTCGACAAAGGAAACCTTTGTCGACTGCTCCGGTAAACCTCGTTTCACAAACCATATCAGAGCAATTGACAAAGGCTTACTTTGTCGACTGAGCCGCGTCTAGACTGCTGCACTGTGCCAGATCAGCTAATCATCGGCACAGTGCGGTGGCCATTTTTATATTAATGAAGTGGGGATTATTTAAATCCCCGCTTCTTTGACTATGCGGAATAAACTATTTTACATGGCTCCGTCGACGGAGCCATGTAGCCTAACAGTTGAAATCACTGAGAGCTATATTGTGGTGGGACCTGAAGATGGAGCAGTGAGCAGCTGGGAGGGCAGCTGACAGAAAGGAATAGTGAGTGGCCGGCCGAGCAGTGAGCATCAGGTGCCTTCTTGGGCACCTTCCATCCAGTATTGGAGGGATCCACTGCAGATCCACTTCTGAACTGGTCTGTACTGACCAAGGACAACAACTGTGAAGAGGTGCAGAGAAAAGAGGGACACATCAAAAGAATTTTTGGTTGTTAAATTTAAGAACCTGGAGCAAAATATCCTCAGGGGGTGGGGTGGTGTCTCCCATGTTGTTTTATGTTTATTACTCCTGCTTAGAGTGTTTCCCCAAATAAATGCTGGGTTACATCCCTCCTTTTATTAAAAGTTTCTTTTCTTCTCTCAGATTTTGTGCTTGGGAGAGGAGAAATATTGCCTCTTTGTGGTGTATGATGGGGTGGGCATACCCCGCACTAGAGCAGGACAGGTGAAAACCCTGTGGGCGGAGGAAGTCCTACCTTTTCAACCAGACTGGGCATGCACCAAGCGCTGGGGCAGCATAAAAGGCTGCACAGCAGTTCAGTCTGGGCTGGCCAGTGAAGGGGAAGGATCTCCAGCCAGGGTTCTGGAGCTGCAACGGCCAGTGGGAACCGAAGTTCTAGGAGACTGCTGCTACTCAGCCCCAGCAGAGCCCCAGGGAGAAACCACTGTCGGGGAGCCAAGAGACCCAGCTGCTATGTGGGATGATGCCCCAGCAGCACTGGTAGGAAGTTACCCAGAGAGAGTGCAGGATCAGGCTCTCCCACCCAGGTACACTCAGCGCGTTTTGGCTGAATTTCCTGCTGAGGGAGTGGTAGACCAATCTACTGCTCACAGGGTCCTGGGTCAGGACCTGGTGGATCAGGGTGGGCCTAGGTCCCCCTACCAGTGTGCTAGTCCCTAATCCTACTGACTCTAGCACCTAAGACCCAGTGCCCTGAGCCGAAGACTGCCTACAGACTCTAACTGGTAGGCCATACTGCCCTGTGATAAGGGCTACTAACTGAGGGTATGTCTACACAACAGCGCTAATTCGAACTAACTTAGTTCGAATTAGTTAATTTGAACTAAGCTAATTCGAACTAACGGATCCAGACTAAAAAACTAGTTCGAATTAGCGTTTTGCTAATTCGAACTAGCATGTCCACACAGAGTGGACCCTGAACCGGGCTTAAGGATGGCCGGAAGCAGTGCCGGCAGGGCATCAGATTAGGACTTAGAATGTGGAGCTGCTGCCTCAGGCTAGCCGAGGGCTGTGCTTAAAGGGACCCGACCCCCACCCCGGACAGACAGTTCTCAGGGGTGCCCCGCTTGCAAAGCAGTCCTGGCTTGGAGTGCCCTGAGTGCCCACACTGGGCACATCACAGCACTCGGCCATCAGACCGGCTGCACTTGCCGCAGGCTGCCATCTGGGGAGAGGGGGTAATTGGGGGGCTGCAGGAGAGCTTCCACCCCCAGAAGCCTGCAGAGCCAGCCCAGTTCTCCCCATTGGGGGCTCGTACCCCATTCCTCCCTCACCTCCTTCCACTTACCCTTCCATAGCCCCCCTTCCTCATGTACAAAATAAAGAAAACGTGTGGTCAAAAATAGAATCTCTCTTTATTGAACAAAACTCGGGGAGACTGGGAAAAGGAGATGGGAGAGGGGAAGAGGGGGTGGGAGAGGGGAGGGCAACTACAATGATCTGGGGTTTGGAACAGGTCCCATATGAAGAGAGGCTAAAGAGACTGGGACTTTTCAGTTTAGAAAAGAGGAGACTGAGGGGGGATAGGATAGAGGTCTATAAAAGCATGAGTGGGGTGGAGAGGGTGCATCAAGAAAAGTTCTTCATTAGTTCCCATAATAGAAGGACTAGAGGACACCAAAGGAAAGGAATGGGTAGCAGGCTTCAAACTAGTAACAGAAAGTTGTTCTTCACAAAGCAAAGAGTCAACCTGTGAAACTCCTTGCTGCAGGAGGCTGTGAAGGCTAGAACTTAGAACAGAGTTTAAAGAGAAGTGAGATAAAGTCATGGAGGTTGGGTCCATGGAGTGGTATTAGCCAGGGGGTAGGAGTGGTGTCCCTGCCCAAAGTTTGTGGAAGGCTGAAGAGGGATGGCACGAGACAAATGGCTTGGTCACTGTCTTCGGTCCATCCCCTCCAGGGTTCTAGGGTTGGCCGCTGTCGGCAGACAGGCTACTGGGCTAGATGGACCTTTGGTCTGACCCAGTACGGCCATTGTAAGCTCAGGGCTCAGGGTTGGGGGTCTCAGTGGACCACCTTGATTTTCATGCACACCTGCTCCTGGGTGGCCAGGCTGGCAGCTATCCTGCCCTAGATGGCCACTTTCCTGTGCCTAGTGCGGAGGTCGTGGACGAGGTCCACGATGTCCGCACTAGACCAGGTGGGTGTCCGCCTCTTGTGGTCCCGGGCAAGCTCCTGGGAGCCGCCAGCCTGGTCCCGGGAGGAGGGGGAGGGCTGGGGGGCATCGGGTGGCTGGCTCGAGCCGTGCCAGGTGCAGGGTCTGCTAGCTGGGTGCTGGCAGGCTTGCACCTGGCACGGGCATCGTAGCCACCCCGTGCCGCTTTAAGGTGTCCGGGGCTGGGAGGGGGGCATACGAGTTTCCCTGGTGTTGGCCAGAGTGGCCACCAGGGAAAGCTGGGGAGGGCTAGCCTCCCACTAGTTAGAATTAAGGGGCTACACACCCCTTAATTCGAACTAGTAAGTTCAAACTAGGCTTAGTCCTCGTAGAATGAGGTTTACCTAGTTCAAACTAAGCGCTCCGCTAGTTCGAATTAAGTTCGAACTGGCGGAGCGCTAGTGTAGCGCCTATCAAAGTTAATTCGAACTAATGTCCGTTAGTTTGAATTAACTTTGTAGTGTAGACATACCCTGACTCTCTGTGCTGCTCTGAGACAGGGCCTATTTACTGACTTTAGCCAGTAGGCAATACTACCATGTGACGAGGGCTGCTTACAGACTGTGGCCATCGGGCCATTCTGCCCTGTGAGCAGGGCTGCTTATGGACTCAGTATTACCCAGACACAAGAGGATATTTACAGACTGGAGAGATGGCTGAGGACCCTGTGGCCAATCGGAAGGCATCTCCACCTCAAAATATTCTCAGTCCTGAGATGGGATGTGCATATGCTGCCACAAGGTGCCATGGATAGTAAGCAACTGTCCCAGGTTACTGGTGGTGGCTTGAGCTGGTTTTATGTTGTACTGTTGAAAAGGAATCCCTAGATATTGAAACCATAAACTTTCCCTCCTTTTCATCTCACAGTCACCATACTGTGGGTGATCTGAGGGCAGATACACAAAACTCACCCTGTGAGTGAGCCACTCCAAGTTGGGCTCAAGGAAGAAGACACTGGTCACTGTTCAGGAATGATCAGAGCTTTGTTTGACTAACGTAAAGACTGTGCTTTGGAAAACATTTACAGGCAGTCCCCGACTTACGCGGATCCGACTTACGTCGGATCCGCAGTTACGAACGGGGCTGCCCAAGACTACATGGACTGCGGGACCTCGCGGTCCTGCCGCCCGTGTACTCTGGGGCTTTGCTCTGCGTCTCCCTGGTCTGCAGACCAGGAAGACGCAGAGCAAAGCCGCAGAGGGGCTTTGCAAAGCCTCGGGGAAGCTGGCAGCGGAGCAGCCCAGGCGCGCCTGGGGTGCCCCGCTGCCTGACCCCCCCCCCCCGCGGCTTTGCAAAGCCACGGGGAAGCCGGCGGCGGGGCAGCCCAGGTGCGCCCGGGGTGCCTCGCTGCCCGAGCGCCCCCCCGCGGCTTTGCAAAGCCGAGGGGGGGGGGGCTCGGGCAGCGAGGCACCCCAGGTGGGCCTGGGCTGCCCCGCCGCCGGCTTCCCCGTGGCTTTGCAAAGCCGCGGGGGAAGCCGGCAGCGGGACAGCCCAGTCGCCCCGCAGCTGTCCCACTGCCGGCGTCCTCAGAGGCTTTGCTCCCCGTCTCCCTGGTCTGCTGGTCTCCAGCAGACCAGGGAGACGGGGAGCAAAGCCGCGGAGGACCCAGGCGGTGGGACCGTGGTGCGTCTCGGTCCGCCGTCCGTGTCTTCCTGGTCTGCTGTGGGTGGGGGCGCAGCTAGTATGCCCTCCCCCCCAGCAGACTAGGCTTTTCTCTGGACGCCTGTGGCAGAGCAGCTGGGGTGCTTCCGGTTGGTCCTGCAGCGCCGCTCTGGGCGCTACTGGTCCAACCCAGCAGCACCCCAGCTGCTCTGGTCCTGATTCAGCCGCTGCTGGTCAGTTTCAGCAGTGGCTGAATCAGGACGCCTGGGGCAGAGCAGATGGGGTGCTGCTGGGTTGGTCCAGTAGTGCCGAGGAGCGGCGCTACTGGAGCAACCCAGCAGCACCCCAGCTGCTCTGCCCCAGGCGTCCTGATTTAGCTGCTGCTGAAACTGACCAGCGCTGACTACAGGAAGCCCGAGGCAGAGTTGCTCTGCCCCGGGCTTCCTGGAATCAGCTACTGATCAGTTTCAGCAGCAGCTGACTTGGGGATGCTTGGGGTTCTTAAGTTGATTCTGTATGTAAGTCAGAACTGGCGGTCAGTTTCAGCAGCGGCTGAATCTGGACGCCAGTTCCGACTTACATACAGATTCAACTTAAGAACAAACCTACAGTCCCTATCTTGTACGTAACCCGGGGACTGCCTGTATAACACAGGCTATGGCATTTCACCAAGTATATTCTGTATCAAGCCCAAAATGTGTAGCTGAATGACAGCACATGTCTTAGAAAGATGTACAGGCTCGATTTAAAGACTTCAAGTGATGGAGAATCCACAATCCCTTTTCAAGTTGTTGTAGTGTTTAATTACCCTCACTATTAAAAATTCACACCCTATTTCTGGCTAAATTTGGACATTGGGTACTCTTGAATGCAGTAATGGTACTTTTGGAACATTGTACTTCAGAATGGTCCTATCAGAACAGGAGTGCCCAAGGGAGAGAACATCTCCATATAAGGAGCTGTGTAGGTGGACGTCTTAATCCAGTGGTCCCCAACCTTTTTGTGTGGCGGGTGCCGCACCAGTGGGTGACGTCATCCCATTGCATCGCCTGGCCGGCCGGCCCCATGCCAAGTGCGCCTGTGCCGGTGCCAGACCCCCTACCGCAGCCATTTTGCCGCCCCGGACCGGCCACCCTGCTCCCGTGGCTGCGCCGCCGCACTCCCCGTCAGATTCTTCTGCCGCTGGTACTTCCCCATGCCCCATCATGGCGCGAGTTAGGCCCCGCAGCACATGCGGCCCCTCCTCCCCCCGGCCATCCCGCATCGTGACCCTGACTAGACGAGTGCACATAAATGCCCCAGCGGGTGCCATGGGGACCACTGTCTTAAGCCTTCATAGTAGAAACTGACATAATTGCAACAGTGGGTAGCTGAAACCAAGGCTCTGTGTTTGAGTGTGGGTAGTAGTGCTAAGCTGACATTGTGCCATATAATCAAATTCAGATGCAATATTGCATTCATATTTATGCCAACAGATTCAGCCTCTGTGGTTGTGCAACCAAGGAAGTCAGGGGAGATTATTTTATAGTGAGTCACAGCCAGGCCTGCTGATGGGGGAAGGCAGGGCAAAAGGGATAGTTGCCCCTGTGCCTGGTGATTCAAATGGCAGGAGCAGTGGCAGCATCTGGAGCCCTGAGCCATTTAAATGGCTGCCTGGAGTGCCACATGGAACACTCTGAGGGTATGTCTACACTACCACCCTAGTTCAAACTAGGGTGGTAATGTAGTCAACCAGAGTTGCAAATGAAGCCCGGGATTTGAATTTCCCGGGCTTCATTTGCATGTTGCCAGGCGCCGCCATTTTTAAATGTCCGCTAATTCGGACTCCATGCCCCGCGGCTACACGCGGCACGAACTAGGTAGTTCAGACTAGGCTTCCTATTCCGAACTACCATTACTCCTCGTATTTGCGCAAAATCATGCCAGTCTAGACGCAACCTAAGAGTATAAGTAATGAGGCATAAAAGTCAGAAATGTCTTAAAGAAAAATAAAGAGAACTTAACTAGTGCTCACCTTCACAAACTATATTAAATTCAAAGCAGTTTTCTCAGCAAATGCTTTCAGAATTCTTACTGACCAAACTCCTTTAGCCCTGGTCTGTACTTGGGAGCTATTTCAAAATAATTTCTCTTATTTCAAAATAGCAAGTGGAGCATCCACACTACTAAGCCCGTTATCATATACACAGTAGCCCAATGTCTGTGACTCTGTAACACTGAAATGCTGGCTGTTCTCTCTGGGGGGGCACCGTTGCCTCCTGCCGTGGCACTCAGTTGACTTCTGTGCCGCTCAGCTGGGCCGCCGCATGGGAGTAAGTGGCCGTTTGGGGTCCGTGCTCCCCATGCTGCATGGGGAGCACAGACCCCAAACGGCTGCTTGAACCGCTTGCTACCACACGGTGGCCCAGTGGAGCGGTGCAGAAGTCAGCCGAGCGCCATGGCAGGAGGCGAAGGGGGCGGGGCAGTGACATGCGGTGTGACAGCGGCTCCAGGCTTCTGTGCTGCTCAGCCAGGCCGCTGCGGGGGAGCCCCAACGGCCGTTTGCTCCACTTGCTCCCCCAAGGCGGCAAGTGCATAAGTCAGCTGAGCACCATGGCAGGAGGTGAAGGGGGGCGGGGACGTGACGTGCAGCATGACAGTGGCTCCAGGCTCCACCCCCTGGCTGTGAACAGACCCTGGCTCGGGGGAGGGCAGGGGAATGAGGGGAAGGGAGAGGTGGAGGACAACTAGGAGGCGGCAGGATCAGTGCTGGGGTGAAGGGAAACGGTGCAGGGGGGCAGCTGGAGCTCATAGGCAGCCACTCAGCTGGGCTGCTGCGCGGGAGGAAGCGGTGCAAACAGCCGTTTGGGCTCCGCACTCCCCATGAAGGAGGAGGAGGAGAAGAGAGAGCGAGTGAGAGAAGAAGAGAGAACGAGAGGCAGGAGGGGGAGAAGAGAAAGAGAGATGGAGAGAGAGGCAGGAGATGGAGGAGAACTGAGAGAGAGAGATGAGGAGGCAGTAGGAGGAGGGGAGAGATAGAGAGAGATGGCGCGAGACCGGAGGCTCAGGAGAGAAGAACGAGATAGAAAGGGAATAGGTCGTGGAGGAGAGACCTGAAAATCCCGTTTTATGACGGGCTAATTGGCTAGTTTTAAAATAACAAGTTGGTTATTTTGGAATAATAATTCCTGCTTTTCACAAGGCATAATGCTTATTTCAAAATAGTTATTTCAAAATAGCGGTAGTATGGATGTACCACAGCTGCTATTTGAATGGCTCTTTGGAGAAGTTTTCTTCAAAAGTAATTAATCCTCAGTGCTTCCTGGGGGTCTAAATCAAGGTAGCATGTTCACACTAAGGAAGCCTGTGTTGGACTAATTTTGAGGCTTCCCTGTAGTGTGGACATGCTATTTTGAAATAGTTATTTCAGGAGTTATTTCAAAATAAGTTATTTTGAAATAATTTCCTAGTGTAGACATACCCTTAGTCAGGATGTCTTCCCCAGAATCCAACTTATCACTTAAAATGCTGAGAGAGAAAGAGAGGGAGGAAGTGCCTTGGAGTGTTTGTCCTTCCTTTTTATTGTTTCAGTGATCCTCTGGAAAAACATTTTCTGCTGGGCACCAGGAGACAAAAAAAGACTATAGGGAAAGATGTTCCCTGCTGCTTTTTTTTCTCACCTATTTGAGCTTCCTTTATTTCTCTTCCTTCTCGATAACTCTCTTTACTGCGTAAATGCAAATTTCAGCAAAGCACATCTTGTTTTGTTTTGTTTGAGATCCGTTTGCCAACTTCAGTTTGGAACACGTGTTAATAAAATAATCAAGTGGAATCTTGTAACTTCACATATGATGTTGCCACATACTTTGTCAGGGCAATTTCAAAGGATACCTTCTAAGTCCTACTTTGTACAAAAATTATTATTATAATGCATAGGGCATGGACACAGATATATTCTGTCATAACAACATCTTTTGGGCAGAAAACTGGCTAGCACAAGCAGAAAGGGAGGTTCAGAATAAAATGGAGGATCAGAATAAAACAGTGAGTGGAAAATATAAATAATATATTTACTGGAAAAAGAAGCTAAAACTTCATATGACTGATAAGATACATAATTCCAGTTTATAGGTTCATTAATATCAAAACTGCTTATAAAATAGTCGTTTGTAATATTAAACATGATCATTTAAATATTAAACATTGTAATTGTATTGCCTTTTTGAATTGGTGCCCTGTCTGTGTTTTTGAAAACAGAGTAGTTGGAATTTAGGAATCTTTAAATATAACTTGTTGATCTAACCTGGCAGTGTTCAGCCAGCAGTTATTTCTCTTCTTTGACATGTTCCAGCATAATAGTGAAAAGGAGTTAATAAAGGGATCATTTTGTCTATAAACTGTATTGTCAGTTTGTGGATTGGATACAAGTGTTCTGTTGTTCCAGTGGATAATTTCATGTCATTTATAATTTGTTGAGATAAGTAGCTTTAGAAGCAGCATTAAGTCAATATGTAGATCTGCCAGGGCTTCATGGATTTAGTTTACTTAAAACATTAACCCAAGCAAGATTATAAATATCAGAGACAAATGCAGTGCAGAGTGCCTGACAAAAAGGTTGCCTTTATAGCTCATCAGTGTAAATTTCTTGTCAAAAAGCTCCCTGAGCTAAGTAAAGGTTACTTATTCATATGAGCACCTGACACATAAAATCAATCAAGCCCTGATATCAAAGATGTCTGGCTTTTGCATCTATTCTGGTTGATGCTTCCATTAACTGAACTTCATATCCTAAAAAGGTATTTCATTTTTAAATCTGCTATGCATAACTCATTAACATCATAGCCCCTCACAGTAATTGCCTGATACTGAGTAAAGAAAATCGAGAAAGATGAAGAGCTGAATTAGCACTTAATGAAAGGAAAAAGACAGACTATTTAAATTGACTGCCTGTCTGTCATGCAGCAGCAATTCCATGCTTTATGGAAAATGTACAGTAAAAATGTTTCTAGTTTTTAGGTGATATTTACAGTTTGAGAAGCTTCTATAGTGGGATGTCAAAAGTGAAAAGCAGCCAAAAACATTGCTTTAAACTGCAATGTGCAGTAGGCTTCAAGTGTAAAGAAAATGAATCAAGAAATACACATGCTGGCAATCATATAATACCACACAAGAGATTTTTCAAATATTTCTGGAGGCAGAGCCTAATGTTTCCTCAGCTGATGTACTTTGTTACAGTACAGGTTGGACCTCCTTGGTCCAGCACCTTCGGGACATGACCCATCCTGAATGAGAGAATTTGCCAGATACATGGAGGTCTCCTGTCACCATCTTCCAAGGCTACCTCAGCAGGCAGCTGCCAACTCTCTGGGCAGCAGAGGCTCTGGCTCCTACCGTGGGCTCTAGTCCCCAGACATCCAGGGGCAGCCATGGGACTCCAGCCCTGACCCCATGCTCCAGGGAGCTGCTGCAGGGCTCCAGCCCCTTGCTGCTGCAGGGTTTGACTCCAGCCCCACACTCCTGGGGGAGGCTGTGGTGCCTCAGCCCCATGCTCAGGGCACTACTGTGGGCCCAGCCCCACGCTCCAGGAATCTATTGGAGGACTCTGGTCCTGTGCTGCTGCGGGGCTCCAAACCCAACATGGCCCCACACTGCTGGGGGCTGCCACGGGGCTCTGGGCCCAGTCTCACGCTGGTCCTCCTGCCCTTAGGCTCCCAGGCTTTCTGGTTCAGGACCACCCATGGTCCTGCCGGATGACTGATTTTGCTGGACCAGAGCATGACGATTTTTGGAGATACAACCTGCACACACACACACACACACACACACACACACACACACAAAATCCTGTACAGGTCACCTTTAAAGCCGCTGCCATTAAAATCTTTATAGGTGGACTTGGCATCTGATCAGCTCCTTTCTAAGTCAGTAGGAGTTTTTCCATTGACTTTAGTGGGAGTTGGATAAGCCCCTTTGTGCAGAATTGAATGATTCTGTTGGGGAAAAAATGTCTTTGCTACACATCTTCTGCTGAAGTTCTGAGGCTGTAGGAGCTCAAATTGTTGTGACTCTTCCATTCCAAAAGGTGCAGAGATTCCCAAGGTAGTAGGAGATGCCTGGTGGAACTCAGCGAGTGTTCCCCTCCCACACTGCTGGGACTGTCTTCTTCTCCATTGGCCCCATCAAGTTCCCCCTTCTGTTGCAGCAAGTGAGTGGCATTTCTGTCCCTATAAGGAAATAATTCACTTTTGCACCTAGTTACCCCAGGAATCAGGATCCTAACATACTAGCTGGCCCCTGAAGTCCAAAGTTTCCTGACTGAGCTTTGCAGAAGATTGCATTGGCAGAAAATGGAACTATCATTTGTTCTTGAACATTTTCAGCCAATTGACATGCAGCTCTTCTGTTACAGGAATGCAACAAGCCTTTGTTCTTGAACTTGCACTTTCAAAGGGAGGAAAAAAATGCATTTCTCAAAAACACTTATCTTTTAATACGAAGTTGCTCTTTCACAGCTGATATAGAATACAGTTTAACAAAGGCAATGTAGCAGAGCAAAGTTATACATTTTCAATTACTTCAGTTTGTTTAATACAAGCACACAAGATAAGCCACATTTCATTATCTCTTAAATAATAACTGCCAATAGAAGTGTAAAAATCATAGGCATTTATTTGATTATGGCTATACATATTTTTAAATCTCATTGCCCAAGCAAAAATTTTTGAAAACCAAATAGAAACTAGGAGTAGAGATTCAGCTTACCTCTTCTTTCTGGATTGTGGGTAGGGAGGGAGCTATACAGGGCAGACATAATTGTCCCTAATAAATAAATTGACTGGCAGTATGGCTCTGATTGGAAAGTTTGTTTCATTGGATTGTTTATGCAAGTTTTTCAGTCAAACTTCTAGTGGAGAATGGAGACCAAACATGTGGCTAAGATCTGCCTGTATACAGCTCTTCTAATTTCACTAGGTCTTTGAACTGTGACATTCCAGGGCTTTTCCCCGCAATTAGGCTAAAGCTTGCCCCATTCCTGCAGCCATTAAACACTCCTGATCAATTATCTTCCATTGTTAATGGTGGGTATGAACACACTTTGGGAAAGGAAGAGCCATTCCATACAGCTTGTGCATTAAGGAGCACTGCTTTGAGGAGCTGCTGCCTCTATGTGCCTGCATAGCAAGAAGTTTGTGGTAAGGTGTAGTAGGGAGCATCCAGGAGGGATGTGGTAAGGTGTAGTAGGGATTGTAGGTCCATTGTCATCCCTTAAGGAAGGAAGAAGTAACAGCAATATGAGCTCCTACAGCCTCAGAACTTTAGTAGAAGATGTACAGCAAAGACACTTATCCCAACAGAATCATTGCATTCTGCATGAAGGGGCTAATCCAATTTCCACTAAAGTCAATGGAAAAACTCCCACTAACTTCAGCAGGAACTAGATCCGGTGCCATGTCCACTTCCATATGGTTTGCAGTAAAGAAATTGGACTGTAAGATGGGGTTCAGTTAAAGGGCATATATTACAATAAAGATGCAATTTAATCAAATTTCTTGTTGACACTTCTGCAGCAAAACTTTCCTGATGTTGCCTTTGTCCACCTTGTCCTCATCCACCTCTCCACAAATCCAAGTCCATGTTACACCATTACATCTTGTTGCAAGCACATTCTTTTCATTTCTGGACAGAGACTTTTGTCATAGGATCTGCCCAGATTGTCTTCCGTCTACCCAGCAGTCATTTGTGGTATTTGGGGATCCAGTCACTAACAGATTGTCCACTTATTGTCTTGCCTGTGTACTACATGACCCACCCATCTTCGCTTTGTAATGTACATTGCCTGTACTACATCCATCACCTCTGTGCTCCTTCTGAGCTCCTTATTTGGTATGTGATCACAGAGAGATATCTTACACATTTGCTTTTACATTGCTGTGTGGGTGTTAGCAAATTTTTCGTCCTCTCTTTTCATCATTGACCAGCTTTCTGCTCCACATAGTATTGCTGGCAGAACAATGGAGTTGAACAGTTCTTTTCTTCAAGGGCAGCTCATCATCATTAGAGATGTCTATTTTGTTGAAACTTGTTCACTCTTCTTTTCTCCTATCACATTCCCCTTCAAATCAGTTGTCTTGTTCAGTTGCTGACCCAGTATATATATTTGGTGACCTCCTCAATTACTTTTCCATTTACAGTCATGATTCCTGCTGTGCAGTGCTCATTCTGCATCTACTGTCACTTCCACATAGTCACTTCTAACCAGATATCTCATGCAGGTGTTTGCAGTTGCTGAGGTTTGTTCCCCAGTTCCACTGTGTACTTTGCCAGTATTACATGGTCCTCAGTGCAGAACAGATGTGTTAACTGTTCCCATCCATTCCAATTGCTTATTCCAAGTTCAATGTCTTGAATAGCGACCCTAGTACTTTTGCAAACAACTTGTATCAGATTGTGTCACCTTGTCAGACTATTCTATGTATATTAATAAAGCACAGGACGTTGAGTGCTGTTATCTCTGTTAAAGAGTTGTGGTTAATTTCCGCAACAGGTCGGGTCAATTCTGATTTCATTGAGTGCATTGAGCACACTGAGTCAAATGTTTTTTGTTGACAACAAATGCAAGACACAGTAGCCCTTTTATTCCTTGTATTTTTCAATGAGCTGCTGACGTGAGTGGATATGATTAATTATGAAGTACCCTGAGTAGAAACCAGCTTGTTCTCTACTTACATGCATCTCAAGATGTATCTTAATACAATTGGGATCTGAGTGAAGGCCTTTAACACTCGTGAGAGGAGTGTGATTGGACTGTAGTTGCTCAATTGTTCTGGATTGCCTTTCTTCATCAATAACACTGTTTTCCATTTCTTCAATGCCTCTGGAACATGCTTGTAGATGGCGAACAATTGAGCCAACATGTCATTCTCTTTGAGATATTCTAGCCACATATCGTCCACTCCTGGCTTCTTCTCTCTGTGTTACGAACTACATATTTGATTCCTTCCCACAAAACACAGGGAACTTCTTTTGTAGCCTGCTGCCTTGACAGTATACACTGTTGAGATTACAGTAGAATTTTGTACACATTTCATTCATCTTTCACCTTTCTGATGTCCTTCTACTGCACTTTAAGCACTGACAGAATAGCTCATTTCTGCCTATTCTCTCTTTTTTTATTTTCTCCAGTCTCATGTACTTATCAGTTACCTCTGTTTCTTGTCTGAGGTTTTCGCAATATTCTTTGGTGGTCTACATGACTGCCTATAAATTACATTTTTAATTAATATTTCTTTGGAATTTTGTATCATTTTTCAGCCCAAACAAATTATCTTAGATTTAAAATTTTAAATAAACGTGTTCTGTTTTTTTTATTAAAAACATCCCATTAAAATATTGTGTAATTTTTAACTTAATTTTCTTCTGTAAGTAAAAATTACTAATCCTTGCCTTTTTGCATACTCATTACATGGGCAAGTTCAGGTTAGTATTTAAAATTAGAGATGGACTGAGAGCTCTTTTCTGTAAACCAAAGAAAATTTAGATTTCTATTCTGGTGTAAGGCTGACCAAGGGTTAAGGTTTGGGTTTAAATCTGACAGTACTAACAGTTTGCAGTATTAAAGTTGCTCATAGAAATCTTGTGACATGAGCCTTTATTCTTGGCACTATCACAATCTTGGGCTGAAGTCCTCTGTAAAAATATTTTAATGAGATTCAGAATGCATCTCAACTGTAGCAGTTTTTGATTCAACCTACATGGAGTTAGGGGTAGTTAGTGATGAAATATACCAAGAACTGGTGATATTTAATTTATGTAGTGATGGCTTGTGATGGAGCAGGGAAAGAGGGAACAGTGAAGTAGCTGATCTTAAACATGCCATTAAATGAGTGAGAAAAGACTTTTAGAAAAGAATAGGAGGAGTCTCCAACAGACCTAACAAAGCTAGATATTGGGCAACAAAATATCAAATACAATTCACTGTTGCTTAGTCTTTAAAGCAAATTAGAAGAAAAAATTGATTTATTCTTATACAAATAGGTTCAGTACCTTATATTATTGTGACTCATTAACAATGAATTTGCAGAATGCACAGCTGCATTTTAAAAAAACAAACAAAGTAATATTAGTTAGTACAAAGACAGGGATAGAGAAGAATAATGAAAATTTCATGGTAATGTATTCGCTGACCTCCCGCACCATCAGTTTGATGATAAAAAATAGAAAAGGTCCAGAGAAGGACAATTAAAATGTTTACAGTCACAGAAAGAGACAATGAAAGGTTTATAAGATTAAGATTCTAATTTAGAGATGAGGTAAATATGTGTGACATGGAAGGGATTTATAACTTAATGGTATAAAGAAGATAAGTCTCTGGTGAAGTTGGCTCTTTTTCATTTTAGAAGGTCAAAAGGACATTGATGGAAATGAAATAGCAACAAAAAGAAAAATGACAAGAAAAATCTTCATTGCAAAACTTGTAAATAAGATTTTGATGACCACCACACACTATGTACATAGAGAACTATGATCTGTGTCACTATAAGAACACAAGAACGGTAATATTGGGTCAGACCAATTGTCCATCTAGCCCAGTATCCTGTCTTCTGACAGTGGCCAATACAACTACTTTAGAGAGAATGAATTGAACAGGGCAAATATCAAGTGATGCATTCTCTGTTGTCCAGTCTCAGTTCCTGATGATAGGGACACCACACCTTCCCATCCTGGCTAATAGCCATGGATGGGCCTATTCTCCAGGAAATTATCTAGTTCTTTTTTGAACCTACAGGTTGATTAGGCATTGGATGAAGAAATACTTCGTTTTGTTTGTTTGTTTAAACCTGCTGCCTATTTTATTTGGTGACCCTTAGTTCTTATGATATTAGAAAGGGTAAATAACAATTCCTTATTTACTTTCTCTACACCAGTCATGATATCATAGCCCTCTATCATACTTACCTTTAATTGTCACTTTTCTAAGATGAAAAGTCCCAATCATATTAATCAGTCCTCATATGAAAGTTGTTCCATATCTCTAATCCTTTTGGCTGCTGTTTTTTATACCTTGTCCAAGTCTAATACATCTTTTTTGAGATGACCACATCTGCATGCAATATTCAAGATATGGGCATACAATGGATTTATGTAGAGGAAATATAATTCCCAAAATTCTATTAGCTTTTGTTGCCTGCTGCTGCACATTGAGGGATGTTTTCAGAGAACTGTCCACAATTATTCCAAGATCTCCGTTTCTTGAGCTGTAACAGCTAATTTAGACCCAATCCATTTTATATACATCTGGGATTATATTTTCCAATGTGCATTATTTTGCATTTATCAAAATTAAAATTAATCTATCATTTTATTGCCCTGTCACCCAGTTTTGTGAGATCCCTTTGGAATCCTTTACAGACTCTTTTGGTCTTAATTATCTTGAATAGTTTTGTATCATCTGCAAATTTTTGAACCTCACTTTTTACCCCTTTTTTTCAGATTATTTATGAATATGTTGAACTGTCCTTGTCCTAATACAGACCCTGGGGGACAGCTCTATTTAGCTTTCTGCATTCTGAAAAGTGATCATTTATTCCTTGTCTTTGTTTCTTGTTGTTTAATCAGTTACTGAGAATGTTATATCCACAGAATCACCCTTGTCCATATGCTTGTTGACCCCTGAAATAATTCTAGTGATTTCTCTAGACAAACTATGTTGAGTGTTCCCCCCAAAAAGTGCCCACCCCAAAATTATCTATGCAGTGGCACACATGGCACCCCTGAAGACCAGTAGTCCACTGTGATCACAATGA
Organism: Pelodiscus sinensis; assembly: GCF_052426305.1. Lineage (NCBI taxonomy): Eukaryota > Metazoa > Chordata > Testudines > Trionychidae > Pelodiscus > Pelodiscus sinensis. The sequence goes on along the minus strand of NC_143053.1, from coordinate 194,574,921 downwards.
GAAGGGTCCCCTCCATGAGGTATCCCACACTCAAAACAGTAAAACCACTATGGTCTTCTGATTTTTGGTCCCTAAAGGTGCATCTATACAGTAGGGATTCACTTGAAATAAGCTACACAAATTGAGCTACATCAGTTGTATAGCTTACTTAGAAACTGGGAGCATCTACACAGCACTTATTTCCAAATAGAGCACTCTTCCTCTGATTTTCCTTACTCCTTGTACAATAAGAGTTACAGGAGTCGGAGTAAGAAGTCCTCCAGCTTGACAGTATTTCCACATTATTTTGAAATAACTGCCTGTTGTGCAGATGTGGACTAAGTTATTTCAAAATAATGTTGCTGTGTAGACGTACCCAAGCTAACAAGATTGTGATAAGAGTGGGATGCATGTATGTATGCATGTGTGTGTGTGAGAGAGAATTAAACATATGAGTAGCACCAAAAGTAAACAGAGAAGCACTATGGGGCTCTTCACTTTCATGTGTAGCATCAGGTATTGGGCACCGACCAAAGCACAATGCTGGAAGTTATAGTCCCAGGATCTGATTAGGCAGAGTTTACAATTACAGTACTTTGTCCCACTGTAGTGTCATTGAGTAGCCAAAGTGTACTGGTGAATCTGGCTCCAATTTTGTCCCAGCACAAGATATATATATAGTTGTGAGTGCATATCAATATTGTAACAGTCTTGGATATGAGTAAGACAAGGTGGGTGAAGTGATATCTTTTATTGCACCATCTTCTGTTGGTGGAAGATACAAGCTTTCAAGAATGCTGAGCTCTTTTTCAGGTCTGGAATAGGTAAATATAGTGTCATAGCTAAAGATTATTAAGCATGACTCCATGATTTATCATGTCTACCAGCATTATAATTTTTAATTTCCGAGACAACATGTTCCACAACTACCACATTATTACTAACAGAAGTAAAAAAAAACAAACAAAAAAAAACAACTGACTAGTAACTCCCCAGTGGATGAAACTGTATACTTGGTCATTACATGGATCGCTTCTGGAAAAAAAAAGTCAGAAATTCTTTACAAACATCACATTTGCCACAGCTTCTTCATTGCTCTCAGAATAGTTATATAGTCCCTAAAACCAACTGCCAGATATTGATCAAACCTGCAGCCAAAGAGGGCACCGTTGTAGTCCTCAGCCATGGTGACTATGTCAATGAGGTTAACCAAAACCTTTCTGATACTGCCTACCAAGAACTAAAAGAATACACCACAAATCAGAGAAAATATATTGTATCCTGGAACTGGCCATTAAAATGCCCTGAGAGAACCTATTTTACTATAGGGAAACAAACACTGACCACACATGTGGCTACGTCTAGACTGGCATGATTTTCCGGAAATGCTTTTAACGGAAAAGTTTTCCGTTAAAAGAATTTTCGGAACAGAGCATCTAGATTGGCAGGATGCTTTTCCGCAAAAGCACTTTTTGCAGAAAAGCATCCGTGGCCAATCTAGACGCACTTTTCCTCAAAAAAGCCCCGATCGCCATTTTCGCAATCGGGGCTTTTTTGCGGAAAACAAATCTCAGCTGTCTACACTGGCCGTTTTGTGTAAAAGTTTTGCACGAAAGGGACTTTTGCCCGAATGGGAGCAGCATAGTATTTCCACAGAAAGCTCTGATTTCTTATAGTAGGAAGTCAATGCTTTTGCGGAAATTCAAGCGGCCAGTGTAGACAGCTGGCAAGTTTTTCCGGAAAAGTGGCTGATTTTCCGGAAAAACTGGCCAGTCTAGACATAGCCTCCTAGTTTATACCTACCACCCCACACTGAAACCCATATAGGGTATCATCAAACAATTGCAAATCATATTTATGGCAACCACGTCCTGAAAGATATCTTTCCCAAACTTCTGCTTCTGTTATTCAAAGAACTCTTGAACTTTGAAGCTCATCATCAAGCTTTGAACAGACCATGACACACCAGCTCTAAGCATGATCACACCCTGCCAGCACAAGAGGTATAAAACCTGTAGACATATCACATGGCTGAGCACGGGTCCTGGAAAAATGTTTATAACAGTGGTGCTGTCGTCCATTGAACCAAACTGTAAACCTAGTATATAATGGAAATCATTTCAAGCCAGGAGGTGCTACAGCACACACTTTCCCCCACCAATCCCTAGTTCCAGTACCTATGCTACTTCAGTGATCAAGATCCCTGGCTCCTACGCATGCCTGTCACAACATCCAGTGCTTCAAACGGCCCAACAACTATATGAATGAAACAACACAATCACTATACGCTTGAATGAACTCATACAGAAAAATGATAAAAGACATAAACATCTTCTCCCCCATGCACATATGCATTTCACAAAGTGATCACTCCATATCAGATTTCTCAAAAGATAAGCTAAGGAACTTAAATTAATAACTCTTCTAGACACAAAAAATCAACAGAGATATTGCTTAGCAGAGGGTTTTTTTGGTGTGTGTTTGACTTATTAGAACAACCTGTAACATATTAATATTTCTCTGTCTTATGACTGCAGAAGTATTAGTTGCCCATCACATTTTAACTGGATTCCTGCTACATGTGTTCAACCCTTTATGCTTAACTCTCTGTTCTACCGTGTGTTTAGCTGTATCGGTCCAATTTCCTTTTCCAGACATGAAAAAGAGCTCTGTGTAGCTCCAAGGCTCTTTCAGTTCTTCCAATAAAAATATTACCTCTTTATATAATGTATGTATGGGATTTAGCAAGGGCAACACACATGCTTCAGGTTTTTCCTAGGTCTCTAAAGACCTTATAGCGGCACAGATGTACTGATGCACCTGTGCCACTGTAAGATCTTCCATGTAGCTGTTCTATGCAGATAGGAGAGAGCTCGCCCACTAACTTGATTAAAGCACACCCAAAGAGTGGCCGTAGCCATGTAGGTGATGCTCTCCACACCTTTCTGTCAGTATAACTCATGTTGTTATATTTCCACACCCCCTGAGTGGCATAATTTATCTTGAAAAAAAGACCAGAGAAGTGGAAAAGGGAAGCTGGTCCAAAGTAAATTACTCCAATTTCTAACTATTAGGAAGGTTTGCCTTTTTTCACATGCAAGGAAAACATGTCAGCAGCCTAGCATGGAAAGTACAGTAGTGATCCAATTTTTATTCTTGGTACTTCAGGACCTGGCTGTAATGTAGCATAAGGCACACTAGATGGTGCTCTTGCCACATCTGTGTCCTGCTAAAGAAAATGTTTTTCCTACTATTTTGTGGAAAATCCCATTTTGAAAATAGCACTTCATTTTGTTCATGGAAGAACTATGCTAAATATAATGTTATAGAAACTCTTCACTTTGGGCTGAAAGAAAAATGCATTCCAGTTTGCCTTTATTGCACTAGGGTTGCCAACAATCCAGGATTGTCCTGGAGTCCTTCAGGAATTATAGATTGATCTTTAATTAAAGTTTATGTCATGTGATGAAACCTCTAAGAATATGTCCAAGCCAAATTGGCAACCCTAATCTGCAGGCAGTTAACTTTCCTGAAACTCATAAATCTTACTTAAATGGCAATTATTACAGCAATTTTTTCTTCTTTGATTTCCTGTTTTTACAACAAAGGGTTTTTGATGTGAGTCGAGGAACTAATGGATTTATAGTTGAAATATGTGACCTACATTCTTCAGATGAAACATTTGCATTTGTATTGTTTTGGGCAACTCTTGTTTCACGTATTGCTTCTCTTTACTGGTTTATGAGAAGATCTTGCAAGAATGTTCATATTGTTCAAAATTTAAAATTAGGCATAAGCATGGAAAATGCTTACTTAATATCACTGTTGCATAATCCTTGTTTCATACATGATGCTTACACTTTTCCAACTATCAATATTTCAAGAGAGAGAGAGAGAGAGCGAGAGAGAGAATATGCATGGGGATGTGTTCCTTTTAAAAAAGGCTCAAGAGGAGATCCTGACAATTACAAGTCAGTGAGTTAATGTCAGTACTTGGCATTTTGGTTGAAACTATAGTAAAGAACAGCATTATCAGGCACATAGTTTTATTCTATGTAGGGGAAGCCAGGACAGCTTTTATAAAGTGAAATCATGCCTCACCAATCTAGCAGAGTTCTTTGAAGAGGTTAGCAAGCAATTGTGGATAAGAATGATCCAATGGGAGCTAGGGATACTAGTGGATTCTAGGATCCCTAGAGAATATTAGGGATGTGAAAGTGTAACTATATACATAGTTGACCCATGAGCCAGGGCTCATCAGTTAACCTTCATGGTTACATGCAGGCTTTTGGTATGAGCAGGGAGGCAGCAGCATGGTGGGGGGCAGGCGGGTTACACAGTTACTTAATTAAACACATTTTAACATTCCTACTGGATATAGAGTTCCTGGATTTTCAACAGCCTTTTACAATGTCCATACCCAAAGACTCTTCAGCAGACTAAGTTGTGATGGGATGAGAGGGAAGATCCTCTCATGAGAAAGAAAGGTTATGAATAACGAGTCAGCTTTTTGAATGGAGAGAGGTAAATAGTGGGGTTCCCATGGATCTGTACGATACAAGTATTGTTCAAGATATTTATAAACAATCTAGAAAAGGAGAAAACAGGCACATGGCAAAGTTCGCAGATACAAAATTTCTTAAGATAATTAAGAGCAAAGCAAACTCAGAAGAATTTCAAAAGGATCTCACAAAACTGACTAGCGGGGGGGAAATGGCAGAAAAAATTCATTGTTAATGAATGCAAAGTCATGCACGTTTGTCAAACAAAATCCCAACTACACATACAAAATGATGGAGTGTCTAAAGTAGCTGTTACCACTCAAGAAAGAGATTGTGGACAGTTCTCTGAAAACATCCATTCAATGTGCAGAAGCAGTCCAAAAAGCAAACAATGTTAGGCATCATTAGTAAATGAGTAAATAATAAGGCAGTCAATATCATGATGTCAATATTGTAAACATTACCTCTGTAAACATCAGAGATAGGGCAACATGTGATGATTACCACAACATTTCACTACTATCAGTTGCTGGGAAAATTATTGTACTGGTCATAATCACCAACTTCCTCATGGAAATACTCCCTGAATCTCATTGTGGATTTTGATCTAGATAGGGCACGTGAGACATGATCATCGTAGCCTGCCACTTCAGGAAAGCGTTTGACTCTGAAAATCATGAGGGACTCTGGAAACTTTTGTTCATCTTTGGAGGACCTGCAAAGTTTGTTTGTTATTCAGAGCTCCCATGATGGGATGATTGCTACAGTGATGGAAAATGGTGAGATATTAGATCCCTTTTCTATCTCTAATAGCATCCAACACTCTCTGCTATCCCTTTTTGCATTTTCCATATACTTATGGATGCATTTCATGGCACAGACAGATTAGCATTTACCCAGTTCTGCACCTATGTGAAGTTGTTGAATCTGCGATGCCTCAGTGCTTGCATGACAGTAGCAAATTTACTCATTAAGGAGCTTTTTTCTTTAATGGCTGCATTGGTTGCTCACTTGATTGACGACATTCAATTTATAACTGATCACTTTGACCATGCAGTCAATCATTTTGATTTCATAATTAGCCTACCAACAATTGAAGCTCTGTACCAACCTGTTCCAGGGATGCACATGCTTACCCAATTATTAAAATAAATTAACAATTTAGGCAAGCTTCCAATTTAGACCACAGATACACAAATGCCCTGATTGTTTTAATAAATCATGAATTAGACTTAAGATATTCATGAGCTCACTTCTACATGTTCTCCCAATAAAGAATTATTTATGAATACAGATATTCATGAGCTCACTTCTACATGTTCTCCCAATAAAGAATTATTTATGATAATGGACAAATAGGCTAAGGAGTAAGGTAGTGGCCAGGACAAATATTTACCTTTTTATCCTAATGACCTTTTGTCTACATGCAAAAAGTTGCAGTCAACATCTTTTAACTATCTGAACATTCATTATAAATTTGGCCAAAGTCATTAAGGCCTAAATCCGGATTTGGCTTATATTCCTTAATGGTCTCCTATAGGGTTTGTTGAATACTCATATATTGACATGAGACTGTCATCATCACTTAGGGTTAAGGGAGGAGATTCTTCAAATGAACTGACTTTCAGTGGCAGTTGAGTACCTAATTGGCATTTGTGCCTTTGAAAAATCTCAGGCTTAATCCTCTTTCCACCTGTCTCAGGTGTGTGCAGTCCTTTCCTCCTTTCCTTTATTCTTTTTCTTTTCATTTGCTTTTTTCCTTTTTACATATCAAAATGATTCACAGAAAAGGAATGGAGGTGGCTTTAAGCATCAAAGTTCACAGCTAAACTTCCCTGGAGGACAGCAAAGCTTTGATCTAAGTTGTTGGAGGAGGAACATATCAGGGTTACTGTTACAATTTTTTGTTTGTTCTTTACTTTCAAATCCTATATATAAACATACTGGATCAGATATCCATCATACCAATGATCCATCTAGCCCAGTATCCTGTCTTGTGATAGTGGACAATGCCAGATACTTCAAAGGGAATGAACTTAACAGGGAAATTATCAAGTGATCCATTCCCTGTTCTCCAGTCCCAGTATATGGCAGCCAGAGACTCAGGAACACCTGGATAAGGAAGTTGTATCCATGGCCATCTGGGCTAATTGCCATTGATGGACTTATTCTCCATGAACTTGTCTAATTCTTTCTCAAACCCGGTTATAATTTAGTGCTTCATAAAATCCCCTGCCAACCAGTTTCACAGTTTGATTGTACATTGTGTAAAGATGTTCTTCTTGTTTTAAACCTGCTGCCTATGCATTTACCCTGAATTTTGTGTTAAATGAAGGGGTAAATAACACTTACTTATTCACTTTCTCCACATCAGTTATGGTTTTATAGATCTTTATCACATTCTCCCTTAGTAGTCTCTTTTCTAAGCGAAAAAAATCCAGTCTTATAAAGGGCTGAAAGTAACTTACAAGTACTGTCCTATAGCAAATGGGCTGGGGGGGAAAGGAGGAAGTGTTGGTAGGAATGTGGGATGTGTCAGCCCGTCAATCTCCACAAAGGGCACTAGGGGGGACTTGGGCTGGGGTAGTTTCAGACCAATATACGGGCACACATCCAGCCAGCCCCTCTCACCTGCTTGGCTGTCTGCTGCTTAGTACAACAGCTTGCAGGAGAGCCCCAGAAGCCCAGCTGGGAACACGCTGTGTCTCCTGCAGCAGAGCCTCCTAGCTGGCCAGCTTCTTTTTTCTTCTCTGACTTGCTTTCCTCATTCTGGCTGACCAGTTTCATCCCTATTTGATGTGATTCAGGTAGCAAGGGTATCTTTCTATAACACTCAAAATATGTGTGTGACTTTTTGGCTTTGGTGTTGCTCTAACTCTCCTTGTCTCGCTTTACCATTAGTCAGAATTTGAAAGTATGGCTGTCACTGCAAATGTCACTCTGAATATACAAAATAGTGAATTTGCGATAATTTTAAGCCATTCCAGAAGGGAAAGCCACAAGCCAATCTGCATATTGAAATGTGACAGGAAATAATCTCGAGGCCTTAATGTGAAATTGTATCAGTTTTCAATCAGTCCTAGTATTATTCCATGAGTCAATGAGTGCAATGGCTTCACCTTTCAATGAATTCAATGTTGACTTTTCCATAAGTCCTGGAGAATGGGGGAAGTTCCAGAAGCCTTGAAAGAAGCTCATGTTGTGCCAGTTTTTGAAAAGGGTAAAAAGCATATCCCATGTAATCTTAGGCTGACAGCGATGCCAGACAAAATGAAGAAGCAGCTGATATGGTACTCAATTAACAATGAACTAACAGAGTGTAATGTAATTAATGCAAATCAACATGGTTTTAAGGAAAATAAATCTATCAAACTCCTGCTGGAATAGTGTGGCCAGTTTGGGACCCACAATTAGAGAAGAATGTTGATAAATTGAAGAGGAGAACAATGAGAATGTTTATTAAGGGTTTGGGAAGCATATCTTACAGTGATAGATTCAAGGAACTCAATCTGTTTAGTACAACAAAGGGAATGTAATAGCATACAATCATAGAATATAGAACTGGAATGGACCTCAAGAGGTCATCGAGTCTAGTTCCCAGGACTCTTGGCAGGACCAAGCACCAGATCAGAGGTAGGGAACCTTTTTTGGGTCAGGGGCACAGAAAAATCAGTCAGGGGCTGCAAAACAAGTGAAAAACAAAAAACCCATCCCTCACCAGCATGGGCTCCCAAACTATCATCAGAGGTTAAGAAGTGTGATATTTTTCCTGCCATGGGGATGTTAAATTGAATTATATTATGGTCACTATTTTCAAGTTGTCCAGTTATATTCATCTCCTGGACCAGACCCTGTGGTCTAATTTAGGACTAAATTAAGAAGTGCCTCTCCCTTTGTGGGTTCCAGACCAGCTGCTAACAGAAGCAGTCATTTAAGGTGTCAAGAAACTTTATCTCTGCATCCCATCCTGAGGTGATATGTACCTCAGTCAATATGGGGATAGATGAAATCCCCAATTATTACTGAGATTTTTATTTTTATAGCCTTTCTAATCTCCCCTAGCATTTCACAGTCACTATCACTATTCTGGTCAGGTGGTCGGTAATATATCCCTGCTGCTGTCTTATTATTAGATCAAGGAATTACTGTCCCTAAACAGTTTGGTTCATTTAAGATTTTTACCTGATTTGATTCTATGTTTTTACAAATAGTGCCACTCCCCCACCAGCACGACCTGTTCTGTCCTCCTGATATATTTTGTACCATGGTATGATTGTGTCCCATTGATTATCCTCATTCTGCCAGGTTTCTGATTGGATGTTTTGTCTCTAGAAATTATTTGAGCGAAGTTCTATGGCTTGTGTTATATAATGGTCAGACTATGATCATAATGGTCCTTTCTGGATTTAGATTATATGAATCTATGAAAAACTGCTCTCACCATGGTCATGCTTCCCAGAGAAATGCAGAGTAGTGAGGCATTTTGTTACTACCCACCATTACTGTGAGTGTCTGTGCCTGCCGTGGAGCATTTTCTGATTACATTGGTCTCTGGCAACACAAGCATTATCTTCCAAGCTTTTGTGGAGTCACTGATCACTCACAGAACTCTCTGATCCTCTGTACTCAAAGGAATAACTAATACCCGTCCCCCCGCTGTTTACAAGACTCAATTCAGGATCACCACTCTACTGAACACAGATAGATATATTTATAGTGACAATAAGAATGTTTACTATCAAGGTAACAGTAAACATGAGGACTGGAAACAAATAGTTACATATAAAATTAAATCATAACACATTTTCTAAAGCCTAATCTTAACACACAAAATATTCTCCTCTTACTTACAAGATACCTTACCCCATCCTTTTCTCAGCATTTTCAGCCAGGATGCCTGGGATCCCACTTTCATGTAATCAAGCCTTCTGGTAGCTTGTCTTCACAGATTGAAGGATGCCAGAGCACCTCTGTGCATCCTCAAGCATAGCAGAGAAGACTTATGATTATCAACTGAAATGAGAGTTCCTTCCTACTGCTGTTTTCTTCTTTTTGTTAGTTTCCTTCTGAAGTTTCTATATGTTTGGTATGTCTCAGTATGCTAATAGATTCTATTATGAGACACACAATGGTCCACCAGGAAGAGATATGTTTCCCACCTGCTGTCGAAAGGCATACTACCTTTGATTGACCTGAGTTTAACTCATAGCCCTACAGAACATAATTTTCTGCATCTATGCATACATTTTGAAATTGTTATAATGTGATTATAAAACACTTTGAGATCTATTGCTGTAAAGGGCTATAAAAGTCTAGGTTTCATTATTATTATCTCACCCTTCTAATTTCATAATCCCATTTCTGTAGTCAGTCAATAAAACCTACAGAAAAAAAATCAGAAATGGAAATATGTCAAACTAAAATGCATTTTGTATGTATTTTTGGTTAATTCTTGACTCTCGTGACAGAAGTCAACCTGTAGAACTCCTTGCCAGAGGATGTTGTGAAGACCAGGACTTTAATAGGGTTCAAAAAAGAACTTAGATAAATTCATGGAGGTTAGCACCATCAATACTTACTAGCCAGAATGGGTAGGAATGATGTCCCTAGCCTCTGTTTGTCAGGGGCTGAAAATAGATTACAGGAGAGGGATTACTTGATGATTACCTGTCCTGTTCACTCCTTGTGGGATATCTGGCATTGGCCACTGTTGGAAGACAGGATACTGGGCTAGATGGAACTGTGATCTGACCCAATATGACCATTCTTATGTTCTAATATTCTTAATTGTACCTATCTTCAATAGCTGTCTTCCCTTGGAGAAGTGATGAAATTTAGCTAACATGTTAGACTACTTTTTCTTGTCAGTACAAAATTTTAGTACATGTGCTCACTTTTCACCCGAGGGAATCAATTTTTTCAAGACAGTGATTGATTTTAAAAAGTTCCTGAAAAAAATAAATTTGAGGAAAGAACCTACACATTAAAGACCAAGGGAATATTGTACAGTAAATATGTTTAACAAATGTCCATGCAAACCACCAGATGTATTGTATTACATAGCTAGGCTTTGAAGCCTAGATAGCAGGTAGAAAAAACTGAGGTGTATATTTTCCTGACCTTTATCATATTAAACATATGGGATTTATAAAGGCCATTGACTTGATTTTTTTCTGTAAGGGACTGGTCTAAAACCTGTTGAAATAAATGGCCATCTTTCCATTAACTTCAGTGAGCTTTGGATTAGATCCTAGATTTGCAATAGTTTCATGTTTAAACTTTGTTCTCTTTGTCACAAGATAAAGATGCTCTCCCCCAGGATGATAGATAGGTAAACAAAACAAAACTTTTGGGGACTTGAGGAATGTTAAGATTATATTCATTTCATAGTAAAACCAATACATTTCTAATTTTTAACTTATTTATACTGGATATTTCTGATCTCAGATAAGGAACTATACCAGTGTCTCAATATGTTAGATTCTCTAGTCTGGGCTTAATTTTAGATTTATACTACATATTCTTTCTGAGCTTATGTCTGTTTTAGACAGTAGATGGCGTTTATCCATTTACATTAACATCTAATTGTAGGCTTTTTTTTGCATGTGTTATTGTTTGTGTACGAAGTTCTTAGAGTTTCTTTTCAGCCTGTGTACATACCAATGATGTGCCATATTATTAAGGAATAATTTTTTAATTAGAAAAGTGCATGCGAAGAGGACAGAATGTTATTTTTAAACATCTGAGTGCTATATAATGAAAATCTTAGATTCCGTGGGATTTGGAATTTGTCCCGTAAGACTAAAAGCAGAACTCATGAATCAGGAGGTTAAGTGAAATTAAATTATGGAAGCCTTTTCTTCAAAGCTGGATTTGTTCCATACATCTCAGACACTCATTATGTGTTCTGTGTACAGTACCGTGGGGAAGCAAAAATAATTAAACTTGAACATTAGATTTAAATACATTTAAAGGTATGACTCAAACCAATAAAAGCAATGAAATTCAAAGTTAACATTGACACACCATCCTTAAATTGTCCTGTTCAATATCACAAAGTGTAAAGTTATCCATTTAGTGAGAACAAATGAAAAAATGAGATATTTGCTTAATGGAATGGAGCTGAAGAAAACTTGAACTAGAAAGCTAGGAAATAATACTGATTAAGTAATAGGATGAAAGTGAGTGGGAAAAGGATTCCATGGAAGTGCAAGGAAAGCAGACAAAGTATTCTGATTGTATTTATATGTCAAATATGCACAACAGTTAATTCTGTCACTAAGGAGATACTGATTTGAAGGTCAAGCCTCCATTGAATTGCTCTTGAAATTCACTTTTGTCGACAAAACCCTGTAGTCTAGACACACCCCCATTGTTACTATTTTAAGATCATTTAATTACTTGAATGACCAGTCTTTTGTTATTCTTGTTCACCTTCCTCCCTCTTTTTATAACTAACTCCCTTCCCCAAAGGCAAAGCTGCAAGCAGCTCAAACTCCAGTGCAATTAAGAGCAGCCTTTGGAGCCAGGGCATGCAGCTTTGAGCAGACCTCAAGTATGAAATCCAGGAGTTCAAACTCAGGAAGGAGGTGGGGTACTGCCCTCTAGATCCCCATAAATGGCACCTATATATACACGCATCCTCTTAGTGTGTTGTCAGAATTTTAGCATAGGATTCTTAAATGCTCTGAAGAGCCTTGTCTGCAGTTTTGCTGCCAATTAGGTCTGATCTATACTTGAAAATTAAGTCGATTTAAATACTTTCATCAGGAGTCTGAAAAATTCACAACCCTGAGCAGAGTGCTTTAGCTGGCTTAACTCCCTATATAGACCGCACTTTGAAATGTCCATTAACCTAGTTACTGCCTCTCAGAGAGGTGTATTACCTATCACTATGGGAGAATTTATGATGACATAGATAGTATCTACACTGACCTTCTAGAGCAGTGTAGTTGTACTGCGGTAGCATTTTGGGTATGGAAAAGCTCAGAGTTTGAAGGCTACACCTTCCTGAGGTGAGTGAAGCTAAAGAAGGAGCAACATGTAAACCTGACTGAGTTGAAGTGGATGAGTTCCAACCTGTGTAGCTTCTATTTTTGCTAGTAATCAATTTCTCACAAGGATAGTTGTACCTAGTAGGGGTACATCTTAGTCCATCATGATGACTATATATTGCCAACAGAAAAAAGAAAGGGACTAAGGGCTAGATTTTTAAAAAGGTCCATACTCAATTACCTGATTCCCACAGACTTCTTAGGTGCTTACATGTATTTAAGAATCTGACTGCTGAGTTTGCTGTTGTTTTTGTTTGTTTTTAGATAACTCCTTAGATGGTCCACACTAATTAACCAATATATTTGATAGATTTAAAAAAAATAGTTCGTTACATGTAATGTGGAAACACAAATGGGTGCTGAAGTTCAAAGGCTCCAGATGAAAAGAGTATTTAATTATGTGTCTAACTTGAAGCACACATGCAGTCCCTTTACAATTAATGGGACTACTTGCATGCTTAAAGTCAGCTAAGTGCTTACATAAATTCCCGAATCAGGGCAAGACACTATCGGTTTTATTGAAGTATTGGTATGACATTTCCAATGCATTGTAGCATTTATATTTCTCAAGAGAAAATCCCTGTGTATTTTACTTACAATTATAGACCTCGTCCAAATTTGATCAGAGTCATTAGGAATACTGTTGATCTCAGTGGCCTCTGGATCAGGTTTTGTCTCTTTTAAACTATTTATTTTCCCCTCTGTTACTGGTGTCTTGTTGATAACACATTACATACACATTCAACAATAAATAACACCAAATAATATATTACACTGTTTCAAATGAAGCTTTGCTAATGCCATAAACAGTGGTTGGCGAATGGGAACAGTACCACTCAAATGAAATAAAACCTTCCTGTTCATGTTTAGTTCCTGTTCATTCATTTATCATACATAATATAATCAGGAAATAAGAAAAAAAAATTAGAAAAGGGACACACTGGAATAACAGCTTGCCAGAGCAATATAAATATAGACAAAAAGCAGATTGTGATGGAGCAAAACAAAAAGCAAATGAGAAAATGGCAAAAATGACACATTCAAAGAAATTACTAGCATATTTCATATGAAATGAAAATATCTGGTACATAATGAAAAGTACTCTGCTATAGATTATGAAACTTTTAAGCAAATAAAATATACCAAGCAACTACAGTGTAACTGTTGTGCATAGGCATAATTTTATTCACCTTGATGGAGCATATATGCATGCGAAAAGTTAAATATGTGTGAAAGCATGTGAAGAATTGGAGCCAAAGTTTGTGTCTGTACATGTGACAGGTCACAATTCAAAATTGAACTTGGGGAATATGCAGACAATTAAGTGTTGCTCAGCATAAGGGTTGCAGAGTCAATTCATATTCACATTGTGAAATAAACTAATGAATATAGCAATAGGATTGGATATTAAATGACTTTCCAAGCCTTTTTATTTGTTATATTCTGTTGGGGCACATTTACACAGTGGTTTTATCCTGGAATAATGGACGTTATTCCTAAACAACTATGCAAGTATCTACACATCAAGCCCATTATTTCAAAATAATATTGAAACAATGGGCATGTTATTCCGAATTCTGTTACTCTCATTGTTGGAGGAATAATGCCTAATCTGAAATAGTTATTTTGGAATAGGTTGTGTGTAGACAGGGCAGCTGGAGTTATTTCAAAATAAGAGGTCTCCAGGAAATCCCACAGGTACCCTGCTGGCCATTCTGACTATACTCATCAGAACTCTATAGCGTCCCTTCCCTTGCAGCTCTTAAAGCTGCAGCCTCAGAGAAAACAGTGTATAGCACATAAAAGGCCCTGACAGCTCTGAGCCACACAGCAGCTGCTAGACCAATGCTTTCTGCCACCGTGAGTGACCCTGTTCCTCCCATTGAGTCCCCCACAGCTGCAAAGGAGCTGGCAGACAACTCCCTGAACCCTGCCCAGAGATGGAAGAGGCGTGCGCCTTCCTGATCTGGTGTGGAGATCCTGGACCTCATTGAGGTCTGGGGAAAGGAGGCAAACCTCCAGGATCTCCGCACCATATGCAGGAATGTGGACATCTACTGCTGGATGGCTGGCAGCCTGACCACCAGGAGCCACATGTGTACCCGGGAGCAAGTGTGCATGAAAGTGAAAGAACTTAGGCAGGCCTATGCCAAGACCAGGGAGTGCAGTTCCTGTTCCGGGGTGACACTGCAGGCCTGCTCATATTATGTCCCGCTCTACCACATCCTGGAGGTCAGGTCAGTCTTTTACCTTGTTGTGGACTCAGGGCTGGAGATGCCCATTGTTGCTCTCCTGGGAGCAGAGCCAGTAAGGAGCAGGAGCAGCTGGACAAGGTCGGCACCAGCTCGATGCATGCCAGCCGGGAGGTCAAGCTTGCCCTGGAGCCTGTACCCCCCCAGCCAGGATGTCTCCTGGGCATCATCTGCAGCTGGGGAAGGTCGCTCAGGTAAATGCCATTACTTTCCTTAGACACACACAGGTGGACGTGTCAGACAGCGAGGGGTTGGCATATGCTCCTCACTCAGCCTTCTCAGCTTGGGGATTGTGCAACAGTCTGTGCACGTGGGTGCACATGGAGTGCCAGTCTGGGGCTCACAGTCCCAGGAGGCAGCAACAAAGGACCCTTGTGCTCTGGCTCACAGGGTGTCTGGACAGGCCTGCCTTACTCCTGGCTCCAGGGTGGGATACTCTCCTATGCCCTCCCACCGCAGGCCACCACTAGAAGGAGGTGGGGACATGGACACACACACACACACACTCAGGAGTAACACACACAGCATCCACTCCCGGGGACAGTGCAGCAAGGCACAGGAGCATCTGCCACTCACAAATACCTCCCTCAACATGCTGCCCCCTCTCCTCCAATGGCCATGGATACAAGTCCTCACCCTATAGGACGCCTCCACCACTGGCACCAGCATGTGTGCAGTGCAGAGGGAAGGCCAGCCACCCAGTAGCCCCTATCCCACCCAGAGGCTCTTGGTCTAGCCAGCACTGCAAATTCCTGCTTCTCCCTGGGATATGGGGGCAGTGAAGGTCCGCACGGACACATCTGTGACCCTGCAGGAAATGGGCCCACTGTCTTGGACACAGATGGCCTTCCTCCAGTCTTCACGACAGGACGTTATGGAGATTCCCAAATCTGCACCGTCCGTTGTGGGTGATGATTCTGAGTAACTGTCCCAGATTGAAGAGTCATTAGAGGAGGTTTTGGAACAAATAGAAAAACTTAATGTTAAGAAATCTCTGGGACCGGATGGCATTCATCTAAAAGAACTCAAATGGGAAATTGCTCAACTATTATCTGTGGTTTGTAACCTATCCTTTAAATCGGCTTCCGTACCTAATGACTGGAAGGTAGCCAATATGATACCAATATTTAAAAAGGGCTCTAGAGGCGATCCTGGCAATAACAGACCAGTAAGTTTAACTTCAGTACCGGGCAAATTAGTTGAAACAATAGTAAAGAATAAAATTGTGAGGCATGTAGAAGAACATAATTTGTTGGACAAAAGTCAACATGGTTTCTGTAAAGGGAAATCATGTCTTACTAATCTATTAGAGTTATTTGAAGGAGTTAACAAACATGCAGACAAGGGGGATCCAGTAGATATAAGTATACTTAGATTTTCAGAAAGCCTTTGACAAGATCCCTCACCAAAGGCTCTTGTGTAAATTACATGCCCATGGGATAAGAGGGAAGGTCCTTTCTTGGATTGAGAACTGGTTACAAGACAGGAAAAAAAGAGTAGGAATAAATGGTAAATTTTCAGAATGAAGAGGGGTAACTAGTGGTGTCCCCCAAGGGTCAGTCCTGGGACCAATCCTTTTCAATTGATTCATAAATGATCTGGAGAAAGGGGTAAGCAGTGAGGTGGTAAAGTTTGCAGATGATACCAAACCGTTTAGGATAGTCAAGACAGAAGCAGACTGTGAGGGACTTCAAAAAGATCTCACCAAACTGAGTTATTGGGCAACAAAATGGCAAATGAAATTGAATGTGGATAAGTGTAAAGTAATGCACATTGGGGAAAAATAACCCCAACTATAGGTACATTATGATGGGGGCTAATCTGGCTATGACAAATCAGGAAAGTGATCTTGGAGTTATCATGGATAGTTCTCTGAAAACTTCTACACAGTGTGCAGCGGCGGTCAAAAAGGCAAATAGGATGCTAGGAATTATTAAGAAAGGGATAGAAAATAAGACACAGAATATCTTACTGCCCCTGTATAAAACTATGGTATGCCCACATCTTGAATACTGTGTACAGATGTGGTCTCCTCACCTCAAAAAAGATATTTTGGCCTTGGAAAGGGTTCAGAAAAGGGCAACTAAAATGATTAGGGGTTTGGAACGGGTCTCATATGAAGAAAGGTTAAAGCGACTGGGACTTTTCAGTTTAGAAAAGAGGATACTGAGGGGGGATAAGACAGAGATATATAAAATCATGAGTGGTGTGGAGAGGTCGAATAAAGAAAAGTTATTTATTAGTTCCCATAATAGAAGAACTAGAGGACACCAAATGAAATTAATGGGTAGCCAGTTTAAAACTAATAAAAGAAAGTTCTTCTTCACACAGCGTGTAGCCAACCTGTGGAACTCCTTGCCAGAGGAGGCTGTGAAGGCTAGGACTACAACAGAGTTTAAAGAGAAGCTAGATAATTTCATGGAGGTTAGGTCCATAAAAGGCTATTAGCCAGGGGATAGAAATGGAGTTCCTGGCCTCTGTTTGTCAGAGGCTGGAGAAGGATGGCAGGAGACCAATCGCTTGATCATTGTCTTCGATCCACCCTCTCTGGGGCACCTGGTGCTGGCCACTGTCGGCTACTGGGCTAGATGGACCTCTGGTCTGACCCAGTACGGCCGTTCTTATGTTCTTATCTGACCGGAGACCTTTTAGTCTCAGCTCAGAGATGATGAGGGCTAGGAGTCATGCACAATGTCTCTCAGGATAACTGCTCCTCTCTTTGTTCTCCACAGCTGGACCAGCTGTGAGAGGGGAGTGGTCATCCTCTTTACCCCACCTGACCCGCTGACACAGAAGAGCCCATGAGGACCTCCAGAGGGAGCATATTGCTGCCCTGTGAGCCCTGCAACACTCCAAGAATTGGCAGGACTGGAGACTTGGGGAAGACATCTAGCTGCACCATGACATCTGATGGGAGCTGCTGTAGTAGGGTCAATCCATCTTCATGGCCTTCCACATGGTCATTGACCACCTGGTCGCTGCTCTTGTGCTGACTCCCACCATTCCCCCAACCCACCGCCCTGTGGCTGCTGAGGGTCCCACAGTGAAGGCATTGGAACCATCACAAGCAGGCACCACTCCCAGCCCCAGCCCTGAGCCTCTCCTCCCCCTTCTTCCTCCCTCCTCCCAGGTTCTTTCCCCAGTCCGTCCCCATTAACTTTCACCCCAATAACAAAAAGTTTGTTTCCAAACCAAAAATGTATTTTATTGTCTGCAGAGGAGGAGAGGGGAAGAGGGAAGAAGGGAGGGCAGAGGAAGACAGGGGTGTGGGAGGAAAGGCAAACAGGGGCAATGCCCAGGTCCCTTGTGGGGAAGACCGGGGAGAGTTTCACCGGGGTCCTTGTGTGAACCTCTTCCTGAGGGCCTCATGGATATGCACAGTTCCCTGATGGATTTGTCAGATAGCAACCATGTGTGGCTCTTCTAAGGCCCTACTGATCCAGTCGACCTCTGCCCTCCACCTTGGCAGGAAAGTCTTCCCCCTTGTTTTCACAAATATTGTGAAGGACACAACATGCCACCACCACTTGAGGGATGGTCTGCTTGATAAGGTCCAGCCAGGTGAGGAGGCAATAGAATCTCCCCTTGAGGCACCTGAAGGTGCCCTCCACAATAATACGGGCCCTGCTGAGCCTGGCGTTAAAAGGTTCCTTGGTGGAGTCAAGGTGTCTAATGTAGAGGTTCATTAGCCAGGGGCACAGAGGGTAGGCTGCATCTCCCACAATTCAGATTGGCGTGTCCACCTCCCTGATTCTGATGGTGCAATCGGCAAAAAAGGTGCCAGCATGCAGCTTCTGGAAGAGGCTGGAGCATTGAAAGACACGTGTTGCGTGCCTTCCCTGACCATCTGACGTAACTGTCCTTGAACTGGCCAGGGTGATTGATGAGTGCCTACAGGACCATTGAAACTTACCTCTTCTGGTTAATGTATTTAGATGCCCGGTGGTAGGGGACCCGAATGAGGACATGGGTGCCGTCAAAAGTTCTCCTGCAGTTGGGAAGCCAGTGGTAGCAAATCTGGTGATGACGGGGTGCATGTCACCCAGTTTGATGACTCTGCACAGGATGGTGTTCTCACCAACTGTAGAAGGAAACAAACAGAATCAGGAGGCCCCCAAGACCAACCTCCCCTTCCTCCATCCACCCTCAGAGTTTTGTGATGGCAGGACTGAAAAACCTCCTTGAGAGGGAGCTTCCACCACCACCACCCCTTGCTTACAGAACCCCACTCCAGCAGTTCAGTTCAGTTCAGAAGGTAATAGCACAAGAGCACCTTATCTGCATAACAACAGCCCTGACAGTCGCTCTCCCCATGCCAAACTGGTTCCCGACGGATTGGTAGCCATCTGGCATGGTGAGATTCCAGATGGCAATGTTTACCCATTTCTAGAGGGGGATGGTGGGTCTCATGTGGGTGTCCTGTTGCTGAAGGGCAGGGGCAAGACACTTACATAGCTCCAGAAAGGTGTCCTCCTGCATACAGAAATTCTGGAGCCACTGTTGTTCATCCAGAATGATCTGTTCCCACCAGTTGGAGCTGGTGTCCAGCTACCAGAGCCAGCGGTGCATGATATGCAGGGGAGCGTGGGTGAGGTCAAGCTGCATGAGCAATACCTGTAGAGAGGTGAGGAATTGCCCCATAAGGAGCTGGGGATCCTATTCCTGCAGGGGCAGGAAGGCAGCCCATAGAAACTGCAGCAGGAGATACACCAAGATGTATAAGAGCTGTTGACTGCTGGGAGGCAAGTCTGGCTCCATGGCAGGAGTGCTGTGGTGTCCGCAAGAGCAACTGCAGCAGGTAAAGAAAAGGTCACTTTAAGCTCAGAGGGAGGTAACAACTGCTCTCCTGATGCCCTGCCTGAAATGCTTTTGGGTGGCCTTAAATGTGATTCAGCATGCAATGAGTGTGGATTCAGCATCCATATTTTGAAATAGCTTGGCACAATTTCGATAGCATATTTACACAACAAATGTTAATTTCAAAGTAAGTCATTTTGGAGTATTTCCTCCAGAACATCTTATTCTAAAATAAGCGTGCAGTGTAGATAGGCCCTTAGCGTAAAACTATTCAAGAGGTATACCAGATAATGATCTGCAATTGTTCTGCTTGCCTTTTCTTTTGGGAGACCAAGTCAGGGGTACGCCATCTGAATGTTGTGCAGAATGTTTATTTAACAAACCACTCACATTTAATGTTGGAACATCATTCATGTACTGAACGTTATTTATTAATATGATTTTCTATCATTTTTATTATGGTATATTGGGTCTTCTCACATGAATAAATTTTGAAGAAATGGACCCCAAATCAGCTTACGTCTTGGGGCTAGATTTACAAAGACAGGCACCTGTTGATACAGTCTGCTCTCTAGTGGGATTTATAAATATATACAAGTAGCTTTGGAACCTAAGTCCTATTGAAGGCAATGAGAGTTAGGCACCTAATCTTAGGGACTTTTGAAAATTCCATTTATCACCTTCCTATCTTTTTAGTCACCCCAATACATTTGGGGTATATACATACAGGTGGGTTCTTCTCCTGTTGAAATCAATGGCATTTCTGCTATTGACTTCACTGAAAGTGGTTCTTGTACTTTAGTATTTATTGACTGCAATAAAGTCGTATTAACATCCATAAAACAGATCATATCATCCATAAAACAGATACACTAAATAAAGATGGTACAAATATCAATTGCTATCAAGGACTAAGGTTCAATTTTTAGGTATTGGCTTCTGAAATTATTGCAGACACTGTTTATGGTAGGAAAAGAGGTAGTGTAGAAAGTGAAAATTTAACCTTTCATGATTTTCTGAGTATTAATATAATGCATCTTAATGTTCAAGCACAGCCATATGTTCTTGAGGTTATGTGTCAGTGTTCTATTATAGTGGTGACTCTTCATTATTAATAGTCAAATTACTGAATGCACAGTGCATAGAAATATAACAAACCAACCAGTAAAGTCTTGTTGCCAACCACCACAACAGAGGAAACAAAATTAAAATATTATACAATAAAACATATGAAAGCCACAATCAGATTGCTTATGAATATTTCAGTCCTATGCAGAACAATTTGCAATATAGAACCGTGTGTCCGTAATAATATGTTGTTCAGTACAATCCAAGAGAATATGTATAGCAACTCAAAATATCAACCCTAATGGTCTTCCATTCACTAGTCTGAAATATGAATAATCCTCCTTTAGAGTCATCATAATGAGATGCTCCCTCCATTCAGTAATGAGAGTTCCTGGGCAGGACAGAGTGACCAAATAATACTAAGGTCCTTGAGAGAGCAAACACAACCAGCATGGAGGAAATGTTATTGAGAGCACCACATAGATGACAAGTTTGAGCGGGATCAAGGAAATTATCTCCAGGTTGCACTTGAAAGGAACCACAGAGTTGTATCATCAGCCTCATAAATACAGACTTCCCATGGCCTCAGTGCACTCAACTCTGTGCATCAGGATTTGCACTGTAGAGTTATATGTGTATCCCTTTAGGAGAATTGTGGCAATATTGTCATTATTATTAGTAATGGAATGTGTATGTGATACATACATATATAACGTGACAAAGCTCCTATGAAAACTTGGTGGCTACGTCTAGACTGGCATGATTTTTCGCAAATGCTTTTAATGGAAAAGTTTTTCCGTTAAAAGCATTTGCAGAAAAGAGCGTCTAGATTGGCACGGATGCTTTTTCGCAAAAGCACTTTTTGCGGAAAAGCGTCCGTGCCAATCTACACATGGTTTTGTGCAAGAAAGCCCTGATCACCATTTTTGCCATCGGGGCGCAAAACAGTTTTCAGCTGTCTACACTGGCCCTTTTGCACAAAAGCATTTCCAGAAAAGGGCTTTTGCCTGAATGGGAATGTCAAAGCATTTGCTCAAGAAGCACTCATTTCTGAGAGTAGAACATCAGCGCTTTTGGGCAAAATCAAGTGGCCAGTGTAGACAGCTGACAAGTTTTTCCACAAAAGCGGCTGCTTTTGCAGAAAAACTTGCCAGTCTAGACGCAGTTGGTGGATCCTTTATACTTCCTATTGGATTTGCTTGCCTCAGAGTATCACAGCAGCCCACAATTTTAGGCACCACACCAAAGGCTTTAGTTGCTGTTTGTTGAGCTCTTTTCATCATTGGCTAGCATATGGTAAAATGGAGAATAAACTCCACACTCCTTTCCCCCGAGTGGAAATGGGGAGGTGGGTTTTAGGAGGAACCCGGGCCCAGTGTTCCCTCTAAGCTACACAGCAACACAGCTTCACAGGTGATTAATCAGGCCTACCTAATCAGAGGCTCAGGGCTCTGTGCACGGGGCTGATTAATCACCTGTGAAGTTGTGTTGCTGCACAGCTTAGAGGGAACACCACCTGGGCCCACTCTGGATTCCAGCCTAGGGCCCTGTAATAGTAACTGTGAGTCCCCAACACCTGTTATAAGACAACTCCAAGCCCCCTGGGCTACTTTCCTATACCTTCCTTCTCTCTAGTTCATTCTCCAGGTGGTCAGTTGTTGTCTTCTTTCTCCTACTCTCAACAACACTTTCTTCTAGCCTCTCAACTACATGCAAGCCCCAACTGCAGACAAAATTTCTTTCATAACCAGTCTCAACTGGTTTTCTTAATTACCATCAGGTCTCCTAGTTGGCCTATGCTCGTCTGACTCTATAGGCCTGGTCAATTAGCCCCAGGTGTTCTACTGCCCCTGATTGACTCTGCTGGTTCTAAAACAGCCCCTCCATGTTACTCTGGGAACAGAAATCTCCTCAGTCAGAGGCCTATATATTTCTACTCCACTAACTTTTTTATAGTCTTCTGCTATAAAATACACTATATACAATATATATAGTGGCAAAGCGCCACTTGTTTCCTGTGGGTTGTGTGTAACCGCAGACACACACACACAGAAAGAGAGAGAAGATGCACCCAAAATTGTGCTCATATTCTACAAATATTTGTTTTGATTTTTAAATGAATTTGCTTTAACTGTGTTTGTAAGTTTTTGGTTGTCATTTTCTGTGATTTAAAATTTTAAGTTTAAACTCAAATGTACTATGTGAACTTTGTGTTCTTGCTGTCTAATTACAATAGTTGATGAAAAAGGGAAGCAATGCTATATTTAAAATGAGTAGTCCTGTAGCATCTTACTGTGTGTGTGTGTGTGTGTGTGTGTGTATGTGTATATATATATATATATATATATAGTATCATGAGCTTTCATGGGAAAAAAACACTTCCTAGGGTGAGAGTGGAGAAAAAAGGGGGAAACTCCCAATTTATAACAGAAAAAGAAGGGAGGTGGGAGAAAAAATACTTGCCAATTGCAGTGCAGGTGCTTATGAGACTGAGTGGGATGGAAGTGTCTCATACTTAGCTTTTGATGTCATTTGGGTGTTGGATATAATGGCCCATCCAGTTCATGTCTTTGTTTAGGCCGTGAGAGATAGTGTTAAATTTGCATATGAAGGCCAGTTCCGCAGTTTTTCTCTATGATTGTTTTTTAAATTCATTTATAGAAGAATGGCTACTTTTAAATCTATTAATGAGTGCCCACATAGGTTAAAATGTGCTCCTATAGGAGTGTATTACCATTTCTCATATCGAACTCATGTCCATTTAACCTTTGTCATAGAGACGATCCAGTTTGGCCAATATACATAGTAGAGGGGCATTGCTAGCACTTGATTATATATATCACATTAGAGGATTTGCAGTTGTATGAGCATCTGATGTTGTGGCTTATGTGGCTAGGTCCTGTGATGGTGTTGCTTGTATAGATATGTGGACAGAGTTGGCAATGGGGTTTATTTCAGGAGTAGGTTCCTGGATGAGTATGTCTGAGGTGTGATATGTGGCTGCTGGAAAGAATTTGCTTCTGGTCAGGGGGTTGTCTGTAGGCTTGGACTGGCCTGTCAAGGTATGTGAGAGTGAGGGACCTTGTAGGGATAACATATTAATGTATTGAAAATAATTCCCCCAAATGGAAGTGACTCCCCATAATTTGTTCCCCACAATTTAAAGTGTTTAGATTTATTATTAATTCTTCTTCTTCTTCTTAGTTAAGAGTGTTAAATGTTTAGATTTATTATTATTATTGCCCCTTTAGAATATAATGTATTAGGTCATATAACTTAAAAATGTTAAGAATATAATCCTATGTAGCCAGAAACAGCCCCCCCTCTGTGCCCCAGGGCATGCTCAAGCTTGTGCAAGGGGCTGCTTGAAATTGACATTGCAGAGATACATTGTAATAATGCATTGTCAAGCCACTAACGCTGCTATGGGAGCAAAGCCCTGTAATTGACTAAGGACATTGTTACATAATTGACGCCTGTTCTCTTTAAAACATTGTAACTTTACTCAGCACTCAGAGAATGTTTTAAGCAATACCACCCAGAAACTTTTTGTAACTACAACTCTGATATATGTAAAGTTATTATTATACAAAAATATTGTATGGGAAACATTAATTAAGGAATGTATGTAAGAGAGAGAGTGCTTGGATGATGAGTGAATGGTTCTGAAAGGTGCCAGCCTGCGAATACAGCAACAAAGGGCTGAAGAAGGCGTCAGGTGCCAGTGCAACCAAAAGGTGTCAAGTGGAGAAAACCAAGTACTGGAGGTCCACCCGATGAGATCACTGATGAGCACCTGGCAGCCACCCTGGAGACATCAGCATGATGCAGCAATTTCCATAGACTGGCATAGGAAGAAATTCCTATAAGAACTGGACTAAAAAACTATGGAATCAGAGTCCAAGGTTCTGCTGCCAGCCCACCAGGAGCTTCAGATGCACATCTGATCAGGACTTCGCTCCCCACTACCATCACTTGTGTACAGAATACCTGGCCAGTATTCTGTCACAAGCAACTTCCAGGCTGGTAACTATACACAGAACTTGAATGAATGGATGTATGAATGAATGGTTATAGTATAAGGGTTAAGTAGTGATAGGAATAAGTAGTTAAACAACGTTGTTTGCTTCTATCTTCTTTATTTTTTTATTATTATCTTTACAATAAATGTGGCTTTTTGCCTTCTCCTCCTCATAAGATCCTGCTTGCTTTTATTGGTACAACAACCTAACATAGATGTTCCCAACCTTTTATATACTGGGGACCGGCAAACCCATTCACAAACTTTTGGTGGATTGGTAACATTTAATTTGCATATTCATATTACCAGATCACCAAAATATGTACCATAGATCCTTCCCCAGGGCCCTCATGTACTCCAACCCTGACTCCTGTACCTCCCCATATTGTCTTATGCAGCTCCAGCTACCAGTGCAGCCATTTGCTGGGTGGCCTTGGCCTCGGCCTCCAGATCAGGCCCTGGCTTCTCCTGCCATGCAGCTGAGGCATGTCCCAGCCCCCTCAAAGGAGCAAGCCCTAGCCCCCCCACCATACAGCCGAGGCAGGTCCTGGGACCCCTACCAGAACAGGCTCTGGCCTGCCCACCACATAGCTGGTCCTGCCCCACCATCACTGGAGCATGCCCCGGCCGCCCACCACATGGCCTTAGCCACCCCTGAGCACTGCAGCTGCTCTCCACATGTCCCCACCAGCAGGGCCATATAATGGCTGCTGGAGCTAAAACTGGGATCACGGTGAGGCTGCCTCACTGTGACCCACCTCTAGCCACAGCATATCCAGCTGCCAGCCACCCCACTCACCTTGCTGCTGCATGGGAAAGTGGGCAAGAAGGGAATTCCTTTATGGGGAACCCCAGAGAGTGGGGCTAATTAAAAGCTGGGGGCATGGTCTGGCAATGTGTCATGGCCTGGCAGGCATGGGTTGGCAGCCTGCTGCCAGTCCGTGGACCTGTGGTTGGGAACCACTGATCTAACAGATTAACAGGGTTACCCCTCTGAGACTTTTAAACAATATGCAATGTGACTTAGAGCTGATCAACACAATGTGATTTTTTTGTATATTCACTGGAAGCTGAGTGTGATCTGCCTGCAGGCCAAGAACTACCTACTGAAGAAATTAAAAAACAGCTGAGCATGAGGATGGGGCATAAATTAGAGAATTTATGAGTGTTCATTATCGGAACCAACCACCCCAAAAATTAGTGAAAAAATCATGTTGCTAATTAATTCAATGAGCTCTACTGTATATAAAAAAGGAGTGAAGTTTTGGAATGACTTCTTTCTTTATTCAGAAGAGCCCTGAGGTTCAACCAGTCACTCTTTCTCCCCACTTTTACATTTTTTACAGGAGAGAGGGGTCTTGCACATTAAGCGTATTATGATTCATTATCCTAGTCTCTAATGGTTTTCCTCATAACTGCAGTAGCATTTGGCATTACTAACACAAAGTGACATGTGCAGCTAAACCTTTGAGCCTCATCCAGCAAGCATTTAAGCAGAAGCTGAACTTTAAACATGAGCAGTGTCTCATTAACTTTATTGGAATTAACCACTTGTGTACAGTTATACCTGTTCTTAGCTAGATCAGAACCTGATAGCTCAACACCTTGCAGAATCAAGCTAATGATGTCCATTTTCCCCTTAGAATGGCTTAGGCCAGGCCAGAATGTCTGCTACAATGCAGTTGCATTGTACTGCAACATTGGCATCTCTGGAATGCTGGGTCTAACCATATAAGGATCACTCCAGTGTAAGGGGATCTTTTCCCTCATGTAGACATGGCATGGAGGCTCCTTCACCATGCTGCCAGCATAGGTGTTATGGTTGGAAGACTTCTTCTTAGTGCTGTTCCCTGGCTGAAGTTTTGGTCCATGCATTTTTTTTGTTTTGTTTTTTGGAGTTGGGGTATTTTAGGGCAGCTTCAAATGATAGAGTGGCAGCAAGTTAGAAGAAGAATGAAGTAGATTTAGGTGACTTTTGCAGTCCGCTGTCTGGACTCAGAGCTGCACAGAATATAGTTTAGCTGGACTACATGACCCAGGTTTAAAATAACATTGCAATGCCAGCAACAGCATAATAATATCTTTTCTCTCTCTTTACAGCCAGATCATCCAGAGATGACCATACCTTTCTGTCATTTTTTGAAAAACAGATTAGGACTGGGATTGAAATCTTTTAAATAGCATTACCCCAAAAAAATGCCAGGCTCTGAATTCCTGGAATATAGTCTCTATACTGACAGATTCATAATTGCAGGACAAGGCCACATAAATGATGTAGCAAACTGGCAATGTGTTCTGTCCTATCATTTATTGTTGCCCTGGGAGAAAACATCGGAATGCTGGCTGCTGGTGTTCTAAGGACAATGGATTGCATAAAGGCTGTTTTATTACTTTTAGTCCTCCTTTGGACTAAAAGTGCTAGAGTACATACATTTTCTGAACTAAAATTTGTCATTTCCCCCAAACTGATTGTGACAGTAAATGCCATCATAGAAAAGACATTCTTCTTAAGAACCATACAAACTGAAATGCAAAAACATGAAGTAACAAAATATCTCCCCCCTCCCGAACATGTAACATAGCTAGGAAGCAGATTGTACATTATGAATAAGAATCTATGAGCCCTTGCATTTACTGCAGTATTTGGTGTTTACATATATTGGCACTGATTCTGCAAACAGATACTGGGCTGATATTTTCACATATGGTGACACCATATTGACTTCACTGCGACTTTGTACATGTGCAAAGGTCTGCTTGCATAGACCCAATTGTGGGATTGGGACCATTATTCACAGAAATTATTGGAGAGCTATAAAGTGAAGTGTTTTGTAGAAACAATTGCTCAGGAAATAATTCTGCAGTAACTAATATAGCAGAGATACAACTTCACTTCATTTGGAATCCCAAGATATTACAATTAAAAATATATATAGTAGTCAACATTATAAATAAGAATTAAAAATGTTGTCCTAGTCACAAACATTCTGTTTTGTGGTGTCACATACCAGCAAAGTGAATAGGTCCATTTCAGTCCTGTGGATCTGATTCTCAGGTCTTTCTAAGATCTACTCAGCTCTGAATCTAAGGGATAGAGGCTAAAATGGCATAAAGTCACCTCTAAGATCCCTTGCCTGGGTAGCAGCCAGAGTGCAAGGCATTCTATGCCCTTTATTGCTGCTGTCAACTCCCCAGAGCACCCTCCTGCCTTGTACCCTGTGAAGGGTGAGTCAGGGACTGCATACAGTCTGTTAAAGCCAACAGGAGTTGAACCAGACCCTAAAAGCTCACCTGTAACATTTTCTTCCCATTTATGTAATGAAAAGTACCTTCATGGGGTTTTTTTCCTGGCTCTTTACTTCTTCTGTTTATCTTTGCCCTCCTTCAATCTCTTGTTGTTCCTCATCTTTACCCCTGTGCTTGCCTCACTCTTTTCACCTAAGTGTTCTCTTTTGTCCCCTCTTCCGTTTATAGTTTCCTCTCTCCCCCTTCCACCCCCCCCATCTCCCCAATGTTACCAAGCCTTAGAATGACAGCCCTCTTCCTGTGCCAGATTTCTCCATTACAGCCTCCCTCCATACTCAGTTTTCCACCTTGCTTTCTTTGGGTTGACTTCTCCTACTGTAATGTTCCCGTCTCTTTCTCTATTTTAAAACATCTGAATTTATAAGTTGCTCCCTTTATAATATGGCTCATTTTTGTTTTCTTGAAATCTTATTTGTTCTTTCTTTACCCCTTTCATTTGTCTCTCACTATTCTCTAGCTATGCAATTTTATATTATGAATTTAAGGAGTGTTTGTGCGTGTGTTTGTTAATCTTTATCAAGTGTCATGCAAATATTGATGTTATATGATTATTACTAATCAGAGTAAGAACACAGGCGTTTTATTTAAATTAGATTGAAAGAATACTATGCCTACCAAATAAAAGAGAGGTTAGATGTACATCTGCTGATATATCCAAATGAGTTCCTCCATTTTAATGGCCTCATGAGAGAGAGAAACTAGTGAAGCTGTTATTGAGAAAGGATGGTTGTTTGAGTTGGAGAAGATTAAGAAGCAGATGAATTAATATTAAGGTGATCTGTTACATTCTTGCTGAGTTCAGGTTACTCTTCTGTTCCATAATTAACAAGGGCCTATTTGTTCTCTTTTGCAGCACTTGCACCTCAGTTATATTTGTATTGTACACCAAAAGTGATTTGCATTGTGTAATAATTAATAAAGTGTAGAGAAAAGTATAATGATGAATTCATATAAAAGGGAAACACACATATCCTAATATGTGCACTCATTAAGGATACAGCTCAGGGGTATCCCGGAAAAACTTTGCTACATCCAGGGAACACATTTGCTCTTCCACTTTTTTTGAAGAAGAAGAGCAAATGTGCTCTTTCGGAAGCCCCTGTATTCCTCGTTCTATGAGGAATAAAGAGGCTTTCTAAAGAGGGTTTTTTAATGACATTTGGCCCAGTCTTGATGGGCCAAATGTTGGAAAAGCCTCTTCCAACAAAAGAGTCGGAAAAAGGTATGCAAAATGCGAAGCCTGCCAAAGTACCTGAAGATCCCTTCCAAGTCTCCTTGATGGCCCAGGAGACATCCAGGCTGGCAGGGATTGGCTCCAGGGACAAAGTGACAGTCCTTCTGTCCTGGTCGTTGTCCTCCTCCACCATTGGGGGCTGGGCCTGCCCCTCTGTCTCCTCCAGCTCGGGGTCAGCCTCCAGGCACTGGAGTATTGACTGCTCCAGCCCAGAGTCCATCACGATGCAGGGGGAAGAGGGTTCCCCCCCGGTCAAGGATGTGGTGGAGCTCCTCGTAGTAGAGGCAGGTGTTGGGTCTTGCCCCTGAGCGCCCCCTCTGCTCTGTCGCCCCGACATCCCTGATGGAGCTCCTTCACTTTTGCCTGGACCTGTTTCATGATCCAGGCAGGGTGACCTCTCTTCATCAAGGATGTGGCCATGCGGGAATAGATGAATAGATGTCAGTATTCCGGCACTTTGCCCGGGGTTCTTGGAGCGACTCATCCTCGCCCCACAATTCCAGGAGGGTCATGATTTCAGCACTTGACCATGATGATGCTTGGTGCTTGCTGCCCCTGGGGGGAGCCTGGGAGCCCTGTAGCTGCTCCCTGGCAAGGCCAGGGGTGTCTCGGGCATCTGCTTCCTCTGCCATTTGTGCCGACAGAGAGCCACAAGGCAAAGCAGCTAGCTGTGGGCAAGCTTCCTGCCACAATGTGCTGTGCAGGGTGCCTGCACCTTTAAGAGGGGCCAGCAGACAGGAACAAGAGAGTTGTGATTGCCTGCCTATGGAGCATCCAAGAGGCCACCTGTGTTTTTTCCTGGAGGCCAGTTTTTGTGCAAAAACCCCTCCAGAGTGTCCACAATTGCCTTTTTGCACAAGAGCTGTAGCGTAAAAAGGAGTTATTCCTTATGGGGAGAGGAATAACTGTACCACAAAAAGCCCTCTGCTCTGTCGATTTTCTTACGCAGAAATGCACTTGAGGTGTGGACGCTCTGCCGGTTTTTGCACACAAATGGCCATTTCTGCGCAAAAACCTTGTAGTGTAGACACAGCAATGGGGCCTTGTGCTCTGGTGAAATCCTGAACTCACTGATGCTGGAGGAAATCTTAATGTTGACTTCAGTGGAAACCAGCATTTGATCTAGTAACTTCTGGAGAACAGCCTTCATATTAGGAGAATAACCTTCACTTGAGAACATCCAGAAAAGGGTCTCTCTTTTTATTTGTCAAGGAACTTTAGTAACGCCACTTTAAGGTGCTAATATAGACACATACATATACCTCTTGACTATTTTTAGCTGGTAACCTCATCTTTCTTTCTCCATTCTCCCAAGTCCCTAGTTTCTCTTATGAATATTTTAAGAAAAAATAAAATAGGGCTCCATCAGATTTGAAGGCAAATGTCATATTTCTAAAATGATTCAAATGAACGTTGTACAAACAGTGCATTACAAGGAGTTATATATAGCTGAACATGTAATACAAGGATCACCATCTACTGGTATATAAGAATATGTTTCATAATTCATAAGTGTGAAGGATCAATAAAGTTGTTACACACTGTAAATGCTTGTCAGTATATTGCTTTTAAAGTAGGGCAGTTAATTCCTTCTCCTGTAAAAATGGTTTAGTCTATCTCTTTCTTCTTCGTCCACCCATTGTCGTAGTAGCCAGGCATTCTGCAATTAATTAGGAAGGTTAAAAATAAAGGACAAAGAAAGAAGGAGGATTTTTTTTCATTTTTTAAAACACAAACTAAATGAAAACTTCAATTAGAAACTAAATTCATTTGTTTCTCTTCCATTGCTTCACTGAAAAGCTGGACATTTTGTCAAAAGTGAAGTGTGTCTGTGAAACATTTTGACAAGGCTTCATTGTTCATTAAAAAGTTATATTTAATAAAATTTCATATTGCTATACATTTTCTAATCTATCAAATGATATATTTAGGTGTTACAATAATAAATAATATTTTTAAAAGAGAGAGAAATGACATCTGCCAACACAT
This sequence comes from Pelodiscus sinensis, assembly GCF_052426305.1. Taxonomy (NCBI): domain Eukaryota; kingdom Metazoa; phylum Chordata; order Testudines; family Trionychidae; genus Pelodiscus; species Pelodiscus sinensis. The sequence continues at coordinate 194,543,719 of NC_143053.1, read as the reverse complement.
CATTAAAATGTTTAGAGCTATGGAGAGGAGGTGACATGTTAATAAGATACCAAGCACAAACCCTCCATACTTCTAAATTTGGTAATCAGCTTGCCTTTAGTCCATTTGGTCAATTATCAAAGACTTCATTACACCTTATAAGGCATGTTCAGTTAAGCAGGTGAGATGTAAATAGTGTTTGACTTATTGAAAATAATCATGACAAAAATGGTTTTGAAAGAAAAATGCTTCCAGTGCTAGCATTCAATACAATAGAAAAGCAATTTATTTATACAATATGGCTATGTCTATACTGCACCCTTCTTCTGCAAAAGCTTATGCAAATGAAGTGTGGATTAGCATATTGCCACATTTCATTTGCATAAGTAATTAGGGGCCATTTTTGCACAAGAGGATTTTGCGCAAAAAGGTGCTGTGTAGATGGCTCCTTTTTGTGCAAAACCCCTCTCTTGTACAAGAGCCATTCTTCCTCATTTTTTCAGGCAGAACGGCTCTTGCCCAAGAGGAGGTTTTTGCGCAAAAAGGAGCCATCTACACAGCTCCTTTTTGCGCAAAAAGAGCCCCTAATTAATTATGCAAATGAAGCATGGCAATATGCTAATCAGTGCCTCATTTGCATAAGCTTTTGTGGAAGAGAAATGCAGTATAGATGTAGCCTTTGAGTGAAATTTAAAACCTTGATTACAAATGTATAATAAAACCAGCTCAATTTTATTTTAGAAGCTTTCTTCAGTAAAATGTTTACTATGTATCAGCTCTTCAGTTGGCATAAAGCAACATATCTCCCTTGCTGTCAATTTTCACCATGAATTGATCTGTTTCAATATCATTCATTGTACCTATCTGGCAAATCATCTCAACAGTTAGAATCTACACATGTTTTACTACAATAGTTACATATTTTAAAACAAGGTTATGTTGTTGCTAGTGTTTCTACTCAGTTTTGTTAATCATATTACATGCCTACCAAGACATATGTGCTTCATGTGACAACTCCAAGAAAATATATTAGAAAATACACATGGAATTGCCAGTGTAACTGTGTGGAGTGGACTGTACCTCTGACCCATCTTGTTCTCCCCAAGTACACCCCTTCTGTGCATCAGTGTGTCACAAGAATCTTTCATGTTCCATCCAGGTACTGATTGGCAATTCCATGTGTTTTATTACGGGCTGAACTTCTAAAATCCAGCACTCTCTGGTCCGGCAACATCTGTGGCCTGCAGCACCACAGATATTGCTGGACCAGTGAGCCTGTCTGAGACAGGGGGTGGCCAGAGTCAGGAGTGAAACCCTGGTCAGCAGCAGCAGGCCCAGTGGCTGGGAGCCCTGGCCATCCCAGTGGCCAGGAGCGCACCCCGGGCCATTGTGGTGGTGAATGCAGCCTTGACCAGGTTTGGTGGCAGCCTGGGTTAGCAGGTGGAGAATGTATCCCAGTGGCTAGGGTTGGGAGCAGAGGCCAGAGGCTGGGACTGGTGCCCCAGAAGGGCTGACAGCCGGGAGGAAAGCCTTGACCTCCCCTGGTCCAGCAAACTCCCTGGTCCGGGATCACTCATGTCTGGAGGATGCTGGACCAGGGAGGCCCAATCTGAGTGTATGTCTACATTAGCCACCCTAGTTCGAACTAGGGTGGCTAATATAGTCATTTGAACTTGCAAATGAAGTACATGCACACGGGCTAGGTAGTTCAATCTAAAGCCCCTAATTCGGACTACTGTTACTCCTCATTGCAGGAGGAATATTTAAAAATGGCGGTGCCCAGCATTTCAAAATGGCGGCGCCTGGGAACATGCAAATAAAGCCCAGGATATTTTAATCCCGGGCTTCATTTGCAAGTTCGAATGACTACATTAGCCACCCTAGTTTGAACTAGGGTGGCTAGTGTAGACATACCCTGAATAATCATCTTTATATGGTGACCTGGGCCCAGATCCTGCATTTCTATTCCCTACAAGACAAGGACAGTAGTAATTAGTGACCAAACAGCTTCCTTAAAGTAAAGTATTATTTATTTAGAAAGAAAAGCATTTTGTAGGAAATGTTTCTCAAAACAAATAGAAATAGAATGTGCAATATCCGTATCTCTCCTTCCCTATGTTTTACCATTCCCTGGATATGGGAGGACCAATTCCTTCTGATTACACCATTTTGTTAGCCTGTGACAACCTGTCTTCCTAGTCAGCTGTTCACAAGTTAGCTCCTTGACATTCTCTTTCTCTGAAAATCTTTTTAACTCTTTAGTCTTCTTCTGATTTTCAGTCCCCCATCTAGCAAAAACAAGGTTGGAGACAAGATACAAGAGACTTTGAATCTAACAAATGCCTCCTGTTGTCTTTCTAGTATGTGCCTTCATATTCTTATCTGGAAGCTTTCCATATGTTTCCTGATGAAATCATGGGCTATAGGCATTTAAAAAATCCATTAACACACATACAAGATAGATCATTGCATTCACACTGGAAAATCTTATAACTCAGAATAGAATAACTTCACCTTTCTCACCTGGTCACATATAATGTTCATCCCATTATTGCATATCACTATTCATAGATTAACACATAGCAATTTCTATCATATTCATAACCTTATTGCATTTCAGTTTCATTTCTTTCATAACCTGTAAACAGATCTGTATGTAACCACACAAGACTAAAACATATAACAGATCTTTCATGGGTTCAGCTGCAAATCTCATATTTTAATGTGAAAACTAAATTTCACATTTACAAGTAAAATAAAATCTAAAATTGCAGAAGTACTAAACATCACTAATGCTATCCTGGGTTTCCCTTAATGAGATCTTCAAAGAAGTGATCGCATTAAAAACTATGTTGAAGATGACATCACAGTGGAAGACTAATCATTTTTATAGTTTTTTCCCCATTCTATAGCCTGCAGTAACGAACTTGCCTCAGCTTATCAGAATCAGTCTGGGAAATCTTTAGTATTCTCTTGTTGAGTACAAGAATGGCTATTAAAATGTTAAAACAAATTAGTGTTACTATATGTGATGGGGTGGGCAGACCCTCACTAGAATGGGAGGGGAGAAAACCCTCTGGGCGAGGAAATCCCACCCCTTCAAGCAGACTGAGCATGCTCCAAGTCTTGGGTCAGTATGAAAAGCCAGGGAGCAGCTCAGTCGAGGGTGGTCAGCAACGGGGAAGGTTCCCTAGATGGAGTTCCAGCGCTGTTCCAGCCCATGGTCCTGATAGAGGGAGCTGAAAGGCTGAGAGGCAGTGACTGCTCAACCCCTACAGAGATCCAGGGAGAAACCACTACTGGGGAACAGGGAGACCCAACAGCTACATGAGACAACACCCCAACGGGATTGGTAGGAAGTAACCCAGGGAGGGTACAGGAGCCGCCCCTCACACGCAGGTATCCTTGGTGCATTTCAGCAGAAGTCCCCGCTGAGAAGGAGTAATAGGCAACCTCTGTGCTCATAGGGCCCTGGGTCGGGACCCGGTGGAGCAGGGTGAGCCCAGGTCCGCCTACCAGAGGCAAAACCCTGACTCACTGACTCTGGCCATTAGGCATTTCTGCTCTGCAACCAGGGGCACTTATTGACTCTGGCCATTAGGTCTTAGTACCCCAGGGTCAAGGACATCTGTTGATTGTGACTAGGAGACCGTTAGCCATTTGGAGCAGACTACCAGCAGACGGAGAGTCCTTCACAGGGCAAGGGAATTATGGACTAGTGAGTGGGCTGAGAGTCTGGTGACCAATCAAGTGTGGTGACTGTCCATCAGAATAGCCATAGTCACATGACACGGTGGGAAGACCCCGCCACACCATAGTATTATAGATAACGCCTATACTTAGCATACTTTGCATACTAGAAATACTGGTAAGTGGTATTTCTTTGCTATATCAGTGGAAATCAGGAGTAATTCTACCACATTCATCAAACTCTACCAGATTCACCTGATTTACCAAGAATGGATTAAAATGATACAGAATTAGACCCTGTACTGGTTTTACTGGTAGTATGCTAAAATTATCAGAAAAAAGAACAAATAATTAGTCTTAGTATTTGTTGTCATGTAACCAATGGAATCACTGAAAAGTAGGGTCAGGTGGACCATGCTATGAACATCAATTCTAAGACTGGTGTTTGGAAAGCGATCACACCTAAATCCTGTGGTCAGGGAAGTTTTTGTGCTTACTTCCCAATGTTCAGTTGTTAGCCCAGAACAGATATAACTATAACTAAGCAGATCAGAAGATGGACTGTCTGCAGATTCTATATCTTTCCACATCTAGTGTTGGATGAGCTATTAAGACAGAGGCAGAATAAGGTGTAACACACAGAGAGCATTTATTATATGTAACAGGTAAACTAGGCAAGGACCCCACTCTGGTAACAACAGAATATAAAATATACAGAATGTTATGAGTATGAAGCTCAGAGTCCTTAAACCCCTTAAATAATGGGTATAAAACTGTAGAAAAATCACAGTGCTCCAGTACCACATTTGAAGACCGGGACATAAACAATGATGAATTCTAGAGAACTGAAACTCAAGAACTCAATGTTCTTCTCTCTCTGGAAAGATCTTTTCATTTTGCCCTCTCAGTCTCTGCTTGACCTCATAGTCTTATGTGCTAGAATGTACACAACTAATGAGGTGTTATGGGTGCATACAAGTAGATGTTGAAGTGGAATAAGATCTGGTCTTTCAAGGGCTCTTCCAGCAGCATGGCTGATCTTGTGGGGCATGTCCCTTAGATGGACAGCCCTGAATGATAGAGTACTTTACTCTTAAATAATCTCTGGTTACTAGGCAGATTAGGCTGTCATATGACAGAACTAGCCTAACCTTTCCTGCCTTGATTTGAAAAAGGCTAGAAAGGGTTCCAAATTTTCTCAGAAAGGTGTCCAATATGGAGGCTTAACTGTCCTTTTACAAATCCAAAACAGTGCTTACAGAAAACAGGTCAGGAACAGATTTCACCCAAAACAGTGGGTCTATGCATGAAAGCACAATTTCTAACAAATTCCTATGAATCTGGCTGTGAGAAGGAGAGTTTACAGATCTGCTCTTCAGAAATGCATGTTTAGAGATTAACAGCTAATCCTATATTTAGAGAGATGCTTAAGTATTCTATCTTTGTTCAAGGTGTTTTATTATGGCTGCTGAATACAGAATATGCTTGATGTCACTACATGAAGTCATAGTGACAGATTCTGCTCCCCTATTCCTACTAAGTAGTACCTTACTCTGTAATGGGCCCCTTCATTTTAACAACTTCAGGAGAGAGGGTGGCAAAATTAGCACATAACAATCTTGCTTATTTGGAATAGCATTTTTAAGCAGTTTTTTCCCCCTTTTTGCTGAAGTTTCAGGATTCCAGCAGATAAATATAAAGGATTATTCCTTGAATCCAAATAATATATTAAAATATCACAAATAAGACAATGTGTAAGATACTTCAGTGGAAGAGACTCTGGGTAGTCAGGTTTATGTTCACCAGGTATTAGAAAGAAAGCAGTGGGAACACTGCTAGCATTTATTGGACAGGAAACACAGCATATTTTAGCTGAAACAAAATACAGGACTATGTAGCACTTTAAAGACTAACAAGATGGTTTATTAGATGATGAGCTTTCGTGGGCCAGACCCACTTCCTCAGATCAAATAGTGGAAGAAAATAGTCACAACCATATATACCAAAGGATACAATTAAAAAAAATGAACACATATGAAAAGGACAAATCACATTTCAGAACAAAAGGGGGATGCGGGGGGGGGGGGGGAGGAAGGTGAATGCCTGTGAGTTAATGATATTAGAGGTGGGGAAGGGTAGATGTCTGTGAGTTAATGGTATTAGAGGTGATAATTGGGGAAGCTATCTTTGTAATGGGTAAGGTAGTTGGGGTCTTTGTTCAGCCCCCTGCGGAGAGTGTCGAATTTTAGCATGAATGCCAGTTCATATTTTAGCTGTGTGACATGCAACAAAATCCTCCATGTCAGTGCTGTCTGGTTGTATGCCACCATAAAACAGGTGAGTGTTATGTGACATTCTTTTCATGTCAAGGAAATGCATGCCATAGGTCACTAAAAGCACCACCAACTTCTGACCCTCCAGGAAAATATTTTGTATGTTCTTTTCTCTCACATACAGTTTATTTTTCAAAATCTGTTCCCATTTTGCTCAACCTACACTTTGACTTTGTTATGGCAACAGTTAGAGTTTTCTTCTGATCTAAACTGGACTTTATTCTGGCTGAGTATATCCTCTTATCTGTGCAGAAGTACAATTTCCCTTAAAAATATATCCTCATTGCACTATGACATAAGTTGTACTTTTGTTTTGTAAAAATGATGTCTATTAAGGAATTGTCCAGAATGCTCTTTGGATGCTAAGCTGCAGATATTTCATTAAGACATTTGCTTTCAAAGAAATAAACTTACATATAAAAAACTATGTTGAAAGAATATGGAAGAAATAAAATATGTTCATATAGTTAAAGACTGCATATACGCAAGAGGGCTAACAAGGTTGCATGGACAACTTTAATATGCACATTTGCTAACTTTTGAGTGGTTGACTTGCAATCTTAATGATGTTGTTTTAATACAGGCAACTTTAATTATCCTGTATGTCTAATTTTGTAGGTTTTTAGAAGAGCAAATGGAAAAATCAGAAATTTTGTCATGTGGCCTCATTTTGATATCCATTTTGTTCATCAACAGATAAGAAATATTTAGATCCATTGCATGGACCATTGGAGCTAACAAAGTTACTGATTGCATCAGTAGGTTGAAATCATCTATGTGGATCAGCTCTAAAGGGGCTTTTCTAAAGTGTTTCACAGATATTTGCTGACAGTAGAGGAATGGTGGCACTCTGGAATATTGGGTTCTATTCCAAGCTGTGGATGGGAGGGTGCTATCTCAGACACATATTCTTCCACCTATTTCCCCCATTCTTATAGTGGGAACTTTGGGGAAACCTTAATAATAAGCAGTGTTACCAATCCAGCTTCTACCAGAGACGTGTGAACTCCTCTTTATTAAGTATGCTTCTGAAAGAGACACTCTTTAAACTACCTGGGCCAAACCTTCAGCTTGTCTAAATTGGCATAGCTCTTTTAACTTCCTTGAAGCTACACTGAATTACATTAGCTAAGGATCTTAGTGGATGTAATTCTGCTCCAGTCTACAAAATGTTATTTCCATGGGATATAAATCTAGATAAACTTTGGCCCAGATTCTCCATCATTTGACAGGTGTTTAATTGCGAGCTGATGGGATGGATGAAATGCAAAGTATGAAGCTTTATAATTATACATATTCTAATACTGGCAAAGTTAATTAAAAATAAAGAGTTCAGTATTGGTAAAGAGCAGCAGTCACGGAGTTTTGCTTAGTGCTTCGCTGTGATACAATAATACTCGTAACAAGCACTATTTCAGATTACATTAGCTATTTCATGGCAGATGAACGGCAGGATGCCACTTTCTTGCCCTTTTCTAATATTTTTAGACTCTTACCCAGTGCTCTCTCTCTCCTTGGGGGGCCCATGTTAGCAAACAAGTAAGCAGGTGGAAAATTCAAGTATAGAAGGATGACGTAGGTAGACCTTTTTGATCAGTAATTAGATGGTTTTGCTAATTATTTTCAGTTGCATGGCTGCAGGAGTAGGTAGGGTCAAATATTTGCATTGCGAAAGCAGCAGGCCACTCTTAAGCTGTTACACTGCAAGATGATTCACAATGCCATGGAATATTCTTTAAAGAATTTGTGAAAGAAATCAGGTTTATATCCAGAATGGATTATGTTCTGTGGGCCCAGACCTGAAGGAATGAGCAATATCCCTGTACAATTATTTTGATCTGGTGAAAGTGTGATCAACCATAAGGAAGACTTCCTTGACCTCAACATGTACTAAGAGACCAAAGCAGCTGCACAACCAGCTTACTGGTCCTGGACATTGTGATCTATACCATGCAGCTGCTTTCTCATACCAGTCTTGTGCAAGACTCACTCACCATATCAGTTTCTGGGTAATCAGCATTACTTAATAGAAAAATAAGTAAATTGTTAAATATCATACTTCTATTAAATTAGTGAACAGCTGGGACTTTATTGGATAATACTGAGCTAGGGGGAGAGGTAGATATATTGGAGGATAGGGATAGGGTCCAAAGTGACCTAGGCAAATTGGAGGATTGGGCCAAAAGAAATCTGATGAGGTTCAACAAGACTACTGAGATGGAAGAATCACAAGCACTCCTACACACTGGGCAGGCCGGGGACTGACTGGCTAAGCAGCAGTTCAGCAGAAAAAGGCCTGGGATTACAGTGATGAGAAGCTGGATATGAGTGAACAGCGTGCCCTTGTAGCCAAGAAGGCTAATGGCATATTGGGGTGCATTAGGAGATCAAGAGAAGTGATTATTCCCCTTTATTGAGCTCTGGTGAGGCCATATCTGGAGTACTGCATCCAGTTCTGGGCCCCTCCACTACAGAAAGGATGTGGACGCATTGGAGAGGGTCCCGCAGAGGGCAACCAAAATGATTAGGGGGCTGGAGCACATGACCTATGAGGAGAGGCTGAGGGATTTGGGTTTATTTAGTTTGCAGAAGAGTGAGGGGGGATTTGATAGCAGCCTTCAACTTCTTGAAGGAAGGTTCCAAAGAGGATGAAGAGAGTCTGTTCTCCATAGTGACAGATGGCAGAACAAGGAGCAATGGTCTCAAGTTACAGTGCGGGAGGTCTAGGTTGGATATTAGGAAAAACTATTTCACCGGGAGGGTATTGAAGCACTGGAATGGGTTACCTAGGGAGGTGGTGGAATCTCCATCCCTAAAGGTTTTTAAGTCTTGGCTTGATAAAGCCCTGGCTGGGATGATGTAGTGTTGGTCCTGCTTTGGGCAGGGGAATGGACTCAATGACCTCCTGAGGTCTCTTCCAGCCCTAGAATTCTATGGTTATCACTAAGCTTAAATTTTGTACATTGTTGAATGGATGTTTGCAAACTAGAGGTTGAAAACCACTATTCTATGGTAATGACAATCCTTCACAGACCCCTTAGACCAAGGGTATCAAACTCCCACCCTGCGGATCATCCCTGGATGGAACAGTTGCAGAATCTAGCCTGGGAATCCTTCTGGATCAGCAGGGACCTGTCCATTCCCATTCCCCAAGCTCCACACCTACCCACCATCACCCTACCCTTTCCCCTCACATGGTGCCCCCTCTCCTGAAGATGTGGCTTTAGCGATTACTGGGGTGGCCTGACATGTTGCAGCAGCAGGGGTCAGTCCTTCCCCCCCTTGCACTCCCTGCTGCAGTGTGGGAGCAGAGCACTGAACGGTGCAGTCGCTCCACTCTACAATGGCTCCAGCTGCCACAGGCAATGCAGAGGAACCTGACTGCTGCTACTGCCCCATGCCAGGCCAGTCGGTAATCCTGGAGGCCACATCCCTCAGGGTACAGGGCACCATGAGGTGGGGAGAGGGTAAGGTGATGGTTGGAAGGGAGGGTAGAACATTGGCTTGGGCAAGGGAAATGGACAACCTCGCCTTCCTTTCCCCTGGCTTGCTGTGCCAGATTGCACAAGTGCTGCGGCTTGGGATGGCCTGTGGACCGGGAGACTGAGATCTTTCCCCTAGACATAAGCCACATCTACACTTTCCAGTAGATTAGCACTGCTGCAATTGATGCAGCAGGTGTTAATTTAATGGACCTGGTGAAGACACATTAAATTGATGGAAAAGCGCTCTCCTGTAGATTAGTGTACTTCACCTTCCCAAGAAGAGTAAGGGAAGTTGGCAAGTGAGCATCTTCTGTCAACCCAGCACAGTGTAAATACTGTGGTAAGTTTCCCCAGCTTCATCAATATTACAGTATCAACATAACTGAAGTAGTGTAACTTAGATCGATTTAAATCAATAGTCTGCGGCCCCTCAGAGCTCTGCACACCACAGATTTAAAACCACAGATCCAAAGCAACAAACTTTGCTTGCCTGAATTATACTTCAAGTCCAAATGACAAACATCTGACTACCCTAGTTTTACAGTGGGGAGACACTGATGTACCTAAACAATAGCAATCCTATCAGACGTCAGTATATTGGTTTTGGTGTACTCTTTCTTTCTTTAAATACTTGCTTATATTATAAAGAGGGATATTAACACGGTTAACTGGTTAACCATTTTAACTCAGGGCCTGCTGCCTGGCCTGCTGCCTGACCCCTTGGCAGCCCCAGCCATCGGGTCCTGTCATCAGTCCCCATGACCCTTCCATGGCTGGGGCTGCTCTGACTCCGGGAAGCCTCACGCTAACCGGTATGCTTACTAGTTAGTCATTTAACATCCCTAATTATGAACTCAGTAAAATGCTCATCGGCACTAATGTAAGAGAAGAGAGAAATTAATGGAATAAACTGTTTACTAAAAATAGTGATATAAGCATATGAATGGAAATAAGAATCAACTCTTCAGTCACCTATAGCAATTAAGGTGAGCGATCTTATAAAATCAGCATCCAGGGTGTTTACTACTCAACTTTGAATTTAATATAACAAAATAAAAAGTGAACTTGCTGATATGAACTTTTTCTGTCTTTTCATATACCCAGGAAAGTAAACACAAGAAGGGAAAAAAAAGAATACCTAGTAAGTGCAGACAAACAATGGTTTTTATCTTACTTAAAGCAACAAAGTAATCCTCCAGAACCCAACACCAGATATTTATATTTCTACCCATCACAGTCACCTGCCTTTTAACTACTCTATGCCTTTTAGAACATGTCCACACAGCAACTGGGAGGTATGATTCCCAGCATGGGTAAATCTTGCACTTGCTCTGCTCAAGCTAGAATACTAAAAATAACAGAGTGGCTTGAGTGATGCTTCAGGCTAGTTGCCTGAGTTTGGACTTGGAGGAAAGGAGCTTGAACATGAGCTACTAGCCACAATGTCTGCACTATTATTGTGCTAGCTCAAGCAGACCTAGTGTGATTCTATCTACTATGCTGTGAATCACATCTCCCAGATGCAGTGTAGACACACTTTACTCTTTGCATTCTTGACCTTCCTGTCCTCAGCACAGTCAGCTGCTAATTTATCTCCTTTGAACTGTTCTATACTTACTGCTTTCCTAGCCTGCTGAAACCTTTTGCATGTAAAATCTCCTAGGTAAGCATCTGATTGACTTTACTGGGATGACTCTTGTTAGTAAAGGGCTGTGGAATCAGCCGCAGTTGATTTCAGCCCAAAGGACAAAGTAATTCAGTTGAACCCTGGACAATCCAGTACCACCACAAACGCATTTCCACCTCTTACCCATTCTTTCCTGTGTCCTGCTATTCTCTAATAGATCAATGTCCTTTTTGTGTGTGTATCTATGTTTTTTAACTATTTGATCAGCTGTAGTAATAACTGAAAGTTCCGATGGTTGTTCTGTAGCATGTGAAATGAGTCTACACCCAGTCCTAGTTGTCCATTCTACGTAAGTCATGGTCATAATTCACACTATTTTTATCACTGTTATACTACTATTTATATTATGATAGTATCCCCAATGTACCATGCACTGTTCAAGCATAAAGTGTGATACACTATATGCCTATATTCCCTGTCCTCTTCCCTGAAGGAAGGAGACCTTTGGCATTTTCAGCTGAGAGGAATATCAAAGAATGAATGATATTAAAGATGAAATATTCTCTGTCCCTCGTATGTAGTCTCTCTAAAACAGGGCAAAGGCACATAGATGATGCAGTTTGCATTGCAACTGCCAATGTTATGCCTCTAGCTAGTTGCTAGAGGGACTTCAGTCACCATGACACTCAGTCCTTCACCTTTCACCAGAAATGAATTCATGTTTGAAGCATGCAGGAGAGGTTGCCTGGCAGGTGTTAGTGACGTCTGTTTTTTAATGTCAATATAGATTTTTTTTAAAGTGCCTTGGCAAGGCTTTTCATTGACAGGATTTTTGGTTTTTATTTTCCCCCTCATTTTCATTATCAGGTCATTGTGGAATCTTTAGAGAGTGCTCTGCTACCCTTCACTGAATGGGGCTAATTCAGAAGATGCTGCGAAAGCTACTGTGAACCAGGCCCCAGAGGTCATGGACACCCCAAATACTAGCACAGTGTTTACTGCTGCAGTGCCCTGTGTTGTGAAATACAGAATGAGCTGGCAGAGTTCTCCAAATATGACAACGTGACTTCTACATAATCTGGACATCTGCCCTTTTGTCACAGTGCTGGCTGGGGCAAAATGCAAGAAACTTCCATCCATTATATTCTAACTCCCTCCATAAAACTTATTCTTTCACCTGACACTCCTCCTTTTTCACTGTATCCTGACTTACATGGTATAGGAATTTGGGGCAAATGGAGGGAGAAAGCTACAGATTGATTCTTGCCACTTACAGACACAACGTGATGTGAGATACTTTGCAAAGTATCACAGATTTATCTCTACCAACCTCATTTTTTTATCATGAGTAAAAATTCTATTCTGCTTTGGATTTTAAGAATTTGGTTTTAATGGTATTGCCTTATTTTAGAAAAGAAGTTTTTCTGCGAATGGTATATGAAACCTATCTTGGGCTGAGACCTGCACCTGGCTTGGGAAATAATGTTCAGCCATTTAGATAAATGTTACTTAAGAGTGTAAGACCTACTTAAAATGGAGTCTATAGGGATTTATAGGCATAGTCTAGAAAACCTTGGATACTTTCATCCAAGGGGCCAAAGAAACAGTTTTGATACAGGGAAGTTCAGGGTTTTGCAAAGTTTTTAATACTAACATACCCTGCTTGTGCCTGGTGTGAATGAGAATCTACACTAATCTATCATCCATCTGACATTTAGTCAGTCAACTATTGTAGCTACTGATTCATCACAATGTTGGAGGCTTTTAAGGTGACAGCAGGTAGCTGTAGGACACAGAGACCCTTTACTCTCATGTCCCATTTGAAAAATCAGTCTGGGAGCTCCCTGATGCTGAGCCCCCGCAGCACAGCTGGAACCCATCAGTGTTTCCCATAGGCTTCCAAAACAAGGCGGATTGAATGAATTAATGTGATTTCTGCAAAATACTGCTGCCTTTGCAATGCCAAGGTGAGGGTGCCATGGACAGGCTTTATGCTTTGCAATAAACTCTGTGCATCAGCATCCACTCACCCCATGAATCTTCCTCATCAATCCTGCTGCACAGAGCATTTTTGACACTTTTGTGCTGCCACCCATGGTGCTTTTCCTAGGCAGGGAGAAACCTGATCTTATCTTTTATTGTCGAAAGGAAGGGGGAGCAACAAAGAATAGGAACGGAGAAAAATAAAAATAAGAGGTGAGAGAAACACCGATATAAAGAAAGCCAGGGACCCTCTGTTTAATGCAGAATAGTTTGAAAATTTACTCTTAACTATCTCCTGGTCAGCCTCTTTGGGGACTGAAAGAAGAGAGAGATGTTTGCCATTGCAGCTGCTACAGTAAATGAAATGACTTTACTCTGGGGAGTAATACTAAGCAACAATCAAACAGCAACACTACCAGCCTCAGCAAATCACTAGTCTCAGCACAGGAGTGACTTTCATGCATGTCGAGATCACTCCCTTCACTCCCCTTTTCTCTCTACCACACAAACTTGTCTTCTGTGCTGTGACACGTATCTCCATACTTTCTTTTCTTTTGTTGTTAAAAGAGGTTTTTTTTCAAGTTAGACAAATTTCGTGAAACATGTGTAGATTCAAAAAGAATCTAAAAGCTATTTATAGGAAAGTGAAACTAAACTCCAGGATGTAGAGTTGTCCAAAAATGTTTACAACTAATTTGATATTCTAAGAACAATACAATATGGATAAACTCCTGATCTTATGAACCAAAGAGCATCCATAATTTAATTTATTTCTACACAAAAAAATTATAAGTGTGTGTTCTTGAATCTGAATAAAATCCTGTGCTTTGACTTACAACATTATTTCCCCAAAAAATTATGGCTCTAACTACTCAGTATGATACATATCAAGGAAAGATTTTTTTTTAAAACCACAATAATTAAAAATATGTGGGGGTGGGGCTAAGTGTTACTTACAGGATAGTAAGTAAGGTGAGCAACAGCAACAAAGAAGTCAGTCTCTTATTAAAAGATGAATAAAGCAAATTAAATGGTAAAGGGGAGGAGCCTGATTAAAAGATAGACATTCCCAAATCTTCCAGGTTTTGTCTCCTATCCCCAAATTGCACTACCTAAACGTAGAACAAGTCTAGCTTTTCCTATTGATTCAACGTAATTCACCCCATGATTCATGTAAGTTCAATAGTGCTGTCAAAATGGCAATCCAGATTTAGCCCATCTTCCAAACTCTATTGCGGAAAAAGAGGAGAAATGTAGACACCTCTCACACACATTGAGAGGAGGAGAAAGAGATTCAGATCCCAATGCAGCACGGTTCAATAGAAACATAAATATCTGGATCCTGCCAGCTTTTACTGACACAAATTCCATGGTTATCCATTTCCACAGTAGCAAGCTCTGATGTCTAGATGAGCAACTGCCCTATAGAACTCAGATCTGGGGTCCCAGGAGGACTGAGCTGGATTCAATTTCTGGATAGACATTTTTTGCAAGTTGCTATATTCCAATGCATTGGGATTGAGACTACTGAGGGAGTATGAGAAACTGCATATCCATTACATTTAGACAATTAAACCAGAAGGGAGGCAGAAAAAATAGCTGGATCTAGCAGACACTGATGCCATATTAAAGTTTTTGGAGATATCTATACTAAACCGTGTACAGGGGGAGAAGTCAGAAGGATGGAGTCAGACCTTTTAAGTGGAATAGTAGAAGCAACACTTGTTGTGTCTTTTAATGGTTCAGTTTATTGGTTTGGGCCAAAATTCGGCAACATTCAGTTGCTGGGTTGCTGCAATGCGATTGTTCGGAGGGCATCAGGCTCTGCATTTTGGAAGTGGGGGATTTCAAAATGCAGGAAGTAGGAGGATTTGGGTATAAGCAACAATATTGTTTTGAGCTGGATATAGATGCTGGGGCTTGAAATGGAGCCTGGATGCTTGTGTTCTGTTTAGTCAGCACAACTAAGAGGATTGAGACCCCCAAAGCGTCTGGAACCAGGTTTTCGCAGCTGTACTGTGTTGGGATTCATTACCTTCTGGATTGCATTGGTGAGTTTGCTCTTTAAGCACTAGGCTGGGGTGAGCTGGAGCGGGGGTGCTTGGCTGGGTGCGGCAGCCTCAGCTGTTCCCTTCCCGCGAGCAGGTGTCGGGTGATCACACCCTCAACTTGCGCTCAGTTCCTTGCACCAGCTTGTATTTCCCCCGGGACTCCGCCGGTTCTGCACACACACACACAGCGCCCCCCTTCACGCCCACCCTCTCCGACAGGGCTGAACGAACTGAGCAGCCCCTGAGCCACGCAGCGGTGGTTCCCAAGTCGTGCAAGGAACCCCCCCACCCCTCCTCCCGCTCCTCGCCACGCGCGCACCCTCCTCCCCGGGTCTCTCCCGCCAGCCAATCAGGGGGGGATGGAGCGCGCGGCGGCTGCGAGCGGGCTCAGCCGGCGGGCGGGAGCCGGGCAGCTGGTGGAAGGGGGGAGGCGCCGCTCTCTGGCGCTAGCCTGCTCACGGCCGGCCAGACGGGCGCTTGCCGGGCGAGGCGAAGTCGTAGCGGCCCCTGCTCTGCCCCCTTTCCCCGCCCCCTGCCTCCCCTCCCCCGGCCCCGTGCACTTTCTTTGCGCGTCCCCCTTCCCGGGTAAAGTTTGATGGGGAATTTCGCACCGCGCTGGAAAGATGCCGGTGATGAAAGGCTTGCTGGCCCCGCAGAACACCTTCCTCGACACCATCGCCACGCGCTTCGACGGCACGCGTGAGTCGGGGCGGGAGTGGGGGTCTGGCGTGGGGCTGTGCGGCTGGGACGGGTGCTCCCTGCCGTGCCGCAGGCGGCTGCCTCTTTGGGGGGCTCGCGCGGTTAGCCCCGGCCCGGCTCTCGGGAGAGAAGTTGCAGGCTCCACCTGCTACTGCTGCAGCGTCCCGGGGCTCCGCGCCCCTGACCGTCGCCCTAGTGCCAGCTGCGTGTTTTGCGGGCGGGTGGGGTGGGCGTAGGTTTAAGACGCGGCTCGGGGGGAATCTCTTTGTTTAAGTCTCTCGGGCCAGATTTCAGCCTTTAATCGGGTTTTGCCTTGGCCGGACAGCTGCGCGGGGTGTGTATGCGCGCGCGCTGCTGAGTGAGATGAACTGGGCTGCTAGCCGAGTGGACGCGAGCTTTCAGCACCTTGGACAGCTCCTTCGCCTCAGCCTCTGCTGGTACTTTGCCTCCAGCTGTTCCTCGTTTCCCACGAGCACCTGGTGCTCGCTGCTGCTGCTCGGGTCAATCCCAGCTCAGCGGTTCCCTTGCGGTTTGCTGCATCAATATGTGGAGTTTGTTCAGGTGCGGGGAAATAATTTGCCACTGGAGGCTCTAGGCTGTTGTTTAGGACTCCCTGTACTTAATGAGCTGTTAGTCGTTATTATAGGTTAAACACACACCAGCGGGAGAGAACTTTCCGCCAACGTAAATCCCCCCCACCCTTTTAGGGAATGGGCGGGGGGAATCTCAAACGATTCACACTGGAGTGAAAATAAAATCTTCAAACTCATTTCTCTTAGTCTTTTATTTTCTGGCAAACATTTTGATGTGTATATGCCTCCCGACCATTGTATTTTTATTACTATTTTGGCCTGCGATGAAGAAAACTGAGCTCAATCATTATATCAGTGAATCCTAAAATCTCAAGTCACAAATAGTTACGCAGATCAACAGAATCATTAACTCAGGTTACAACTGTATCTTTAGTGTGAGAGTATCTTGAGAACATGATTAAGGGGTGCTTTAAATCTATATTTCATTATCAAGTAATTCTTAGAGTAGATGTGCCCTAAAGAGTAATATTTGTTTTGTTAGTGGATTCCAAGTCACTTTTTTCACTTAGAGTTTACAATCAATTACCCGGGTGTTATTTACTAGAGATCAATTCTGGCAGATTTCATGTTGTAAAGTTTTTGTAGATGCTGTTGTCACTTGATTGGCAAAATCCCTACCGCTGTCTGCTTAAAAAACTCCTTACAGTGGCTTCCACGTCAAAGGACCGAACAAAATGGGGAGAGGGGTGATTTACTAAAATGCACTTTGGAGACCATTTATTTTGGGAGGATCAAACTGGTTACACTCTCCTACTGTGAAATATAGGTTTTGAATTATTTAGACTTTGCTATGAATAATTTTATTGTCTGTGTTCAGAATGATACCTTAGCATTTGGAACTTTTTTGGGGAGGGAGGCTAGTTGAAACTTTATAAGTTCTCAATTTATGCACAATAAAAGAATTATTGCTTCAGTTTAGCTGCTCTGGTCAATCCACTCTCCATTCTAACAGCAACATGTGTCTTTGAATGCTTTTGAGTTTTTAAGGGAGTGTCAAATTTTGCATGAGACCTGAAGAAGAGCCCCATTTAACTCTAAAGCTTGTCTTTCTCACTAACAGAAGTTGGTCCAATAAAATATATTACCTCACCCCCTTTTCTCTCCCTTGGTTTGGAAGGCTTTTAAAAATCATGTTAAGTATAGTATCTTAGTTAATATATTCTGAAGTTATTGAAAAAAATCTACTTGACTTATTTTAAAATGTTTAATATTAGCAATAATGTTCACACATAGTAATACACTTTTGCACAAAGTAATGGGAAACATCTTTTTGATGTCTCTACTGAGAAAAATCCCCATTGGTTTCAATGGAGATTTTGCCTTTGAACAGAACTTGGGCATTATGTAGAAGACATTATCATGAACAAATATATTTCTGCCTTTCTGCTCCAAAAATTCATTGGTTGTACATTTCTGAGTGGGATTGGATTATTTGTGGAGAATAGTGCTATTTGGTATAAAACAAACACCATTTGGCTCTTAATTTATAGATCAGTAGTTTTCAACCTTTCCAGATTACTTCACCCAGTTCAGGAGTCTGATTTATCTTGTGTAATACAAATTTCACTTCACTTAAAACCTACTTGTTAAGAAAATCTGATATAAAAATATAAAAGTGTGACAAAGCATTATTATTGAAGTTGCTTTCTTTTCTCATTTTGTCTGTATGAAATTTGAGTTTGTACTGATTTCACTAGCGTATTTTATGTAGCTTGTTGTAAAATCATTTCTCTAGATGAGTTGATGTACCCCCTGGAAGATCTTTGTGTAACTCCAGGATTACATGTATCTCTGGTTGAGATCCACTGAAGTAGAGAATACATTTTGTATTCTTCAAATACATTAATTAAAACATAACTAATTATTAAATTAGATTGGTCTTTGTAGAATGACAGTGCACATAACACAATGGAATTTTAAATCTGAAAAAAAATCACTTTGAAGCTGATTTGATGTGATCTAGTTGGCTTTTTTAAAGCATACACTTACTTGCAAAGTCCTTATTTCTGTGGTAGTTAACATGCTTGTTTATTCATATGGGGGGATAACATAGTTTTGTAAAAACTAGCACAAACTCTGGGCCCAAATCAGCAAACTCTTAAGCAAGTGAGTTAGATTACTCATCTGAACAGTTAGGAATATCAAGGATACTACAAGATTAATAAGTTATTCAAAGTACAACCCCTTACAGGATCAGACCCTGCATGTGTTTTAAATATGATTATAAATTGTATACATTTAGTTCAGTATTAAACACAGGCTATGTTACATAAACTATTTTGACTTCAGAATTGATGATATCCTGTTATAAATATTTTTCTGCATGTTTTGATACAGTGATGCTGTCTGTAGTTAACAGACCTTTTATTTTAAGCCTTTGGGAAGGATATATTTTGTTGTCATCAATGATAGACTAATCCACCAATGCATCTTTAATCCAGAGGAGAATTAATTCTAATTCTGGGCAACAGTGCAGAAAAGGATTCCAGAAAACATTGAAAAATATGCTTAACTTTGCATAGAACTTTGATAAATTCATTAATATGATATCTCTCTTGGTTTTAATGTTGTGACAACTTACCCTATCATGAAATACTCTCTGGGGCTACGTCTACATTGGCAAGATTTTGTGCAAATACTTTTAACACAAGAGTTTTTGCGTTAAAGTATTTGCGCAAGAGAGCATCTACACTGGCAAGTGCTTTTGTGCAAGAGATGTGCTTTTGCGCAAAAGCATCTGTGCCAGTGTAGATGCTCTTGTGCAAGAAAGCTCCGATGGGCATTTTAAACATCGGGCTTTCTTGTGCAATAAATTGATGTTGCCTGTCTACACTGGTGTCTTGCGCAAGAACAGTTGCGCAAGAGATCTTATCCCTGAGCAGGCGCGTCGGAGTATTTGCACAAGAAGCACTGATTTTATACATTAGAACATCAGTGTTCTTGCGCAAGTACTCGTGGCCAGTGTACACAGGTGGCAAGATTTTGTGCAAAAGCAGATGCTTTTGCGCAAAATCTTGCCAATGTAGACATAGGGAGAGGTGGGAATGAAGAATCTAGAACATTTGTAAATAATGGGCAGCCCCAAAATCAATGTTAGGTTTATGATGTTCTTTGGTTATTCAGAACTTTTATAGTTGTCATTTTAGTTGTATCATATATCTGTGTTCATTGTCTATATTTCAGTGCATCGTCAAACTGTTGAATACATGTCAGTAACAGGGAGCCAGGAGCCATGATCCCTGACAACACATTTATGCCCGAAAGCAGAACTCCCACTAGCTCACATGCAAAGCAGGGTGTGGACACCTGAAGTTAAAGACTGCATCCCTTGAGGGTGTGTAGCAACAGTTATGCTCCCTCTTTATGCCAGAAACCACCTGATGCTGTCCCTTCATATTGCTACTGTCTTGAAGCTGTGCCTGGGGGCACATAAGAATGGCTATAGTAGGTCAGGCCTCTGGTCCATCTAGCTTAGTATTCTGTCTTCCAACAATGGCCAATGCCAGGTGCTTCAGAGGTAATAAATTGAATAGTTAACTATCAAGTGATCCATTCCCTGTTACCCATTCCATGCTTTGGCAAACAGAGGTTAGGAACACTTCAGAACATGGTTTTGCATCCCTGCTCTTCCTTGGTAATAACCACTGATGTCCCCATCTTTCATGAAATTATGTAAAAAAATTTTAACCCTATTCAAAACCCATGATTTGAACCCCACAATATAGTAAAGCCCTCAGGAATTTCTCCAAGGAATACTTTTAATTGGTAAACTCTGATTAATCAAAACCAAAACTTTTTGTGGGAAAGGGTTATTTCTGAGAAATATTTTCTTAAACAAAATGGAAAGGAAACCTTCAAAATTTTCAAAACATTTAACTGGTATTTTCAACAAGAAAAATGCTAGTTTTCCGGTTCAAAATTTTTCATTTCAAATTTTAAACTATAGCTTATTTTTAGTAACAAATGGCTGAAGTCAAAGCAAAACATTAGGTATTTTTATTTCTTTGAACAGTTTTCCTCTATTGATATTTTTGTCTTATTTTGTAGGGGATTTTTTTATCAAAATCTCAATTTTTTTCACAAATTTCAAAAACTTTCCAAAAAGCTCTTCAATCTATACTATATATTGGAAATGTTTTCCACATCAGAGTCTGATGTTGCTTCCTCTTATGTTCTGAATGGTTGAAGGAAGGTTAAACTCTATTTTAGTAAATGGACAGGCCTAACAAAATTGTGCAGAAAATACCCTGCTATTTCTCAGTGTGATATTATTCCCTAAAACCTCTGTGTAAAGATGAAAATCTGGCATTTTATAGTTTCTTTCAGTGCCTTCTATAGCAGTTGTTCTTAAATTCCAAATTATATGCTTTCCCCCGATTGCTAGCTCTGTAAACTGAATCTAGGACTTCAGAGTTAGGATGAGTTATTAGCTTCTTGCTCACCATTAACTGTGATGACTGTGGGAGAACTTATACTGAGACATTACACTGTTTGTTTTCCACTCACAATTTGAATGACATATATGAAGACTCATCTTTGTCAATGTGTTTGTAAAAGTGTTACTAATTTGAAATGGGTAAACAAGACAGACTGACTCTAGCTCTTAAGTTAGGCTTTGAATTGCTAGCAGAAGTACAAAGCAGTATTTTTTTTCACTAAATGTGGAGAATAAATTTGAGTTTTATTTTTATAGATATGCAGTTCAAGTTATTTCATATTTATTTGCTTAACTACCAGGAGTTAAATAAAAAGAGGCTGTTAAGGGAGAAACCCACAGGAAATGAAACAATGGCAAATATAAGAATCCTTGAGGAAAGGTGGCTGGGTTATAAATGGGGAAGAAACTACCTGTCTGGCTTTGTGCAAGTTAGAATGGGTTACTGATCCCAAGCCTAAATCCTGTTATCAGAGGGAATCTAAATCCTCAAAGACATTAGAAGGGCCTGTGCAGTGTGCCAGTGTTTAAGTGACAGGCTGTGAAGTCTTGCAGATGAAGTGAGGTAAAAATTGCTGCTAGGGCAGTCTTTCTCCCTACCACATATGGGTTTAGCTGAGCTGAAAGTGATTTATAAATAGAGGTGTGTAGACATCTTATCTTAAATTTTCTTAAATCCTTTGTACTTTTGAGGAATTCATAAATAATGCTTTGTTTTCATGATGCCATTTCTGTATCACTGCAAAGTACAGAGTCAGAAAACTGTGTATGTACCAGAGTTCGGCCTGTGTCATTAACACGGTAGGAAGCCAGGTCTATCACCTCGAGGGTGCCCTTGAGAGGAACTAGAAGGGCTCTATGCCAGAGTTCACCCTGTATCCATGATTTGAAAATCACTACACATTATTTTGGATATAGATGGGCTACTCTGAGATGCTAGTTTAACCAGCTACCTGTGCATCCTCACAGTTCAGGAGTCTTGCTTGATGATGTAGGGTTGCTATGTCAAGCTAATCTCTGGCTGCTGTTGCCAGCAAACAAAATTTTGAGAAGACCTTAGTCTGACCTAAGTTGTTGCTTGAGACCAGACCGGATGCTTCAGGATCAAAAGGGCGTAAAGGTGATTTAGAGCCACCTTTACTCCCTAGTTCTTGAGCTGCACCTGTAGAAATGTTGTTAGAAGAATATCTGTTACATAAAAATTGCGCCATTTTCCTTGTTGCCTTTCAGAATAGATCTGTGCTTTAAAGAGGGTTCTTTCATTTACATTTCATTTTGCGGTGACTTTTCTTCATGAAATATTTATTTTAATTAAGTAAATTTATTTTTTCTTATCTGGAACTAGAAGACATGTATAATAACTCCAAAAAGTATTACAGCTAGAAAAGAAATCAATACAAATTATAATTATTGTAATAAATAAGTCTAGGATGCCACTTTAAAGTGCATCTAACAGAATCAGCTAACTTATGGAAATACAGTAACATGCATTGTATTCTGGATTTCAAACTCTGAGCACAAATTAGCAATGGGCATTTCTAATTTAGACGTGGAGGAGAGTCATTCAGCTGACTCAATGTTGCAGAATTTTATGATTTGAGGCTCAGTATTCAGCGGTGACCAGGTGACACCACACGGGAAAAGTTTGGCAAAGTGACTCTCAGGTGGTGTCTACCCAAGCTCAGTCCAGTTTTCACTAGTCAGGTTCCCTGGTACAAGTTATAGCAGCCTCCTGGGGTCCAGAGACCTCTGGGATTATCATGGCATCTGCAGGATTATTAGTATGTACAGATGCTCCAGATACGCTCCCTTTCTTCCCAGCAATGCGGGGTTGAGCACTGGTGCAGGAATTGTCACAGGGGAGGTGCCTTCCTCATTCAGTGTGGTAAAATGACTTCAGGACAGCTTTCCACTGATGAAGCTGAACACTGCTGTCCTACTGCAGAGGAGTGTCTGTACCATAATTCTTTGCATTTCTAAGCAGCTCTGAGTTTTACAAACAGTAGCAAGCAAAACTTCACTACATTAGTTGTGGGAAGTAAATAATAATGTCCCTGTTGAACAGATAATTGGAGATCAGAAGTGATTTGAGTAAGATCCAGTAAGGAGTGAGTGAGGGAGCTCAGACTAAAAGACTCCCGACTCCCAGTTCTGTACTTTGAACACTAGACAACACTAGCATAAAAATGCCCATACTGGGCCAGACTAATGTCCCATCTAGTCCATTATCCTATATTCTGACAGAGGCCACTGCTAGATGGTTCAGAGAATGAAAAGAATAGAGCAATTTTTGAGTGATCCATTTCCTGTCATCCAGTCCCAGTGTCTGGCAGTCAATGACTTACGCATACCCAGAGCATGGGGGTTATCATCTTGGCTAAGAGCCATCGATGAACCTATCCTCCATGAAGTTATCTAATCCTTTCTTGAACCCAGTTACATGTTTGGTACTCAAAACCTGCCACATTCCACAGGTTGACTGCATTATTCATGGTCTGCTTTTATCTTGAATAATGTTCTATCATCTGCAAACTTTGGTACCACCTTTTCCACATTTGTGAATATATGGAGCTTTGGTCCCAATTCTGATCTTTGGTGGACTCTTCTACTTACCACTCTGATTTGTGAATACTAGCCATTTATTCCTACTCCTTATTTCCTATCTCTTAATGTAGGGTATGTCTAGACTACAGGTTTTTGTCGACAGAAGTTTTGTTGACAGATACTGTCGACAAAGCTTCTGTCGACAAAGAGCGTCTAGACTACATCCAGTTCTGTTGACAAAGCAAGCCACTTTGTTGACATGACAGTGTTGATGCAAAGGACAGTATAGATGCAATAACGCCTAAGGTGTTATTCCTCATAGAATGAGGTATACAGCTGTCGACAAAACTGCTGAGTTCTGTCGATGTTTTGTCGACAGAACTCAGTGGCAGTGTAGACGCAAGTATAGTTTTGTTAACAAAAGTCCACTTTTGTCAACAAAACCCTGTAGTGTAGACACACCCCAGCTGATGATCCCTGAGAGGACCTTCCCTCTTACCCATCACTGCTTACCTTGCTAAAGAGCCTTTTGTGAGGTACCTTGTCCAAGGCTTTCTTAAAATCCAAGTACAAGAAATCAATAGGATCTGTTTTTTCCACATGTTTTTTACTCCATACAGGCATTATAATAATTGCTTTCCTAAAGGGCCTCAGTATTGACTCTTCCTTCTCAGTAAATCATGTTGATTGGATGATTCTGTCATTCACTTTAGTTTCAAGCAATTTGCCTGGTACTGAAGTTTGACTTACTGGTC